>NC_073636.1:39847500-40472500 GCF_029407905.1 Bubalus kerabau | reverse complement strand
TATCATAGGATATTGAATATAGAATCTGCCTGTAATGTGGGAGACCTGGGTTTTATCCCTGGGTTAGGAAGATCCCCTGGAGAGGGGAATGGCAACCCACTCCAGTATTCTTGCCTGGAGAATCCCATGGACAGAGGAACTGGGTGGGCTAAAGTCCATGGCATCACAAAGAGTCAGACAACTGAGTGACTGAACAGCAACAAATGTATCTGTTGGTCCCAAACTCCTAATTTATTCTTCCCTGACCTCCTTCCCCTTTGGAAACCATAACTTTGATTTTTATGTCTGTGAGTCTCTTTCTGTTTTTTAAATAAATTTGTCTGTAGTGTTCTTTTAGATTCCACATATAAGTGATACCACATGGTATTTGTATCTGTCTGTCAGGCACTCTTAGGGGCAGTAATAGCAGAATCCTGGCTGGCACGGAGCTCCCATTATAGAGGAAGCTTTCACCATGCAGAGCTGTCTGCACACACTTGAACAAGATGATTTCGGATTATGAAAAGTGTCCTGGGGAAAATCAAACCGGTTGATGTCAAGGGTGTGTGGGAGGGATGAGCCTTGCTTTCATCTGGGGTCGGAACAGTAAAGGCCGCCCTGGGGGTGATGTTGGGGTGAGGCCTGGTCAACCGGGCACCATGAGCAGAGCTAAGGTCAGTTTCCATCCAAAGCAGACAGCAAGTGTAAAACCAAGAGCTGGGAACAGACAAGGGAAAGAGAATCAGAGTGACTGAGAGGGATCATGAAGGAGAGAGCAGGGGGACGGGGGTCTGGGCAGTTAGGGCAGGCCAGATGGGTGAGGCTATGTAGGCCCACTTGTGGTGCTGCTTGCCTAGAAGCTGGTCATGAGCAGAAGAACACACTGGAGATGTGCAGCCCACTGCTGGTCCCCTCCACTTCCCCTCCTCCCCCTAAGGCATCTTCCATGCAGGCCCATTTGGGGTGAGCAGAAGATGCTGGTAAGCCTTGTACTGACGCCCTCACTGGGCATTCAGCTTCTCTCCAGCTCCCTTCTCTTTGCTCCTGCTGACCCCAGGCTGAGTACTCAGGGAAACTGCCCTTAGCCTGAACTCAAAGCTCAGACTTGGAACAATTATGCAACCTGGGTTCTGTGCAGGCCAGCACTGCACATCCCTGAGAATGAGGGCCCTGGAATCTCATGGCCCAAGAGTCTCATCCCCAGGCCAGTTTCTTGTTTGTTGCCCCACATTGGATTTTGCCCAGGACTCATCCTTTGCTCTGAATCACACTGGGTCATGTTCAAGAGAGCTGGTGATTTTTCTAGAGAAGAAAGAAAATTTGAAAATTTGTGCTCTTACAGCATATTATTTACAGTATCCTCTCCAGAGCTCCTCACGGAGCTTTTTTTGGGTGTTTTGCTTCCATGGTGGCTCAGTGGTAAAGAATCGCCTGCCAATGCAGGAGACTCAGGTTCGACCCCTGGGTCAGGAAGATCCCCTGGAGAAGGAAATGGCAACCCACTCCAGTATTCTTGCCTGGGAAATCCTATGGACAGAGGAGCCTGGTGGGCTACTGTCCTTGGGGTCGCAAAGAGTCAGACACAACTGAGGGACTAAACAGCAACAACCTCAGCCCCTGCATCTGCACAATGAGGATAGTAGTAATCTCTATCTCATAAAGATACTGTGTGGATAAAGATAGTGTGTGAAGAAAAAACCTGTTACAGAGAACCTACTGTATAGCTTAGGGAACTCTACTCAATGCTCTATGGTGACCTAAATGGGAAGGAAATCCAAAAAAGAGGGGATATATGTGTACGTATAGCTGATTCGCTTTGCTGTATAGCAGAGATTAACACAACACTGTAAAACAACTTACTCCAATAAAAACTGATCAAAAACAAAAAAGTTACAGTGTCTCACAGTATCAGGAGCTTTATGAATTTTAGTTACTAATATTTTGAAGTATTATTTCTATTGACTAGTTAAGGTAAGTTCTTGATAGCCTGATCTGCTAACACAGAAGGGCCTTGGGGTCTCATTAATATTTTAAAACACTCCACACTCTCTAAACTAAAGGGAACACTCAAAATGAGAAAGATTTCATGATCCAGGGTGTCACCTCTAAATAGCAGCAGAGTCGTTGCTGCCTTGATTAGGTAATCAGTGTCTGCAAAACAGCTGAATCACAGCTTCCCTCCCTCCTGATGGAAACTCACATGGTCATAGTACTCATGTTCTATTTCTGAACTATACCTTCATGGATGGAATTTTTGGTGAGGAAGTTAGGGAAAACCTGGGCTATCTAATTCAGAAATCTTGTGGGCAATCACATCAATGTGGTGAAAATAATTTTTTGATTAACTTACTGGAGATGGGGAAGGAAGAATGACCATTTTATCTCATTTCTAGCAAGAATAAAGCGGTGAAGAGGAATGAAAACAGCCAAATCAACCTGCCATTATCTTAATCAAGTAAGCCAGAGCATGCAACTCCTGAGTCACCTTCCTGGCCAACTATTTTTATTGACTTGAAATAACAAAGGCTGAAAGCCTGAAATGACCTACATGGCTTTTATCACTGAGCTGCCGGGCTTCAGAGCCTGATGGATAAAGCTATCCTGGAATTCTCTGAGAGGTGAGGACTGTTTACATAAGTCAATACTCTGAAAATAGATTTTTATAAAGTTGGGGGAAGAAGTTAAGAGTCAGAGAAACATTTTCTATTAAACACGGATTTAAAAATTCCTTTTCTACATGAGTGTTTTACTAACTTTGCACAGACCTGGTTCTGTTTCTTGAGCACAGGCTTCTTGGAGACATCAGAGCTTGAGAGGAAGTTTTAACAAGGAAAGATAACAAGTTAAAGCCAGAAAAGAGTTGTCTCTGGGTTAGTTCAAAACCAGAGTAACTGTGTATTTTTAAATCACGAGCCCTGTATTTTCAGTCAGGAATGATGAGACCAACGCCCATCAAACAATCACATTCCTTCCAAGGGCCACTCTTGCTAAACTCACCACCAGAGGCGACCACTGCTGCAGATTCAGTGTTTTCCACCTGTGTATATAACCTAGCAACCTTGCACGCACCTATACACACATGCATACACATAGAGGCACACGTGCACTGGGACATAGACAGGAGTGTTTGTCACAGCACGGGCTGCAATCGTGAAATTTTAGAACAATCTCAATATCCATCTACAGGAGAATGAAGCAATGCATTGTACAGGATTCATGCCCTCAGACTATGATGAAGCAATTAAAATAATAGGATATATATCAGAACTGATAAAAAAAAATCTCAGAAATATAATATTGTGCGAGCTGAAAAAGTTGCAGGAGGAGCCACAAAGAATGATGCTGTCTTTCTATCAGGCTTCGTGGAGTTTCTGAGTTGGGTGAGAAAGGGTGGAGATGTTTTACAGTTCACCTTACTTTGCCCCAGGCTAAGGTCTAGACTGATCGGTCACGTAGATGGCTGGAACCATCCTTTCTCTGTCTTGTCTGTCATCCACCTAGAAGCCCTGAGGTTTGTCTTGCTGGACTTTCATCAACTTAATTCACTTTGATTTAACTTACAACATCAGTTCCTTGTTTGCTGAACTCAATGCTGGCAAAGAAACACTGAAAATCTTATGTACTATTCTGTTAACAACCTCTGCTTATTATTTTGACTGTATTCTCTTGTAAGACTGAGCGCTCTCTAGGGTTGAAACAGATTTGAGAGCAAGTAGTTGATTTGAGAGAGGATCCCAGGAAACACTGGGGCCGCAGTGGTGAAGAAGGGAGACAGAGAGGGGAGGGTTCACGATCGAGCAGATAAGTACGGCATTCCTGAGTTATTCCACTACCAAGATGAGGGAGCTGGGCTCCTTATCCATCAGCTCCCTGTCTGGCATTGGTGAGGGCAGCTTCTGAGAGCAGTGATTCCGATGTGTTCACCGTGCCCTGTGCATGGACCAAGTATGCTCCCACAAGAAGAAAAACACCTTTGGACAAGAGTCACAAGTTTTCTTGGCACGTGGCCTCCAGGCTGAGGTGAGGACAGATGACACTGGGTGGAACACCAAGAATGTCTGTTCATTCTTAGACCTTGACCTCAATGGCATTGTGATAAGTGAAGTTAGTCAAGACAGAAAAAGACAAATGTTGTATGATCTCTCTTATATGTGGAACCTAAAGAAGTAAAGAACTCCCATAAAACAAACTTGCAGGAAAAGAGATCCGATTTGTGGTTACCAGAGATGGGGCAAATGGGGGGGTGAGCAGGAAGAATTGGATGAAGGTGGTCAAAAAGAACAAACTTCTAGCTATCAGATAAATAAATATCAGAGATATAATATACAATATGACGGCTATAATAAACACTATAGTAAACACTGCTGTAGGGATATAATACATAACACAATGGCTATAGTATACACTGCTATAGGGATATGATATACAACATGATGGCTATAGTAAATAGATTGCTGTAAGGTATATTTGAAAGTTATGAGAGTATAAGAATTCTCACTACAAAGGGAAAACTGTTTTTCTTTTTCATTCTTTTGTATCTATACGAGATGATGGATATTAACCAAATTTATTGTGATAGTTACTTTACCCTTTAAGTCAATCAATACGCTGTACACCTTAGACTTACATTTGGTGTGTTAATTCAGTTCAGTTCAGTTCAGTCGCTCAGTCGTGTCCGACTCTTTGCGACCCCATGAATCGCAGCACACCAGGCCCTCCTGTCCATCACCAACTCCCGGAGTTCACTCAGACTCACGTCCATTGAGTCAGTGATGCCATCCAGCCATCTCATCCTCTGTCGTCCCCTTCTCCTCCTGCCCCCAATCCCTCCCAGCATCAGAGTCTTTTCCAATGAGTCAACTCTTCGCATGAGGTGGCCAAAGTACTGGAGTTTCGGACCTTACATCTCAGTAAAATTGGAAAATATCTGAAAAAAAAAAAAAAAAAGAATTTCTGCTCAGCTTCTTGGGTGAATGTCAGCAGAGTAAGTTTTACATCTGCCAGTGTTTTCCAATCAAGTTCAACTTATCTTGTGGTATACCAGACCCAGTTAAATATGAATTGTTGTTCGCTAGGATTTCACTTTCCAAAGTAAGAGACATATAAACCATATAAACAGTGTATTGAATGCCACACTTTAAAATAAATTCCTTTGTGTCAAGACTCTGAATATACTTCCAAGGGTCAGGGCTTCTAGAAGACGGGGATCTATCATTAGAGACTTGCAGGACCTCATGTAGGTCCTGTAGTTGGAGAATTGTCAGGGGAAGGAGAGTGAGTGCTCTCAAGGGCCCCACGAGCTCTGGAGGTCTCGGCAGCATCACCATGAATCCGTGCCTGAAGTCTGGTGATCCAGGTTCAGAAGCTCGGTGTTACAATACCTGCTTGCGGCTTTTAAGCTCTGCGTGACTGCTGCTGCTGCTGCTGCTGCGTCGCTTCGGTCATATCTGACTCCGTGCAACTAGTCCAGGCCAAACAAGCCAATCCGTAAAAGATTTTATCAAGTCAGGCAGAGTCAGAGCCCTGGTGGGCCGGCAGTTCTTGAACAATACTTCCCGCCTTCCAGCAGTTTCCACTAAAGTTAGCACTGTCTCTCCCCTGGGAGTTCTTGGTAAACACTGGCAAGGTCTTATGACCTAAACTGCCTTCTAATCAATCATCCAAGTCACCTTTCCTGTGTCATCACAAGAGCATAACAATCTGTTGTGTCCTTCTCGTTTTAGCAGTTCCTTCCTGAGATTACACCTGGGGCTCTTAACAGACACTGGGAAAGCCCACTAGTATCATAGTGAATGCAGTTCTTATATTACTGAACCAAACTCGGGTCCACTTGCCCACTTGCAGTAAAGGTAACCTACTGACTCTGGGTTGTGGTGAAGGAAAGTTTAGTAAGTTTACTCTAAGGGGCCATACAAAGAACCTGGGACTTGGAGTGCTCCAAACATGTGAGCTCCCCAGTGGGTTTCAGCAAAGCGTTTTTAAAGGCCAGGTGAGGGAGGGGCATCTTGCTCATGCACAATTTCCTGATTGGTTGATGGTGAGGTCACAAGGGTTAACACTATCCATCCTTAGGCTCCAGTAAGGTGGGGCAAGGTGTTCAGGGAAATCTTCCATTTGGCGATGGTATTAGCATTTGTAAATCAACTCAAGAAGTGTGCATCAGATACTATTATCTGGGTGCTTCAGAGAGGAGCTCAAGCAGGCGATACGGGGAGGGATTTGTCCGAGGAAGACCCCATGGACTCCAGCTCCTTTCTATCAGGAGAGCCTCCTTCTCTGGCTCCAAAGTCCAGCAGTCTGTCTGGTGGGGGGTTTTGAAGAACCAAACATAAAAAGATAGTGACACGAATGGCCAGGCAGAAATATGAGCTCCTTCAGTGTGGATAAAAGACTGTGTGTTCCTAGCAGACACAGGATGAAGGGGGAAGTTTCCTTTGTTTCAAGTCTCCAGGGCTAGGAATGTCACCTAACAAACAAAAGGTCCTGGTATATCAGTCCGAAATCTCCCTTTGTCCATTATCAAGGTTGATTTTTACAAGATCACTTCCCTAACAAATTGATGAATGATCATAATTCTTTTCTTTTTTAGTACTTTAATACTTTATTGCTAAAAGATGCGGGCTATCTGACAACCCAGGGTTGCCACAAACCTTCAATTCGCAAAAATCGCAGTATCTGTGAAACATAATGAAGTAAGATGTTTGCCTGTATGATGTATGCGTGTTAGTGAAAAAGTAACCTAAAGCAAGTGGAATATGGTTCTAGGGGCATTACAACTACCTTTATGTTACCGTTATTCCCCACATAGGTCACAGTATATGGAAGAACTGATCACACTGAAAAATCCTACTATTTTTTTTGGCCGAGCCACAACAGTATATGAGATCCTAGTTCCCTGACCAGGGATGGAATCTGGGCCCCCTGCATTGGAAGCACAGAGTCTTCACCACTGGACCACCAGGGAGGTCCCTGCTTCTGGTCATTCAGAACCTAAAGTTCACTGTCATTCTTCATTTTCTGTAATACATCTCCAGATGTATATTAGAAATATGTAGACAAACATGAATTGTTTAACAGCAAGCTTAGTGCTCATTAGCTGCACTCTTGCTTCCTCCTCAGTTTAACCTCAGGCCACAGGGATCCTAGGATTCTAGGATCTGGGATTCTAGGGAAATTTGGATTGAGCCCAGCTTCTTCAATTGGGAATGGTCATAATTCTTAATTCCTCTCTCTCTCCATTCATTCCCTTTGCCCTCCTCCCCTGATGCTCAGTTCAGCCATGTAAGTTGCTTTGGCCAGTAGGATAACAGCAAATATGTCACAATTAGAGGCTCATAAATGCTGTGCAGTTGGGCTTGCTCATGCCTGCCCTTGGTCATTATCATAAGAAGCACACTCCCAAGCTGCTCCACTGGTCCCAAGGGGATGAAATATGGACCAGAGCCAGGGTACCCCAGTCCTCCCAACCAAGGCCACTCTGAATCAACCAGTAGCTAGTGAACTGCCAGATATGGAAGCAGTCTCAGCCAAGATGAGCCAAGTTCAACCCAGATTAGGTGAGTCCCACACACCCTGGAGCTGGACAAACACCAGTGTAGCTGCTGAAGTTTGTGGTTGGTCTCTATACAGCATTTTAGTGGCAAAGATAATTGATATACCCTTTTTCCAACTCTTCTGGAAATTTCATCTATGTTCTTGTCTGCCCATCTACTTCAAGGAACTAGTTACAAACCCAGCACATTTTTAAGTACTTCCTGTAACACTGGAAGGATCAAGTCAATTTCTATTCCCCGGCTTCTTTCAGGTATGCCTCATGCTTTTCCTATGAATATTCTACTAATTATTTTGCAAATACCCTAATATCCTCTATGGAGACAAACTTTGGGTTTTTTCCTTGCTGCCAGCACCTAAATTCGTTTTTCGTTTTTGGTGGGTGGGGGTTGGGGAAGGGCATGCTATGCATTATGCGAGATCTTAGTTCCCTCACCGGGGGTTGAACTTGTGCCACCTGTGTTGGGAGCAAGGAGTCTTAACCACTGGATTGCCAGGGAAGTACCAGCGCTCAAATTCTTGAAGCTGTTTCTTATGTCTGTCTCTCCCTCTGGAAGACTTTTCTTCCTACCTTCTTGCCCCTACATTACTGTTTTCTTTTTGGGAAAAGTAATCCCTGTCAAGTCAGTCACTTTCTGGGAACAAAAATCTAAATTATCATGTGGACACCAGACTAGTCTGAGGTCATGAGATGAGTCAAGCAGAGAGTCATAGACTCTCAAAGAATTTGCAAAACAAGAAGGATACTAGAGATAAGCCATTGGAGATGGTGTCTGGCTTTGTCCAGCAGAGAAGACAAGTCTTTGAGATTTGTAGTTTCAGATCCTTGAGGCCACAACAGATACCCTCTCTGGTTTTTGCTCTGTAACAACAATCTCCAAACTCAGTGGCTGAATGCAACCAGCATTTTATTTGCTTATAACCCTGTAGTTTGGGATAGGCTTGACTGGGACAGTTCATCTCAGCTCTGATGGAGAGAAGTATCTCTTGGCATCTTTTGGATAAATTATTCAAGTCGAACTTTTTAGTATCAGAGGTGTTACTTTGTCATCTTTATGACTGGTACAGTTTAAGTTATTAATCTCACTTATAATAACCTGAATTATTACTTTAACTTTGCAAAGACCCATAAACCACACTTGGGTTTGGTCTTGTGGCACGCCAGAGAAGTAAAATATACCTGGGACAAACTGCTGGGTCACAAATTTAGGTCCATAAGCTTTTGACCAGCATTCTTAATCCAGCATCATTTAAGGTCCAAAAAGATACAGCTATTTCACCTAGTGTGATGGGGGCAGCAATGAAAATATCCCTACTTGCCAAGGGGTGCACGTTACAAAAGTGGGTATAAAAGATTTTAGGACATTGCTTGACCTATTGTGACAGTGTTCAGTGTACACTTACGTAAAATCATGGAAAACTACAGCTGTGCGTTCTGCTCTGCTTAATTACTCAGTTGTGTCAGACTCTTTGCGACTCCATGGACTATAGTCCACTAGGTTCCTCTGTCCATGGAATTCTCCAGGCAAGAATACTGGAGTGGATTGCCATGCCCTCCTCCAGGGGATCTTCCCAGCCCAGGGGTCAAATCCAGGTCTCCCCATTGCAGGCGGATTCGTTATGGTCTGAGCCACCAGGGAGGTCCATATAGCTGTGTAAACTCCTCCTATTAAACACATTTAGAAATAAAGTGTGTACACAAATTGACAGTCTGAGCAAACAAAATTTCCTTGTTTGCATTTTCTAGGAGTGGGAGAGGTGGGAGAAACAAAGTAACATTTATTGAACATTTTGGTACCAGGCATTGTACTCATTCTTTCCACGCTGATTTACTCTTTAGAATAGGGTTTCCCAGGTGATGTTAGAAGTAAAGAACCCACCTGCCAATGCAGGAGACATAATGAGACACAGGTTCAATCTCTGGGATGGGAAGATCCCCTGGAGGAGGGCATGACAACCCACTCCAGGAATCTTGTCTGGAGAATCCCCATGGACAGAGAAGCCTGGTGGGCTATAGGCTACTCCCTCTGCAAAGAGTAGGACATGACTGGAGCGACTTAGCATTCACACACTCTTTAGAATAAAGAGCCCAGTGCAAGTTTGTCTCCATTCTCTAGATGTGGAAAACTGAAGCTTGGAGAATTGTCACCCACTTAAGATTGCAAAGCTAGTAAGTGGGGAGGACTGAAAGTCAGGGCATTTGCCTTTGCTGTCATCTCATCCGGCCTCCCACAGATGTGTAAGAAGTCCACTTGTCTCCTCTCACTTTTTCATCACCACCCTCCACTCTCATTAGGCCCTGCTGTTTTTACAAGGCTACAAGAATACACACTCATTTCTGTAAACCCCAGTGGTATGCTGAATACTATCACAGCACAAAGTTCAGTTGCTCAGTCGTGTCCAACTCTTTGTGATCCCAGGGAAGAACGCCAGGCTTCCTTGTCCATCACTAACTTCCAGAGCTTGCTCAAACCATGCCCATGGAGTCAGTGATGCCATCCAGTCATCTCATCCTCTGTTGTCCCCTTCTCCTCCCACCTTCCATCTCTCCCAGCATGACGGTCTTTTCCAATGAGTCAGTTCTTCGCATCAGGTAGCCAAAGTATTGGAGTTTCAGCTTCAGCATCAGTCCTTCCAATATTCAGAACTGATTTCACAGCACAAAGCTGGGTAGAACCACACAAAATCAAACTGCTTCTGATATTCTTCACACAGCCCTTTGCATAGCCTTTGCTTCCTAGCCTTGCCTTGGGTGTGTTCATCCTTTCCCAGTTCCAGGTATCACCTCCTCCAGGAAGCCTTCTCTGAAGCCTCCTTTCATTGTCATTCAGCAGTCTTCCCTGCCATCTTGCGTGATGCGTTGCAGGTATCACTGCTGTGAATTACTACTGTCTAGTTAGGTAGGTGTCTGTCTCCTCCATTAGATGGTGACTTCTAAGGGGGTTGAAGCTTCATCCTCATTGTAACTCTCAGCTGCATCAGTACCTATTTTCCTAGTTATTTTCTAAGCCTGTTTTTCCAGTCTCCCATTGATTTTGACAGCCAACATTCTTTAAATCAATTATCTTTTGCTTAAGCAGCCAATGTCTGTTGCTTGCAACTAAGAATCCTATCTGAAATACCAAGTAAAAACTCTAAACTTAAGACATAGGTCTATGTGTAGATCAGGAAAAGAATTTAAACTGTTGTATTGTTTTTCCCAAGAAAGGTTATGTTCTCCAATAATTATTTTGAGATTCATTTTTTTCCCTAGAAAATTGCAGGAATCTGCAAGGAAAACAAGCTGTATGATGGTGTTCTCCATTTTGAGTAAATACACTCTGTTGACATTTCATACTCTGTATTCATTTTTAGAAAATTTAACACCTAGTTGAAAATTAAAGTGTGTATCTGATCTAATATTAAATCTAATGATGACACTTTGTTTATTGGGGGCAGAGGTGAAGGTGACGATCAAATTTTTGCTCTTCATATGTCATCTTTTATTCAATTTTTATTTTCTATTGACATAGTTTACACTATTCTTGATTTTTTTAAGCATTATCATGCAAAGACTTTTTTTTTTTTTTACTATATACATTCTCATGTGCTTACTTCTGTGCTTATTTTTTCCACTGTTGATCTAAATCCATGATTTAATACCGAAATGTTATTAATGTTTTGATGATAAAAAAAAGAAAATATGCCCCCAGAAGATGACATCGTGGTTGAAATGCACAGCTGTGAAAACATCTGCTTGAATACATTTAGAAAAACGATTAGGTTTCTTTCCCTTTGGGCATTACTCTGTTATCAGGCATCCATCAGACATATCAAAATGAATAGAACATTTTCAAAAATTTTTTGAGCCTTTTCTGAATTGAAATTCTCATATAAAATGATTTATAGTCAAGTTTAAAGTTAAGTATTAAATCTCCTTTCTTGACAGAGATTTGGAAAGAAAAGAAACAAATAGGAAATATTTTTGGAGGAGAAAATAATATATGTTTTTAGGGTATACAGTAATATATCATCTGGAAAACAGAGATTGGGTTTCTTGTTTCTTAAGCATTGGGCATTGCATTTCATTCTTATGAAGGGTTGTCACCGGTTCTTTTTGGGGAATTTTAGGTGTAGATTCTCAGGAGCACAAGATACATATTAAATGATGTTAAGTCAGTATTTTAGGGTGAAAGCTGATGCAAGAAAAAAAACTTGAATTTAATACGTTGTATCTTTTTTAAGAAGATAAGAGTGCAAAGAGTCCCATGATCAGCAAAAAACAGACAACAGGAGGAGGCTCTTTGTAGCAATAACATCCAAATGAAGATCCACAGTATGTCTGACCCACTGAATCATAATCCAGAGGAAAGGTACAATGAATTTATCTGACAGGAATATTTGTGGATAAAAGTTGAATTTTTCCTGATATTAAAATTAACATAACAGTCATGACAATCAGGATTAACATTCAAGCTTGAGGTATTTTAGTCAATCTAAAAAAAAAATTCTTCCAATCTGAAAAATTCTGATGAAAGAAAAATTTGGAAATAAAATACATTAACAAGTTGGTTACCTGGAAACCACAGAGCTGGCAAGTCTAAGTACCTGGAATGATCCCAACTGTGGAAGTTAAGAAGATGAACACAAATTGTCTCTGATAGCCATGAGTCAGTTTAGGGGCAAGATGTGGTCAAAATTAGATACAGAAAGTCTATGGGGGTGTTTCTCCTTTGTTGCTAGTAGCAATGCCAATTTAGGAGGAGATGCAGGGGGCCACAGAGGTGGGGGGGAAATAAATTATGGTTTCAGAAAGAATGAATAGTCTGTTTAAGAAGATGGGGATTAATGTACAGCATAGAGAATACAGCCAGTAACACTAGAAACACTATGTCTGATGACAGATGGTGACTAGACTTATTGTGGTGATCATTTTGTAATGCATAAAAATATTGACTCACTATGTTGTACACCTGAAACGAATATAATATTGTGTGCTAATTATAACTCAATAAAATGGAAGATGGGGAAGCCTGAGGTATATTTTAGAAAGACTTCTGAGAAAAGAAGCCTAGAATTTTAAAATATGGGTACATGTTCATTAAAGCAAAACCATCCTACTGAACAACATTCCCTAATTATGCTGAGATATTAACAAATGTGTGAGTGAATGAAAGAAGCAAAATGAGAACATAGGAAATGTTTTCATTACTTCTTATGGTTGCACGGCACTGCTATATGTGGATGGACTGGGTTCAGGTGTGTGTGCATGTACAGAAATTAATTTTTACCCAATTCTGGAATCCAGAAATCTGGAATCAAGGTCAGGGTCAGGCTCCTTTTGGAACATCCCCAGGGAGACTCCTTCCTGGATCCTGGCTTCTGGTGACTGCAGGGGTCACTTGGCTTGTGGTCTCATGACACCAATCTGCCTGTTTCACCCTCTTCTTTGTTTGTGTACTTAACAAAGTCTCCCGTGTCTTACAAGGACACTCACCAGACTCAGGGACCACCTAGGTAATCCAAGATGATTTTACCTTGAGATACTTAACCTGACTACCATATGCAAGGATTCTTTTTCCAAAAAGTCACAACCACAGGTTCTGGGGAATTAGGACATGGACATATCTTTTCAACCTATACTATATTGATTATTGCAAATAATGCCAAAGGAATAAATGTCCACAAGTGGTTTTATATTTGTGCAGGTATAGACTCTACTTCATAGTAGACTCTTAGAAGTACGATTTTGGTGTCAATGGACAAATTTCTGTAATTTAGCCAAATTCTCCTCTATAGGAATGGTATCATTTTGCACTCCTATCAGTTATGCTTCTCTTCAGCTCTGCCGAGCTTCCCCTGTGGCTCAGTGGTAAAGAATCCACCTGCAATGCAGGAGCCCCAGGTTCTATCCCTGCGTCAGGAAGATCCCCTAGAGGAGGACATGGCAACCCACTCCAGTATTCTTGCCTGGAGAGTCTCATGGACAGAGGAACTTGTGGGCTGCAGTCTATAGGGTCACAAAGAGTTGGACATGACTGAAGGGACTTAGCACTCATGCATGCACAGCTCTGCTACCAGAGTATGTTGTCAAATCATGTTTCTATTTTGCTAATCAAAATGGCGTTTCAAGGTAGTCTAGTCTTAATTTACATTGTAAGTGTTTAACTCTTGATTTCATTATCTGTATTTATTGGTGTCAGCAGGCTACTTCTTCAACAGCATTCAAGGGTCTACAAAATACTTGGCACTCTGAATCTTCAGGGATAAACATTAATTGCAAAGCAGGTGATTTGCTCAAGTCTAGCAGGAATTATTTTTCAGTGCAACAGAAAAGAAGAAGAGTATTTTTATTTATTTGTATTTCACTTGGAATATTCATGGTGGGTGGGTGAAAAGCCCAAAATAATAGCTTAATAATTGGCTTTTTAGAGACGACTCAGAGTTCTATATTTTCATCAGTAAGTAAAGGCTAGATATGATGGATCAGATGAATCTACACGCACATGGATGTCTGTTTCTGGTATCACCAAGTTTGAACCGTGTCATGTGTGCGCGGAACACTGTTGTTTGTCTCCTCAGTTTTCTAGTTGCTCTGTCTCTCAACTAAATTGGAAGCTTTCGAGGTCAGGAGGCTGCATCTTATGCAGCTTTTTATCCCCAAGGTTTACACTCATGCCTTGTACACAGCAGGTGCTCAACAACAGTTTGATTTGGATAACAGGTTGCTTTGCGACAGAAAAATTAAATTCCCTAAGGCAAGAGCATCCTATTTTTTCCATCAGTACAATGAAAGGTATCTTCTTAAAGGAATACTGTGGTGAATATTGTGACTTACTATGTGTAGCCAGGTACAGGCTAAATTTCTGTAGCAAAGGCGCCCAGAATGTCTTCACTCAAGAGGGAAGGTTATTTGTCTCTTGTGACAGTCATGGAAGGTTTGTGGTCCTAATGGAGATGACACCAGGGGATCCACTCTGTCATCATCCTGAGTGTGGGGCCTCCGTCTCTGGGTCTGAGATTCGTGCTATTGGGTTTATTGGTTGTCTATTTATTTTTATTCCTAAATAATATTCCTTTGTATGAATATATCCCAGTTCTATCAGTGCTATTTGACAACTTGAAAAATAGAGATTCTAACAACTAGGAGATATTTTTGGCATGCCTTGATTAAACATGTAAGACTATTTTAGTTTTTTATCCCATTTTCCTTAACAAGCTTTTATTGAGTACTTTCAGGATCAAATACTGTGTTCAGGAATGAGGATACAAGGCTGTGTAAATCGTTGGCTCTTCCCCCTGGTTAGTTTAGCTGATTGAGGAAAAGACAGTTGTGTTATCCCAACCTGATGGAAACCACGTGATTTTAAACAGCTTAAGTTTGAACAGCTTATGCCTGCTAAAATATTGTCAAAATTTGAAGCATCAAAGGATCCAGATGGCAGTAAATATCCCTACAGATCTGCTGAAAGAAATCTCCAGACCATCTTGCATCTCAAAGTCTTGCCCCAGGTTACAGGCACCTGGCTTTAAAAAGCATCTCAGCCTGAGAGTCAGGTCCCTCAGGTTCTATTTCTGGTTCTGCTACTGTTTTGCTAGGTATCCTTGCACAACACAGAGAGAACATGCACTTCCTACAAAGCAAGAGGTGAGAAGTTGAGGAGCCCTCCTGGTGAAGCACTCTCATATTCCAAGTGAGGATGGGTCCCAGGAACCAAAGGCCTCCTCTCCCAGAGTCTAAGCATACCTTTCCCTACTGCCAAAGCTGTTCATTTTAGTGCATAATTGGAGCTCTGATTTTGATATGGCCAAAGGGTTTGCCACTCCTTCCCTCACTGTGTGTTAGTCATACAGGCGGGTCCAACTCTTTGGGACCCCGTGGACTGTAGCCCACCAGGTTTCTCTGACCATGAGATTCTCCAAGCAAGAATACTGGATTGGATCGCCATGCCCTCTTCCATGGGATCTTCGCCATCCAGGGACAGAACCCAGGTCTCCAGCATTGCAGGCAGATTTTTTATACTACTGAGCCACAAGTGAAACCTCACTACCTGGTATGAATTCAGAAGTCAAAACTTAGATGGTTTACATTGTAAAAGCTTTGAAAGTTGTCCTACTGTAATGTTTCTGCAGCCATGAAATTAAAAGACTCTTACTCCTTGGAAGGAAAGTTATGACCAACCTAAATAGCATATTCAAAAGCAGAGACATTACTTTGCCAACAAAGGTCCGTCTAGTCAAGGCTATGGTTTTTCCAGTGGTCATGTATGGATGTGAGAGTTGCACTGTGAAGAAAGGTGAGTGCCGAAGAATTGATGCTTTTGAACTGTGGTGTTGGAGAAGACTCTTGAGAGTCCCTTGTACTGCAAGGAGATCCAACCAGTCCATTCTAAAGGAGATCAGTCCTGGGTGTTCTTTGGAAGGACTGATGCTAAAGCTGAAACTCCAATACTTTGGCCACCTCGTGCGAAGAGTTGACTCATTGGAAAAGACTCTGATGCTGGGAGGGATTGGGGGCGGGAGGAGAAGGGGACGACAAAGGATGAGATGGCTGGATGGCATCACTGACTCGATGGACAGGAGTTTGAGTGAACTCCGGGCGTTGGTGATGGACAGGGAGGCCTGGCGTGATGCAATTCATGGGCTCGCAAAGAATCGGACACGACTGAGGGACTGAACTGAACTGAACTGAATGTTTCTTGATTCACGTTGCAGTAGAGAGAACTGGGTGGGCGCACAGGCCGGACTGTAGGTACAGAAACCTGGGCCTCCAGGGATAGGTAGGGGGTCGGGCAGATGCTGCACCCATCTGGAGAGGCGGTCTCAGGGGCTGGCCTCCTGGAGAACTACATTTCCCAGGAGCACCGGTGGCCCCGCGAGCGAGGCACGTGCCCTGAGCGGGCGCACTGACTCCAATCGCGCGGAAAACACGCCAGCCTGATTGGAGGTCGCTGTCACGGAGCATCCCGGGGCTCGGAGGACAGCGTGCGCGCGGAGGCCACCTTCTTTGTGACTCGCGGAGCCGCTGGGGCCCGCCCCCCGCCGGACCGCGCGCCCGTGCGCCCCGCCCGTGGCGGGGGCGGGGGGGTGGTGGTGGAGGCCGGCACCTCCCGCGGGGGCGGGGCGGCGGGTTTAACGTCGACACCGCCTTCCTGCCCCGCCCCGCACCGGCCCGGCCCCCGCCCCTCCTTCCTGGAGCCGGGGCTGGAGAGGCGGCGGCGGCGGCGCTGGCGGCTGCTGCCGGGCAGGGGGGGCGGCGAGCGGCCCGCGCGACACGCGCCGGCCCGACCCTCTGCTGTGACCCGCGCGGCGTAGGCGCCTCCTGCCCCGCCGGCGGGGTCCGGCTCCCCGCGGCGGGATGTTCTCCCGGAGGAGCCATGGGGATGTGAAGAAGTCCACCCAGAAGGTGCTGGACCCCAAGAAGGACGTGCTGACCCGCCTGAAGCACCTGCGGGCGCTGCTGGGTGAGGCGCGGCGCGGCCGAGGGCGCGCTCCTGCGGGGATCGGGCGGGGGTCGTCGGGCTGCGATGCCGGGCTGGGGACGCAGACCCTCCGTGTGGGTCCCGGCGTCGTTCCCCGCGGGCTTGCCCGGAGACCCCCTGAGTTGTAAACTTACCCCCCTCCCCCGAGTGGCCTCGGAGCCGGACTGCGGCGGGATGATCCCCTCCCCAGCAAACCCTGGGGGTTGTCGCACGCACCCATCGAACTGTCATCTCCCCTCCCAGTTCTTAATTTTAATGTTTGAGTCCGAGACCCTAAGTGGTCCCAAGTGGGGTCCCAGCGCAGACTGAATTGAACTGTCATCTCCCCCCACCCCCACCCCCGCCCCGCCACTTTTAATTTTACTTTTTTTTTTGAGTCTAATCCCCCAGTAGACTGAGCCTCCGAATGGCCTCGGGATACATTTAAGTGTCACTTCTCTTCCCATGGATCTGGCTGACTCGGTTTCTTTGTGTCCGTGGTGTGAGGGGGGCTCCTCGTGTTTGCTGGGAGGGAGGGGTGACTTTCCTGGGTTCCAGGAGGCTGCTTATGCTTTATTGTCAAGATGACTGACGGTTTTGTGGCTTCTTGCGTTTTTGTGAGCCCATTGTGTGGAGAAACTGCAGACCCCAGGTGGGCCTGCATTTGACCTGGGATGAAGCTCACCCCCGTGGGTGTCAAGTGTTCCCAAGGCCTCCGTTCACCTGCCACCTGTGATCTGCAGCCAGTTTCCTACCTCCTTGAGTCTTAATTTTTGTTTAGAATGTAAACACCTTTACTGTCTATATACAGACTTGTCTTTGTGTATTTGCGGGCTATGAAAAAGATACTTTATGTGTCTTCTAGATGTCTTTTTTTCTTCTTGAAAGGAGCAAAATTGCCTGATTTAGGGCACAAAGTCTTCATGTGTCTGTCACTTGAGGAAATAGGGCATAACAGTATTCATTGTAGGTGTGAGAATTTTAAATAAAGCTCTTGTTCATGAGATTAAAAGTTGCAAATGATTTCTATTTATACTGTGAAGTACCTCTAAGGAAGAAAAATCCACACACCTAGTTTTGCCAAGTGAAGTTTTTCACATTCTCGGATTCCTTGAGATGCCACTGCCGGCTTGGTCAGTTTGGAATGAAATGTAAATTAGGTACTGTTAGAGGGATTAGCTTTCAAGACTTTTGAAAGTGAAATGCAGTCTTCTTGGTAAACTGAGCTTTCTACTTCCTGTACTGAAATACCAGGCTCACACAGGTTGTATTGTGTGGGGCTCTTTAGTGACTGATTAACACCTACTGTAGGGACATTTTTGATAATGGAGGGCAGAACAGAGAGGTTTTTTAAAGCAGTTGATGCTTGGGGACTTACTCTGTGGTAAAGAAATTGAACTTGTGTTCAGTCCAAGCCTACAGGATTAAGTTGGCTACATTTTGCAAAGGCAGAATCCATTAAACCTAGATGTTGGGTTTCTTAGAGACACATAGTACATTGTTACCTTGTTACCGTTCTGAGAAAGTAATTAATTTTCAAGGCCCTGTGGTTTCACTTGAAAGTGTTTGTCTCATTTTGAGGAACTTTGTTTTGTCCCTTCATTGACACATCTGGCCTCAGTTTTGTAGCCTGGAGGGGCTCTTTCATATTCCTTATGTATTCTGTTTTTGTTGTTGTTGTTGTGGATTGGCTCGGTTTACTTCGTTTATTACTGTAGTCTTTATCTGTAGGGACTAGATTTTGGTAAACATGTCTGAGGCATTCTGATTCATACTGTTTAGTGTAAACTCTTGCTTACAACTGTGGGTTTAAAGGCTTTAAAGACAAATAGTACAGCAATGTAGTGGTCCCACCACATCACATACCCTATTGATTTGCTACTTTATGGAAAAGTCTACTTAGAAAAAAAGACCTTCTGATCTAAAAGCTAAGACTTAGCCAAGATCAAGAAACTATTTGAATCAGGATTGACATACACACACCCAGGTGGCTCAGTGGTAAAGAATCTGCCTGCCAGTGCCGGAGACACAAGAGATGCAGGTTTGATCCCTGGGTTGGGAAGATCCTCTGGAGCAGGAAATGGCAACCCACTCTAGTATTCTTGCCTGGAAAATCCCATGGATAGAGGACCCTGGTGAGGTACAGTCCGTGGGTTTGCAAAGAGTCAGACACAACTGAGCAGACATGCACATATGTGTAAGATAGATTAACTAATAAGGACCTACTGTATAGCCCAGGCAACTCTACTCAGTACACTGTAATGTCCTATATGGGAAAAGAATTTTAAAGAGAGTGGATATATGTATATGTATAGCTGCTTCAGTTTGCTGTACAGCAGAAACTAACACAACACTGTAAATCAACTATATTCCAATAAAAATTAAAAATTAAAGAAAAAATAGAAAAAGAGAAAGAGACCAGATTTGTGGTTACCAGAGGCAGGATGTGGCGGGGTGGGGGGAGATAATTGAATGAATGCAGTCAGAAAGTATGAACTTCCAGTAATAAAATAAATAAATACTAGGAATGTAATGTACAATGTGGTAAATGTCATTAACACTGGTGTATGTTATATATGAAAGTTGTTAAAAGAGTAAATCTTAAGAATTCTCATCAGAAGAAAGAACATTTTTCCTATTTCATTACTTTTTTATCTCTCTGAGATGATGGGTGTTCACTGAACTTTCTGTGATAATCATTTCGTGGTATATGTAAGTCAAATCATTATGTTGTACACTTTAAACTTACACAGTGCGATATGTCAGTTGCTGCTGCTGCTAAGTCGCTTCAGTCGTGTCCGACTCTGTGCGACCGCATAGACAGCAGCCCACCAGGCTCCCCCATCCCTGGGATTCTCTAGGCAAGAATACTGGAGTGAGTCAAAGTGAAGTCGCTCAGTCATGTCCAACTCTTAGTGACCCCATGGACTGTAGCCTACCAGGCTCCTCTGTCAATGGGATTTTCCAGGCAAGAGTACTGGAGTGGGGTGCCATTGCCTTCTCCAGTATGTCAGTTATATCTCAATAAACTAGCAGGAAACAAAATAGATATATTTGCAAAGAAAAAATCATTTGAAGGAAATGAATCGAAATTATTGTTGTATTTTTATCTGTATATTTAGATAATTCTCTTGCTTTTCACATATTTTCAAGTGATAAGACCACATTAGTTTTTAAATACCAAGTTGATACTGCTGACCTGGATCTGTAGCCTGCGGCTGCACGACCTTGGGCCAGTTTCTCAGCCCATCTGTGAACCTCAGTTTCTTCACTCTGTGAAGTGGGTGTGGTAATGTCTGCCTCGTAAAGGTTATTGTGAGTGTACTGTATGAGCTACTTCAGCTCCGAGTAGACATTTTACAATTTCCTCTCTCATCACTTCTTTCCTGTCATTAATAGGCTAGGACGAGCCTTTTGATAGGCTGTCCCTTCTCCTTTCTTGTTTCAGTAATTGTGATCGATCCTTTCCCTCTTCATAAAAAGTAGTCCGTGTTTAAGACGACTGGCTGAGAAAGATACAGTTAGCTGTGAAGAGGAGAGTATTTCTTCGTATCACGGTAATGACTCCAGTTAGAACTTAACGTAGCTACTTTGACTTGGCTGTATATTGTAGATTGGCCTGATATTATTAACTTTATATTAAAGGATGGGGGAGAACTGAGGCCAGGCGGGGCTTGTTGGGGGCCAAACCAGGCACTAAATGTTGTGAATATATTATCTAAGTTGGAGGAAGAACAAAGAGCTCTTCGATTCCCGACTCCCAGGTCTCCTTACGTTGTTGAAATCATCCTCAGGAAAGAAAATAAGTAAACAAAACAAAACTAAAATACTGTGTATTGCTCTCTTGCTGCTGCAGAGATTCCATGCCTAATAACAAGTTGAGTGCCTACTATTAAATAGGGTTTAGACATGGCATTGATGTGGCAAGAACAATAGATATAAAATATTTACTAGTAAGCATATAATGTGTTATGGAATTAGATAGTGGCTTATATGGTGGACTCCATTATAGGATTTCAAGGTGCAGAAAAGATCATTAATAACAAAGGTGGGGGGACTTCGCTGGTGGTCTAGTGGTGAAGACTCCACATTTCCAATGCAGAGGGTTTGGGTTCGATTCCTGGTTGGGGAACTAAGGTCCCATATGCTGAGTAATGTGGCAAAAAAACCTCCAAAACACTAGAAAGACCAAAGATAGGGCATCTTGAAAGAGGTTTTACTCATACCAGGACCTAAAGAATGACTAAAGATTAGACTCACTTTGTCCAGTAGAAATATATGTGAGCCATAGCTGTAATTTAAACCGCTCTGGTAGCCACATCTAAAAAGGTAAAAAAAGAAAGGTGAGGAACCTCCCTTGTGGTCCAGTGGCTAAGACTCCACTCACCCTGTGCAGGGACCCTGGGTTTGATCCCCGGTCAGGGAACTAGATCCCACACGCTGTAACCAAAGACCCAGCGCAGTCAAATAAATAAATGAATAAAATAAATATTAAAAAATAAAAATATTACAGAAAGAAACAGATGACATTAATTTTAGTAATACCTTTTATTTAACCTGATACATCTGTTTTGTCGACAGGTAGTCCAAGTAAAATGTTCAGTTTTTCCGTTATCTTCACATAGCATGTCTTGGAAGTCGTGCATGTACTGTTCACGTGCAGCATGTCTCCGATCAGACCGGCCACATTTCCAGTGCTGGGGAGCCACTCGTGGCCAGCACGGCCTGCTGGTCAGAGCAGGGTTAGGTTTGGGGAAAGTCAAGGGTCGGGGAGAAGGCAGTCGCAACCCACTCCAGTACTCTTGTCTGGAGAATCCCATGGGCGGAGGACCCTGGTAGGCTGCAGTCCATGGGGACGCCAAGAGTCGGACACGACTGAAGCGACTTAGTAGCAGCAGCAAGGGTGGGGAGGGCTTTTCCAGCCGAGAAGGGGAGGAGCTGGTGGTGGAGATGCACCTGGGAGATGATGCATGAGAGCAAAGAACCTCGGTCTTGGAGGACTCGATGCTGAAACCCTGGCCCTGAGGGCATCTGCAGTGTTAGAGCAGTGGCTGGAGTGGCATATAGGCCAGGGGTGAGGCAGGACAGGGAGGTGGACTATGAGGTCATGGAGGAGATGAGGAGGGGTAGCCTGACCCGGTAGAAGCTGAGGCAGTTGGGGCCAGATCTCAAGGGGTTCGAAGCTTTGATTTTATTCTGCAGGTGAGAGGGTGCCCTTGGAGAATTCTTAGCAGGTCAAATGATAAGATTTGAGAACTGCCTCCCTGCCAGCAGGGCCAGGATAGAACTGGGCTGGTGGGAGGGCGGGGAGACCTTGGGAAGGTAGGCAATGGAGGAGTTGACAGGTGATAACTGGAGAGGAGGGTGGAGTCATGAAGGACCAGAAACTAGTGATTCTAGATTCAAGTGTGGTTTGCAGAAGCTGGACGAGGAGTGATGAATCTGAAGAAGAAGAGGTTTGGGGTCAGGGGCCACAGCCCAGTCAACTCTAGTGACCCCAAGGTTCAGACCAAATAATTTGGAACCAGAGAGGAGAGAATAGCTGTTCATTGATGCTCTTTATGCCCATAGAACAGAATCGAATATTTTGATGTTTCCTTCTGTGCATCTGTTGCTTTAAGTAGGGACAAGCTCACTTATTCACAAGTTATAAATATTGCCTTTTAAACTTCCTGTTAGCTTTTACCTATGTCTTTTTCCTTTTATTTTTATTAACGACAGGTATTTGTTGAGACTATCCTCTGGTGATTAAATAGTTTCCTTTCTTCATCAATCCTTTTTTCCTTTTTTTTTTTTTTTTTTTACTCTTTCTTTCTTTCTTGGGTGTAAATACTACTACTCTAAACATCCTGGGAAATGGCTTCTTCTGCATTTTGCATTGTTTCCTTAGAATAGATTCACTGAAGTCGGGTTGCTGGGTTGGGCGTGTTTATGCCTTGATTCACTGTCCTCTCCTCAGTGGTTTTCATGTGCTCTCTGGCAGCAAGGGTGAAACAGTCAAATCCTCTGTAATCTGACCAGCAGTAAACCCCTTGTTGGGTGAAGGAAATGGAAACCCACTCCAGTATTCTTGCCTGGAGAATCCCGTGGACAGAGGAGCCTGGCGGGCTGCTGTCCCTAGGGTCGCACAGAGTCAAATTCTACTGAAGTGACTTAGTAGCAGCAGCAGCAGCAAACACCTTGTTAGAATTTGATCATTGATGTTAGGTATTTGGGAGAGTGAGGGTGCCACAGATAGAGCCAGAAGAGTTGGGAGGAGACCCTAGCTAATAACAGAGCAAGGTGAGTTTGGTGTGATGTGTATTGAGTTTGAGTTGAGAGGAGGAGATGGTTGGATGGCCTCAACAACACGATGGACAAGAGTTTGAGCAAGCTCCGGGAGTTGGTGTGGACAGGGAAGCCTGGCGTGCTGCAGTCCACGGGGCCGCAAAGAGTCGAACACAACTGAGCGACTGAACTGAACTGTATTGAGTTTGAGAAAAAGGCGAGATCCAAATGGGACCATAGGGGAAATTGTTAGACGTGGGGTCTGGAGCTTAAAGAGGGGTTAAGAGGCTGTGACATGGTTGTTTATCAGCGTTATGATCTCACTGGGTTGTCCCCCAATTTCTGATGATGGTGGTGTCCCCACCCCCAACCTGAAAATGGGGAAACTGAGGCTCCCAGAGGTGGACTCCTGCCCATAAGGAGCAGGGCTGGGAGTCATAGGATTGTACAGCTCAGGTCGTGCTTTTGCTAGTTATCCTGACTCAAAAGCATATTTACATACCAGAGAATATATTTCCCCACCAGATTGAATGTTAACATGTGAACCAAAGCCGCTCAGTTTTCGCATGTCTCCCAGACATGTTGCTTTGAGTTTTGATGCACTCTTCCTAGTTTGTTTTTACTGTATTGTTCTAGGCAGACCTTGAGGCTATATTTGATATGAACATGACAGAAGATAAAAAGACTCCTCCTGTGTTTTCACGTTCGCTGGCCTCTCCATGTCCTTGGCAGCCATCACAGGTGGTAAAATACTCCCTTGGACGTTAGTGCCACATGGACACCCTGCAGCCAGCACGGAGCCGGCGCGTATAACTCCAGGCCCTTCAGGCAGTCTTGGGATGGCTTCTGTCCAGTGACCTTGTTTGAAGCCAAGTGATCTTGCCCTAATGCTCCCTTTCTTCATTTTTCATCAGTTGCGCATATACCTGTAACTTCTGGAGTATAAAATGAACTTTGAACACATATATGTCACACGGATACCCCACCCCTGCTCCTCAGGCTGGAGATTCTCTGATGTGAGAAAGGTGGACCTAGGATGAAAGTCTGACAGCTCAGATGTTTTCTTTGAGATAACTGAGAAAGGTTGCGTTTGACCTTTCATTCTGGGAAGAGGGGTAATTGGTAGGTCCAGAGTATTTTGGATAAAACCTTTTATAATTTTTATTTTGCCCTTGACCTTTTATTCTGGGAAGAAGGGTAATTGGTAGGTCCAGAGTATTTTAATGAAAACTTTTATAATTTTTATTTTGCTTGTAAATGGTTTATTTGCTGATGGACATACATAACTTCTACTAGTTGTTTAGCGTACTAATCTTTAGTCTCCAAACTAAGTACCAGAGATAAAACTATAGAGAACTGCTTATTGTCTTTAAAAAATTGACTTTCAGAATAGCAAATCAATTCAATTCAAAGTTTAAAACTATCTTTAAAAGAAGCAGTATGTTACTCTACTGTAAAATTAAGCATAATGAAAGTATAAATGTAGTAAGCCACTATCTTGTTTTTGGATTTTTAAAAAAAACTTGGTTTCCCATACTTGTGTGTATGTGTGTGTGTGTGTGTGTGTGTGTGTGTCTGCTTGGCAGGGCTGTGTCTTCAGAGATTAATAAGGCATAAGCACGGAATTTGCAGTTTGCTAGGGGAGGCAGACAAGTAAATGGCTGCATTTCCACGAGGGTGTTGGTGCCTGGGTTGGGTGCATGGAAATGTATGGGGGGCTGCAGGTGGAGAGGAGGCACTTCAGAAAGCCCCTTGGAGAGCCCAGCAGTGCTTCCTGAGGGCAGGCGGGGCTGAGGTGGGTCTGGAATTGTGAATGCAGAAGTTTCCCAGGTGGGCGTGTTGGGGGTGAGGAGACTGCAGAAAAGAGGAGCTGGTGCAGAGGTGACGGCATGGCCACCCGGTGGTTGAGTGCACGGTTTTTCACCCTGTGCTGTGGGTGGATGTTGGGAATCCAGGCAAGAGTTTTAAACAGAGGAGAAGCCAAATCCAATGTCTTCCCCCGTGAATGGTCCAGGAGCCCCAGTCTCCCTGAGGTTTGAAACATGGATGCCTGGAGGGTGAGAGCGCCTCTCCTTTGAGATTACAATCCAAGAGGATGTAGCCTGTGCTGCCTTTCCGTTCATGGGGGGAGCACCTGCCTTCAATCGAATTCACCGTGAGAAGGAAGCAGAGCGGAGAGATGGAGAGTAAAGAGGGTCCATGGATCCTGTGTGAACTGAGGAGCTCAGCCCTGTCTGCACCATCCCCACCCCGAGCTTCTCAGCTGTAGGAGCACAGAACACCCTGGTTTTTCGCTCTAGACAGCTTGTGTCCTATTTCTGGGTCTTTCCATGGGGAGAGCACACATTCATATGCCAGGAAGAAACTGGGAAATTCCAGATCAAGGATGGATGGGTCAGTGTGTGTGTGTGGATATAATTTTTACATTTTTTAAGACCTGGGAGAATTTGAGTTTATGTACATGTAGGAGAAGGAAATAATAAAAGAGCAAAATTGAAGAAATAGTAGAGAGAAAGGGGCTAAAATGATGAAAGTTGTGATCTGCTGTGGGATCCAGAGGGTGGGTCAGAACAGGCTTGACACAGGGGCTCCTCTCTGTCTGAGGCCGCTGGGAAGAAGCAGGAACCGGTTGCAGGGTGACAGGGTGGTGCAGGGACCTCTCGGACCATGGCTTCTGCTTTTTCTGTGAAGGTACGAGGGCAAGTCAACTGCTGACTAGTTTTCTCGCTGGTATAGTGACAGGAACTGAAGGTGTCTTACTCCTTTTTCTCTGCCATGTATCTTCACAAAATAAGCACTGTAATCGGAGAGGCTTTGTTTTTGTTCATTGCGGGGGTTGGGGATGATCTCATAAATGCAGTTTAACTTATGTAATTAAATGCTTGGCCAGAAGGGGGAAATGTATATGTATGGGTCAGTTCAGTTCAGTTGCTCAGTTGTGTCCTATCCTTTGCGACCCCATGGACCGCAGCATACCAGGCCTCCCCGTCAATCACCAACTCCCAGAGTTTACCCAAACTCATGTCCATTGAGTCAGCGATGCCATCCAACCATCTCATCCTCTGTCGTCCCCTTCTCCTCCTGCCTTCAATCTTTCCCAGCATTGGGGTCTTTTCAAATGAGTCAGTTCTTCACATCAGGTGGCCAAAGTCGTGGAGTTTCAGCTTCAACATCAGTCCTTCCAGTGAATATTCAGGACTGATTTCCTTTAGGATGGACTATATATATAAATGTATATGTGTAAATATGTATAAATATGATGTGTGTATATATATATATATATAAATGGGGACAGTTTAAGTGGTACGGATGCTGCCTGCCCTTCCCGAGAGGTGGCGTGAGGAGGATGTGGCTGTGTCCTCAGAAGTCCTCTTTCCTTCATGTCCCTCACTGTGGGAGCACCTTCCCTGATGGGTGTGGCTCCTGTGTTTAAGGGTAATCAGGATTTTCTCCATTTTTACTTTTCAGGTTACTTCACACCACCTGAGACGTCACTTGACTGTATTGATGTCTCATATTCGTGTAGCTCTTCACACTTCTGCAAAATATTTTCTTATTTGATCAAATTGCAGCCTCAAGCAACTGGTTTATAAAGGAATTTTCCTTCTAGATCCTTAGTAGAGCCTTTTTTCTTTGTTCTGAATCTTGCTCTGAGGGCTTTAACTTTGATTTTTAGAAAAGAGATGTTTCATAACCACTTTACGTCTTTTATGTTGTTTCAGAAACTGAGACCACATCTGAAAGACACAGAATGCTATTTTAAAAGTAATTGTCATCTATACAGTAAATATGTACTTTGATTTTGCTTTTGCAGTTGCAGTTTAGTTAAAAAAAAAAAAAAACCCTTTTGAAAAAGATAAGGATATTGTCTTGTGTTTGACTTTCAGTGATGGCACGTATTTGCTGAGGCTCAACCATACTTTCAAGGACACAGGAGGTACCAGGACCTCGGCTTGTGCCAGCCGTGGGAGCTGTGAGAGGCTGTGCTCAGATCAGCTCCACTGCAGGGCCCCACTGACTGATGTTCCCGGTGCTGCCCTTGGACCCACCTCCACTGGGTATCTAGAGCCGGGCTCCTCCTGGGCTTCCTCCAACCAGTTACTGAGCACGTGGGCTGCTCACGTGGTCATTCCTTGGAGACCCAGACGCCTGGGCCAGCAGCTCCTTAGACCTCTGCTGCCTCTCAGCCCCACTCCCTCCCCTCCTCTGTGCAGGGCTCAGTCCGCCCTTCTCAGGTCCTCCTCTTCGTCCTTCACAGCATCTCCCTCAATAAACCTCCTGTGTGAACAGTCCTATTTTGATATCCATTTCCCAGAGAACCCAAACGAATACCCGGTCCCTTCTCCTAGAAGGTGCTGCCCATCCCGCCCCGCAGAATTCTTCCAGGAGCCGACAGAGTCACGTCACATTTTCACACAAAGTGCCTTCACCCATCTTCCCTGAAACGCTCTTTCCTCAGAATTCCCACAGCTCTTTGTGTCTTCCATTGGCATTTGTAGCCTTTGGTTTTATATTCTGCTCCTCTGTGTTCTGCCTGATCTTGCTCACTAAATGATACTGATGCTGAATGACACCAAGAACACCAACAGCTTTTTGTACATCTTGATTCCTTTTGGTGACTTGCTTCCATATTTGTAATAATAACAAGTAGCATTTAATCGGCATTTTCCCTCTGCCAAGGACCACCAGAAATACTTGACATGTACTTTTAATCCTCTCCCCTGTGCGGTGGGGAATATCATTATCTCTGTCTTCCTGATAAAACCCAGAGAAATTAAGAACATTGCCCAACATTGCCCAGCTAGTGAGTGGTAGCATCAGGATTGAACCCAGGCAGCTGGCTCCAGAATCCCGTGTTATTTTTTATCCAGCACCAACCACGTGCCAGGCATTATACTCAGCCCTGGGCATGCCTGAGCTTGCATTCAGAAAAACCAAAAATGCGATTTCCACGTACCTGGATCTGAGTCTGTGGGAGAGGATCAGCCATCTATATGGATGTTCAGAAAAATTTCTAAGAGCCTTCCTGCCCCAGACAGAGATTGTTTTCACTAGCCAGAAGTCCCCATCAATAAAGTAATAATTCAAGGGACTGCCCTGGCAGATGGGTGGTAAAGACTCCATGCTTCTGCTGCGGGGGTCACGGGTTCAATCCCTGGCCGTGGAACTAAGATCCAGCATACTGTGTGGCATGGCCAAAAAGTGAGTCGAGACCATGAATAAAGTTCTCCTGAAAGAAACCTCTCTCCTCGTGTGTGTGCGAACAGACCCACTCCTGGGTCCCCAGGGGAGTGGTATTGTTGTTCAGTTGCTCAGTCATGTCTGACTCTGTGGTCCCGTGGATTGTAGCCCACCAGGCTCCTCTGTCCATGGAATTTCCCAGGCAAGAAGACTGGAATGGGTTCCTATTTCCTTCTTCAGGGGATCTTCCCAACCCAGGGATTGATCCGCGTCTCCTGCATTGCAGGCAGATTCTTTACCTGGAGGGAGCCATGTCCAGCACATGTGGCCAGTCTTTCCTTGCTGTTGCTGTGGGTTATGATGAGGAGACAGGCCGGGACCACCGTGGCCAGTGAGGCAGGAATTCTCGACTGCCCTGGGCCGTGAGATTGGACCACGCAGCAGCCCGAGCTTGTGACAGCGTGGAATGCACTTGCTATATCACCCTGAATTCTTATAAGAGCCAGAGAGTAGGTACCTTAGGAAGTGCCCTGATGTGGACAAGAAATGGAGACTAGCCAGTGGCTGGAAATGAATGAACACAGGAAAACATCCATGGGTCCATGCAGTGTTAATTTATTCCATGAATGGTGGTGAAAGGCAGCAGATGGACTGGGTTTCATGTACCTGCTAAATTAGGACCCTGTTTGTGCTCTAGATTGTGTTACTTTATCTTTTTAAAGAACTTGAGCCATTAAAAAAAGTTTTGCTTTGGCCACGCTGCATAGCTTGCAGCTATGCAAGGGATCCCAGTTCCCTGGGCAGGGTCGAACCTATGCCCACAGGGGCGGAAGCCCACATCTTAACCACCAGGCCACCAGGGAACTCCCTCTAGGTTGTGTTTCTTAGTGGAAAGGCCTGAGGGAGTCTTGGTCTTCAGCTCAGTGATAATTGAAGAGATGTGTGGTTTCTACGACCCGGTGTTGCTGCTGAATCGAAGGGGAATCTGTTCCACAGTTGGTGATGAGCCCTGGATTGAGCAAAACTTAACATGTGCTGAGGCTGTCCCATCCAAGTGAATCTGACCGTGATTGGAAATTTCATCACCTTTTTGCATTCAGGGGTGTCATACCGTTGTTTGTTCCTGTGCAGTACAAGCTACCAAATGGCTGGACAGAGATCATTTCTTCCTGCCCGACTGTATCATTTTTCTACCCTTTGAGGTGAATGACAATTAGAGAAGCAGCTTTCCCTAAAGACAGCAGAAAAGTCCTCTAGACCTGAATCATCACAAGGCATTTATGTACAAAAAATTTCTCTGTTAATACAGAAGAAGTCTACTCACAATGTTGGGCAGAGAAAGTTTAAATTATTTTCTGTTTTTAGGGCATTTTCGTCCTGGTAAAGATACTACTTTTCTGTATTGCTTGGGTCTTGAATGTTCTTCAAGCTTGAAGAGTCAGACCCATTTGGAGGAAATTATGGTCAATGTCATGTCTGCTGTGCTTTTCTTTTTTACGATAAATAATCAGACATTGAAAGAAAATCTCTGAAACATTCTGGCAGCTTTTTTTTGTTTGTTTCTGAAATGAGTAATAGTTTTGTAGTTTTTTCTGGTTGTAAAATTTTACATACTCATTATAAACATTTGACTTATATGAATAAGCAAAAAATCATTTAAGTGTGAAAAAGCTCTTCACATTCTTCAGTCCCCAGATAACCAGTGTTAAAATTTTGGTAGGCGTGTTTCTGTGCTTGCTGTTGCTAATATGTGATCTCTATGTGTTGTGCACGCACACAGAAATGCAGTTTTACACGAGTAGTCATTATGCACGGCTGACACTCTGTTTCTGATTTGACATGCCTTGGACGTTTTTCATATCAGTAAGTGAAGACTTACCTGATACTTAAATGGCCCTGTTGTGTCTCATGGGACTCACACAGAAAATTATCCACCACGCATTTTAGGTTGGGAGTCCAGGCGCTCTGCGCTGTCGGCAGACCCAGGCTGGCGGGAGAAGGGTGGCTGCCTTTGGTTTCTCATATGAGGGACGAGACAGGTCTGACAGTGTCCTGGCTGATGATGGAGCAGGGGACGGCGGGGCGAGTTTCTGGAAGTAAAGAGAACCCCCTGCGAAAGGCTGTCTTAGTTTCTGCTCAATTAATTTCACAGAAAGGCCACCCTTTTAACCTGTCTTGGAGTGAAGGTCATTCCCCTTGCAAGCTGGCTCTGGTGTCCTAAATATACCAGCTTCTGGGTTCTCTTTGGAGTTTAGTAACTGTTTACTTCCAGGCTTTCTACCAACTCTCTCTTATGTACTTCAAAAAAACGGTTTTTCCAGGTGTGCTTCCCTGCACTTCCTCCATCATTTTCTGTTAATGTTAGGCTCACTCAGGTAAGCAGTGAGGGAGAGCCGGACTGCTGCCTGGGTTGAGTCCTGGTGGGGACCTGACCCCGCTGACCCTCCCCTGCCTACTTCCTAGGGCTGTCGGAGGTTTGAGTTAATATATACAAATCCCTTTTGTAAGCCGTTATTATGCTTATTAATAATGATTGTTTGACATAAGTAAGATGCCTCTCTCTGCCCTCAGCACCTCTCTTCTGCCTCCTTAGTTATTAGAAGTGAAAGAGCTGGAGCTGTTCCCATTTAGCTCCTGTTTTATTTATTTTTATCTCTAACTCTTTTCCTCCTGAGTGAATCTGACTGTAATATCAGATCAGATCAGATCAAATCAGTCGCTCAGTCGTGTCCGACTCTCTGCGACCCCATGAATCGCAGCACGCCAGGCCTCCCTGTCCAGCACCAACTCCCAGAGTTCACTCAGACTCACGTCCATCAAGTCAGTGATGCCATCCAGCCATCTCATCCTCTGTCGTCCCCTTCTCCTCCTGCCCCCAATCCCTCCCGGCATCAGAGTCTTTTCCAATGAGTCAACTCTTCACATGAGGTGGCCAAAGTACTGGAGTGTCAGCTTTAGCATCATTCCTTCCAAAGAAATCCCAGGGCTGATCTCCTTCAGAATGGACTGGTTGGACTCCTTGTCGTCCAAGGGACTCTCAGGAGTCTTCTCCAACAACACAGTTCAAAAGCATCAATTCTTCGGCGCTCAGCCTTCTTCACAGTCCAACTCTCACATCCATACATGACCACAGGAAAAACCATAGCCTTGACTAGAGGAACCTTTGTTGGCAAAGTAATGTCTCTGCTTTTGAATATGCTATCTAGGTTGGTCATAACTTTCCTTCCAAGGAGTAAGCGTCTTTTAATTTCATGGCTGCAGTCACCATCTACAGTGATTTTGGAGCCCAGAAAAATAGTCTGACACTGTTTCCACTGTTTCCCCATCTATTTCCCATGAAGTGATGGGACCGGATGCCATGATCTTCATTTTCTGAATGTTGAGCTTTAAGCCAACTTTTCACTCTCCACTTTTATCAAGAGGCTTTTTAGTTCCTCTTCACTTTCTGCCATAAGGGTGGTGTCATCTGCAAATCTGAGGTTATTGATATTTCTCCCGGCAATCTTGATTCCAGCTTGTGCTTCTTCCAGTCCAGCATTTCTCATGATGTACTCTGCATATAAGTTAAATAAACAGGGTGACAATATATAGCCTTGATGAACTCCTTTTCCTATTTGGAACCAGTCTGTTGTTCCATGTCCAGTTCTAACTGTTGCTTCCTGACCTGCATACAAATTTCTCAAGAGGCAGATCAGGTGGTCTGGTATTCCCATCTCTTTCAGGATTTTCCACAGTTTATTGTGATCCACACAGTCAAAGGCTTTGGCATAGTCAATAAAGCAGAAATAGATGTTTTTCTGGAACTCTCTTGCTTTTTCCATGATCCAGCGGATGTTGGCAATTTGATCTCTGGTTCCTCTGCCTTTTCTAGAAGTTCACGGTTCACATATTGCTGAAGCCTGGCTTGGAGAATTTTGAGCATTACTTTACTAGCGTGTGAGATGAGTGCAAATGTGCAGTAGTTTGAGTATTCTTTGGCATTGCCTTTCTTTGGGATTGGAATGAAAACTGACCTTTTCCAGTCCTGTGGCCACTGCTGAGTTTTCCAAATTTGCTGGCATATTGAGTGCAGCACTTTCACAGCATCATCTTTCAGGATATGGAATAGCTCAACTGGAATTCTATCACCTCCACTAGCTTTGTTCGTAGTGATGCTTTCTAAGGCCCACTTGACCTCACATTCCAGGATGTCTGGCTCTAGGTCAGTGATCACACCATCGTGATTATCTGGGTCGTGAAGATCTTTTTTGTACAGTTCTTCTGTGTATTCTTGCCATCTCTTCTTAATATCTTCTGCTTCTGTTAGGTCCATACCATTTCTGTCCTTTATTGAGCCCATCTTTGCATGAAATGTTCCTTTGGTATCTCTGATTTTCTTGATAGGCCAATTCAGATCAAGAAAAGTGTAGTGCATTATTATGTATAAAATAGATAACTAATGAGAACCTACTATATAGTCAGGGAACTCTACTGAATACTCTGTGGTGACCTAAATGGGAAGGAAATGCGAGAAAGAGGGGTTGTATGTATACATATAGCTGATAACACTTTGCTGTACAGCAGAAGTTAGCACAACATTGTAAAGAAACTATATTCTGATTTTAAAGAAAGAGAAAGAAAAGTAGAAACAGTTATGCATTGCCTTAAAAAAATCAGATGAAACTTGCTGCCTACAAAAGAAGAGATATATAAAAATGTATAAACTATTACGTATAAATTAAACTAGGATATATTGTACAACATTATACCAATATTTTATACCAAAATATTGGTATAAATATTGGAATGTACCAATATTTTATAATAAACATGAAGTATAGTCTTTAAAAATTGTGAATCACTATATTGTACACCTGTAACTTATTTTATATCAACTATACTTCATAAAAAGTGAATGTATGTAAAACACATTAGATTTAAACATTATATTTCATTGGTGTATATATTTTGTTTTATTGTGTTGGCACTTGATATCTGTTAATAATAAAGTTTTAGAAGCCTGCATTTGAGAGAGGTGTGTCAGAAATGTTTAAAAATAACTCTACTTTTAAAAACTTTAGCTCTAGGTACATGGAGTATATCTTTATCAGAATCACTTTTATATGGGGACTATCAATCTACAGTAACAGAGTTTTAACATCTTTTCGACCTCTAGACTTTTACTTTCTTCACCTATCTTACCATATATAGGTATAAAGAAATGAAAATAGGACACCTTAGGAAATGAAGTGGGGTGAATATAGCTTTTACAACCTTTCAGTTATACTGGGATTTGTTTCTACTGTCAGAATCTGCAAAGATGTTTTTGGATACAGGTAACAGAAAACCCAAGTGTAAGCAAAAACAAAGAATAATTTTTTTTCTCCTTTAAAACTCGGTCCCAAAGCATGTGACTGCAAGCCAGCTGGCACGGCAGCTTAGCAATGTGACCATCCACAGGCTCCCCCTCCCTGCTCTGCCCTCCCTAGTGTCCTTCTCCATGTGGCAGGTCTGTCCTCTGAGTGGCAAAATGCAGCTCGGGCATTGCGCCTGGACAGAACATCCAGAGAAGCACTTGCGCTTTGTGCCCCTTTATGAACCGTGACCCTTTCCCAGCATCTCCACCAGAATTCTTCCCAGTGCTCGTAGGGTCACAGGCTTGAGCCTAAACTCATGCTTGGCGGGGGGTGGGGGGCTGTTCCCACTGTAACTGACTCCACAGCATCGGGTCACCCACCCCTGCCCCAAGAGCACACAGTTTTGTTGGGTGGATGGTCCCTGAACAAATGGGTCTGTTAGGAAGACAAGGGTCTGCCATGGGCCTGACTGCGCCCAGAGGGAAAACCAGAGTGCCTGCTCCAGGCCACTCTCACTTTCAGTTTAAATTCTACAGAGAACACCTATGGAAATAGTCCATTATGATACAAATTTGAATATATGTCTTTTCAGGGGAAATTTTTTAAAAATTTAAAACAGCCCAACATAACTATAATAATGTGTAATAATAACAAAACCATCAGCAGAGCGAAAGTGAGGGTGTGAGTTTTCGTTTCAATTCCTGCAAACAGGAATATGTAGTTTAGGTCCTTGCATGCTTCCAGAAGTATCAATGTTATGTCAGTGTTCTAGGCTCTTCCTTCTGCTGGGCTTGGCGCGTGGTGCTTGGGCACTGGGTTACTAGCACAACAGCTTTTGGCCCTGAGACATCTGAGAATTGGGTGAGTGGTGTGGAGCCCCTTGCGGGGGGTGCTTGAGTGGGTGCGTTTAAAGTACTTATTTTGTTATACACGTACAAAACATTCTTTCATGTATGTGCATGTGTGCTAAGTTGCTTCAGTTGTGTCCGACTCTTTGCGACCCCGTGGACTGTAGCCTGCCAGGCGCCTCTGTCCATAGGATTCTCTAGGCAAGAATACTGGAGTGGGTTGCCATGCCCCTCCTCCAGGGAGGGGAGTTGCCATGCCCCTCCCGACCCAGGGATCAAACCTGAGTGTCCTGCCTTGGCAGGTGGATTCTTTACCACTGAGCCACCAGGGAAGCCTTCTTTCACATATGCTGCTGCTGCTAAGTCGCTTCAGTCGTGTCCCACTCTGTGTGACCCCATAGACAGCAGCCCACCAGGCTCCCCTGTCCCTGGGATTCTCCAGGCAAGAACACTGGAGTGGGTCGCCGTTTCCTTCTCCAATGCATGAAAGTGAAAAGTGAAAGTGAAGTCGCTCAGTCGTGTCCGACCCTCAGCGACCCCATGGACTGCAGCCCACCAGGCTCCTCCGTCCATGGGATTTTCCAGGCAAGAGTACTGGAGTGAAGTGCCATTGCCTTCTCCGTCTTTCACATACACTCAGCACTTTAAAAAGTATTTGGTATCTGTCACATGGCTGTGCACAAATAAATACTTTCAGTTGAATTAAGGGTGAAACTGAGACTGGGGTTTTATTGAGTGAGTATGATCAGGGAGGGGGGTTGATTAAAAAGATGGACCGTGGATGCTCTGTGGTGACCTAAATGGGGAGGAAATCTTAAAAAAAAAAAGGGATATTTGCATTCGTAGAGCCAACTCACTTTGCTGTACAGTGGAAACTAACACAACATTGCAAAGCAACTATACTCCAATTAAAATTTAAAAAGATGGACTGTGGAAGCCAAATTAGATAAACAAAGAAGTGAAGACTTCAGAGGGATTATTGATCAGGGTGGTAGGGTCATTAGTTTCAAGGGCCCAGGAAGGTTGAAGAGTTGTCGGAGTTGGGTTTCCAGAAGGAGTGAGCAGGAGAGGTAAGGAGTGGAGGTTGGAAGGATGCCTGGGTGGCAGAGGGAGTGGAGGACAACCTCCGTGGAGACATGCAAGTGGGGCATCACCTGTGTGTGTGTGGAGATCAGTGCTGAGTGTGGGGGCAAAGACTGAGCCAGACCCTAAAATCTTCTGGAGAGTGTGCAGGGGGGGGAGGTGTGGGTGGGGTGGGGAGGGGGTGGCTTGTACAGCCCCTGGGACTGAAGCCCTCCACCTGCTGTGCACCTGAGTGTCTCTGTGTATACAAAGGTTTTGTATTTGCATATAATCAGTCCAAGGACATTTTTTTAGGTCTGCATATACATAGATGCATTTTCAGATGTGAATTTCTCGTAATGATGATGGGAAAAGTGTTGAGTTACCACTGAAGCACAGTCAGCACGCCTGCTGTCTTATAACTGATTCCCTCTTGAATCTTGAAAAGGCTTTGTTATGAGGACTTTGCGTCCTCCCCAGATGGGTTCCAGGTTGGTTACCTGCCCTTGGCATGGTCCTGCGCACTCAGGGGGTTCTAAACCCTCCCAGCTGGTGTCAGGAGAGGGCATCCCTGCCTGCCCAGACTGTCCCGACATTCTGGCTAGTGTTGCTGAAACTTTTCTGTGGAAGGTGGTTTGTATCATGGGGGAACCCCTGTTATCTGGATCCATTTTTTCTGCTTTTCCTTATTGGACAAGGAGATGATGTGTTGTCCTTGGAGGCAGCTCTTCATGGGCTCGCCATGGCCTGTGACGCTTCTTGGTGGTGAGTTTCTTTTTCTTTCCCCATCAACATTTCTATAACAAGTAAGACAACCCATCCCAAATCTCAGGCTTACAGAGACCTTACGGCAGGCAGCAAGCGTCTGTTTTATTCCCTTACCTGTCTGCATTGCTGCATGGTTCTGCCCTGGCTGCAGGTGGCTCTGGTCCATGAGTTTTCTCATTTTTTTTTTGTTTAAATCTTAATTGGTGTATAGTTGATTTACAATGTGTTAGTTTTGGGTGTACAGCAAAGTGAATCAGTTATACATATATATATATATCCACTCTTTTTAGATTCTTCCCATGTAGGTCATTAACAGAATATTGAGTAGAGTTCCCCATGCTGTACAGTAGGTCCTTCTTAGTTATCCATTTTATCTATGTGTATATGTTTACCCCAACCTCCCTGGACCAGACACCACCTGAGGCTCTGCAGCCACTGCTGAATCAGACTCCTAGGAGATGATTGGTGGTTCACAGCAGGTCGGGAGCTCAGTCCAGATCAGTGTGGGTGGGCGTTTTCTAAAGATGTGGATGGAGGGTGGGAATAATTTGTGGCATTTTTTAGGGAGAGAGAGGGAAGGCAGACACCTAGACAGCTGTGAAAAGGTTGAAATCAGTAGGCTCTCATTAGCCCTTATGTAAGGGCACATTATTCATGATGTTCATCCCGGTCGGTGTCTGAGTTAATTTTCCTGTCTCGTGTCTGAGTTAATTTTCTTTGTTCTCATTGTTCCTGAATTATGTTTTATGAAGTCGCCACATCCACCCTGAGTTTTTCACTCAGTCCCCTTCCCTCTCCCCAGCGTGTGATGTTGAGCATCGTATTTGGGTGCCAGCATCTAGGGAATGTGAGTGAATGACACCGTCTGCATCCACACGCTGCCTTGTGGGCGGCTCTGGGGTGGCTCTGAGCCCTGGGGCAGGTGGGGGAGGGAGGGCTGGAGGATCGGGGGTCACTCCCTACTTGGGAGAAGCTGTTCTGAGCCCATACTTCCTCTTTGACAGTGTCCACCAGGGCCCCTGAGTCTGAGAAGAGTGTTCCCTCTTCCCTTGGTGCTTCTGGGTGTGCTGAAGCTGGTTTTAGTGATCTGGGTTATAGAGATCAGATCCTAAAAGGAGTAAGATTGCTACTGAAAAGGACCATATGTAGGAGGAAGTGGAGGGATAGTCCCCCTGGCTTTGGAGCATCTGCTGCTGAACTGGGATGAAGTGCTATCCCTTACCGAAGTGCTCATTAAGTGGTTGAGTTTCACGGGTCATTGAGTTTTATGACTTCATAGGTGAAGCTGGGTTGTTCTTGGCTAGTTAGGTGGCCTTTGCCTGGAGCTAGGCAATTGTAAGACAACTAACATTTATTTAAATAATGCTGACTCTGCGTTTAGAGGCACCTTACCTGTGTCCATTTTATCACACAGGAACTATTGTTGGCCCCCATTTCTCAGGTGAGGAATTTGAGGAACAGCGTGTTTAAGTAACTTGCCCAGGTCCTGTGGCTTTTGTACTTGAAACCAGGTGGCCTGCCTGCTCCAAAGGTTTTTGCGCTCTAGCTTTGCTACTGTCTTCCAACTAAATGTGGGGAAATAATTGTAAGCGGGAGGCTTAGCTGGACAGGGGAGGGTAGCTTTGGTGTGGAATATAGATTTTTCAGATATAATGGGAATATAATAGACACGGTTCATTGGCTGTTGGATGATGGTCAAGGAGAATGAGAAATTAAAGGTTTCTTTATGAATCCCGGAATGACCCCAGGTCTATGAAGCTGTCCGCTGGTTGCTCCTCTGTGGTCAGTGTGAATGCACTTGCCTGGGCTTTGTGAGGCCAGCAAGGCCACATGCTAGCGTCCGTGTCGGACATACCGGGACTTCTCCTCTTTCCCGCTTCCTTACTGGCCCCACAAGGCATTGGGGAGGTTGCTGAGGTCCCTCCCGGGGAGCCAAGCAGTGCCCATTCTCAGGGCCATGCTCTCCCCCCATGTCTTAGGGTCTTTTCTCCCTCCTGCTTCTCTCCACCTGCTCTCCTGTATATCCCTTCCCCAAGGAGATGACATTTCTCTATGTTCCTGATCCAATTTCTGGGTTTGACTTATTCCTACATGTCTCCGAGGCCTTTGTGCAGCTCACGTTCCATCTGGAGCCCCAGAGGGGAGTCTTCCCCATGTTTCTGATGGGCCTGGTACCTTGGGCAGGTTACGGATGATCCAGAATCTGAAGGGTTTTTTTTTTTTTTTTTTTTTTTAATTGACCGCACCTCCCTCATCTCCCTCATGGGGTTGCTGTTGTTCAGTCACTAAGTTGTGTCCCACCCTTTGTCACCCCATGGACTGCAGCATGCCAGGCTTCCCTGTCCTTTACCATTTCCTAGGGTTTGCTCAAACTCATGTCCCTTGAGTTGATGATGCCATCCTACCATCTCATCCTCTGTCTCCCTCTTTTCCTCCTGCCCTCAATCTTTCTCAGCATCAGGGTTTTTTCCCAATGAGTCAACTCTTTGTATCAGGTGGCCAGAGTATTGGAGCTTCAGCTTCAGGATCAGTCCTTCCAATGAATATTCAGGGTTGATTTCCTTTAGGATTGGCTGATTTGATCTCCTTGCTGTCCAGGGGACTCTCAGGAGTCTTCTCCAGTACCTGCAGTTCAAAAGCATCAATTCTTCGGTGCTCAGCCTTCTTTATGATCCAACTCTTACATCCATATATGACTACTGGAAAAGCCATATCTTTGATTATATGGACTTTTGTTGGCAAAGTGATGTCTTTGATTTTTACTACGCTGTCTAGGTTTGTTGTAGTTTTTCTTCCAAGGAGCAAGCACAGGGTTGTGGTTAGGGTCAAATATAATAAATCCATGAAAGTGTCTTTTAAAGAGTAAATATACAGTATTATTAGTAGTTCCAACCTTCCCAGTTGGCCTTCACTCCCTGCTTTGAGGCCCGGCCTGGACTTTGATCCCGGTGTCATTTCCGCTACTTGATTGTGTCCCTGGCTCTGGGGGTCCCTGCCCCTTATTCTGTTCAAATTTTCTAGCACTTGGCACAGGCCTAGTTTGCAGGGGGAGGGGCCCAGTTGTGTGTGAACAAGCAGGTGAAGAGCATCTTTCTAAAGGAAGTTTATGGTCATTTTTTTTTTTTCCCTGAACAGTCCTCTTATTATAATATCTATGCATCTTGAAGTTAAAAAGCAGACTGTCCTGGTGGTCCAGTGGCTAAGAGTCTGCTCTCCCAGTGCAGGGGACCCGGATTCACTCCCTGATCAGGGAACTAGATCCCACATGCCACAACTGAGGGTCCTGTGTGCCCCAACTAAGACCTGGTGCAGCCAAATAAATTTTAAAAATTATTAAAAAAAAAAAAAAGGCAGATCTGTGATCCTGTCTGTGTGCCCTGCTACCGGGCACTAACTCCCCATGCCTGAGGCCACCTTCTCCAAGATCTATGCTTTCTAAATAGTCATCTCATGAGTCTTGTGTTTTATAAAAAGAATAAGACAGCTAAGGGAATCGTTCTAAATTTTGAAGACTAGAGATTAAAAAAAAAACGTGGCATTAATTTTTTTGTTCATTTGACAAATATGTGTTGAGTGCCTGTCGGGCACCCCGCTCTGTTCCTGGGTCTGGGAATACAGTGGTAACCAAATCCCAGGCGGATGGCATTCCTGCCTGCCTGAGGCTTCCATTCTAGCGGAGTGGAATAAGGGAAGAAAGGAATGAATCAGTCTTGACTGATGAGGTGTACCATGGGGAGGGATCATGTGAGGGGGACTCCCAGACCTCCGAGGAGTTCTCACTGGGGTAAACAAAGTGCGTAGTTACCGATGTTACGCTCTTGGTTTCGCTGTGTGCGGAGTGACCTTGAGGGCATCACAGTGTCTTGTCGTGAGGACGTCAAGCTCCATCCGGCCGCCCCTCATCAACAGAAAAGGCAGGGAGTGGTAGGGAGGAGGTGGCTGGGCTCTGGCTTCTGGAGGGTGTTCCTGTCTGCGTGAGGCCCTCAGCTTTGACAAGGAGCCTCTATGCTCAGGTCACCAACCCTGGCGTGTTTCTGAGGGACCAGGGGAACCCAGGGAAGATGGACTCTTGGTGGCCTACAACCTCTCTGTGTGTCTTGCGGCTTCAGTCCACTCATGGCTGGCCGCCCACCAGACTCCATGCTGGAGAAGGCGGGTGACCTGTGGCCCACAGGGACCCCTGAGGTTTCCCTGCAGAAGTTGAGCATGGCCTTAGCTCTGAAGGATAGGAAGGAATGAGCTAGATGAAGATCGGGGGTGGGGATCACGTGTGGGAAGCTCGGGAGATGGAAAGAAGCCACGGTGGCCAGAGTGTAGGGCAGCATGGAGAGTGTGACGTCAGGTGGACTTGCCCTTGAGCAGAGGAAAGGCTGTGAAGTAGTGGTAAAGGGTTGGATTTTATTTTCAGTGCTACTGATTTGGTTTATTCTGTTATCCTGTTGACTGCAGCGTGGAGAGGGGACCGCGGAGCGGAAGCAGGGATGCAGGGACCCCTGGGTGGGGATAGAGGCTCAATGCCTGGCGGGGTGGTGGAGGACCCAACACCCTGGAGGCGGGCTGGGAAGCAGCTGGGAGGACTCAGGATGGGGATTGGGGTTCAGCTCGAGCAGCTGCGGGAAGAGCAGAAGGTGAGGGGAGAAGCCTCCGGACCCTCCCTGGAGCCGGCAGCGGACCGTGAGAGCTGAGGCTGCAGAGCAGGAGGGACCCCCTCTGCAGAGGGGTGACGTTTCCCTCCTGATAACCCAAGGGTCAGGCCGCCTCTTTCGTGTCCGCATGAGATCTGATGGCTTACATGTTGTGGTTACTGCCCCGTGATTGTGTATTAGAGGCTGTTTGTCTCATTTAGTGCATTCAAGAAAATATTGAGCTAAATGTTTATGCTCCCTGCAGGGCACATAATGGTGCTGAGACCACCTGGGGGTCTGTGAGGTGGGCAGTGTCTCTAACGGAGGAGATAGATCATTCCATCAGAATTGAGCCCAGGGTTGCACCAGGAAATCGAGCGCAGTGTGACATAGTCTGTGACTGGGAGGAAGAGGGTGGTGGGCTGCAGAGCGGAGGCCCTGACCTGGCCTGGGGGCTGGGGAGGTTTCAGAGGCCCTCTGAGCAGTTGGTGTTGGAGTAAACGTTTAACAAAGCCCTTGGAACTGGCACACTTGAGGAAGGCACTGGAGAACTCCACAGCAAGGCTGTGTCACTCATGAGAATGGTAGTGCTCGTGTGGATTAAGGATCCTGGTGTCGTTACCTGCTGGCACGCAGGTAAACTTGTTAGTTACCGGGAACTTGCACTGCTTTGTGCTCCCTGTGATTTTCAGACAAGAAAGGGAATGTGAACTTGGCCGTTCCTATGATCTTTCCAACATCTTAGGGACATTGTTTCAAAGAACCAGTGCAGATTTTTCCATGAAAGGGGCTATGTAGTTATCAGAGGAAAACAGCTCTTTAGATTCATCTGTGTGAATGTTAACTTTATAGAATGCAGACGTGGCAGTGGGTGTGTGTTCTCACGTATTCACCGACTTAGGACCCCAAAGCTGATACAACTCTGTTATAGATTGAATAGCAACATGTTTTGTTTTTTTTTTCCCCCCTTGAGTAATCTTGTCAAATTATAAGAATGCCCAAAGAGCTAACACCTTGTCAGGACACTGCTGGAAGGGCACAAACAACCTTGTTTCCTGAGGAACCTGTGCAGAGGTGTGTTGACAGTGGGTGACTTTTCTGACCTGAGCCGAAAGGGACGCTGGCTGTATTGTTGGCTTGGCCCCTGCAGGGGCCAGGGTGGGGTGGGGGGGTACATATTCCTGGACTGAATTCCCTGCACGTCAAGTCACTCTACCTGCAGCCCTGGTTTATCAACACTAAACACATGGGAGACACATGGCTGGAATGATGCTAGGAACACAGGACCCACTGTGTCCATGCGGGGGCCGGACGGTCAAGTAGAAGCTGGAGGGATGCGGTGACCAGTGCCCGGATGGATGTGGGCAGGTTGGGAGGGCCTGATGTGGTAGCTGGAGGGAGGGAGGAGAGACTGGGCCATGGGGCGCTCATCCTTCTTTACGTGTGCTAAGTCACTCAGTTGTGTCTGACTCTGCGACCCCATGGACTGTAGCCTGCTAGGCTCCTCTGTCCATGGGATCTCCAGGCAAGAATGCTGGTGTGGGTTGCCATTTCCTACTCTAGGGGATCTTCCTGACCAAGGATTGACCTGAGTCTCTTAATGTCTCATGCATTGGCAGGTGGGTTCTTTACCTCTAGCACCGCCTGGAAGCCTCCATCCTCTATGGTCTGGGTCTAAACCATCTCACCTTTTACTTCCCACCCCAACTGGAAACCATCTTGTCCCTCCCAGGACCCTCACTAACCCCTGGCCTTCCAGCTGCTCTATAGCAGTTGTGACCTTGCTGTGACCTTGAGGTCTGGGGTGGGGGAGGGGACATGCCCCAGGTCACCTCAGAGCTCCCTTAGGTGGAGAAAGAAGTGGACGGAAATGTACTTTACTGCGTTGTTTTGTCTTATAAGGAGACATGACTGGTTTTTGCATTCCTTTGTTTCTGAAAAGATTGTTCATGAATGCTGATGATCATGTAAGTTTATGGTTGTAAATGGGAACTTTTTCTTTTCAGACAATGTGGATGCCAGTGATCTTAAGCAGTTTTTGAGACCAACTATTCTCAGATATATTTCATCTTCTATGAAAATTTTATAACACTGGAAAATAGTTTGAAATTAAAAGGTAAGAATTTCTACAAAAAAAATTTTTTTTTGATATACAAAGTTCTGTTTTTTTTTTTTTTAATAAAAAATACAGGAAGTTCTTGGAGGTTGTGTGTGTCACGTGCTACAAGTTACATGCCTTTAAGCTTCCTCTCTTTCCAAACACTTAGCAGAGCTGTGAACTCACAGCGGTTGCGTCTTTCCCTTGAACTTTCTCTCATACAGGCGTTAACTGAACAACAGCCAAGGGGAAAATAGAAAGACAAGAGATCCACAGAAGGGACTTCCCCTGGTTGCCCCAGTGGCTAAGACTCTGCACTCCCAATGCTGGGGGTCTGGATTTGATCCCTGCTCGGGAAGCGACTTAGCAGCAGCAGCAGCAGGGAACTAGAATGCACATGCTGCAACTAAGAGTTTGCATATTGCAACTAAAGAGCCTGTGAGCTGCAACTAAGACTCTGCACATACACACAAATATATATCTATAAAAATAGAAGAAAACCACAGAAAGTGTGAGTTCCATTCCAGAGGTTGGGGGGTGGTTTGCAGTGGGCTGAGACAGGGTCACATGTAAAGAAGAGGCCATAGAGAGGAGCATGGAGGCCACACAGCTGCCACTTAGGCCCTTCAGGGGATACTGCTCCAGCCTCTGTTACGTCAGGGCACACGTGGACCTGGGCCCAGAATGCCAGCACCTGTTCTTTTTAAATGAATTTCTTGGCTTTTCCCCCTCGTGATTTATAAATTGGTACGCATTTTGAACTTAAATTTTTTTTCTGCCAAATTGGTAGATATTATCTCAAATATGGAATGATGTGATTTTTATCTTGCCTCCTAGCTCTGTTCCACTTCATAGTAGTGTGATAATATATTCAATTAAAATATCAAAAAAAAAAAATTAAAACCTGGTATCTAAGAAAACAACATTACAATCTACAAACCTCATTTTTTAAAAGGCCCTTCCTCCATCCCTGTTCTCCTTTTCTTCCCTCTATCCTTTAGGAAAATTTGGTGGTTCAAGACCATCAGTCAGTTTGTGCTGCGTAGCAAATTGCACAACAAACCATCCCAAGGCTGAGTGCCTTCAAACAACCACTAGTCATTTCGTTTGTGATTTTTCTGAATCTGTTGGGCAGTTCCTCTGGTTTGGGCTGCCTCTGACTGGCTAGTGGCGAGTGGCCTCATTCACACATGTCCTGATTGTCAAGCTGCTGCCCAGGGCGCCTTAATGCTCCTTCACGTGGGCCCTCTTGCGCAGCTGGCAGGGTTCCTTGGGCTCCTGCACTCGTGGCCTCAGGGCACCATGACCTGCTGGCGAGTATGGCTTTTTGAGCTCACCTCACGTCTGCTGTCGTCACCGTGGTTGGAGCAGGTCACGTGGCCTCTTGGATTCTGGGGCTGGAGAGAAATAGACCCTTCTTGATGGGGAGAAGACTCTGCCGCTCTGTTGCCTTGTATCTCCTGCAGAGTCACGACGAAGGACTGATGAAAAGAAGGAGAGGCTTTAGAGTTTCTTGCTTTTAGTACAGTCTGTGTGTTGACTGGAGCCCAGGGGAGGAAGTTACCAAAACAAAAGAAGACAGGAAAATGGTTGCTAGGAATAACAAAATCATCTTGTGATCCCTTCAGCCCTCCAGTTATTCGGTCAAAACCTGCGTTGTTGGTTCTGCCTTCAAAACGTATCCAGAATCGCCAGCCTCTCCCCCAGGCTTCTCCTCCTGACCTCTCCTCCTGGCCTCCTCCCCTTGTCCTCACCTGGGTTACCATAGCCACCTCAGAACTGGCCTCCCTGCCACACTGTCCACCCTACCCCACCCCACCCCACCCCACCCCCGCCAAAGTCTCTGGGAAAGACCAGCTGGAGGGTTGCTTTACAGCATCTGTCAGTCATGAGCTCCACGCTGCAGACCCTCCAGTGGCCTCCTGGTCCCCTCACGCCCTGCCTGCCTGTCTCACCCCCATGTCTCCCCCTCGCTCCAGACACAAGGGCCTCCTCGTTGTATCCTCCCCATGCAGACCCGCTCCCCCACCCGGACCCTGCACTGTCCAGTCCCTCCGCCTGAAACACAGCAACCCCCCATTTCTGTAGCCCAGGTCTCCCTTGGCTGCTCCCTCACCTCTTTGAGCTCTTTGCTCAGGTACCCCCTTATCAGCAGGGTGTCCCCGACTTCCCTAGTCAACCCCAAACTACCCTTTTGGGCATTCCCATCTGCTTCTTGGTTTCCTCACTCATTTCTGGAGAGCCTTCTGTTGCCGGAATGTAAGCCTCCCCAGGGCAGGGGTTTACACCTGTGAACTCATGTGCCCTCAGGTCCCAGAAGAATTCCTGACACGGAGGCCATCCTTGGAGTTTGTTGAGTGAATGAGTGACAGCCGCTTCACAGAGCTGTGGGGGTTCAGATCCAGGGTCAGCAACATAATTTTAACCTAATTTTTAATATCTTAAAATTGGCACATTGTCATAATAATGAATTCTTTTTTTATCTATTCCAGGGAATAATAAGTCACAAAGGGAGGAGCTGGACTCCATTCTCTTTCTTTTTGAAGTAAGTTTTTATTAATTCATTTAGCTTTTAAGATTCTCGTCAAAAACATGGTATTTTAGATCTTTAATGTTACTTGAAGACAAGTAAAAATGATGGGCATGTGTATCCTTTTACAAACAAGATGCTAAGAATGTTCTTGTGATTTTTTTTTTCCCCTTGTGGGAGAATTTTTCCTCTGTGGGGATCTAGATGGGAAGTTATTAGATGGGAATGTTTGTACATTTTAAATGTTGATACTGCCAAATTGCTCTTCAAAAAGGTCGTATAAATCTATATGTAAACTTCCATGTAAGTCTTATGTAAATTTCCCCAACCAACCCTGGAGATAATTTTTTTCTTTTTAATATATACGAATTGACATGTAAAAACTCACAGTTTTTCACATATATTTCCCTGACTGCTTTTGAGGTTGCCACCTATGTGTCTCTGTGTTCACGAGTGTTGATCATATGTTCTCTCCAAAGGTGGAACAATGGCTGTGGCTTTTGATCTATTAAGAGTAAGGTCTTTCTTGTCTAGATGTATTAGACAAGTGATCAGATTACTGATGCCTTGAGAACTACACTGGAACCAGATTATAGGTTCTGAACGTTAATTGTTGGTTGTCTAGAAATGATTCATGCTTTGAAAAGACGTGTGCTAAGCTTGGTGGGAGACCAGCTTCGTGACTGTTGAGAAAAGTCGTATATGTGTTTGCTGCAGAGCTGACTGAAGGGGTGGCTGAGGGGGAAGGCTGTCCGGTTCGTGCAATAAAACAGATGCAGAAACCTCCAGCCTGGTACGGGTTCCCGGCTGGCAATCCATCACTGGTCACCCATCTCCTCCGAGGGCCATGCTCCTTCCTGAGTCCCAGACATTGATTCAGGGCATGTTTTGTGGTGTTTCTCTGTGTTTCCTGTGGTTACCCTGCTGTGAATGAAGCTGGCGCAGAGGAGCTGGTTTTAACAGGAGCTTTAATTATGTCTGTCATTTAAACAGGTGTCTACTGACCATTGCCAGTTGAACTTTTCTGTTAGTTTACATTATTTATGTAGACGGTTAATGCATTTGCTAAAGAACCCACCACACAGAGGTAAAGCGTGAGGATAAAGCTCACATGCTTGCCACACCCACCATCGCCACCTCCCCCCGCACCCCCACCCTGCCACTAAGTTTAAGGTCCAGAAACGGCAGTGTACCTCCTCCCTGACCACATCCCCGCTCTGGTTTGATCTCCTTGCAAATTACTTTATGATTATTCAGATTTTTTGTAAAAAAAATTCTGATTTGGTTAATTGCTTATTTTTCTAAGAATTCAAAAAATTTGGTCCTATCCCCAGTTTTAAAACTTATGGCCCAGTCCTTCCTTTAAGGTTCATAATCCCTTCAGTTTTATCTGCTTTGGATTAATCTTCATTATCTCCAAACTGTTACTTATTATTAGGGAAAGTAGTTGTAGTGTTAAGGTTGGTGCAAAAATAATTGCGGTTTTGAACCCAGAGTTTTAAATCATTATAACTAGGCTCAAACACATCCTTATTAATCAAAATAGGAACCATTACAGTCAACACATTTTTGCCAACAAGCAGTAAGTTTGTTTATTCTTGCAGCATAAAAATCTGTGCTTCAGGATTCAACACACTCTTGGAAAGCATTTTCTACATCCTGCTAGTTATGGAAGTGTTGTCCCTGCAAAAATTGCTGAGATGCTTGAAGAAATGGTGGTCGGTTGGTAAGAGGTCAGGTGAATATGGCAAAACTTCGTAGCCCAATTCATTCAACTTCTGAAGCGTCGGGCGTTGTTGTGGTGAAGAATTGGGCCCTTTCTGTGGACTGTTGCCCACTACAGGCCTTGCGGTTTTCAGCGCATCTCATCGATTTGCTGAACATACTTCTCAGATATAATGGTTTTGCCGGGATTCAGAAAGCTGTAGTGGATCAGACCACCCAACAGTGACCGTGACCCCTTTTTTGGCTCAAGTTTGGCTTTGGGGAGAGCCTTGGAGCTTCTTTTCCATCCAGCTGCTGAGCTGGTTATCAGTTGTTGTATAAAATTCACTGTCACAATCTGATTGAGAAATTGTTCGTTGCTATTGCACAGAATGAGAGTTGATGACGCTTCAAAATGACAGTTTTTTTTTTATTTGTGGTCAGCTCATGAGGCACCCATTTATTGAGCTTTTTCACCTTTTCAGTTTGCTTCAAATACCAAGTGACCATAGAACAGTCAATGTTGAGTTCCTGGGCATCTTCTCGTATAGTTGTACCAGGATCAGCTTCCATGATGGCTCTCAGTTGGTCCTTGTCAACTTCCAATGGCTGGCCACTATGTTCTTCATCTTCAAGGCTCTTGTCTCCTTTGCAAAACTTCTTGAATCAGCACTGTCCTGTACATCCATTAGCAGTTCCTGGGCCAGTTACATTGTTACCAGTTGTCTCCATAGCTTTACCAATTTTGAACTCATGGCACCTTATCCTGGAACTTAACCCAGAGATCAAACCCACGCTCCCTGCATTGGAAGCTCGGAGTCTTAACCAGTGGACCACCAGAGAAGTCCCTCTGTGTGTTTTTGCTTTTTTTTTTCCTTTTCATGTTTTAACTTCTTTGGTTTGGTATTCCTATGTGGCTGGTTGCATTTGATTGTCTCTTGATCCTTGTTCATTATTAGACATCTTTTACTTTCTGAAACAGAAGATTTGACACTGTATCTGATCATTCTCCTATCTGAAGTCTGTCTTTGGTTGTCAAAAGCTATTGGTTATTTCTTCAATCTCTCAGAGTAGCTTCTTCTCTTGTACGTTTTGTGATACCACTTTGAGATCCGAACTCATGGGATGCATATTTAATTTGTTTGAATCCTTTTTTTTTCCCTCAAAGGGTTTGTTTTTGCTTTTGCTTGGGGTCTGAGAGTGTGCTTGTTTGGGGTCCCTTTGGCTCCACTTGAGGGTCCTGGTTCCTTACTGGCATCCCAGGCTCAGTTTCTCACACCCACGTTGGGGTGGGCTCGAGATCTAGAACATGAAGATGTCCTTGGATCCTCCTTGGATTTGGCATTTGCTTCCCTCCTGCTTCCTCTCTGGCTGTGTTTTAAGTCCTTGCTGGTTTCCCTGTGTCCCTGAAGCATGGAAATGACAGTTAACTTTTGCTGTCGCTGTCCCACAACAGGAAAGCCCATCAGAGCCTGTAGCCTTGTACCCCTTTGGGGTGGGGGGCTGGTTTCAACACCTTCTCCTTGTGCTCAGAAAGTTTAGATTAAGGACGGTGTTACTCCCCATACATTACCATCTGCAGGGGGTTTGTTGCTCGTGTAAGAGAACAAATATATCTTATTCACAGCTTTATAAAACCTTCATCTGGTGCCATAAACATGAGTGAAAAATGAACCTGCACCGCTTCTGTTTTTGTTTATGTTGTCTCTGTCTCCATCCTCAGAAGGTGGGTTATAATTTGCATAGTTTGTTCTGAGGGTTGTGTAACTTCGTCGCCACCGTCTACAAGTTAGTGCCACTTAAAAAGAGGTGGTTTATGAGGATTTGAAGGTAAATACTTATCAAGGTGTAAATAATTGGGAAAGGCTTCCTTCAGAAGAAGTGGAATTATTAAGACGTGTTAAATCGCAGAAGGGCTACTGTGTAAAGATTGTCAATAAATAAGAAATAGATTGGAAAAAAGCACGGAGGTAAGGGAGTTAAGAAGGCAAGAAAGAGGAGCCTGTTAGGGGAGCTACTGCTTGCTCTGTAAGTCAGGGCTGTCTAGACGGGAACCTTTGAGGAAGGAAGCAGTCATTTTTTTCAGTATAGTGAGCTACCAACCACATCACCCTGCTTGATGAAGCAATGGTGTCAGTCCAGGCTGAGTCTCCTTTAGGCAGCCGGTGGAGCATTACATCTGCCTTTATGTTCAGTGGAGGATGGTACCCCTCAGAAGCTGACCTCAGCCACCCTTGCCCTTAGTTTCAAACTTCTGTACCACTTGGAGTAACTCTTGTTGCTGGCTCACAGTGACGTTTTTCACAACTAATTGAGGTTATGACTCCTTAGTTTTACTCTTCTTCTAAAAACATATTTCATGGCACTTCCCTGGTAGTCCAGTGTTTAGGAATCTGCCTGCCAAGGCAGGGGACACAGGTTCAATTCCTGGTCTGAGAGGATCCCACATGTGGTGGAGTAACTAAGCCCATGGCCACGAATATTGAAGCCTGAATGCCTAGAGCCAGTGCTCTGCAACAACAGAGGTCACAGCAATGCAAAGCCCAAGCACTGCAACCAGAGAGTAGCCCACGTGCAGCAACACAGACCCAGTGCAGCCAAAAAAAAAAAAAAAATCATCTATAATTGCTGTGTGTTTCAAACGGGCGTGTGGAGTTGATGGTGTGGGGCCCCCTGCCATGAGTCTCCATTGCTGTCTTGACCAGAATGTAAATGCTTCACTTGGGCCATCCTGTTTAATCCTTTCAGGAAATTGGAGGTAGATACAGTCTTTTCAGTTTTTTATGGATAGAAGGATGGGGGCTTCATTGTGTCAGGTGACTTGCCCAAGGTTGCATATCTGTCCAGTGGTAGATAGAGGCTGAACCTCTGGTCTCACTCTGGAACCCATTCCTGAACTCAGCACCGGGCTGTGCACCACTTAGGAGTCTCAATGATCAAGCTGTGCTCCAAGGGCTGTGATACCAGCATACGCCTATTCTTGTGCAGGCCATTCATTCATTAGATGTGTTTATCGCATACCTACTCTGTGTCAGGCGCCCTTCTAGATGCTGGAGGTACAGCAGTGAGTTGGACAGAATCCCCTGCCCTTATGGAGCATGTGTTACATTTCGTGGTAAACTGAAGAGTCCCTGGTGAGAACGGGTACGTCAGAGCGCCAGTAACCACCTTCTGAGTCAGGAAATTCTGAACGGCCCTTCTCAGAAGTGACGGTGGCCCTTGAGGTGGCTACCTACATAGGTCAAAGGAGGGTTGATGTGGCAATGTCAGGCACCTGGTGAATGGGTTTCAAGGTCAAATAACTGACTTGACTTTGAGATCCTTCTGGATTCAGCAGTTGAGAGGTTTTTAACCCTTCCTGGAATTTGTTTTAATCAGGTGTGGGAAGACTCACAGACCTGAAGATGATTGGCATGAAGGCAGAGGTTGTTATAGTACGTACAGTGCCAGAAGCAGGAAGTGTGGGACGTCAGGTGGGCCCTGAAGAGAAGCTCCAAGGTGACGAGAGCAGGAAGAGAGGAACGGAGGTGGCTTCTGTGGGAAGGAAAGGGCCAGGCAAGGTCATGAGCAGGCAGAGCAGATTTAGGGTCAGATAATTTGAATCCTGTCAGTGGGCTGTGGGCCATGGGGGTGGTCCCTGGCTGTCCAGGACCTGGTCCCCAGGTGATCTGGGCAGGAGATTGTGTCCCAGGCAGTGAGAACCCAGTAACGGAGGTGGCCGTGTGCGGATTTGGGCTTGACTGGTTTGCATATCGAAGGCGCGCTGGCAGGTGCTATCCAGGAATCCGCTAACCCTGGGGAGGGTAGTCTCTGCCAGCCCAGCAGGGCTCCAGGCGTCAGAGCATCAGGAATCGAGAAAATGAGAAGCCACAGTTGTTAAAGAGATGCGTTTCTAGCTATCTGCGACGCTATACTTTATCCTTCCTTTAGTAGAGAGACAGGGTGTCTGGATTGTTTGACAGCAAGGTGTTTCCCCAGCCTCCCACTCCCCAATTAAAATACACATCTGTAGAAGAGGTTTCATATCAAACTTACCTGTATTTTGGCCTCAGATGCTACTTATTCATCTGTTTTTCCAATATCACACAGTTAGCAATCACAGATCTACAGGACATTTGATTCCTGGATCTGTTGGTTTTGAATTTATCCAGCTTACCCCAGGAGACTAAATAAACCCTGTGTTTGTCCTCCCCAGAGACTGAATGGGATCTTTGCCTCCTGTGAAGTATTGTCGGAGCTGGTCTCACACTTGGGATCCCTGGGTCTCCTGTGCAGGCTCCCGTCCGGCTTGGCTGTCGGGGCCACTCTGTGAAAGTGCTGTCAGCCCCCTGGGCTTGTCACCTGCCACCCTCCTTCCCACCACCCGCCCCCTCCCCCTGCCGCGCCTCCCCACCCAGGCCTCTTTCTGCACAGCTTCCCTCCTGCCTCTTGGTTTACAGAGTTCTCTTTTCAGGGCCTGTCCATTATGCTTCTCTTCATCTGGCCCATTTTTCAGGCTCTGTTCAGACCCACCCGTTTCTCCTGGCATCTGCAGCTGAAGGTGCCCACTGTCCTCTGTGAGCTCCTAGAATGCACTCCGGCTTGTCCCAGCTGGTTGTTCCTAGTTTTCCCTGAAGGTGGCCCTCTCTTAGCTTCCTAACCAGACAGGAAGCTCCTGGGCCGGCCCTGCTGCCATGAGAGAGCATCCTTTGGGCCCCCACAGCGTCTCGCACTTGATAATATTTGTTGTTGGATTAAAGCCTCTTAAATTCTCCATTTATCTCCCATGGGATCATGTGGTATTTTTATGCTAAAAAAGTATTTTCTTTTCTCACTTGAAACTCCCTGGACAAAAGAGATAGGAGAAAGGTAGCAGAAGGGCGGGCGAGGTTTGGATCCGGCTTTGGTACAGCGAGCCGCGTGGCCTTGACCAAGGCCCTGAGCCTTCCTTTGTCTTAGAGCCTATGCCTCTGCGGCAGGGGTGGGACCAGCTGAGTTCTGGGGGCACCTCAGTTCTACCAGCCGAGGGTCGCACAAAGGTAGTTCTGACCGAAGTCTCCAAACAAGACATATTCAAAATAAGAAGTTTGCAGAGAAGTCTTTTTTTAGCCTGAAATTTAGCTTCATGCTTCTGTTTAGTTTTAATATTCAATCCGTTTACCTCTGGTTAGCCTTTGAGTCTCTAAACATCCCTGTTGCTTTCTTCTCTGGAGCAGCCCTGTTCACCAGAACTTTCTGGGATGATGAGACTGTTCCATATGCAGTTAGGCCACCACTGGGCCACTTTGTGCTTGGAACGTGGCTAGCGTGACTGAGCAACGTAAATTTTAATTGTATGTCATTTTATTTGATGTAAGTTTTAAACTTAGGTGGCCACATGCGTGTTAGTGGCTGCCAGTTGGACCGTGAGGCTATGGCGTGTTCCCGCACAGCCTGGCCGCCTCGTCTGGGAGACTCGTTTCTTCTTCCTCAGGCACCTGGTTAAGTCCTCAGCCTGTGACTCTTCCCTGTCCTCGTGGGGAGCGGACTTCACCACAGGTTTAGGGTTTTGCTGCAAGGAGGCTTTGGCTGAAGGGAACACGCCCCTGCCTATTGGTTGGGGAAGTGGCCTTCTGCAGATGCAGAGTTGAAAAGTCAGAAAACAATTTCATTCTTCTCTTTTTGTGCTTATGTTAAGATAAAATGAGCATTCTAAATCAGGGGCTGTCAAACGAGGTCAGACTTCATGTGCCCCCTTCCGTCCATCCCCCCAATAAAGAAAACAGCATCAGTGTCCTTCCTCCCAGGGGGCTGCCCAGCGTCCTCCCCACCCCTCCGTTGGTGGGGGGTTCTGGTGGGAGAAGCCTTGACCTCAGAGCCAGTGGTGAGTCGCCTGGAGAGCACGGGTGACCCGAGGCTTCTTCAGGGGCCGACAGAATAGCAGGGTGTTACTGGGGCCCATAGGTTTTGTTTTTCCTTCGCTAATGAGGATGACTTTGATGTGGACATCAGTCTCCTCCTTGGCATCTGTGGGGGTGATGCTGGCTCGAAGGGGACCCGTCCTGGGCAGCCTTGCTGGGCACACTGGTGTCTGGGAGTCGTAATGACCAGCTGGGAGTCTAGGACTCTAGTGGGCTTTCTCTCTTTACTCTAATGGAATTCAGTCTGGGCTCTCTTGTTTTTCAGTGTTCCATGGGAGCTTATATCGATAGTGGGTTTAGCCTCAAATTCTTTTCCTCAAAATAGGGGGAAAAGACTTTCAGTAGCCTTCTAGATGATAATAAGTCAGCTGGACCAATGCAGAGCCCCAGGCTGTGTGGGAGAAGAGGAGACGACAGGCTGGTTTTCGCTCTGTCCAGTTGCTTTCCCTGTGCCATTTCAATATTGACTGTATTTACCATACATGCATTTATTTATATATTTTCACACTTAATAGTCCCGTTCTACCTCAGATATTAATAATGAAGAAGAATTGCCTGAAGTGAAACTAGAATCATGGCTATAATAGGATTATAAACCATTCTGACAGGTTTGCCCCCTCTCTACCTCTCTCCCTCTCCTCCACCATTCTTCTTTTGGTGGATCTGTGTATCCTTTATAACTTTTTGAAAATGAAGACCAGTTTGAAGCTCCTGCAGAGGTTCAGGGGAAGTGCTTGGGCTGAATCATGGCCAGGTCTGTGCATTCAGGGCAGGTGATCGGTAGGATTAAGTCACGGGCCTTTGTCTCTTCTGAGCAGAAAACACAGAGCAATGCCACAGAATTGTGTTTTCACAGTTAAGGAGTTTCCACAGCCCCTGGTCTCCTCCGCTTTATTTGTCATTATTTATTCCAGACTGTCCACCATACAGCAGTCCTCCTGGGCGGCTCCTCACTCCACACTGAGGGTCTCTCACACTGTTAGTGCTTTTTATTTCTTTGTCCTGTAAGGACCCGTTTCCTGCTATTGAGTGGAGAACGGACAAGAAGAAATAAAATGAACACGAAAAGCAGATTCTTCTTAATTCCTTGAAATCTAAGTTCTTGTTGAGGATTTCAAATATTTGGATGCTTCTATGGATTTTTTTGTTTGTTTTTTTCCTCTTAAAAGACTGGTTCCAACTTTGAGTGTAGCTCCTTGGTCACTGTCATAATTCTAAATGACTGATTGCAGTTGAGAAAAGTCAGGGTCCCCAGAGAACAGAGCCAACAGAAATTCCTCTCCACCCTGCAACCCATCCTGAGTTCTAGTCGGCCAGCGGAGTCAATGCCCCGGATTATCATGACCAGGGTACTGGGTCATTGTCATGACACTGGTGTTTATTGTAACACCAGTTACAATGTTATGTATATTCACTTATTTATTTATTTCAGACTTTAAACTTTTTATTTTGTATCGAGGTATAGCTGATTAACAATGTTGTGGTAGTTTCAGGTGAATAGCGAAGACACTCAGCCACACGTATGCATGTGTCCACTCTCCTCTAAACCCACTCCCAGCCAGGCTGGCATATAACATTGAGTTGAGTTCTATGTGCTATACAATAGGTCCTTGGTGGTCATCCATCCTGAATATAGCAGTGTGTGCATGACCTTCCCAAACTCTCCAACCATCCCTTCCCCTCAGCAACCATAAGGGTATTATGTATATTTAAAGTAATCATCAGTTCAGTTCAGTTCAGTTGCTCAGTCGTGTCCGACTCTTTGCGACCCCATGAATCGCAGCATGCCAGGCCTCCCTGTCCAGCACCAACTCCCGGAGTTCACTCAGACTCACGTCCATTGAGTCAGTGATGCCATCCAGCCATCTCATCCTCTGTAATCATAGAGACGTAGAATTGACCTGGTTTTCTTCATAACGTTAGTCATGCTTGCTGTTTTTATTAATGTTGGGCCCTTGTTTGGGGGCAACTGCAGGTGGGCACATGCGTGTCACAACCATGTGTGATCTGCTCCCCAACACCACTGAGACTTCCTCAAGTGGGGTTACAGGGGAGGCTGGGGTCCAGCTGTGCCCTTTCTCCGTGGTCTCAAGTATAGGTGGGGGTGGTGAGTCAGCTCAGTGATCGCTCCCTAGCACCGGGCCCTGCACGAGATGTTGGGGAGATAACACAACCCGGGACCGGGTCTTCTGTTTCTGGAGCATGTATCTGCTTCTGATCATGAAATCTTTATGATCTCTGTAGACGGGAAGATGGAAGCAGGGTATAAACATCTAATCGCTTCTAGAATTCTAATTGTGGTTATAATTCAGCAATCTTTTTACATGTTACTAATAACAATTTGAATTAGATGACAGTGTCTGAGTTGAAAGGAGCCATTTTCACTGGACATTTTAACTTCTAAATTTAATACCAAGACTACAGTTTTCCTTATGCCTTGTGACTTCTAGGTGAGAAACTTGGGACTGACCCAACAGGATATACTAAATTACTCAGTTTACATGGGAGGAAGGGGATACCGAAGCTGCTAGACAAGCCTGCGGCTGTGTGAAATTACACTCCAGTGGCCCTCTGCCACAGCTGGGGTGCCATGGCCCCTCTCCTGTGGTGTGCACCATGGCCCTGGGTGGCTGACACCTCCAGGAGTGGGTCTACCAGAGGCAGCACCCACAGATGCTCCCAGGAACCCCGCAAGGGCAGAGGGTAGACTCTGCGTCAGGACCACATATAAGAAAACCTCACACTAAAACTCGAGCACGTTGTATTCACTGTTAGAACAGCAGGAGATACACAAAGACCCTTTTCTTTCCCTTTAAACTGATTGGAATTCATAGGTGACCACAGTTTGGACCAGTTGGTTTCTTCATGTATCAGTTTAGGAGACAGTTGTGCGTGTGTTTGCTGTTATCCGATGGTCATTTTTCTGCGGCGTGTTTTGCTTGGATGCAGTGTGGTGGCTGCTACGCTGACACCCAGCGTGTGAGATGCTCGCCCCGCGGGACAGGCTGCAAAGCCTGCTGGCACCAGCTGCTCCTGCGGACCTGGTGTTCCCTGGGTGAACTTGGCAGAGGAGCTCGCCGTGGGCTGACTGCGGTTCTGTGACACGTTCTAACTGTGTGGAAGCGGGTGTTTAAATGCGTTTAAATCCTTGTAGGTTCTAGGGGTACAGGAACCAGGTGCTAGCATCTCCTGGGGGAGTGGTTATTTCTCTGCCTGGAAACTCTCTGGATGTAAAAATTTTTTTTTCTTCTTGTTCTGTGAAAAATGGCACAGAAAAAACAAACAGCTGGTTGTGTTGGTATCAAACTTGAAGAGATCTGAAAAATGCAGTTTCTAGCCAGGAAATAGAAGCTTGAATTGAAGAAGAGGTGGCAAGTTTGGTTGTGACTGAGGTTTCCTGCGTCAGAACCTCGGGTGTAAAGAAGACTCCTCTTGGGGGTGTTCCAGCCAGTGGGTTACTCAGAGCAAAACCACATCTTGTGGGTCGAATTATGTGCTACTATGTCACTTTCTGTATTTCTTGTTGTTTGTCTTTGTGTGTTTGGAAACCAGTTCTGAGTGACTTGGTCTTTGGTAGAGGAATTTAACTTATTTATATTTATTATTTTTGTGTGTGATAATTAGCATTAACATTTTTTTCTTCTACTCTTGTTTTTTGGGGGAGAGGTTACTGACTGTTTATGCTTTGGGATTTGGGAGATATACTTTCGATTTTCTATCATTTCTATCATTGTTTAAATTTAAAAATTGCTATTAAAAATTTCTTTTTATTATCCCTGGTGGCTCAGACAGTAAGGAGTCTGTCTGACGTGCAGGAGGCCCAGGTTTGATCCCTGGATCAGGAAGGTCCCCTGGAGGAGGGCCTGGCAACCCACTCCAGTATTCTTACCTGGAGAATCCCATGGAGAGGAACCTGGTGGATTACAGTCCATGGGGTCTCAAAGAGTCGGACACAACTGGGCGAATGACATAACTGACAACCGATCAAGAATAAAGCAGTGTTTGGCGTTACTTTTACTTTACCCCCATATATCTTTTGTCCATCTTACTTTTTAGCTATTTTAAGCACTTTTTGTCCAGATTATTTTATTGTAATATTTTTAACATTTATTTCTCTTATGTTAATGGTTTTGAAGATTTGTTCTATTTTTATGCCCGTATTAATTCCAGTTATATAAATACAGATTGTTGTTCATGGTGTTTATGCACCTGCACCCTTGTTTTTGGATTATTTAAAACTAATCTCTGTATTTGCTGGAATATGAATCATTTAGTATGTTGAGGAGGTGAGGTATGGGGCTGAAAAATTCCCAGCTCTAGAATACCTTTTTTTAAAAAAACAACAACAAAAACTTCAGACAAATATAGCTGGCTCTACGCTTTTCAAATAATCTGTTTTTCTCAATACTCTGAATTTTGTTTGCTTTGCAAAAGAGCTGTATTGTACTCTGTGTGTGTGTGTGTGTGTGTGTGTGTGTGTGTGAGTGCTAAGTCAATTCAGTCATGTTTGACTCTTTGCAACCCCATGGACTGTAGCCTGCCAAGCTCCTCTGTCCATGGCTCCTAGGGGATCTTCCTGATCCAGGGATCAAACCTGCATCTCTTACGTCTTCTGCATTGGTGGTTCTTTACCACTAGTGCCACCTTCTCTAGCCATCTGTGTTACATGCCAGATTCACATGCAAGACCTGGCTTGCTGTGGGACATCTGTTCTTCTGTATGTCTCTCTTCTGCTGCCCCTTCTCAGAGTGGCCTGCTGTGAGCAGCTGACCATGCTGCCTTCTGGAGCTTAATATTGCAGAAAGACCGAGGTCAACCTGAGTTTCGTTCCTTTGTGGATAATCCATTTGTTCTTCTCAGATTTTCTGTAGAACTTTTAACTGTATGTTGAATTTGCAGCTTTGAATGTTCTACATCTGGACCCTTATCTCTCTGTTCAGCTTGATTAGTGCTAGGGAGGTCTCGGGATGCAAGAGGTTATGTGGGAAGCTCTGTGGTGACTCTAGATTCATGCTTTCTGGGTTTTCATCTCCATGCAGTATTTTCTGATTTCAAACATTACCTGTGCATCTACTGTTTTTATTTATGTAGATCTTAAAAAAGACTCAGTGTCCTCGTGGGTCTCTTAAGACTGTGAGTGAAAATTGCTTTAAAAAGTACCCTATTCTTTCAGCAAATCTATTTCAGAAGGAAGAATCCATTTCTTTTGAGGATGGTCACTCCTTTGCTGCATATTCTACGGATATCCTGCTTTCTCAGGAGGGGGCCACAACCCCTACTCCTCTTCACAGGTTCATCTGTGCTTTAAGCAGTGATTCCTCTGAGTGTTTTGCTCGTAGATGGGATCCTTTACCCTTTCTGAGTTTTCATTGCTTAAAGAGATTTTCCCACATTTTTATATTGATCAATTTCTAAAATACAGGAGGGAGAAATCAGATTCCATCCTCTTTTTTGTATGCATTCCCTATTTCCTTTAGATGTTTTTGCCTTGTATTTTAAGTGTTTGGCAATATTTTTTTCTTTTTCTCATTAGCCAAGAAAAGTATTGCCTTTTGAGTGATAATCTAATCAAGTATTAAGATTTACTGTAACACTGGGCAGGGACTTCCCAGGCAGCCCTAGTGGTAAAGAACCTGACTGCCAATGCAGGAGATGTAAGAGAAGTGGGTTCTATTCCTGGGTCAGGAAGATGCCCTGGAGGAGGGCATAGCAACCCACTCTAGTATTCTTGCCTGGAGAATCCCATGGACAGAGCAACCCGGCAGGCTACAGTCCATGGGGTCGCACAGAGTGGGACACGACTGAAGTGACTTAGCATGCGTGCACACACATAACGTTGGGAAAGCCAGTTCTATTCTCTTTGTCAAACGCCTGCTGTCAGGGTTCTGAGTTTCTGCGATGTCTGATTATGAGCACCTACCTTAAACTTGGGCATTTCTTTGTATCTGTTGTATGTGCCTGTGTATGTGCTAAGTCACTCATAGGGGTCCCTAAGATGGCTCATAGGAGGTCTTCTCTCTAGGAACGCAGCAGCTGCTAGAGGAGTGGCTGGTGCCTGTCATGTTGGGGAGGGATGTGGTGGAGGGGTGGTTGAGGTGAGCCCTTCTCAAGAGGTGATGTTTGAGTTGGGTCTTAAAGACGGAAGAGGCTGAAAGAAGACAGAGCTGTGCTTTCCTGGCTCAGTTAACAGCAGGGTGAGTGACTAGCTAGAAGGGTACATGGATAAGAAGAAAAGCATGACCTTTTAAACTCAAAATGTAGGTACCTTATTTTTAAGATTCTGTCGTTCCTAATTTTAGCTCCATTTCTCTTAAATTTCAAAGTCCCAAATGTTGACACCCAATATTCGATGAGACTATTTTGTCTGCACTGGATAGTCATTTTTAGTGAGAGATGAGTGGTGACCAGGCCCTGAGTGGTTGAACATGGCACTGTCTTTGTAGATCACTCTGGGACTCTCCAGGCCATCTGGCTCCTGCCCATGGGGTCCTGTTGAGACCAAAGCACGTGTGGCATTCACAGGACATGTCCTATAAAGCCACCTGCTCTGTCTCATCCTAAGTTTTCTGAACTCAAAAGGCCATGTGACTAAGTAAGACTTCTGTTCCTCCACACTGAACTTTGTGTTTTCTGGTCAGTGTTTTCTTCACCTTGCACCCTGGGCCTCGCGGCTGGTTTCAGGGAGAGTTGCTCACATGTTCTGTTTGTGTGCACAGAGCAGGTTTAACTGGTCATTGTTGACCAGTTAACTGGTCACGTTATCGCATCGGTGATTATGTGACATTTCCTCCTTCTTCACTGACCTCCTTTTCTAAGTGGAATCAAAATCAGGTGTGAATCTACTGGGATACATTGCAATCATCTAGGAATGATTTGCAAGAAAAAAAGGAGTTTCCCATACAAATTAGACGAAGATCAGCAGTTTTAAAGTACACGATAGCATCTTGTATAAACTGCAGCTTCCATTTCACATTATTCCTGGTCATGCAGTAGGTTCTGAAGAAAAAAGGGGCTGTGGATAATCACTTAAAAGAATGACAGATTCCCCGAGGTGCCGATCAGTAGTAAGACCTAATTTCTATTTCGAGTGTGCTGTGTTGGATTACCATACAGATGCAGCTGAGCACCAAGCATTAACTACAGCATGTGCCTTTCAGAAAAGTAATATTTATTCACGCTGTGTGGCTTTCCTGCATTTTTTAAAATTTTGCTCTCCAGTGAAACTGCAAACAAGATGTCAATAGCTTCTGTGGCATCCACAGTCGTGGTGCTTAGAATATTGGCTGCAGCAGCAATGCCACGTTGTATTGGCCTCCACAGAGGTAGGCTCCATCTGGGGCTTTCTGAGGGACAGGCTTAGCATTTAGGCACAGATAGTTGTGTGGGGCTTTGTTTTTATTGACCTCGTAGGCTTCAATGCATAAAAAATGACTCTTGCTATATTTGAGTGCAAAAAGCATCTCTGTGGGTGAGTTCAGCTTTGAGTTGTGTAATATTATGTCTGTTTGGGAATATTCTTAGTAGCTCAGATATTTGGCATGGTATTTCTTATCCAAACCTTACTGAGTTGATTTTTGAATATCTTTAAAGTCCATCCATTTTGGAAATCTGAAAATTTTTGTCTGGAAGTGGTGACGATGTCAGGCCTGACCTCGGAACAAGTTGGAGGCTACTTGTGGCCCACCAGCAGCGTCCTAGCACTCCTCGCCCACCGTTTTGCTGTAGTCGCTGTCTTTCTTTATATTTTGATGTATGGCAGAAGCCAACACAATATTGAAAGCAATTATCCTCCAATTAAAATTTAAAAACATAAAGGGGGAAAAAATAAAGTTAACAGCAGCAGCAAAAATAAAGACATTTTTTTCTTTGTTGCCTCCTAAGAAAGGAAACCTAAATCAAGAAGAGCAATCTATCTGTATTTTGAAAGGTTGAAAAGCACAATTCAGTGCCAGATGGTTTCCCGACGACAGAGATCTGAGGAGCCCGTGGGCATGCCACGCATTCATCTTGTCTGAGATAAACTCTACCCTGACTCTTGAGACTAATTTTCTCAGAATCTGCTGTACGAAATTTTTAGATTAAGTGGCAAGATGGGACCAGAAGAGAATCCTGGAGGGACTTCCCTGGTGGTCTAGTGGCTAAGACTCTGCACTTCCGGTGAAAGGAGCACGGTTTTGATCCCTGGTCAGGAATGTAGGTGGGATGCCAAATGCCCTTGGAGGAGAAAGCCTGACCCAAGAGGACACCCAGTTGCTGCTGTTCCCTCAGCTGGGGAGAGAGGACTAGATGGGAGGAGGAGACAATGCTGGGCTCCGCTGCCTGTGAAGCCTCAGCCAGCTGATGAGAAACAAAGCCAGCAGAAGTAGTAGGGTCATTTCTCTTAGGCCTTCAACCTCTCGATACGATGAGAATGTTCCAAGTAGTCACTGGAAGACAGCTGTAGCAGACAGACAGATGCACAGCTCATGTCCCCTCCAGCCAGGCTGCAAGGCTGCCGTCCTCAGCTTCCAGCCACCGCCACGCTCTTCCCATCATGTCCCCAGCCAGTGACCCACTGAGGCTGCAGTGAGGGGGCCTGGCCATCCTCAGGCACCCGGGCTCCTCCAACAGGCCATCTGCTCCCGGACTCCTGTGGGGCCATACGCTCCGAGTGGGGGTCTGGGGCTCCTCTGTTTCCTCATTTCTCTTTCACAGAGGCTGCTCCCCAGTAAACCACTGGCACTCTTAACTGCATGCAGGGTCTGTTCTCCAGAGAACTCAGCCTACAAGGATCATTATTCATTTGTTATCAAACATATTGAACCTCGCCTCTGTAGATGGAATAGGAAGTGGCAGCCCACTCCAGTGTTCTTGCCTGGAGAATTCCATGGACAGAAGGACCTGGCAGGCTATGGTCCTTGGGGTCGCAAAAAGTCAGACATGACTGAGCACACGTACTGTAGTAAATTTTTCAGTAAAAGAGAAAGTATGAGTTAAAGAATCACAAAAGGCAACAGCACTATTTATAATTCCCAATGTATGGAAGCAACCCAAATGTCCACTGACAGATGGTGGGTAAAGAAGGTGTGTATATATATATATATATATACACACACACACACACCCTCCCATCAAACACAGTGGAATACTACTCAGCCATAAAAAGAATGAAATATTGCTATTTGCAGCAACATGAATGAACTTGGGGAACATTATGCTAAGTGAAATAAGTCAGACAAGGCACATACTGTGTGACATCACTTATATGTGACATCTAAAAAATATAATAAGCTAGTGAATGAAAAAAGAAGCAGACTCATAGATATATTGAACAAATTAGTGGTTGCCAGTGGGGAAAGGGAAGAGGGGAGGTTGCAATATGGGAGTTGAGGTGGGGGAGAAGAGTTATTATGGGATTATATGAAATCCTGTGTGTGAAACTTTTGAAAATTGTGGGGTACTATAGAATTTAATTAAATCAGAATCAGAAGAAGTAAAGGTTCTTTGTTATATCTACCAGGGATGGTGGGAGGAGAGAGGATCATAACTACTATCCTAAAACTAATTTTTAGCTCTTAATTTCAAGAAATCCTTGCCACCAGTTTCATTTCCTTATTCCACGGAGTAAGGTCTCACCCTCTTTGTTCATCTTTCTTCCCAATTCTGTTTCTTGTCTGGAGACAGGTGATGCTTTTAATGGAAATGGGAAGTGGAAGGGGAAAAAGAGAAAACCTAGAGAATCTGGCATTTGACAGGTTATTTTTGTTCTATTTAAGCAATGGCTGTGATATAATTACAGTGATCCCTTCCGTTATTTTTTTCCCTTTTCTTTCTTTTAGGGAGAATTAAAGTTGGGGTAGTAATCTCTTTAAAACATTCAGGGAAGGAAGCTTGCCTGGGGCAAGTGAAAGAGACTGTTTCATAGGGGTCCAAGATAAAGTGAAATTTATGCTATTGCAAAGTGGTTTTTTTTTTTTTCCTTTTCTGAAATACATCTGTATAGAGATGCTGCATGCTTGCCTGCTCAGTCATGTCTGACTCTTTGCAACCCCAGGGACTGTAGCCCGCCAGGCTCCTCTGTCCAAGGCATTTCCCAGGCAAGAATATTGGAGCAGGTTGCCATTTCCTTCTCCAGGAGATCTTTCCGACCCAGAGATCCAACCGATGTCACTTGCATCTCCTGCATCACAGATGGATCCTTTACCACTTGAGCTATCAGGGAAGCCCTCTGTGTAGAGATATATAGATCTATAGCATGTACTATGGGCTGTCATGAAAATGTGTAACTTCATTCATTTGTTGTTTATTTTCTCTTTGCATCATATTAATTTTCCTTTTTTTTTTTTTATAGAAAATATTGCAGTTTCTACCTGAACGAATTTTCTTTCGATGGCATTACCAGAGTATAGGTAAGAACAATTACAAAAAATTTTAATTAATGTATATTTCTTCTAGTAAAATCGCCAATAAGCGATTGTGGATTTGTAATTCTACATATATATATATATGTGTGTGTGTGTGTGTGTGTGTGTAGCATATTTTTACACCTCTCTGTACCTCTTGCCCACCATAATGAAGACCTAGCACAGCCAAAAATAAATAAATATTAAAAAAAATACACTTTGGGCTTTAAAGGTATAGGCTCAATCAGTGAATGTTCACACATGGCCAAAATTCGTGCAGGGATTTTATATATGAGTCGTTGAATCTAGTTTGTTCAACTAGATTTTTCTTGTAGATAGTATAAAAACCAGGTACATAATTAAACTGCAAATGGGCTGATGACTTTTTAAGAGTATTCGTGTTGGTCATGCCCCCGGGCTACCCAGTGGCCCCAGATTTGCCTGGGATTGGGAACACACCCTCTGAGACTCATCTCTCATAGTTTCTATGGCTCACTCCTCAGGAGTCTGAGTCTGACAAGCCCTCCTGGTTCCCCCAACCCCAGTCAGGTCACCCAGAGCCCGCTCTTCCCGAGGGATCAGTAGCTCCCCGTGGACTTCACACCAGGACCCTCTCAGGGTGCATCACAGCCAGGCTGAGCCAACTCCGGGGACCTGTGTGCAGCCTGCCCGCCGAGGGCTGGCTGGGCCTGATGCCATGTCAGCTCACACGGTGCCCTCCCAGTGTCTTTCGTCCATCACCCCTCTGCTCTCTGGAAGCTCTCTTCTTGGGTTAAGGAACAGCCCTGCAGTCTCCTACACTGCTGAAACCCAGGTTTTCTCTGACTATTCTCTGTCTCTCTCAGAGGATGGGGATGAGATTGTGGCCTTTTTATTTTCCTGCAAGACCAAGTCCTGACCTTATCCACCACCCCCTCTATGGAAACCTCTGTCTCTTGAGGATGCTACGTTGTCCCTCCTTGTTGCCAGCGTGTCCTCTGATCTTTTGCCCACTTGCTTTCTTTTTAAATGGCTTCACTCTCTCCCAGTCCTTTTCCTTCCTGGTAAGTTACCCATCAGCCCCGTGACCCCTCACCCTCCGTGGCTTCCTGATTCTCCTCCGACCCTTGTCATGACGCACATCTCTGTTTAACCACAGCCTCCGTCCCACTGATCTGTCATTCAATCATTTCCAGGCTACCTGCTGGGTTTTTTTTTTTTTTACTTTTTTAAAGAAAACCTTTTTTTGGACTATCATTGACATACAACAAATTGTACATGCTTAATATATATTATTTGATAAGTTTAATCACGGGTCTACACCTGTGCATCCATGGATACCATCACAATGATGAATATAGCCATCACTCCCAAGAATTTCCTTCTGACCACCCCTGCCCCCTTCCCCAGGTCACCCCTTAGTCCCCTGATCTGCAAACACCAGTCTGCTTTTTGGCCTATAGCTTGATTTTTTAGAGTCTTATGGAAATAGAATCATGCAGTATATTCCTGTTTTGTTTGGCTTCTTTCACTCAATATAATTATTTTGAGATGCATCTGTGTTGGTACAGATATTAACAGTTCATTCTTTTTAACTTCTGAGTTGTACTGTATTCCATTGCATGGAGATACCATAGTTTACCATTTGATGATGGGCCTTTGGGTTGTTTCTATTAATAGTATTTGGCTACAGATAAAGCTACTATAAACATTTGCATGCAAGTCTTTGTGTGGACACGTGTTTTCCAATCTTTGAGAATGAAGTGGCTGCATCATATAAAGACATATGTTTAACAAAGTGTTTGTACCATTTTACATTCCTGCTAGCAGTGTGAGAGTTCCGGTTACACCACATTCTCATCAACACTTCGTATGATCTGAGTTTTAATTTTAGTGGTAGTGGTATCTCATTGTGGTTGTAATTTGCATTTCTCTAATGACTACGTGATCTTTAGCGTCTTTTCATGTGCTATTTGCCACCTGTATGTCTTGGTGAAGTGTATCTATGAATCTGTTGCCTGTTTTTCAAGTTGAGGATGTTTTTTCATCCTAATACTGAATTCTAAGAGCTCTTCACATATTTTGGTTATAAGTGTTTTAATCAAACATATGATTTGGAAATATTTTCTTCCCATCTCTGGTTTGTCTTTTCAGTCATAATAGTTTACTTCAGGGAGTAGATGTTATTAATTTTGATGAAGTCCAGGATATCAATCTTACTTTTATGAATTTTGCTTTTGGTGTCTTGTCTGATGAATCTTTGCCTAACCCAATATCGCAAAAGATCTGTGTTTTCTCCTAGAGATTGTGTAGTTGTATGTTTCACATTTAGGCCCTTGATTCACTCTGAGAAAATTGTTAATGCCAGTTTCCTCCAGTGGATTGCTGCTCCCCTTTCTTCGATGTTTCAGTGCCGGGAGGTCCTGTGCCCTTGCCCCACTGGCACTTTCAGCAGAGCTTGTGCACCACCCTTTTGGCGTTTCTCCATGTTCTTATCGCTCCTCTGGTGTCATACTGCCATTGCTTATTCATTGGTTTGAGGCATGATGCACACACACACACAGGGAGGTGTTTTTTTTTTTTTTTAATTAAAAATAAAGAAGAATTTTATAATGTCAATGTTAGATTCAAAATGTCTTTGTTATCTTTTAAATATCTTTTAAAGACCTTTAAAGGATTGCCACTTCATTGGAAGAGGTTTTGAAGCATTGAAAGTCTTGCAGTCGAAAATGAGATAAGCCAAGAAGTAGATTTTTGAAAGCAGTGATTAATTTGCTTCCATTGAAGTCAGGAAAGTAAAATTACAATACATTCTGTGTGATAAACATTTAAGCTAATGTGAGTTTTAATACTTTTTCATTTTTCAATACAGAGCTTTATAATTTTTAAGTATTTTTCAACTACTTTAGTGTACTTATTTGTTGTTTTTACACATGTGTCAATCTAGTGGCAATCATTAGGGTTGAAAAGACACATGCAGTGATGGGGTTGGGGATAATTATAGTTTGAATGAGGAGTTTAAACATCCAAATAGGAATGATATGTAGACAGAAACTTTTTGAAGTTAGAATGAAATGGATTTTGTAATGGTAAAGTAAAAGTAGAAATATCTCTGTGAACTTAGGGTCTTTAAGAAATACCTAATGTGGGAACTTCCCTGGTAGTCCAGTAGCTGAGACTCTGAACTCCCACTGCAGGGGGCCCAGGTTCAATCCCTGGTCAGGGAACTATCCCACAAGCTGCAACTAAGACTTCTAATGATTCAACTATAGTTCCTGCATGCCACAGCTAAGACTGGTGCAGCCAAATAAATAACAAACAAAGAAGTACCTAATGTGGCCAGGGAAGGATCTCGGATCCTCTTCCCTGGTTCTCATGTTGAAACCTTCTGATATGTGCCTGCACTGCACACATTTTTCTTTATAATATTCTTATTTTAAAAGTGTTCTGAGAGTTTCTGAATACAACAGGATGGAATAGATCAAATATATATTAGTTTTCTTTTGGACTATAACAAATTAACAGGATGATTTTAAAAAGCAGGGGACTATTGACAGATAATGGAGCAGAGATTCCCTGTGTCTCTTTGTAAAGTCTGTCCTTTTTATATGTATTTACTCCTCCCTGTGCAGGGAAGAGTGGATACAGGCAATTATGGGTAGGCTGAAAGTTTAAAATAAAAACGCTGGGCTCATTTCAAGATGGGGAAGGACTGACAATCCCCAGTGGTCACACACAATGACTGGAGAAAGTGTTTCCGAGGATGTGTTGTAAGACGGTGGATTTTTCAGATGTCTTGGAAGAGAGCTGTCTGTGCAGACTTCATCCCCAATCTCCTGGGAGGTGAGGTGTCTGCTGGACCTGGCAAGCATCACCAGGTCCCCCAAGGCATTATGAAACAAAAACTAAACGGGGGCAGAATGGACTTTGTCCAAAAAAAGATGAACAGGGAGGTGAGGGATGAGGACCAGTTGACGGGTGGGTGTGGGAGAGATAGTCCGTTAGCATAGGCACTTGAGCCTCAGCTCTAAGAGCCCCACCCAGGCAGTGCTGACTCTGAACCCCAAATCACTGGACGTGCTTTGGTGATAGGAGTAGAGGGAAGCAGGCACTTCCTCATTTAATCACAAACCATTGGTAATCTAGTGCTACAGCCTAGTCATGATAGTGGTGAGTTTCCTCTGAGCCCAGCATTAGGTGTAACAGCCGTCATACAAAGTTCCTTCAGAAAACTAGCTGGCTAATGAATTCCTAAAGTGCATGCATTTAGCTGATATTTGTGTATCTGTCCACATAGATGGGGCTTCCCAGGTGGTGCTAGTGATGAAAAACCCACCTGCCAATACAGGAGATGTAAGAGACTCAGGTTCGATCCCTGGGTCGGGAAGATCTCCCGGAGGACGGCATGGCAACCGACTCCAGTATTCTTTCCTGGAGAATCTCATGGACGGGGGAGCCTGGTGGGCTACAATCCATGGGGTTGCAAAGAGTCGGATACGACCAAAGTGACTTAGTGCACATGCATGTCCACATAGATACAACCTGCAGCAATTGTCAAGGCACTGACTCTGTTTCTTCGAACTACGTTGGTGTTGGAAAGTGATATCCATTTTTAAAATATTGCACAAAACTCTCCATCAGGAAATCTAAATAATATTTTTTTCTCAAAAAATTGGAAGAAAAGCTTAAGACTTCCAGTATATTCTCATTTTTAAAGATTATATCCTTTGTGAGGTTGAGACCTCATTTAGGGGCCACATGTGATACTGAGGTGGGGTTGCCAAGCCGTCTCCATGCTAAAGGCATGGACACATCTAGAGGGTCACAGGTACACGTCTCCATCCTCCTGAGGAGCCTTCTCGCCCCATAGGCTGTACTCCGTGGTTTTGCTCTTGGCTGAAGTAGTTCTGACCAAACTTTTGAGTCCCTCTCCTCGACAGTGACCCAAGTGCTCTGCAAGGTGATTTATAGATGGACTGAAACCATAAATGTGGTTGTCATTGCAAGCAGAGCGGCATGCTGTCCTGAATATTCGTAAAACGTTCTTGTAAAAATGTTTTGTGAGCGATAGTTTTATATTATGTTTTCCTTTAGAGATTTAAAAAAGTCATTCATTTTGTGCCTGACAGAAACATTTTCGCATAATCAATCCACTGTGGGCATTTAGGTTACCTTACTATCAATCATTTTGACTCTTTTAAAAGAATTTGGAGAAGTTCATACTTAAAATGCTTTTATCCTGAAAACATCTCTCCTTCTGTGACATTGCTTTGCTTCTGAAGGTCAGCCTTCTTCCTTTTATGTTTGAAAAATGGTATAAGCACATTTTTTCTTTCTAAAACTAAAAATAGATCTTAAATATGTATTCATATATTCCATTTCTAATTCATTTTTTTAAACTTTCAGGCTCAACTTTAAAGAAGCTTCTACACACTGGAAATTCTATTAAGGTATTTATTTTAGATGCAAATGTAATGGCTTTTTTCATTACTTTTAAACTTATTCATACCATAAAATGACAGCATTAAGCCATTAAAAAAAATTCTTTAAAATCCACTTAACTTAGTTTCAGTTTTTTATTGAGAAATGATATGACAAATATTGTTGGAGTTTTTGTTCTTACATCATAATTTACTGTGATAGACATTTTCAACCTTATCAGGAGAAAGTGGCTTGGGACTGGGAGTTTGGAATCCTGCGTTCTGATTTTGATTCTGCTATTCAGCTGAGGTGCTGACTGCTTCAGCTTCATCGTTGGAAAGAGAAGGGGTTGACCCAGGTCCTGCCTAAGCCTCAGAGCTAATGTTTCTGATTCTGTACACCCCAGTAATCTTGTTAAAGGCTATAGTTGTCTCAGAATCATTTTTTGCTATTTTTGAGAATGCTTGTGGAGAAAAAGGGCAGCAGAACCTTACTCTCGAATGTTTATTATTCTTTTTTTTGCAGCAGATTGATCTTATAATTTAGGTTAAAATTGGCTTATTTTAAATGACTGTGCCTTTTAAAATGACAGTATACTGTTTAATACTGGAATAATACTTATGACCCTGAAACATAAGTAGCAAGAGAAACCAGGATGTATATTTTATGGAAGATAATTCACTCATAGCTATTTAATTTATGTGTGTGCCTTTAATAAGCTAATATATTTTGGGGTTTATATTAGCTTAAACAGCCCCTAACCACTCAAACTGTATAGGTTCATGCTCTCTTACTTGTTGGAAAAAAAAGAGATGAACTGTCTATAGTTTCACGATTTTTCTGTATTTTCTCCTTTCTATTTTAATTAATGGTCTTATAGCTAAAACTTACCAGGTTGTTATCTTCTGTTTATTATTGACCTTATTTATATTTAATTATCTTAATAGCTCAGTTGGTAAATAATCCAGCTGCAGTGCAGGAGACCCCAGTTCAATTCCTGGATCGGGAAGATCCCCTGGAGAAGGGATAGGCTACCCACTCCAATATTCTTGGGCTTCCCTTGTGGCTTAGCTGGTAAAGAATCCGCCTGCAATGTGGGAGACCTGGGTTTGAACCCTGGGTTGGGAAGATCCCTTGGAGAAGGGAATGGCTACCCACTCTGGTATTCTGGCCTGGAGAATTCCATGGACTGTATAGTCCACGGGGTTGCAAAGAGTCAGACACGACTGAGCGACTTTGACTTCACTTCACTTTACTTTAAATACAGTTAACCTAAAAAATTGGAGACTTTATCAAAGTGTCTAGAAACTTTGCTCTTGTTAAATTTGATATAATTTGGTTAGATATACATAGAAAGTGAAAGTGAAGTCACTCAGTCGTGTCTGACTCTTTGCAACACCATGGACTGTAGCCTATCAGGCTCCTCCATCCATGGGATTTTCCAGGCAAGAGTCCAGGAGTGGATTGCCATTTCCTTCTCCAGGGGATCTAGCCCTGATATATATGTTTTTTTTGTCTGGCAGTGAATCGCATTATGTATTCAGCAAAGTCACCACTTATCTGCTGGGCAGGTGTGAGCAGGGCAGGGCAGTGGTGAGTCCAGGGCTTGTCTAGAGGGGCTCCCAGGGATCACAGTTGATGGGGTGTCTGTCTTGGTGTATTTGACTTCTCTGGGGAGTCAACCAAGCTTTTCTTCCCTCCCTTCCCTCCATCTTCCCCCTCATCCTCCCCACTCCCTTTCTTCCTTCCTCCCTCTGTCCCTCCCCCCTCCCTTTCATTCCATCCATCCCCTTTCCCCCTTCCTTCCCTCCTCTCCTTCCCTTCCTCCCTTCTTTCCTTTCTTCCCTCCTCTCCTTCCTTCCCTCCATCTCTCCTCCCCTCTTACTTTCCTGCAGACCCTGGGCCTGGTTTGAACCCTGGCTCTTTAGAAATTAGCACCATTTTGGTGTCACTGAAGAGGCACCAGGCAGCCCCTCAGTTGCCTGCTTTCGGAGCTCACTACATCTTTCCGCTGTGTCTGATTTTTTTTTTTTTTCATCTCTTTTGCTTATTTAATCTCTTTTATTGACATCACCTTTCCAGCCATTTAGGGATATAAAAATGGAGTTACCTGTGTTTATGAATTCTAGGAATGGGATGAAGCTGAAAGTTTTAAGTGCAGAGAAGGAAAAAGGTCACATCTGCCTGTATTGATGTTTTTCTATGGGTGATGCCGACTATTTGGAGCCAGGGAAAGGCATCAGGAGAACAGGATAGGGAAGCCAGAGGCTGCCTGTCCCCCTCAGCCAGGTCCGTGGGGCCCTTTTAGCTCTAAGTGTTCTGACTTTCAAGAACATGGTACCTGTGTATAATGCAGTGACCTGACAGGTTCTATCCAAAGCATGGTGTAAATCCGGAGCAAGATTCTCTTTGCATGGTTTTCATGAGTAATCGAGCGTTGATGACACCTTACAGCATTGCTGTAAGGAATAAAATGCAACTACTAGGAAATGCTTAGGTAGCAGTTACTGTGATCCAGGCAGTTCCAATCCACTTCACCGTATACGAGCACTTGGTGATAAACTTTGTTATCACCCCTGCTTCACTGCTGGGGAGGTGAGGCACGGACAAGTTAAGTGGTCCTCCACACTCACAGCTCAGCTAGAAAGTGGTTGAGGCTGCACTGGAGCCCAGCCCCTCCGACCCTCGTGCTGGGCTGCAGTGTCCTTGCTTCCTGGTCACCCAGGGGAGGACTTGGTGCAGTACTTCAGTGATGCTTTGGGCTTCTAGATCTGTCCCTCAGAACCAATGCTGCACTGCAGTACACTCATACAAGTATGACTGCCTGTTTCATTTTGCTGCCTTTCGTTTTGTTTTTAGATAAGATGTGAAGGAATCCGGCTGTTTCTTCTGTGGCTTCAAGCACTTCAGACGAACTGTGCAGAAGAGCAGGTGCTGATTTTTGCTAGCCTGGTCCCGGGATTCCCTGCCATCATGTCGTCCAGGGGGCCCTGTACACTGGACACACTCATCAACCCTGGCCCCAGCATGCCTGATGGTGAGTGATGCTGGCCCATCCAACAGGCGGAAACTACCCTCCACGTTGCAATAAGGAATCCCTCATTCTGTCCTTTTCCTAATAGAAACCTCGGTTTCATGGATGGATTCTGAAGAGGAATTGTTGTTGTTCAGTCTCTAAGTCCTGTCCAACTCTTTGCAACCCCAAGGACTACAGCACTCCAGGCTTCCCTGTCCTTCACTATCTCCCTGAGTTTGCTCAAACTCATGTCTGTTGAGTCTATGATGCCATCCAACTGTCTCATCCTCTGTCACCCTCTTTTTCCTTCTGCCCTCAATCTTTCCCAGCATCAGGGTCTTTTCCAGTGAGTCAGCTTTTTGAAGCAGGTGGCCAAAGTATTGGAGCTTCAGCTTCAGCATCTGTCCTTCCAGTGAATATTCAGGGTTGATTTCCTTTAGGACTGACTGGTTTGATCTCCTTGCTGTCCAAGGGACCCTTAAGTCTTCTCTAGCACCACAGTTCAAAAGCATCAATTCTTCAGTGCTCACCCTTCTCTATGGTCCAACTCTCACATCCATACATGACCACTGGAAAAACCATAGCTTTAACTATACAGACTTTTGTCAGCAAAGTGATGTCTCTCCTTTTTAATATGCCATCTAGGTTTGTCATAGCTTTTCTTCCAAGGAGCAAGTGTCTTTAATTTTGTGGCTGCAGCCACTCTTCACAGTGGTTTTGGAGCCCAAGAAGATAAACTCTGCCACTGTTTCCATTTTTTCCCCATCTATTTGCCATGAAGTGATGGGACCAGATTCCAGGATCTTAGTATTTTGAATGTTGAGCTTTAAGCCAGCTTTTTCACTCTCCCCATTCACCCTCATTAAGAGGCTTTTTAGTTCTTATTCGCTTTCTGCCGTTAGAGTGGTGTCATCTGCATACTCCTGTTTTACAGACATTTGAACTGACAGAACTGGAGCCTGTTTTATATGAAATGATGACAGGAGAGATTTACTGGAGTGGAGGAAACTGGAGGGGAAGGGAGGGGACAGCTGTTGGCAGGAGCAGAGACACATGGTGTGTCTGGCTGGAGCAAGTGCTTTTGTTGCTGTTCATGAGATTTAAATCTGCATCCAAACTGCTGCCTGTTTTCCATACAGCGATTGTTTTATAAGTGGGTGTTCATTTGTTCCCCTGGCTCTTTTTAAAAAAATATTTATTTATTTGGCTTGTTATTGTTGTTCAATTGATGAAGTCGTGCTCGACTCTGTGACCCCATGGATTGCAGCACGCCAGGCTTCCCTGTCCTTCACTGCCTCCTGGAGTTTGCTCAAACTCATGTCCTTCGAGTCAGTGACACCATTCAACCATCTCATCCTCTGTCGTCCCCTTCTCCTGCCTTCAGTCTTTCCCAGCATCAGGGTCTTTTCCAATGAGTTAGCTCTTCACATCAAGTGGCCAAAGTAATGGGGCTTCAGCTTCAGCATCAGTCCTTCCAATGTGTTCAGGGTTGATTTCCTTTAGGATTGACTGGTTTGATCTCCTTGCAATCCAAGGGACTCTCAAGAGTCTTCTCCAACACCACAGTTCAAAAGCATCATTTCCTCAGCGCTTAGCTTTCTTTATGATCCAGCTGCATAGGATCTTATTTGTGGCACATGGAATCTCCGTTCTGGCATGCCCTCTCTTCATTGCAGCACTTGGGCTCAGTAGTTGCATTGCTTGGGCTTAGTTGCCTCGTGGCATGTGTGATCTTACCTCCGCAACCAGGGGCTGAACCCATGTTCCCTGCATTGGAAGGCAGATTCTTAACTACTGGACTACCAGGGAAGTCTCTGATGCTCCAGGCTCTTTATCACCAGGTGTGCCTTTTCATGCAGTTTTCATGGAAGAGCAGTGGTGGCCTCATGGGACTAGTAAAGCCATCTTTTGAGCCCAGGGAGTTTTCAAGGAACTTGCCCATTAGGGCCACTGATTTGTCACTGCAGATCACTGTATTGTCCAGTGACAGGTATTTGACTTTGGGCTGGTCAGAGCAGAAGGTGCAAGGGTGAGGAATGGTCCAGTGAGGGAGGTGGCTTTGTGGGCATCTGTCCCTGGTCACGTGGCCTGACCTGCGGTGTGAGCAGTTCCAGTGCTTGGTACCTGTATTGTATGTGGTTATTTTATGTTGCTTTACCTTTTAAAATTTTTATCGGAGTATAGTTGATTTACAACGTTGTGCTGGTTTCTACTATACAGTGAAGTGAGGCACTTTAAAAAATTTTTTTAATTGGAGGGTAATTGCTTTGCAATGTTGTATTGGTTTCTGCCATACAGCAACGTGCATCAGCTACAAGTATACATATATCCCCTCCCTTTTGAGCCCCTCTCCCACTCCACCCCACATCCCACCCCTCTTGGTCATGTCAAAGCACCAAGCTGAGCTCCCTGTGCTTTACTGCAGCATCCCACTACCTGTCCATTTTACACACAGTAGCATAAATGTGTCAGTCCTACTCTCTCAGTTGGGCCCACCTCCTCTTTCCCCACGTGTCCACCTGTCCCTTCTCTACATCTACACCTATTCAGGCCTTGCAAATAGGTTAATCATTACCATTTGTCTGTATTCCATATAGACACATGTGTTTTAATAGAGGCCATTTTTAAAGCCCTGTTTGAAATTTAACTTTGGTGAAGGAGCTTTCCTTGTTTCCCACTCTGCAGCGAAGATCCATCCGGAAGAAATCACTCCACTGCTGCCAGCCGTATCAGGGGAGAAGATCACCGAGGACCAAACGTGCTTTTTTCTTCAAGTACTGTTGAAATACATGGTTACTCAGGTATGAGCGGACCCATGGATGAGTCAGTGATGTTCACATCCTCACTAGGGAAGAGAAAACACTGCCGCTTCTCTTCCTGTTTGTCCGTATTTTTTACTTTTGTTTTTTCTTGGTGATTTTATATGATATTTCACTAAATGTAGAATGTATGCTGGGATGCTTCAGCAAAGACCAGGCCTGCATGCTACTGTGTGTGTGTGTGTGTGTGTGTGTGTGTGTGTGTGTAAAGGAAGCAGTTCCATCCTCCATCTGCCTCCTTTACTTTCATACAATCTCATATTATTCACTTCATATATGACACTTCTCACCAAATGCATGGGCATCTGAGTCACCAAGTCGTTCTCTGCAATACCAGTGCCACAGTTTCACTCACTTCCAACCCTGCCTCCCCGAGGTGGTCTCAGATCTCACAGGAAAGTTCTCTGGCCTGTATCCCTCCCGCCCCCACTCAGTGCCAGTCACAGGTAGCCGGTCCCCAGGTTGCCCACAGCTTCCATCCAGTTTGGCTACAAATCAGAGAGTCCCATGACTCCCTCCTCAGGTTCAGTGAATTTTACAGTAGCTCACAGAACTGGGGGAAGCGTTGGTTCAGTTGCCCGTTTAGGAAAGGGTGTGGCAAAGGACACAGGTGACAGCTGGATGAAGACACACACGGGGTGAGGTCTGGGGTGGGGGGTCATGAGTGCAGGGTCTTCTGTCGCTGTGGATGGGGGTGCGTCACCCTCCTGGAGTCTCCATGTATTCAACCCGGATACTGCCTGAAACCCAGGGCTGTTGGGATTTTTATGGTGGCTTCTTCGCAGGAGAGACAATCAGTTATCAACTCCATTTCCAGCCACTCTCTCCTCTTGGAACAGTGGTGCAAGCGGCAGGGAGAGAACTGAAAATTCTGAGCTTCCAACCATGGCTTGGTCCTGCTGGTGACCAGCCCCATCTGGGAGCCCCTTCAGAGTTGCCCAGAGCTCTGGTCACAAAGAAGTGAGCAGGGAGCTAGGGCCTCTGTGCCATGAGCCAGGGGCAGAGACCAGTGTAGCAGTTTCTGTTATCTCCCTGTCTCTGTTTTTGCCTGTTTGCTCTTCCGCTGCCCCATTCTCTGTGCTGAGGAGGATGGATGGGGGAGGAGCAGGCCCTGGGGCTGACCGGGCGGGTCCCGAGTGATGGGCAAAGGGCAGGGGCCTGAAGGAAATCTGTGGATTATCTCTTCCTGTTACTAGCACAGCCTCCTTTATGTCAGATGATCCTTTCTCTTAACAAATCATTCACTTCTGATTTCACCAGGGAATTTGTGTCTCTCGGTCAGTATTTCTGGACGTTGATGTGGCTTGGGAAATGCTACTGTTTCTTTCCTCTCAGCGAACACATCCCTGGTCCCTGAGCTTCTCCAGGGCATACGTTCAGGCTCTGTCCTTTCTCTCACAACCTGGTGTGTTGTTGTTGTTGTTCAGTCACCAAGTTGTGTCCGACTCTTTGTAACCCCGTGGACTGCAGCACGCCAGGCCTCCCTGTCCATCACCAACTCCCGGAACTTGCTCAAACTCATGTCCGTTGAGTTGGTGATGCCATGCAACCATCTCATCCTCTGTCACACCCTTCTCTCTTGCCCTCTGTCTTTCCCAGCATCAGGGTCTTTTCCAGTGAGTCAGCTCTTTGCAGCACGTGGCCAAAGTATTGGAACTTCAGCTTCACCTGATGTGTAACCTCTGCCCATCCAGTTCCTCACCCACTGGGCCCATGACACCCGCTGTCACTTGCCTTTTTTGTCCCATCACTGTGAAATTGGGGGCCCAGGGTGACCAGGGTCTGGTGTGTCAGGTCCAGAGAAGAACACGAGTGTTGGCCATCCTGGACCTCTGGACGACTCGAGGGAACCCCTCCTTCCTCAGGGTCTCTCCTGGGATGACCCCCCACTCCCCCTCTTTTCCAGTTTTCTCTGAAGGCTGTGTTTCCTCTGCCCCCTCTGCCCCCCGTGCCCCTCAGGGTCACCCCATCTGCTGTTCTCTCCCCGGTTCCTCTAGCAGCACCACAAGCTCAGGACTCCCGCATCCTGAGTGCCAGCCTGGGTCTTCTCACCTCTGGGAAGCCCTGGGTCGTGGCCGTGTCGGCCCCTGCTGCCCATATCTCAGCCCCATCTGTCCAGGAGTGGTCAGGTCCAGCCTTCTATCCGTCGCAGAAAAACAGCAGAGTAGCCAGAACCCTGGTGTGCTGGGGGACTTGGGTTTCATTCCAGATGTGTCACTAATGAGCTGTGTGACACGCTGATCCCATAACACCCCGGATCCCATCAGAGGAGGACTGGTAGAGGGTGGCAGTGAGCCCTCTCTGCCGTGTGCAGGGTTGTATGTAGTGTCCACTTGCCCCTCCTTCCCCGCTCTGTCGGGCAGGTGGGTCCTCGGAGTCAAGCTTCCTCCTTGCCTTACCTGAATTGATTCTGACAGGTGATGGACACTGGGCCCCTCGTCCCTGGACTGCAGGTGCTCCAGGTGGGCTGGTCAGGAGGATGTTGGGATGCTTTGCTCTGGAGCTCGGTGGTCTCACAAACATGACAGCCACCAGTAGGCACTCTCGAAGGGCCTGTTCACACCGCGTTTCCCTGGGTGGTAGGAGATGGCTCTCAATCACCTCTTTGGATTCCTGACCTATGCGGGTCACTCCCTGCAGAGGAAGTGTTTGCAACGTTCCGTCCGGGCCTACACAGAGCTGGCTATTTGACGGGGAAGCAGTGTCTTCACACATGGGAGTTTTAAACTTAATGGCTTATCCCAGCCTGCAGATTGTTTTGTTTTTTTTTAATTGAAAAATAGTTGATTTACAATGTCATGTCAGTTTCAGGTGCATAGAGCAGTGATTCAGTTACACATGTAGCCTTTGGATTGCTTTTTGTGCCCTTGGCAAGATTCTGTAGCTTTGCCTTTTGATAATGATTTTTTTTTTTCATGTAGGTAACATGGTATGAAATTCTTGCAAGAGATTGTTTCTTTAATTCTTGTGTATTATAAATGGCCTCTTTTGCATTGCTGCTGCTGCTGCTGCTAAGTCACTTCAGTCGTGTCCGACTCTGTGCGACCCCATAGACAGCAGCCCAGCAGGCTCCCTCGTCCCTGGGATTCTCCAGGCAAGAACACTGGAGTGGGTTGCCATTTCCTTCTCCAATGCATGAAAGTGAAAAGTGAAAATGAAGTCGCTCAGTCGTGTCTGACTCTTAGCGACCCCATGGACTGCAGCCTACCAGTCTCCTCCATCCATGGGATTTTCCAGGCAAGAGTACTGGAGTGGGGTGCCATTGCCTTCTGCATCTTTTGCACTACTTCTGGATAAACATTTTAAGGGCACAAAGAGTGTTAAATCATCACAAGGAACATGGAAAAAAAAATACAGGAATGATGTAGTGGGGCAAGTTTAAAAGATACATAAGCTTTGATTTTTTTCTTTCTTGAATATCCAGTAAAAATGCTGTTTTTTATGTAGTTGCTGTTTTGTTTTGAAGTATTCATTCTTGGAATCATTTGAGTATTAAGATGTTATTACATGATGGTCAATGCTATTTGTCAAGTGTTTCATTTAGGATAGGGGTTTTAACAGTGTATCAGCATTTCAGTTGATATTCATTAATGTGAAGTGTAACTATATGTATGTTCTCCCCCCCACCCCCATTACTATTATCTGAAGGCTGCAAGCTTGGAGTGGAAGCATAAGGAGAATCAGGAGACTGGGTTTAAATTTCTGTTTACGTTGTTTCGAAAGTATTACCTTCCTCATCTGTTTCCCTCGTTTACCAAGTTAACCAACATCTACAAGCCTGTGCTGGGTGAGTACTGATAGCTGTGTGTGCAGTCTCTTACAATGATTAAGTAAAATAATTCTTTTTTCATATTTAATAGTCACTTTGTTGTAAGAGTTTTCCAGTTTCTTAATAAATGATTTTAACTATTTGTACAGACTGAGATTTGCCTGAGTCATGAGCAATAAAGGCCATCTGTGGGTCCTGTAACTCAGGAGTAATTTGATACGGATCATGGTATATTGATCCCTGGGGTCGGGAAGATACCCTGGAGGAGGGCATGGCAACCCTCTCCAGTATTCTTGCCAGGAGAATCCCCGCAGACAGAGAAGCCTAGTGGACTACAGTCTGTGGGGTCACAAAAGAGGCAGACACGACTCAGCAACTAAACAGCAGCATTTAAGCAACCAGATGTATGTCTATTTAATTAGAAATGGAAACATTCTTAGGGGTTATATGATGTTAAGAGTCATGAACCTGGGGACTTCCCTGTGGTCCAGTGGTTAGGATCTCACCTTCCAAAGCGGAGGGTGCAGGTTCAATCCCTGGTTGGGGAACTGAGATCCCACATGCCTCATGGCTAAAAAACGGAAACATAGAGCAGAAGCAATATTGTGACAGATTCCATAAAGACTTTAGAAATGGTCCACATTAAAAAAAAAAGATTCGCTAACCTGATCATGTGTTCTCTTGTCCTGCAGACATCCCCCACCTGAGACCAAAGCCTGTGTATGTCACTACCACTCGAGACAATGAGAGCATTTACAGCACAAAGATCCCATACATGGCAGCTCGTGTTGTCTTCATTAAGTGGATGGTGACTTTCTTTTTGGAAAAAAAGTATCTAACTGCAACACAAAACACTAAGAATGGAGTTGATGTATTGCCTAAAATCATTCAGGTATGTCATTCGTCACTTTTTTACCTTTTAATTCTGGTGTCTTAAGCCCTACTAACCCCAAAGTAATGGACTGTCAAGGCTGTTGGCTCTCACAGGTTGTTGGCTATGGGGACTCGGTTTCACTGGCTCCACCCTCTATGATGCTGAGGTTTCAGAGGAAGTATAAGTTAGCACTTGCTGGGTTCTCTTGGCCTTGCCATGACGAGGCAACCTTGTGGCCTTTTGAGCAGGTGGCTGACGTGTGTGCTTCTGGCTCCCTCTTACCTCCCCTCCTTCACTCAGCCCCCAGTGACCTCTGAGCACGAGACAGAGGGCCTCCCTGGCCTTGCTCACTCCAGTCCAGGGAAGGTCCCCAGCAATCATGAGGTGGTCACGGACAGGTCACCTGAGCCTGCCAGGTGCCCCCTGGGCTCTCGGGGAAGGGGTGGGTCAGCACCTCTGGATTTCAGGTGGTCATTGAGCCATGATGGGGTCCCTGGAACAGAAGGCAGCGCTTTCTGAGGCCTGGGTGAAGCCCTCTTCTCACGTGGGGCCTGTGGGGCCTTGCTCTCTCCCTGGCCTTGGTCAGATGCATGGGGCTTTCCCGGCAGGTGACGTGTCTTCAGGCTTTTGTGTGGGCAGAGCAGGACACCTTGTAAAGTCAGAGTGGCCGTTGCTTGGAGGAGTCACGGTTTTGTGTGCTCTTATTTATTGGCTCCAAGGACAGAGCCAGGAAGTGTGGTCCACTTAGTGCAGGCTGGCCGATGCCCTGCAGTTCCTAGACGTGTGACGTCTGTCCCAGGGGTGCACCACCCCTGCCCTTGCCGAGGGGTCCTCAGTCCCCTCATGGTGGAGCACCCAGCAGGTCCAGAACACAGGGTCCATAATATGAGCAACAAAAGACTTGCTAAAAGTTAAAAAAAAAAAAAAACAACTTTAATTTCTGAATTTACAAATTTAGTAGGTAAACTCAAAATGGTAATAGTCACTGCTGAGGACAAACTTGGTTTTCTGAAGAACTGTCGCACAGCACTGATTAAAAAAAAATCAGAGATGGAACTCAGAAACTAATATTAATAGATAAGACCATAGGTGCAGACCTACTTTGCAGACATTGTGAGGGCAGAAGGAAAAAAGAACAGGACATAACTGTTGCAGGAAGGGGGAGGGCCCCCTACAAGGCCCCAAGAGTGGGCTCTTGTCTAACACTTGGAAAAGAATTGTCGGAGGAGACACGTGCTGACAAAGCAAGAGATTTTATTGGGAAGGGCACCCGGGTGGAGAGCAGTAGGGTAAGGGAACTCAGGAGAGCTGCTCTGCCGCGTAGCTCTCAATATGGTGTTTTATGGTGATGGGATTAGTTTCCAGGTGGTCTTTGGCCAATCATTCTAATTCAGAGTCTTTCTTGGTGGTGCACGCATCGCTCAGCCAAGATGGATGCTAGCGAGAGGGATTCTGGGAAGTGGACGGACATGCGGTGTCTCCTTTCAACCTTTCCCGAACTCTTCTGGTTGGTGGTGGTTTATTAGTTCCTCCTTATCAGGATCTCCTGTCATAAAACAACTCATGCAAATGTTACTATGGTGCCTGGCCAGGGTGGATGGTTTCAGTGTGCTTCCCCTAACAACTCCTCCCTGAGAGGCTTCATACTCAAGATACTTCTTGGGAATTGGGGCAGAGGTCTCTTTCTTCTGTAATTTCTTCCTGCTGTGCATGGGCATAGGCCTGCCTAGCAGAGCAGAGGTTTCTCTCTACCTAATCTAAGTTGGGATGTTCCACATCTGAAACCAGCTTCCACCCTTGAGGTAACATCAATTTGGCTTGGAACTGCTGGAGTCTGCTGGAAATAAACTTTGTTAAGGAGCTGGAGTATACAGGGGCCAAATAGGAGGCGTAATAAGACAGTGTTATCACTGGACCCATGAACGGTAGGAGCCAAGAAGGGAGAGAAAGAGAACTGCATGCACTTGTTGAACTCAAATCCCGGATCTTTGTGGCCTGTTCCAAAAGCCCCTTGATATCTTCTTGGACCTGCCCAGACTGGTTGTAATAAAAACAGCATTCTTCCTTTAGATAGAGACAAGTGCCCCCCTGTCCTGCAGTCAGTAAATCTAGGGCCCGATGATTTTGTAGGACCGTTGCAGCTAGGGAGTCTAACTGGGATTGTAGGCGTTGGAGGGTCCTCGCCGTTTTTTCTATGGATACAGCAGTGTTGGTAGAAAGCTGCTGAAATTTATGTAAAGAAGTTCCCCCCATGGCAGCTCCTATCAAACCAGCAGTCAGTCCTAATGCCAGGGAAAGAGGGGTAAGTATTACCGCATGACGTATCCTCTGGTTGGTATATACTGGTAAAGGCAAGGAAGTATTACTCCAGGCCAGATCTATGTGGGGTGTAACATGCCCTAGGAAGCAAGTTCCTGACCAAAAAGGTGGTAGGGATAAATAAGCTTTATCCCCACATATGAAATAGACACCATGACTGGGTTTAAGCTGGGCAGCAAAACAGGTTTGCCAAAGAGGAACAGGATTTCCATCTGCCTTACAACTGGAACATGGCATAATGGAACATGGGCAGTCTCTTAGTAGCTGGGAGGAGACCGTCACTCCACTTGCTGCAAAACCAGCAGCAGTGAGGGCATTTAGGAAGGGATTTAAGTGTTGCGAGGCATCCTGAGTTTTGTCCTCGAGGTACAGAGTATTTCGTTTAGGCTCCCACCATAGGGTTAGGTTTTCAGGGGTGGGTACCCAAGGCAATGGCACCCCACTCCAGTACTCTTGCTTGGAAAATCCCATGGACGGAGGAGCCTGTTAGGCTGCAATCCATGGGGTCACTAAGAGTCGAACACGACTGAGTGACTTCACTTTCACTTTTCACTTTCATGCATTGGAGAAGGAAATGGCAGCCCACTCCAGTGTTCTTGTCTGGAGAATCCCAGGGACGGGGGAGCCTGGTGGGCTGCCGTCTATGGGGTCGCACAGGGTCGGAAATGACTGAAGTGACTTAGCATACCCCTAAAAGGGAATAACGGGGGTCAGAGTTGCCTGCCCAATTTAGAAACCAGGATGAATGGGTATGGCTCTTTGGTCCTCCAGAACAGAATATGGATTTTCGAGACTGGTTAATAGCATCCGAGGAGAGCCTCATGTTTAGGGATAGGTATAGTGTGTTAGTTCTGCCAGAACCTCTAGTTCCCAGACTTTGGGCTAAATCGTAATACCCTAGTGAAATTTCTAGGTCCTGGTTTTTCCCATCAGTTTCAACCATGAAGGTCACCGCACATTGTGAGTTGCCTAGATTTCCCACTGACACCCCTGTCAGGGAGTCGCTTTTTAGACAGATATGGAAGGTCACTTGGGGAATGTTAGTCAAGAGAGAAAATAAGGGCTCAGGTGGGATTGCAGATGTTATTGAGGGGGTAAATATAGACAGTTGTTGCTGATACTGAGGCATGAAGTTTTTTTCCCCTTTTTCCCAAAACGCCATACCATGACCAGATGGAGTGCGCTGGGTAACAGCATGTAGCTCGGTTGGAAGGGTGGGCCACTGATACCCTGGGATAGGTTGGACATACCCCCAACTTCTGCCATTAATGCAGATCCAGCAGGGACTGGTTAGGTTGAGTCGAGAAGCAGTGTGGTTTGCAAGCGTATATGCCTCGTTTAGGGAGAGATTAATAGCCACACAGGGAGACATGATTAGAAAGAGCAAGAACATCATAGGATGATTTACTTATCTGATGGGGTTCCACCTGAACAAGAGTCTGAGATCTTCAGCAGGTTCACAGGAATAGTCGTCGTCTGGTTTTGGAGTCTCAGTCCCCGTCTCCCCCTCCTGTAGGCCATATGGTTTTATTCTAGAATTGTGGACCCAGGCAGATAGACCCCTCACTTTTATAGCAGTTGAAGTTACTAGGACAGCCTGATATGGTCCTGCCCATTTCTTGGACAGCTGGCTTGGACTCCCTTTTTCTTGCCAGGTCTTTACTAGGTCCCCTGGCTCTACCTGGGGATTTTTCAAGTTTTCCTGTGGTCTACGGAGGATCTGTTCTCCATATCATTGGAGTTCTTGTTGAAACCTTCCCAGGTCAATTATATGTTTTAAGAGAGTATTGGTGTCCTCATAAGAAAACAAATCAGAAGTTAAGAATGGATGTCCATACATCATTTCATAAGGGCTTAATAATAGTGGCCATTTGGGGGCTGTCCATACCCTCATGAGGGCTATGGGTAGCATATGGATCCACTTTTATGTGTTTCTTGATATAGCTTGGCCAGAGCCCTTTTAAGAGTCTGGTTGGCTCTCTCTACCTTTCCCAAAGCCTGAGACCTCCAGGATGAGTGGAGGCGGTATTTTATGCCTAAGCATGCGGCCAGGTTCTGGGATATCGTGGCTGTAAATGAGGGCCCACTGTCACTCTGAAGTGATCGAGGCAACCCAAACCTAGGTACTATCTCCTTCAGCAGAGCTTTACAGACTTCTGTGGCTCTCTCTATCTTAGTAGGGAACGCTTCAATCCATCCTGTGAATGTGTCAATAAAGTCAGTAAAGACTAGCAAATAAGAAAACCCTTGGATCTTTGGCATGGCTGTAAAATCCACCTGCCAGTCCTCTCCTGGGTATGATCCCCAATGTTGGACAGGTTTAATTAGAGGAGGTAGCAAGGGTCTGGTTTTTGGATTATTTCTTAGACAGGTATCACAATTCTGTGTGACCTAACAACCTTAGCCAACTGGGGATGGTAGAGAATAGGCTTGAGCAAGATTTCCAGATTATCTCTTCCAAAATGGGTACTTTTATGTAAGGAGTTAATAATTTTCCAAACCTGAGAGTCAGGGAGTATTACTTGGGCCTGATCAGTCTGAAACCACCCATGTGACCCAATCTCCCAGCCCCGCTTAGCATACCGGGAATGTTCCTCTGGGGTATAATCTGGAGACAGGGTTTCCTTGGGGAAAAGGGGGCAGATATCAGTGACAGGGGTAGCATCCCTAGCAGCTCATTTTGCCTCCTGATCAGCTTTTCTATTTCCCTGAGCCTCCTCTTCTTGCCCCTTTTGGTGACCTTTACAGTGGATGACAGCTAATTTTGCAGGAAGTTTGACTGCCTCCAGGAGCCTGAGAAAGAGCTCTTTGTGTTTAATAGGAGAGCTTCAAGCACTGAGCATCCCTCTTTCTTTCCAAATTCCGGCATGAATTTACAAATTTAGTAGGTAAACTCAAAATGGTAATAGTCACTGCTGAGGACAAACTTGGTTTTCTGAGGATCTGTCACACAACACTGATTAAAAAAAAATCAGAGATGGAACTCAGAAACTAATATTAATAGATAAGACCATAGGTGCAGACCTACTTTGCAGACATTGTGAGGGCAGAAGGAAAAAAGAACAGGACATACAGTTAAACCAAGAGTAAGGAAAGCTTACCTGAGCTAAAAAAAAGTCATGCCTTAAACTGAAAGGGCCTGTGAGCCCCAGGAAGAATTAGCAAAACAGACACCAAACTAAACAGACATTTCACCTTCAGGGGTTAAAGGGAAAGTGATACAGACTTCCAAACAGAAACCACAGCTATGTCAAAGGAATGACGCTGAGATTAGCACCGAATACCTAATCTAATCTACAGCCCTGGAAGCTAGAGCAACCTGTTTGTTTGTCCCTTTCTCAAAATCTCACTTCATATCACGTACATCAGCACACAGTCACATTGGTTTAAGGCCTAAGTTGATTTAAATCTAAGTATACAAAGTGATCAAGAATTTAGGAAAAAATCTAGGGGAAACGTATAAACTTGGGAAGTGGTAGACCACCTTCGGAAGAGATGAAACCCACAAACCAAAGACTAAATGAGGTTCGACTTTATTTTGAAAAACAGGAAAAAGATTTATTTATACAGTTGTTAAAGTGTTCATATCTCTGCTGTATGAAGAGCACCTATGAGTAGACATGAAGACAAACAAGCTGATTGAAAAATGAATGAAGGAGGTGAAAGACAGGTCATAGAAGAGGAAATAAGCATGGCCCTGGACCTCCCCAGCAGTCAGGGAAACAGTTCTGAGCAGCTATGAGAGCCCTTTTTTCACCTATCAGGTAGATAATATCAGAAAATTTCAAGTAGACAAAAATTTGTAGGAAACATAAGAAATTCAGTGACACTCTGATAAACTTTTCGTTCATGGTGTCTAAAGTGGTTGTTCAGGCAATTCAAAACCAATACAATATTGTAAAGTTAAAAACAAAAACAAAATACTGTCAGAGAAAGGATGTAACCTTTCTCCCCCGCCCAGTTTCAGAAAACTATCACCTGTGCTTATTGAAAATGTTGCTCCTTCTTAAAAAAATACATTCGGATTATTAGAAGTCGAACGACTAGCATATTAACCACCACTTCCAGGTTCTAATTTTTTCCCTCTTGACTCTTCACACTTGTGAGTCATTTCCTTTTACTCTGTAGCTAAAGTGTCACAAGGTTCTGACCTCCAGAATCCGTTAGGAGGGTTTTATCACCCTAACAGAAAAAAAGGTGCCAGAGTTCAAATTGTCTTGTCCATAAGAGAAATGTTTCACTCTCCTACAAGAGCAGCTGGAGATGAGGCTGCTACAGCCATGTCTGTGGCCACATGTGCCCTGTTTCTCTCCTCCGCCCTTTCCCTCTGGTTCCTCCCTGATGTTAGCAGCAGCAGCTGGGGCCCTCCTTCCTAGTTCACGTATAGAGAAAGCCAGAAACAGAGCCCTTCCCTTTTGTGTGAGCAGAACAATTTAGGTTACCTGTGTGCTCTTAGGAAAGAGCAAGGCGCTGCTTGACTCAGGTCTGGAGCTGTGAACAGGTCTGGGTGGGGGTGGTGGTGACCAGTTTCCAGGAAGTGGAAAGCTCCCCTGGTGTTAGGGGTGGGTCAGCTTCCCCTGAGGCACGTGCGGCTGCAGACCAGGGTGGAGTAGGGGTGGGGGCAGAGATCTAGGGGTTCCATGAGGGGGAAAGGGATACAGAGCAGGCACCATGCAGGTGCACGGCTCCTGTGCCCTGCACGTGGCCATGCCCAGATGTGGCCACTGCCGTGGTCCAGGCTGCTCATACACTTCACAGTCATTTGTTATGTCAGTTTCCTGCTGCCGCTGTAGCTAATTTCTACAAATGCATTTTCTTACAACTCAGGAAGTCAGAGGGCCCAAATCGGTCTCAGTGGCTAAAGTCAGGGTGTTGGATGCTCTAGGGGAGGCTCAGTGTCTTCCGTATCTGGCCTCCACAGGCTGCCTGTGTCCCCTGGCCTGTGTGTGGCTCCTCGTCACATCATTTCTCCGTCTATTTCCATCTGTGCATCATCTTCTCTGTGTCTGCTCCTCCTGCCTCCTTGTGGGTCCTGTGGTTACCTTGGGTCTACCCAGGTAATCCATGGTACCCTCCCCATCTCAACATCCCGAATTTAATCAATCTGCTCAGTCCCTTTTGCCATGGACGGCAGCACAGTCCTGGGTTCCAGGAACTCGGGTGTGGACTTCTTGGCGGGGGTGGTCATTCAGCTTACCTGTCTCCTGTGTCCTCGTCTCTGCCTTACTGCTGTGCTTCTGTCTCATCTCTTGTGCGTCTACCATGTGTTCCGCTCCCCATTTACATTATACAGGAGAGAAAGCAGTTTAAACAACCGAACATTAAATTCTGGAAATGGAGTTGAAGGAATAAAAGCACCTATAATTGTATTTATCTCCTGAAAATATTTGTTTGGAATTTCAAATTTCATGTAATTTTACCTATGTAAAGTGAACATCACTATCTCAGTGAGCTGATCCAGAACCTTTTTTCAAAGAATATACTGCTCTTATCAAATCCCTTTAAAACAGTATTTTAAATTCTGCTTCCAAATAGGGCTCACACTTTCCACTACTGCTATGTTAAAAGTCATGTATGAGATGTTTTTGTGTGTGTGTTTTTTTTCCCCAAAGTGAATTTACTTTCTTTTGATCAGAAACTAATATCCTTGACAGTATTTTTCACTGGAGAGGGAAGGGACTAACTCACTTACCCCTCGGAGAATCTGGTTTGACCAAGTGTTCTTGTTTGGTGGCATTATTCATGGGAGAGAGAGAATACGGTTGCCCGGAAGTCCCATGCCACGCTGGCAGCCATGACCACTGATCCCCCTTTCAAATCTCAACGTCTTGCTGTGTCACCTCAGCCAGAAGTGTTTCCAGTGAACTATTATTTATCCTTGGTGTATCATGTTAGTGTGAGATAGAAGTGCTTCAACCTTCTGTCATTAGAGAAAGCAGAGTAGTAATCTTAAAATTTCATTAGAGAAAGCAGAGTAGTAATTTTAAAATTTCAGCAGCACATTAATTAAACATCAAAACATTAAAAGGAGGATTTCCTTGGTGGTACAGTGGATAGAAATCTGCCTGCCAATGCAAGGGACATGGGTTCGATCCCTGGTCTGGGAAGATCCCACATGTCTCGGAGTAATTAAGCCTGTGCACCACCACTACTGAGCCCAGGCTCTAGAGTCCAGAAGGCACAGCTACTGAGCCCTCAATTGTTGAACCTCACAGGCCCTAGAGCCCATGCTCTGCAACAAGAGAAGCCCCCACAATGAGAAGCCCGCCTACCGCAACAAAGAGTAGCTCCTGGTCGCCACAACTAGAGAAAGCCAGTGCGTAGCAACAAAGATCTGACACAATCAAAATTAAAATTAATTAATTAATTAAAATAAACCCAAAGAAGTTTATGAGGGAATGAAAAAAAAAAGTTTGAGATGCTAAGACAGTTGATCATACTTATTTGTATGCTAATTCTTTATCTTTAGTTACACTGTTAAAGTGCCACTTGAATTCTGACTTGGACCTTCCATAATGATTCATGGGCTGTGGGTTTCCTGAAACTTGTATCTCATGGGGTGAACAGTTAAAAAAATGAATCACACAAATCAACACCCCTGTGGGAGTCCGTGTACCATGCAGACCCAAATGTCTGTTGACGGCCACACGCTGGTGCTCTGTGTTCTTGTTTCTACCAAGGCAGGAGTGGGCTGCCCTCAGCCAGGTGGGCCGACTGTGATGGGGAATTGAGTGGCATCAGTTTTCACCAGCAGGATGGCAGCTGCATCCTCATTTCATACCTGCATTGTGGGTGTCCTCATCTAGTCTGACCCTGAGGGTGAGCAACTCTCAGAATGAACTGTGGGTTGAGAGGAAACCAGGGTGGGGAGGGGAAAGATTGAGTGGCAGCCTGTATCATGCATTTTCCTGAACCCTGGCAGCACAGGCCTGGTCCAAGCAGACCATATGCCTGTTTCACTGGTTAAGCCTTCCATCATATGCCAAAGAAGCAAAAATCATCTTTGCATTTACCACTGGAATCAACTAATATTAAATAATAGCTGAGAATTCCAGTGGGCAGAAAATGGACCTCTTTCTCTAGTTAATTTTTATTCATGCTCTTACTGTTGATCTTCATGAAAGAGTCAAGAAACGAATAGCCTTGAAATTACTAGTTTGTTTTCACTCTCATCACTTACTATCATTATAAATGTCTTAACAACATGCAAATTTTTTTTTGGAAAGCAGCATTTTGCTGGTGTGGGCTAAAGGAGGCTGGGAAAAACATTGTTTTATCAAGAGAAGTAGTTTTCAGTTAATGGCATAATGGGAAATTCATCTGTGTTATCATATGTTTTATTTGGATCACGGAGCTCAGTTTTCAAAAACAATTTGGTGCCTTTGAACATAATTCTTTAGTACATTATTTTGTTCTCTAATTGTCATAGAATCTGTTATCTAATGACCTCAAAACCTGTGGCTTCAAAGAACCCTTTCACCATATTATTTATTTCCCTTTTTGGGTCAGGAATTTGGGTGAGATTTGGTTGGACAATTTTGGGGATTCATGTGGCGTTAGCTGAAGTCAGTGGGTGGTGGTCTTCAGCTGGTGGCTGGTTGGTCAGGAGGCTCCAGAATGACTTCAGAGCCTGCTACTCTGGTGGGTGCAGGGGGCAGGTTGGGCTCCGCTGGGCCTCCCTTTCTATATAACCCTTCTTGCAAGGCAGTCGGACTTCTTTCCTGGCCGCTCAGGGCTCCGAGAGCAAATGTTCCCCGAGATGCTACATGGGAGCCCTCAGCCTCCTGGGTCCCCTCCACCCTTCCCCTCTGCTGGCTGACTCAGCTCTCCAGCCCGTGGGGATCGAGGGGACACAGCCTTCCCATCTCTGCAGAGGGTGTGTCAGAGAAATTTGTGGCTGTTTTTAATTTGCTACGTAAGGATGTGTGTAATTATCTTTTTTTTTTTTTAGCCTGTGGGGGAAATGAAAGTTATTGATCAAAAAGTCACAGGTTATTGATCCATAAGAGACATGAGACTTAATCCAGCCACTATGCTTTATAGATCAAAAATATATGTATATCAGTAAAAATGAGGAAATTTTTATTTTTCTATGCAAATTTTTATTTTCTATGGGTTGACCCATCAAAAAGATGAAATAATTTCTATAGAGTTGCTTGTTGCACAGTGTGGCAGGGCCTTTGATAAACCACACAAGCTTAATAGCCCAGGCATGAAGGGAAAAATTGCTATCAATATAATTATCTACTCATTTTCTCTAGAGATTACTATTTGAATATCCTCTGTTTTTAAACTCTCCTTGGTAGTTGCTGAAATAATAATTTTGCACTACTTGTTTCTTGTCACTTCTTGTAAAAAATATTCACAGTTGGTAGAATTTTAGTGGTATTTGGGTTACATATTTTTGAGATAAAAGAATAATAGTGTAATTTACTAAAATGAAACAAAATTTCACGTATGTTGTGTTCGGAGGAGATCTTTAATTCTGGGGGAAATGAGCGCACCATACCCGGAGTTCCCCAAAAAGAAGGCGAGTCTTCAGCCTGGCCCGGTGTCTTGGAGGATCGCTCAAGAGTGGGGCCTTTTCTTGCAGACCGTCGGGGGAGGCACTGCAGTGCAGGAGCGAGCAACGGAGCCAGATGCTGGCGGGGCGGCGGAGCAGGACCGAGGCCTCGCGGATGGGAGCACCCTGTGCGAGCGCCGGCTCAGCGGCTGCAGCCTGTGCGGCATTGAGGAGGAGCACCGTGCGGTTTACGACATGGTCCAGCGCATCCTGCTGTCCACCCGCGGCTATGTCAACTTCGTGAACGAGGTGTTCCGCCAGGTGAGAGCGTGCACATGCGTGTGTGTGTGTGTGTGCGCGCGCGTGCGTTTGTGTGTTTGGGGGACGGGGTGGGAGGTGGGGGGGCGGTGTGCAGGGGCAGGTTGCAAAGCTGAAGAGGTTTCTGCCTTTGTTCTGTTACTCATAATACTCCAAGGAATACAATCGCCAAGTTGGGCTGAGTTGCACAACTCAATAATGATTTCTTTCATCCCACTTTTAAGGTCTCACGTGGAGGGTTGGAATTTGAGCATTTTGGTCATTTTTAATGTTGTTTTCAAGATTTCCAGGAGAAATATCAATAACCTCAGATATGCAGATGACACCACCCCAATGGCAGAAAGTGAAAAGGAACTAAAGAGCCTCTTGATGAAGGTGAAAGATAAGAGTGGAAAAGCTGGCTTAAAGCTCCACATTCAAAAAACTAAGATCCTGGAATCCAGTCCCATCACTTCATGGCAAATAGATGGGGAAACAATGGAAACAGTGACAGATTTTGGGCTCCAAAATCACTGCAGTTGGTGACTGCAGTCATGAAATTAAAAGACACTTGTTCCTTGGAAGAAAAGCTATGACAAACCTAGATCGCATATTATTAGAAGCAGAGACATCACTTTGCCAACAAAGGTCTGTATAGTCGAAGCTATGATTTCTCCAATAGTCACGTACGGATGTGAGAGTTGGATCATAAAGAAGGCTGAGTGACGAAGATTAAATGCTTTCGAATTGTGGTGCTGGAGAAGACTCTTGAGAGTCCCTTGGACTGCAAGGAGATCCAACCAGTCAATCCTAAAGAAAATCAACCCTGAATATTCATTGGAAGGACTGATGCTGAATCTCCAATACTTTGCCCACCTGATGTGAAGAGCCGACTCACTGGAAAAGACCCTGATGCTGGGAAAGATTGAAGGCGGGAGGAGAAAGGGATGACAGAGGATGAGATGGTTGGATGGCATCATCGACTCAATGGACATGAGTTTGAGCAAACTCTGAGAGATAGTGAAGGACAGGGAGGCTTGGTGTGGTGCACTCCACAGGGTCACAAAGAGCTGGACACAACTGAACAACGACAATGTTGTTTTCATGATTTGATTTTGGAAAATTCCTACACGGGGTGGAACAATTCTATATTTGAACAAAATCATCCCCTCAAATACCCTGTGTTTCCATAGCAAATTTTAAGCCCAGAGGGAGGCAGGAGGAAAATTGCTTCTGAACCCCCGGCAGCATGTGAGTGTACAAGAGTTGTTGGGTGGCTGAAGGCACTCAGGCTGCAAGCTACTGCAGACAGTTGGACTTTGCCTGCAAAGGCCTCTTTCAGCACCTCTGATAGTGTTCATTGCGTAAGAGGAAAAAGGAGACTAGGGAGGGGATTAAGAGGAAAGAAAGGAGCAGAGGTCGAGATGTTGAAATAACAGAACTTTGGGGCAAGCTGAATTGATGTGGTCAGTCCCAGAAGGCATATGATTGAGAGCAGAGGTCAGCACATTTTAATAGAGTAAAGGACCAAATAGTAAGCATCTTCGGCTTTGTTGATCACAGAAGCTCTGCTTTGTAGGGAGAAAGCAGCCAAGGATAGCATGGAACAAGCTCGTACAGGAACAAGCCCGTGTTCCTGTAAAACCTTATTCACAAAAATCAAGTGGCAGAGGGGATTTAGGTAGTGTATCATAGTTCCACAGCTGATCGTGATCTATAGCAATGTTTGAAACCCTTGGGTACAAATACTTAATATCAGATATCATTGACAAAGCTTTTAAATATTGCACTAGAGATAAGTGCTAAATTGATGTGGTTTTACCTGTATTGTGTATTTACTTATTTATCATACACATAGTTTCATCCACATTCATTATTGGCATTCCACCCCTGGAAATAGTGTGTTCTAAGTTCTCAATTTAATACAAATCCCAAATTCAATCTAAATTCACTTTTGAAGTAGCTTGAGTCATTGAGGTTAACTGCAGACTACTTACGGAGAAGGCAATGGTACCCCACTACAAAATCCCATGGACGGAGGAGCCTGATGGGCTGCAGTCCATGGGGTCGCTAGGAGTCGGACACAACTGAGCGACTTCACTTTCACTTTTCACTTTCATGCACTGGAGAAGGAAATGGCAACCCACTCCAGTGTTCTTGCTTGAGAATCTCAGGGATGGCGGAGCCTGGTGGGCTGCCGTCTATGTGGTCGCACAGAGTTGGACACGACTGAAGCGACTTAGCAGCAGCAGAAGCAGCAGATTACTTATGACTAAAGTAATGAGACATCTTTGTGTCATGAAACTTATTACATTTTATAATTGTTCTTAAATTTAATTTGGAAACTTCTATGTGAAATTTCAAGTATGGTTATTATGCATTGTTAAAATACTGAAATAGAGACATTTGGGAAAAGGGGCCTGGGTTTTCACTTTGCATTCTGTTGCCCTCTCTTGGTCAGTGATGATTTTTTTTACACAAGACAAAATGTGACTTCTTTCGTAATAATTCCTTTTTCAATTTTAAATTATTTAGAGACTAAGCCTAAACTATTTTAAACTATTAAAGTTTAAAAATGTACATTCATTCAAGAAGTGCACATTCTCAGTATGGAGTTAATATGTATGTGTGTGTGTGTGTGTGTGTGTTAAACAGAGAACAGTGCAAGGGGGAGGTCAGATGTCCAGACACATGATGTGGAACAGACACCCATGAGGACCACTGTGGGCTGGGTGACTCTTACCTGAAAATGTCTTTATTTTGCTTTTATTTCTGAAGTACATTTTTATGGATGTCAAATTCTACTTTAGCAGCTGTTTTCTTTCTGCACATTAAATATTTTGTTCCATTGTTTCTTGGCTTTCATTGTTTCTTTGAGAAGTTATGTCAAGTCATGTGGTTATTCTTTTGGCAGAAATGTCTTTTCCCCTCTGGCTCCTTTTAAGATTTTCAGGTTTTCTTTGATTCTCAGGAGTCTTAGTGTAATATACTTTGAAAGTATCCTGCTTGTGTTTCTTTGTGATTCTTTAATCTGTGAATTGATACGTTTTATCAGTTTTGGCAAAATTCTTAGTAATTCTTTCTTCAAATATTGTTTCTGCCACTTTTTACTAATTCTTTCCTTCTGTATCTCTGGGCATGGAAAAGAACCTTTTCCTTGCATTTTCTGTCTTACATGTCTTACAGTGGAACCAGTGTGTTTCTTGTCTCAGTGTGCTTCATTCTGGATATTTTCATCTGATTTTTCTTCCAGTTTTCTCTTAAGCTACATCCAGCCTATTGTCAGCCATTTTCACTGGATTTTTAATTTTGCTTATTTTATTTTTCAATTTTACGTGGATCTTTTTCTGATGCTTTAGCTCTCCTATATGTTTAAATTATTATTTATTTTTATTGTGGTTTTGCTAATGTTGACTTCTTTTTGCATGCTTCTGACTTTTTAATTAATATGCTGCATATCGTATTAACTAGGCCATGTGAATAATTTTGGTGGTACTATGATCTATAATTTTGTTTTCCTCCAGAAAGAATTTATATTAATACTTGCTTTCTGGCAGAAAGGTAATGTTGTATAACTTGATATTGAATTTTAGTTACATAGTTGTCTACATTTGGATTCTGATCACATTAAATCAGGATTCTTATATGCAAATGTGTAAGGGGATTCTTTAATGTTGTTAAGTTCACAGAGGGAATTCCCTGGCCATCCAGTGGTCAGGACTCCACTCTTCCACTGTAGGGGGCATGGGTTCGATCCTTGGTTGGGGAAATAAGATCCCACAAGTTGGGCCATGCAGCCAAAAAGAAAAAGTTTGCAGAAGTGTGTACAGTGCTACAACCAGCCAGTTGGACAACTGACGCTCAAAAAAGGAAGGGAGGGAGAGAGGAAGGAGGGAGGAAGGAAAAGGGAAAAAGAAAAAGCAAAGAGAAAGCAAAAAAAAAAAAAAACCGCACAAAGAAAAAAAAAGCCCTGGTTAAAGTTAAATTTGCCAACTTCTGTGGTGTCACTGCTCCCACTATGATGGATTCAAGTCACCAAGATGATGTCATTGAATGTGAACTCGGGAAGAGACATGACAACTGGCTATACTATTATGTGTATTATTGCGTCATCTGTTGCTGATTCATTGGTATGCATTTTGGTTATTTTATGCAATAATTGTTCAGAATATAGAAGTTACTTTAACATTGCACTTTGTTTTCTGGCCCAGTTGTACAGTTGTGTATTTTCCTCCCCAGTTTGGTGTGCACAAAAACATGTGGCCCTGTGCAATCTGTTTCAGAAGAAAGTCTGAGATTGGTGATAGCCCATGGAAATGTCTGTTTGACTCATTTTTGACCCAAACTTGTGCTAAAGGGAGTTTCTCTTATCATTTTAGGCATTCTTGTTGCCTTCGTGCGACATAGCCGTAACCAGAAAAGTAGTTCAAGTGTACAGAAAGTGGATCCTGCAGGACAAACCTGTGTTCATGGAGGAACCAGACATAAAAGAAGCTGCCCAGGAAGATGCTGAAAAATTAGAATTTTCAGAGACTGATAACAAGCAGGTAATCTTTCATCACTTGTTGTCTGAGTTGGCAGCATCTTATTTTAGCAAAATCTTCCTGCTCAGTCAGGGGCCATAGTCAGTGTGACACAGGCAGACTGTTTCTTTGTTGTCAACTCTGATGCGCTCAGGGAGGCTGCTTCCGTGCTGTCTCCAGGGTCCTCTGCACCACCTAACCTCAGGCTCGGCCACGTATCGCAGAAGAGTCTTTGAAAAAGCCAGTATACTTTGCATGTCTCTATCGAAGACTGAAAGTGTCACTGCCTTACTACTGACATGCTTAAATAAATAGTATTCACTAAACTGGGCTTCCCAAGTGGTGCTAGTGGTAAAGAACCTACTGGCCAATGGAGGAAGCGTAAGAGACACGGGTTCGATCCCTGCGTTGGGGAGATCCCCTGGAGGAGGACATGGCAACCCACTCCAGTATTCTTGCCTGGTGAATCCCATGGACAGAGGAGCCTGGAAGGTTACAGTCCATGGGGTTACAAAGAATCAGACACGACTGAAGTGACTGAGCATGCATGCAGGCATTTGTTAAACTAAATTTAGAACGTTTTGGCAGACTTCCCTTGTGCGGCAGTCCATACCAGCAGCAGTCTAACATGACACATTTGAAAGGACGAACCCAATGTGCAGCCTCTACTGGGAGCCTTGTTGCGGGGCTAGGTGGTGTCCTTGGACAGGGGTGCTGGCAAGGTGGACCTTTCATTCCACGTTAGATAAAGATACAGATGGGATAAGTCCAAAACGACAGGGTGGGCCTCTGCTTGACGCACAGATGAAACTTAGGTTGTACATAGATCTCTGGCACGCCATTTTGACATCTAGTCTGAGGTTTATTTCTAAAAGTGAATGTTGTCATGGCAGTTAACACCAAACATTAAAAAAATACTTATAACCAAAGGTATATCACTTTTCAATATCTGTATTAATTCCACAATTTGATTTTTTTCAATATTGGTGAAATCATTTTAAAAACTAGTCATGAGGTGAAAGCAAATCAACAGTCATGTTCATTCAGTCACTGGACAAGCAGTATCTATTTCTTTAGCACGTACTGAGCACTCAGTACTATTTTAGGTGATGGATGTACAATGGTGAACACAGTGGAAAAGAGGCGTGGATGTAAAACCTGTAATCTCATGAATTCTCACGAGCGTAAGGAATTAAATACATGACCTGTCCTTCTCCCACTCTGCTGACTGACTGTTGTCTTCCAAAGACCTCTTCTGAAGGTTCCGGTCACAAGCGGTCTTCCAGTTGGGGACGGTCTTACTCCTTCACCAGTGCCATGAGCAGAGGGTGTGTGATGGAAGAGGAGAATAAGAACGTGAAGGCTGGGGCCCAGGCAATGCTGCAGGTACACGCAGGCCGCGGATGGGAGGGCCCCCAGTGGATTTCAGTTTGAACGTTTTGTTTAATGGGGTAATGTCATTATAAAGCTTGGTGATCTTAGCTATGCATGAGTAAACAGCCCTTAAATTCTCATCCTTAATTTACTTCCTGATTACCCACCTTCAATTTGTAAAGTTTTTTTTTTTTTTTTTTTAGTCAAAGGAGACATCTGAACTGGTTACAGTTTTCTGAAAGGGGTTGTTATACAGTGATTGCAAAATGACTGAGATTTAAACTCAATGACAGATAAAAAAAATGACTGAGATAAAAATGTAGAGAGTTACCTTAGAGAAGGGAATGGCAACCCACTCCAGTATTCTTGCCTGGAGAATCCCATGGACAGAGGAGCCTGGTGGGCTACCGTCCATGGGGTTGCAAGGAGTTGGACACAACTGAGCACAGAGTTACCTGGATTCTAATTTGTAAGAGAAGCTTGGTGATTATGTATTAAGTTATATGCATTTTAAAAATTGCCTGTGTTTATGAAGAATGCTGATTAATGCAGGGATTTTGACATTTATCTGAATAAATATATGCACTAGCACCAATACCACTTGGGAAAATTGGAAAGAGCAACTTTGCCTATCACTTAGTCTCCCCAGACTTGGAGACTTGATCTCAAAAATAGGGATTGGGGCATTACCTCTCGGGTCCCATCCAGTTTGAAGGTCGTCAGAAGTATAAGTGAAAACACAGGGTCACTCTCTTTCCCCTGTTCCCTGGCCCTCCACCCTCCTCCCCATATCTACATTCAGCTGTCCAGTTAAGCCTCCCACGCAGAGGCCAAGCTTAGGGTCTGGGGAAGGCACTCATGGGTGTGGCGTGCATGGTACCCAGTTTTCAGTGATGCTGTGTTTGTCATCTGTCTCTTGAGACGATTCCTTATCATGGGATCCTTTTGGTTTTCAAGTTAATTAGCAGTTTCATATACTGTAATGATGGGCCTTCCCTGGTAGCTCAGCTGGTGAAGAATCTGCCTGCAGTGCAGTAGACCTGGTTCAGTTCCTGGGTCTGGAAGATCCCCCACAGAAGGGATAAGCTACCTACACCAGTATGCTTGGGCTTCCCTGGTGGCTCAGATGGTAAAGAATCTGTCTGCAATGCAGGAGACCTGGGTTCGATCCCTGGGTTAGGGAGATCCCCTGCAGGAGGGCATGGCAACCCACTCCAGTGTTCCTGCCTGGAGAATCCTGTGGACAGAAGAGCCTGGCAGCTGACAGTCCATGGGGTTGCAAAGAGCTGGACACGACTGAGTGACTAAGCACAGCATACAGCACATACTGTAACTAATGAATTTTCTCCTTTTTCATTGAAATTTGGCAAATAATCTGAAATTAGCTTTTAAAAAATCAAGATGATTTTACTTGAATAGCTTCAGAGAACGTTGGCTCAGCTCATCAGTGTCATCTGTGCACCCATTAGAGGAAGCTCTCGGGAGTCCCTGTCCTGCCCCTTCCTTCCAGCTCACTGCCCAGTTGCCATGGTTAGCCATCCTGCAGTCAGCCCATAGGGTTGCAAGTGCCTATTTTTACCCTGAGTTCAGGTGAGTTATTTGTTTTCTAGAAGAAGTTACATCTATTTATATGAACCAGGAAAAATATTTCGACTTGATTATATAGCTCTACAGCTTTAAAATTTTTTTCAGTTTGGATTTAAACAGCTGTTTTTGTTCTCATTTCATCAAGTACCTTGGTCCTTGACTTGGTTAATTAGCAAAAAGCAGCCAAATGGAGGTTTGATAAGATGAGACTGTTTTATAGTTGCTTTGACAAGTACAATTTGGATGTATTAGTTTTGTTGATTTATTTTTTTTCCTAACTGATACTAACATGGTAATAAATACTCAAGGAGCTGGCATTTTTTTAAAAGACTTTTTTAATGTGGACCATTTTTTTAAAAGTCTTTATTGAATTTGTTATAATATTGCCTCTTTTTAAAAATATTTTGTTTTTTTTTTAATCTCAAGGCATGTGGGATCTTAGCTCCCCAACCAGGGATTGAACCCACACCCCCTGCATTAGAAAGTGAAGTCTTAACTAGTGGACTGCCATGGAAGTCCCTAGCTTGCACTTTTGATGTTTTTTTAAAAAATAAAATGAAAGAAGTATACTATATGAAGACTCCTCACTTTGGCATTTGCAAAGGTTTAAATTCAATCAAGAAGCCAAGTACATGAATTAAAAAGGATCTGTATTGCAATATACCATCTATGGTACACTTTAAAAAAAAAAGCATTGTCATTCAAACTGCTATAGTTTGTTAGTCTAAAGGTTCTTTGCTTTCTTAACTTGAAGGCTAGTAAATTCTTCACAATTGCTGCTATCATCTGTTACCAGCTGTTATAGTGCTTATTTTGTGATTCTTCCTAGAAGATTGAGACATGATACATTTTTAATCTCACATAAAATAGTCACAGAGGCTGCCAACATTTTGGTTTGCCCTCTTGACTTTTGAGTGTGTTCATTTCCTCTGGTTAGGTTGTGCATCTGTTTTGAGATGTCATATTAAATGGATTTCATCCAAAGTGAGCCAGCTCTGCTTGTCCCCAGATCCTTGGTGTTTGTGCTGTTGAACAGAAAGAACCAAGAGGGACTGTAGCTCTAGAAGGTAGAAAGGATCCATCCTCGTCACCGAGTTGACAGCTCAGAATGTCCTGACTCGAGGGGTCAGAGCGTCATCCACGTAAATGATAGCACGTTGCTCTGTTGCAGCAGAGCAGTGGCTCCCTACAGGGCAGCCTGAACCCCTGCTTCTCCCAGTTCTCTACTGATGGTTCAGTTCAGTTGCTCAGTTGTATCTGACTCTTTGCAACCCCACAGACCACAGCACACCAGGCCTCCCTGTCCATCACCAACTCCTGGAGCTTGCTCAAACTCATGTCCATTGATTGGTGATGCCATCCAACCATCTCATCCTCTGTCATTCCCTTCTCCTCCTGCCTTCAATCTTTCCCAGCATCAGGGTCTTTTCAAATGAGTCAGCTCTTCACATCACTGTTGGTACAGGACAGGAAACTTGTTTCCTAAAGGTATGAGGCAGAGCACAGGGTGCTTGGTAGACTACCTATATTTTTTTGATGTCTCAGTTTTTATCCTAAGATTCCCTTGAGTTTTGTATTCTGCAGCATTATGTGTTTCTCATATTGGAAATCCATGTTCCTGGAAGATGGGCAGTGTTGGCCATGTGCTTTTGCCCACTTGCTGGCTGCCCCATGGGTGGCACTGGCTGCCTCCTGTCAGCAAGGCCTTCAAGTCAGCAAAGGTGGAGACTCAGCGAGAATCAGGTCATTTTTTCCAGCCACTGTCTGACCACTGTGCCCCTGCCTTCCCTGCCCACCCGCCCCCCTACCCACCCCTACCCCACCAGGAATACTTACCACAGATGATGTTCCTGTCTTCAGTTCAGTTCAGTTCAGTCGCTCAGTCATGTCTGACTCTTTGCAACCCCATGAACTGCAGCATGCTAGGCCTCCCGGTCCATCAACAACTCCAGGATCTCACTCAAACTCACATCCATCGAGTCGGTGATGCCATCCAGCCATCTCATCCTCTGTCGTCGCCTTCTCCTCCTGCCCCAATCCCTCCCAGCATCAGGGTCTTTTCCAATGAGTCAACTCTTCGCATGAGGTGGCCAAAGTACTGGAGTTTCAGCTTTAGCATCATTCCTTCCAAAGAACACCCAGGACAGATCTCCTTTAGAATGGACTAGTTGGATCTCCTTGCAGTCCAAGGGACTCTCAAGAGTTCTCCAACACCACAGTTCAAAAGCATCAATTCTTTGGCGCTCAGCTTCATTCACAGTCCAACTCTCACATCCATACATGACCACTGGAAAAACCATAGCCTTGACTAGATGGACCTGTGTTTGCAAAGTAATGTCTCTGCTTTTGAATATGCTATCTAGGTTGGTCATAACTTTCCTTCCAAGGAGTAAGTGTCTTTTAATTTCATGGCTGCAGTCACCATCTGCAGTGATTTTGGAGCCCAAAAAAATAAAGTCTGACACTGTTTCCCCTGTTTCCCCATCTATTTCCCATGAAGTGATGGGACCTGTCTTAGGGGATGTCAAAAAGAAATCTCCAGAAGCCTTTCTAACTCAAATGTTTCCAAAGTTGCAATATTAATGTGTGTGTGTGCTTAGTTGTGTACAACTCTTTGTGACCCATGGACTGTAGCCCGCCAGGCTCCTCTGTCCATGGGATTTCCCAGGCACGAATACTGGAGTGGGTAGCCATTCTCTTCTCCAGGGGAAATTGCCCACCCAAGGATCAAACCTGCATCTCCTGCATTGGCAGGTGGATTCTCTACTGCTGAGCCACCTGGGAAGGCCCTAAGTGATAGCAGTTATTTTTCTAGAAAAGGTCTTTCAGATGTCAGTATTAAATCGATTCTAAGGGGTGAACTATGTGTTCTAAGGGGTGAACTGAGGCTTTCCGGGTGGCACAGTGGTAAAGAATCCATCCACCTGCCAATGCACTAGATACAAGAGATGTGAGTTTGATCCCTGGGTCAGTAAGATCCCCTAGAGAAAGAAATGGCAACCCACGCCAGTGTTCTTGCCTGGGAAATTCCATGGACAGAGGAGCCTGGCGGGTTACAGTCCATGGAGTTGCAAGAGTCAGACGCTACTGAGCACACACACACCAAAATCTGTTTACTTGTATTTTCTCATGTAACGTTTGTTGGTTTTAAGGTATTTCTGACAAATGCTGCAAATGTCTTTTTGCTGGAGCCATGTGTGGAGGTTCCCATGCTCTTGAAGGAGCAAGTTGATGCCTGCAAAGCTGTTCTGATTATCTTTAGGCGCATGATAATGGAGCTGACAATGAATAAAACGACCTGGTGAGTGTATTTTCAATTAATTAATATCGTAAAACAGATGTTTCTGTTTTCAATGTAATGATTAAAAATGTGAAAGCCTCCACTTATTAAATAGGTTTACAAAGTGAACCATGAGATGATAATCAGTCTTTTGTAACATTTCAGTGAATTATGAAGGTAAGTATCCAGTACTTTGGTAGTTCATTTGTTTTCATTATTGTTTTTTTTTTTTAATCTCAAATTAAGAGTAAGCAACCCTATGATGTAATAGCAGATTCTTGCATTTTAACCTGTCATCAAGCAAGTTTTGTCCAAAAGCGGTAACTAGTGGTTGATGATATCATAATCCATAATCCCAGGAGGGTTGGCTAATTGCTCCAAAACACTTTTAAGCTGATTTTATTGCTGTAAAGTTGAAGTTTTAAATTCATTTTGGGAAAATGATTGTTTTAAGTGAAACATTGTCAGAGTGCACTGAAATGCAGTGGCGTCGTGAAATACACTCATGTGAAGTGTTTTCTTCCTGCTTGCTGGTTTTTTGTTTGGTGTCTTTGTGTTGATGATACCCCAGAGGTAAGCAGTGCATGAGAGTTTCCTGTGATGGGCGTCTGTGCATCCCTCCAGCTCATGGGGTGCTCCCAGGGTTCTCAGTTCAGACAATAGCCTCGGAGCCCATCACCCCTTCCTCCTCCCTCCTGTGTGAGGAGGATAGCCTCGTAGTAATACTTATGCTTCTCCAGTCCAGTCCTTGCAAGTCCCTCCCACCCAAGCAGTGCCCCCACCCCCCCACCTGCCTGGCCGCTGTCAGCATCCTCCCTACAGTCAGACCCCCAGGGGCACCTGCCCCCCGGAAGTGCTCGGGGTCCCCATTTCCAGCCTATGGTCTGGATGGTGGAGCCGGTGCTCAGGGAGCCATGGGAGGGTCTGTCTGGGGAAACCACAGGGATGCGGCAGGACTGAGCCGGCAGGACCTCTGGGGTATCAAGTCCGGCCTTTCTCTTTCTCTGGTGAGGAGCGGGTGGGCCCGGAGGAAGCAGACTGGGCAGAACATTCACAAATTCAGGAACCCCCAGTATCAAAAAAGGATCATTCAAAGTTGTACCTTCTGGGGTCATCTTTCCCAGGCTTTTAAACCGAGAAGCCATTATTAAAACATTACAGGGGTGAGCAAGGCGATTTTAACAAGAGTTCACAGCTGTGTCAGTGATAAATGTATGAGCGACGCTGACAGCTTTTGGCTGAAATGCCTGCCCCTTCCACCAACTGTATCAAGTGTTTCTGATGCCTTTCTTTCCTTTGAAAACTCTTATGAGTTCTGTGTACCAGTGTATCAGTAATATTTTGGTATTTTTGACCATCTTTTTGAGAGTGAAAATTCTAGAAAATGAAACAACTCTCTGTTTCTTTAATAATTCAGAGATTTCCAGGTAAAAGTATTTAAAAAATCAAAATATTGGTATAGATTAAAATACTCACCAAGAAAAAAGTCCTCAGAGCATAGCCTGGAACGTGATTGATTCCCCCAGCAGCAGACCCTCCTGTGTGTTGAAGCACCAGACAAGCCCTGAATTCCCTCCCTCCCTTCTTTCATCCGGTAAATAACTTGGGTGCTTTCTCCTCTGAGGATGGAGGGTGAACTCGACGAACCGGGTCCCTGCCCTTTGAGGGGCCTCGGTCCTCATGGGCCTGAGAGATGTGAGGAACCCAGGGGCCAGGTCAGGCGGGTCCAGCAGTGGAGCTGGGGTGGGTAGCATGGAGGCCAGGGAGCCTCTCTGAGGGGCTGGGAAGGAAGAACATCCCCACGGGGAGGAACTGCAGGTCGCAGGCCTGGTGGATCCCGGGTAGGACGAGACGGCAGCCAGTGTGGTGAGGTGGATGCTGGGCAGTGGGTGGGTGGGAGGGGGCATCCAGTGCCCAGGGCCCTTGGGCTGTAGGGAGGCTCCTCCCACCTCCGCCTGTATTCGAGAATGTGACGCAACCCGATGTATGTGTGTGCCATGGGAAGGAGAGACAGCGCGTGGAGCCCAGCCTCTGTGGCCCAGACCAGGCTGTAGCCTGGGAGGTGCTGAGAAGTGACCCCGAAAGAGGGGACAGCTTGTATGGGGCTGCCCAGGTATGCGAAGAGATGAGGACGAAGAGACAGGAAGAGCTGCCTCCCCAGCCCACCTCTGCCAGCGTTTCACAAAACACAGAGGAGCAAGCGGAAGTCAGAGCTGTGAGCAAAGAATTTGCCAAGCCAGAGGTCTTTTTGCACCCCTATTCTCTTCCAGGAGACTCTGTGTGGGAATGTTGTGGTTCCCAAGTTTTCTCAGGTTCAGAGGTTAAACCTGTCCCCTTGTCTGTGTCCCCCTAAGCCTCTGTCAGGACTGTGTTTTTGATAGCAGTGACTGGGGCTGGGGTTTTATTGGGAAGTTACTATGTTTCTTGTTCTCAGTTTGCTGGGTGGTGTGGATGGGGCTCTTTTTCTTTCTCTTGAGCATCACAGAAGGCGCACAGGCAGAGCTGACCCTAGGTGCAGCCCTCCGGCTGTGACAAGGCCGTGGGGACCCTGGACAGGGTGGGCCACCGGCTGTCCCCAGCCCTGCAGCGTTTCTTCCCTCGTCCTCCTCAAAGTTGCCAGCTGTTCCAGGCATGTGTGCATAGGCCCGCCTGACCCCAGAGCTCTTCTCCCGGGCTTGCAAGATCCCTGGATTAGGGCCTGGTGGGCAGGCTCAGTCGGTGTGCCTACAGAGACTGGGATGGGAGTCAGACAGGGTCACCCACAGGAGGGCAGGAGACCCTAGAGTAGCAGAATGGGATCCAGCACGGTGTTCATAGAAAACACTGTTTCGACATGCAGGAACGTGAGAGCGGTCTAAAGGAACCGAGATTTGAGATCTCATTATCCGACCTGGACCGATTCTTGGTTTTATTGCTGATGAGCACAAAGTTCCAAGGATGAACAAGTGATTCATGCACAAGACCTTGAACAAGTAGTTAAAGGGACCTGGTGATTTCTCTCCCTTATGCAGAAGATAACCTGTTCTCTGTTTCCATGGCATCTGGGGAAACACATGAAGGATGTAACTCAGCTGTAAGAGAAAAACGCCCTCTGGCTGTGCGAGAGAATTTGTCACCATATCACAGAGTTGAGCCATAAAGAAAGCTGAGTGCCAAAGAATTGATGCTTTTGAACTGTGGTGCTGGAGAAGACTCTTGAGAGTCCCTTGGACTGCAAGGAGATCCAACCAGTCAATCCTAAAGAAAATCAACCCTGAATATTCATTGGAAGGACTGATGCTGAAGCTGAAGCTCCAATACTTTGGCCACCTGATGCGAAGAATTGACTCGTTGGAAAAGACCCTGATGCTGGGAAAGATTGAAGGCAGGAGGAGAAGGGGACGGCAAAGGATGAGATGGTTGGATGGCATCACGGACTCGATGGACATGAGTTTGAGCAAACTCTGGGAGTTGGTGAAGGACCGGGAAGCCTGGTGTGCTGCAGTCCACGGGGTCGTGAAGACACAAATGAGTGACTGAACAACAACAAAGGGCTCAGGATAAATGACTCCATGATATGGAAAGGAAATACGTGGGCTTTCTTCCCCAAAGACTGCTGCCTATGCAGAGTTCTATCTTGGGAAGCCTGGCAGGCTGCAGTCCATGGGATCAGGAAAACACGACTTAGTGACTGAACAACAGCAATCACAATGGGAGGTGTTATTTCCTGTCCCTAGTGTTTTATACTCTTTAAAGACCTTTCACATAAAACCCCCTTCTCCATAGAGCGCTGTGATGGAGGTGTGGTGACCACAGTCTTCAGCGGTAGAGGGGGGCAGCGCTGCGCACAGAGTTGGGGTCTTCCAGGCAGAAAGCTCCATGGCCTGAGCACCTAGTGGTGACCTTTCCCAACCCTTCTTCCTACCTGTGGGAGTGCTGTGGGCCTTGGCCACCTGACACTGCCAGCTGCAGACGTCCCCAGAAAGTCCACATTATTTTCCGTCACAATAGTCAGACTTCTCAGGTTAGGTAAAATCATGGATGTGAAGATGTAAGAGTGCTGCTTAAGTTCACCTAAGCACAGCTCTCCGCTGAGTGCCTTCAAGGGGCTGATACAGCTGGAGAAACAGCCTCACCCCTGTTTTTACAAGGGGAAGGAGTCAGGCTGGGGTGAGACCCTTGTGGTCCTGTCTGTTGATTTGGGCATAGGAGATATACTTGTTGAACCATGGTAACATAAAGTAGTTTATTTTGATAAGTATGGTATTCATTCTGTAATTGGTATTCAGATACTTTTGAATTCACTTCAGTTGAGTTCAGTCTCTCAGTCATGTCCAATTCTTTGCGACCCCATGGACTGCAGCACGCCAGGCTTCCCTGTCCATCACCAACTCCTGGAGCCTATTCAGACTCATGTCCATCGTGTTGGTGATGCCATCCAATCATCTCATCCTCTGTCGTCCCCTTCTCCTCCTGCCTTTAACCTTTCCCAGAATCAGGGTCTTTTCCAATGAGTCAACTCTTCGCACGAGGTGGCCAAAGTATTGGAGTTTCAGCTTCAGCATCAGTCCTTCCAATGAATATTCAGGACTGATATCATTTAGGATGGACTGGTTGGATCTCCTTGCAGTCCAAGGGACTCTTAAGAGTTTTCTCCAACACCACAATTCAGAAGCATCAATTCTTTAGTGCTCAGCGTTTTTTATACTTTTGAATAACATGTGATTATCCATTTTGCTGAATTCTTACAAGAATTTCTTGTACCTATATGTGTAAGTGCTTTGGAGGTGTGATTAATAACATGAGTTTTTTTTTCGGGTGCCCCAGGGAACAGATGTTGCAAATACTACTCAGGATAACAGAAGCTGTCATGCAGAAGCCAAAGGATAAACAAATCAAGGACTTGTTTGCCCAGAGCTTGGCAGGGTTACTGTTTAGGGTAAGTCTTTTTTTTTTTTTTAATTAAAACACTGCAAATGTAAGAAATGAATCAGATTTTTTCAGCAAATCAGTTTTAATCATTGAGAATTTCAAGAGTAAAATTGGACTGCCTTTAAAAAGTTTCTAGAAATTTAACTAGAAAATTTCCTTCTTGAATGTTCTCTTGAGGGTTGTAATCAGTCTTTATGGTTAGTGCTGGGCCTTTAGGCCTTCCCACCTCTCTGCGATCTGATTCCTCTTTTGATTTCCTTAAGGTTACTAGAAGTTAGGAAGACAACAAGTGCTAATGGTCTTGGTCTCAGGCCAGGTAGATTTGAAGAGGTGCAGGATGGACAGAACACAGGTGTGTGGATAGGATGGGAGATGTTAAGATAGGAATGCAGGTGTGAGGGCTGTTGGTGTGCTTAGCAATTGTGTTTAAAGCCTCAGGACTGAGTGAGATCACCTGGGAAGAGGGGATGTGTCAGAGAGAAAGAAGGCCATCTCCCTGATGGTGGAGGTGAAGGATGGTGCCCACAGGACGTGCACGTGGGCCACCAGGGAGCAGATGGAAAGGTCTGGAAGCCAGCAGAGATGTCTGGGCTAAACAGTGAGCAGATGGCCCTGGAGCCACGAGAATGGGGACCAAGACCCAGGTGGAAGGTGGGCTGGCAGAGGGTGGGGTGAGTGTGGAACATGGATGAGTGTGGAAGATAGATGAGTGCAGACAGTTTTTTTAATAAATTTGCTTCAAAAGGGGAAGAAAGAGCTGTAGCTTGAGGGGGCATCAGGGTTCACAGGATTCAAGGGAACTTTGTGAGGTTTTTTTGGTTTGTTTTTGTTTTTGGGATAAGGATTGGATCATGTTTCCATGCTAATGGGTAGGAGCTGGGGAAGTTGGATGGGCAGGGGGTCAAGGTAATGTGGGGTTAACAGAAGTGCAGAGGTTGAGGAGGAGGCTGGGAGCAGGGTGGGGGGCATGCTTGGTAGAGCAGGGCCCCCTCGGTGCCCATCCAGCATCCAGGGGAGGAGCTGAGAAGACTGGGGCCTGGTGGGCAGAGGGTCTGCATGAGTCATCTGCTGCAAGTCAGGCAGGAGCTGGGGCAGGTGGAGGTTTACCTGTGGGAGAGGTCCCTGCAGAGATGGGGGCAAGAATGTCTCAGAAGACAGAACAGGCTCCCCAGGTCCCGCCAGGACCAGCCTCAGATACTAGCATCGTTTCGAATCAGTATCTTTGTTCAAAATGATAACTGATTTCACAGTAGCTTAAGTCTTGATTGCCATTGATCAGATGCATTTTCAGAAATTAAACTCAATACCCCAAAACACTTTTTACTTTAAAATTCGACTTCAGTTCAGTTGAGTCGCTCAGTCGTGTCTGACTCTTTGTGACCCCATGAATCGCAGCATGCCAGGCCTCCCTGTCCATCACCAACTCCTGGAGTTTACTCAAACTCATGTCCATCGAGTCGGTGATGCCATCCAGCCATCTCATCTTCTGTCGTCCCCTTGTCCTTCTGCCCCCAATCCCTTCCAGCATCAGAGTCTTTTTCAATGAGTCAACTCTTCGCACGAGGTGGCCAAAGTATTGGAGTTTCAGCTTTAGCATCAGTCCTTCCAATGAATACCCAGGACTGATCTCCTTTAGAATGGACTGATTTTCTCCTTGCACTCCAAGGGACTCTCAAGAGTCTTCTCCAACACCACAGTTCAAAAGCATCAATTCTTTGGTGCTCGGCTTTCTTCACAGTCCAACTCTCACATCCATACATGACCACTGGAAAAACCATAGCCTTGACTAGATGGACCTTTGTTGGCAAAGTAATGTCTGCTTTTTAGTGTGCTGTCTAGGTTGGTCATAACTTTCCTTCCAAGGAGTAAGTGTCTTTTAATTTCATGGCTGCAGTCACCATCTGCAGTGATTTTGGAACCCAAAAAAATAAAGTCAGCCACTGTTTCCACTGTTTCTCCATCTATTTGCCATGAAGTGATGGGACCAGATGCCATGATCTTCATTTTCTGAATGTTGAGCTTTAAGCCAACTTTTTCACTCTCCTCTTTCACTTTCACCATACTAATAGTAATTTTAAGTATTTTGTCAAAAGCACACTTCTTCCAAGTGACAATTGAATTCTTTCATCCATCCATCGTTTTCAGACGCTCATAGTGGCCTGGATCCGAGCAAACCTCTGCGTGTACGTCTCCCGGGAGCTCTGGGACGACTTTCTCGGGGTGCTCTCCTCCCTCACGGACTGGGAGGAGCTTATCCACGAATGGGCCAGCATCATGGACTCCTTGACGGCTGTGCTGGCCAGGACTGTGTACGGAGTTGAGATGACCAATCTACCTCTGGACAAGTTAAGTGAACAGAAGGAAAAGAAACAGCGAGGCAAAGGTATTTCATCTCTGGCCCCTCTGGTGACCCCGGGTGTCTGAGCTGAGTGTATGCATGCATGCTAAGTCGCTCCAGTCGTGTCCTACTCTTTCCGACCCTATGGACTGTAGCCCGCCAGGCCCCTCTGTCCAAGGGATTCTCCAGGCAAGAATACTGATGTGGGTTGCAATACCCTCCTCCAGGGGATTTTCCTGACCAAGGGATTGAACCCACGTCTCCTGCATTGCCAGGCGGGTTCTTTACCACTAGCACCACCTGGGAAGTCCGAGGCTGAATAGGAGCGTATATTAAACTCCAGGCAGTCATTGCATGGAATTGCATCAGCTGAACCAATGGTGTCTTTTTAACAGTGGCATTCAGTCACATATCCTAGCTCTGTGTTCCCTTCCTAAGGATGATGGATGGATGCAGGGGCTGTGGGGGAAGGAGGAGGGAGGAGGAGGACTGAGAGCTGTAGTGATAGCAGTGGAGGCGGGGACACCTTGTCTGCTGTCACCCTCACAGGAGGCTGTGAAATCCATGCCACTCTCCCCACGTCACAGATCAGACACTCAAGAACAGAGTCCATAGTGATCGGCTCGTTTGGGGGGGTCACACAGCTAAGAAGTGGTAAAGCTGGAAATCAAAGTCAGACAAGTCCCGCTCAAGACACCCCAATATTGGTCATCTTTCTGCTACCTTCCTGGGGAAGGTGGAGGATTCTGAGTGCTTCCCATGGAGTTGTTTAGCTTTGTTCTGTTTCAGGGTGAGAACTATAGTGAGACCTGGAGTCAGATCCAGCTGGGAACATCAGTGATGGTGTCTGTTGAGATGACGCTTTGGAAGTCCATCCTTGTTATGTTTTTTAAGGCTGTGACACAGTCCTTGGGTTAATTCCCTGTCCTCCAGCTTATTATGTAACCATTTTGAGTCTGCTCATAGAAATACATGTAATGCAGTAGATAAAATATATAAGGATGCTGGGATAGAATTAACAGTGTTGGAGCTGCAGCAGGTGGATAAAATGCAAGGATGCAGGTGAAGAGCCTCGGGGCTGCACGGGGAGGCAGGGAGCGGGCAGATTTGACTCTGATCATCAACAGGGTAGCATCAGAGCATCACTGAGGGCAGAAAGTGTGAACAGCCTACCTGCCTGGCTTTTCCAGGTCCTAGGATCTGAGAGGAGTTTTTCCTCCAAAGACTCCCAAAGGGCACGTTACCTGTCATGGTCAACTGCAACCTCCACAGTGGTCTTAGCATAGGTTGTGTCAGTTAGCTTTGTCATGTGACAAAGAACCCCAAAATATAATGGTTTCAAATAGCGCTGTTTATTTAAATTATGATTTTATGGATTGGCAGTCGGGGTTGGCCTCCCTGGGATGGATCTGCTGGCCTCACAGCTGCACCTGCCATCAGCCAGGCTGTGACCTTCTCACAGCTCTGCTGTCGGGCTGACCAGCTGTCAACTGCAGTAGTGGAGGTGAAGGGGCTGAACACGCTTCCTCACCCCTGCAGGCTTGCTCAAGCTATTCACCTAATGGCTTAGGGGTCCCGGAGCAGCGGGAGGGCAAGCCCATTCTCAAGTGCATTTCAGATCTCTGCTTGGCCAGTGTTTGCTGCCAAAGTATGTAATGTGCTGAAGCTCAGAGTCAGTGGGGGAGAGGATGACAGAGGATGTGGGATACAGGAAGTACGAACCAATTATAATGATTTGTTAGCCGCAGAGACGTGTAATTAACATGACTGGTTCCTAGAATGTCGCCACTGCCGTCTGTGAGTAGCTCCCCAGGGCATCAATTAGTAAGAGCAAGTCAGTGAGAAACCAAAACTAGCTAGTTGAGGTCAGGGGCATTCCAGTGAAACTGTCCAATCCCAGTTTAGGTTTATACTGTCTACTGCAATGACGTCTTTACATACTTTAGGCAGAAGATCCCTTTTTGTTCCTCCCTCGTTGAAGCTATACAGAGCCCCTTCCTTAAAAAAAAAATACAAGAGTGGAGATATGGGATGAAGTCAGGGCAGGGAGCCCAGAGCCTAGGCCCTGGGCCTCTGTAGTGACCTCTGTAGTAGCTCTGAGGGTCTCTGTGTAAACCCAGAGTCCAGGAGGGTCAGGATGCTTCCATCCAAGAACTTGGTTTCCTAAGGCTGTGGGTCTCAGCCCAGCAGAGTCTACCTGACGGGGATGCCTTTCAGGATAGAGGGAGTGGCTGAGACAAAGTAAGGATCTTCTCAAAACTCAGCACATTCCCCAACTCCTCAAATTCTTATAATCCTCCCTCCCTTTGAACCCCCAGAATATTCTCTTCCCTTCCACCGTCCACCGTGTGAACACAGATTCCTAGGCTTGTCAGAGATAAGCTTGTCTTGGGAAGGTAAACAACTTAAAAAAATGCTATTGATGGACAGATACAGAACAAATTTGGTTATTTAATGACCATGACAAATATTTCTGATTTATTCATGTTGCTTTATTCCAAAAATGGATATAAGTATTTACTGTAGAAATCCTTGTATAAGCAGTAGACCTGAGGAAACAGAGTACGCTCTCAGAAGAATCTGGGTGTGCAAATGAGCCCCAGGTGGCATCCGCCAGCCATGCGCCCAGAACCCTCTAAGTGTCTCTTTCTCTTTTCTTCTGTATCCGTTTTGATCCCTGACCACTCACTTGATATATTTGTCTAGAGCAGTATGAGAGGAGAAAAGAAAAGATGAATCCCAGATCTTCAACATTTTACTGTTTCGGAGCTTCACTTAAAAAGGATTTTTGTATTGTTTGTAGCATTTCACTGACTTTGCTCACTTGACTATAATTAGAGTTTATGGGCGTGCATTTCTCTCGGGGATTTGTGGAGAGGTTTGCGTCTGCAGGACAGAGTACTGTTCTAAAATCAGTGATCTCTCATTTTCTGGTTTATAGAAACATTTTTTGGAGTGTCCCAGGAGCAGTAGTTGGAGAAGGAAATGGCAACCCACTCCAGTATTCTTGCCTGAAAAATTCCATGGACAGAGAAGCCTGGTGGGCTATAGTCCACGGGATCGAAAAGAGTCAGACACGCCTGAGCGACTAACACACACAGGGAGCAGTGGTATAGTTCATTTGACATTGTTCTTACATTGAGAAAGATGTATTCATGTTTTTGTACACCAGAATGAGTGCTGTGAAGATAGGAGAATTTTCTTGAGACCACTGAAGGGGCTTGAAAAATACTTTGGCAACAGGAATTTTCAGTTGCCTGATGAATGACTCACCTCCTAAATTGCAGTGTAGGAAGTGGTACCCAGTCTGCTGCAGGAGAACCTGCTGATTATACATCACTCTATGTAGGGGGTTTGCTGAGCAGCACGGGCTAGGGGAGGAATCATGAAGAAACCAGCCCCTGGATTGTGTTTCTCGTCTCATAGGCTGTGTTCCAGATTCTCAGAAAGGAAGCACCGTGGGGAGGTCCTTTTCTCTGAGCTGGCGGAGCCACCCCGATGTGGCCGTGGCCGAGCCCATGAGATTCAGGAGCGCCACCACGTCCGGGGCGCCAGGGGTCGAGAAAGCCAGAAACGTTGTCCGCCAGAAGGCAACCGGTAAGCGCAAGTCCTAGTATTTCTCCATGGAATGGATGTATAGGAATGATAGGATTTTAATGGATTTATAAGGGTTTTTTTTTTTACAGCTTTAAAATTCCACTCAGAACTTAAAGTACAAGGCCTTTTACTGACTGAGATGTCACTATATCTTTTCAGCTTTCTGTCTACTTTTCCAAATCGTGGTTTTTACTATTTGTTTCTAAATTCTGCATCGTGATAAAGAACTTGAGATGTGAATATCAAGTGAGATGTTGGTGCAAAAGAGAGAAAATTGGCGTTTTGTTTGAACCTTGAGGAAGATGGATTCTTGGTAATCGCACAGCCGGCTGCGTTGTTGTTCAGCGTTCATCTTAAGAGAGCGTGGAAACTTAGTCCACCAAAGAAAAGGAGATTAAGGCTTTAGTTTTCAGGACTGGAGGAAGAATCTACATTTTCTGCTTCTTTGGAAAATGGCACCTTACATGTTTGTTTATACGTTGACCATACAGTCAGTTAGAATGAATCAGAACTTGAATGGGAACCTCCCGTTAATCACACCATTGCTACACTTTATTCTTAAAAAAGAGAACTCTTTAGTATGAGCTTGTATACAGTATTTAATAAGAACAAGTAAAGCTCCAAGCCCTCCCAGTGACTTTGAGGCTGTAACTTAAGTTTAACACAGATTCCTGTATGGGACTTACGTGGCAGTCCCGTGGTTAAGACGTCACCTTCCAGTGCCAGGGATGCAGGTTCAGTCCATGTCCTAAAGATCCCACGTGCTTCACAGCCAAGAAAAACCAAAATATGAAACAGAAGCAATATTGAAACAAATTCAGTAAAGACTATAAGAATAGTCCACATCAAAACAAAACCAATGTTAAGACAGATTCATGTAGGTTTGCTTTTCACATCAATAATGCCATGCAATTGAAATTGATATTCAGCATGTTGACTGCAGAGAGAAAGTCACAATTTCCTCTGATCATAAACCAAAGATTCATTGACACTCTGCATAGTTTCCAGTGCTCAGTCAAGGCTTCCATCCTGTTGTTTTTATGAAAATATATTACATGTTAACCCTAACTGCCTCATTGTTTTTCCGATAATATTTGTGGGTCATTATGCCTCATTTACTGCTTCCTTTATCCTCTCCCTGAGGAGAGAGCCAGTTCCCAGAAACAGGCAGCTTTGGGAAGGCTCACTCACTTACTTCCTTTCTCCCATCCAAGTACTAACCAGGCCCAACCCTGCTTAGCTTCCGAGATCAGATGAGATCGGGCGTGTTCAGGGTGGTATGGCCGTAGACGACCTATTTCCTTTCTCATCAGAGAGTTTCTTCTCTCTCTTCCACCACTGGGTGCTTGAAAGGGATCAGAATAGGAGTTTATGCCATGCTTGAGCCTCCCACACTGCCTGTTGCCCCTCTCAACCCCTGAATTACAGAGGGGACAAAAGCGCTCATTCAAAGCACTTTTTAAAACATGGGTTGCCATTCCCTTCTCCAGGGCATCTTCCTGACCCAGGTGTTGAACCCAGGTCTCCCGCATTGCAGGCAGATTCTTTACTGTCTGAGCCACCAGGGAAGTCCAAGAATACTAGAGTGGGTAAGCCATCCCCTTCTCCCAGGGATTGAACTGGGGTCTCCTGCCTTGCAGGTAGATTCTTTACCAGCTGAGCTTCCAGGGAAACCCTCTCACGTGTTAACATAGACAAATGATTCTATGTTGCACGTTCTATATGTCACTACTTGGCCAAAGCACAGCCGTAGGATCTCTCCTTCGTTTTTCAACAGGTATTCTAGACCAACGATACAATAGAGGTGCCAGTAGGTTTTAGAAAATCCTCTGTGCCTTTCTGTTTGGCAGTATTCTCAATTGCCTGAGAAGCCATGCAAACACAAGTAAAATCAAGTAAAGGTGCTTGTAGAGTGTGTCACTTCAAAACCATAAACCTGACCTTTGTAAGAGTCATTCAATCAAAAACACTTAGAACCCTAACCTTTAACAGATAGTGAAGATGAGAGCTATTGAGTTGGGCAGATCTATTATCTTCATGTATTGGGTTGGCCAAAAAGGTTGTTTGGATTTTCCATAGAATCTTACAGAATAGCACAAATGAACTTTTTCGCCAACCCAATATTTTATACACATGGCAACCCACTCCAGTATTCTTGCCTGGAAAATCCCATGGACAGAGGAACCTGATGGGCTGTTGTAGCCCATAGGGTTGCAAAGAGTCAGACACGACTAAAGTGACTGAACAACAACAATGAATATATGTGTATTTCCTATTTTATATTTTTAAAATTTTAAAATAATATGACTTTTTTTGTTGCCTGTGAAGACAATGATTTTTGAATATTTTACTATATCATACTGTTTTATAAAAGTAATCTATCTAGACTACATATTAAAATTTTTACTCACTTCAATTTTTTTTTTTTTACATATCTTTAGTCTTCTGAGATGGAGAAGGCAATGGCACCCCACTCCAGTACTCTTGCCTGGAAAATCCCATGGATGGAGGAGCCTGGTAGGCTGCAGTCCATGGGGTTGCTAAGAGTTGGGCATGACTGAGCGACTTCCCTTTCATTTTTCACTTTCATGCATTGGAGAAGGAAATGACAACCCACTCCAGTGCTGTTGCCTGGAGAGTCCCAGGGACGGGGTAGCCTAGTGGGCTGCCGTCTATGGGGTCACGCAGAGTCGGACACGACTGAAGCGACTTAGCAAAAGTCTTCTGAGAAGGCCCAGAATATTCTCACAGTAGATTTTGTGAGGCCCCCTTTTAATGAAGGAACAGCAGCTCATGACATTAGGTTTTGCACTGTTAGCATGAAGATGTTTATTATGGAAGACCTATTTGAAAGTGTCTTTTTTTCTAATTCCAGTAAGAGAATATTATAAGATTATTCTAATTTGCCCCACAGACTATACTTAGACTGAGAAAATGTCAGTAATAGTGGTGAGAGGGAAATATAAAATCAGCAATTGTGGAGAGAGGAAATGATGATTAATTTAACAGAGAATTAACTCGTTTGCACCTTAAAAGGACAGGCAAGGAGAACGTTAGAGAATTAAAAAGTTGACCTCGTTTTCCTGAGTGTGAATGATGCTAAAACCTTACATGTCTAAAGTGAATGGTTAAAGCAGATTTTCACACAAAATAGCCTATATTTTATTATTTCTAAAATATCTAGTGATCAATTTTGGGAAAATGCACAATTATTTGATTTATAAAAGGAAAACTTTTTAAATGAAGCATCCCTGACATTGAGACATGGACACATCTTTCAGGAAATTTGGAGTCAAGTTAGTTTGATGTTTATACAGATGTTGTCTTCACCTAAATAGTATCTAACATGTTTATGATTATGCATTGCAGACAGTTCTCTAGAGCTGGGAATTCTGGCAGTCAGAGAGTGGGGAAAAGACAGGAAAAGTAAGAAGTTAGTTTGCTTTTTGCAAAAGCGTCACTACCATTTGTAGGTCTATTTCATTAATGTTAAATAAAATCATGTGAAAATAATACAGTAAGTAAACCTTCCTAGTTTTGTTTTAAGGACTAAACTGGTTTTCCTGATGATGGTTTCATATGTATGAGGCCTATTCTCTCCTTATGTCCATTCATTTCCTCAAATGGTTTTGAGTAGCAATATATAGTATATAGAAAAGTTAAGAACATCCTAAAGTTTGTAGTAAGAAATTATGGACTTAATTAGCACAAAGTGTGATTTCAAAGGCTGTGTTTCATGAAGATTTTTACTTTTTTCCCCAAATGTCAGGTCCTTGAGTCTGCAAGTTGACTTTTATGTGTTCTTGAGCTTTTAGGATATTTGATTTACTAAATGATTTGCTTTTAAATGCAGTCATCTCTCAGTAAGCCTGATTATTAATGAAACAGTTTTCATCTTAAGTTAGATTCTTCCCTCCCTCACCATGGTCTTTTTGTTTGCGTCCTTTTAGAAGAGAAAACTGGTTATAACGTCTGCCCAAGTAAACAGACGACCCAAACGCGAATCTGATACACAGCAGAAAAAAAAAAGGAAAGGCTCAACACACAAGGCATTCCAAAATGGAGATCGATCATTTGTGAATGGCCCGTTCTCCTTGCCATCAGCATGACTGAAAGTTGGCTGTATTTAGAGACTTATCATTAAATCCTGTGCGTTGTGCCAACTTCCTTTAAAGTCTGAAGTGACCTCCTTTGAATATTTAAAGTGAGCCCAGAAAAATAATAATAATAAGGAAAAGGAAGAAGTGAAAGATCTTGATGTTCTTCTGACACTCTGTTGCTTTGTCTCTCCTGGAAGCTAAGCGAAGCCAGTCTATCAGCAACTGTGCCCACCTCTCTGAGGCTTTGCCCGCCACTAAAAGCGTCCCACTCCTCCTCCACACCGTGAGCGCTCTCTTCCCCGGTCTCTCTTACTCTTCTTGCTCCCACAGGCTGTCAGGTACTGTAATACTGTCTCTTCTGTCCCGCTGTGTCCCTGGGCTGCTCCCGCTTGCCTGCTCGCCCCTGGGTCTGCCTTCCTTTGTTAATATCCCCGCCTCACGCATGTGTGCCTGGCCATTGCACTTGGTGTTTATTTTCAAAGAATGTCCATTGTTTCTAGGTAGTTAGACGCTCAGTAGCAATTAAATAGTCAAGCAGAATCTCTGCATCTGGACTTTGCATTCTGAGCTGAAAACCATACTTTTTTTCTTTTTTTATTAGAATATAATTGCTTTACAATGTTGTGTTAGTTTCTGCTGTACAATGAAGTGAATCGGCTCTGTATATACATATATCCCCTCCCTATTGGACTTCCTCCTGCCCCCCCATCCCACTGCTCTATGTCATCTCAGAGTACTAAGCTGAGTTCCTTATTTTATACAGCAGGTTCCCACTAGCTGTTTTACACACAGTGGTATATATATGTAAATGCTACTCTCTCAATTCATCCCACCCTCCCCTTCTCCCCTGTGTCCACATGTCCAGAGAACCATGGTTTTTAAGAGGGGAAAACAGTGATGCCAGCCTTGTGTGCCTTGTATATGGAGCCTATAGAGTGGAAGGGAATCTTCATAAAATTCTACAGTGGTTCTGAGCCTGCCAATGTTAGTGTGTTTGCTGGGCCTCCCTCAGAATGAATGAACTGGAAAAGTTATGCAGTTTAGAGTTCCTTGGAGTGAATAAATCATATTCAGGTATAAAATAATGATCAGTTTACACAGATTCATACTGATCATTGAGTATGAAAAATAACAATGAGTAGTAAAAACAATTTGAGTAAAAAAAATAACAATGGTGAAAATTGCTAATTTTCAAAAGAAATGTTATTCCCGGCCTTTAGCCAGTTAAAATTGAGTTTAGCTACATATTGTTTATATAGTTGCCCTTTCTGGTTTATTAAGATGTTGTCGCATCAAAAGTAATTATTAGCATGGACACCTCAACAAAAGGATTTATAGTGAATAATTAGGTCTGTGTCTACTTATTTCTCTGTGATCCCAAAATGAATCTTCTTGATGAAGAGGGAAGTGTTTTCATGTCCTTTTGGTCTCAGAAAGATAGTATTATAGATTACTATCTATTTAATATTGGAGATAGCTTAATTGTGGCTTTGAGTGGCAATAAATCATGTCATACTCTGGTTTAGCACAGCAACATACCCTTGATGAATACATAAAATGTCATGTTACTTACTTCTAGAATATGATAGAAGAATAAGAACTGGGTTTCTTAGAAAGCTCTTTTTGTCTAGTAAATATTGAAGGCGGAAAATAATAAGAATGGTACATGAGAAGATGGTCACCAGTCAGTTAAATCACTGATGAACATTTAACTGCTTCACAATTTGGTTTAAAAAAAAAATACTCCAACCTGGAGATGATTAAAAAAGTATTTTAATTAGTTTTGCTTTCTATTTGGCTGATATATGCCCATAAGGTGAAAAGTGTTTCTTTTTCACATCCCGTTTTTTTCCCCACCCCATTTTGTTTAAGTTTTTAAAAATAGTTTGCCCAGAATATGTTCTCACAAGAAATCTCTTCCTGTTAGTAATCTCATTTTGGAGGTTTTTTTTTCTCAATCATTATTATGTGTTAGTTGACTCAGTTCTCAATTCCCATATATATGTACACAGTTCCAACAGAAATTGAATAAGATTTCAAGCAGGGATTCTCAACTGGGGATGATTTGCCCCCCAAGAACATTTAGCTGTGTCTGGGGACTTTTGTGGTCATCAAGCCAGGGTCTTGCTCCCTGTGTCCAGGGAATGGATGCCGCTAACCATCTTACAATGGACAAGGCTGCTGCAGAGAGCCGTCTGACCCAAAATATCAATGGTACTGAGGCTTGAGAGATCTCGATTTAGGGTGGAATGAAGCAGGCTGCGCTTGGTCTATTTTCTGTGCCTTCACCATCCTCCTCCTGGTTTTACGGCGAAAAGGACCTAGCGGTACAGTGACTTTGGGGATGATTTGCTGATGTTTCATCTGCAAACCACAGTTGGCAAGCTCTTCCCTCGTCTGATGCCATGTCTGCTGTACTAGTAAAGTGATCCATGGTCCCGGGTGACTGTTATATTAAAGGCCTGGGCCCAGAAACGACATGTGTCAGTCCTCAGTAGGAGATTTTATGTCCCCCGTGGGTTGGCCCACGAGAAGATTAAATGTGTGCTCCATTTTAAACTCTGGTGCTGGCTTGTCTTGCTAACCTGTTGCTAAATACAGATGTAGTCGGCTAGGCATACATCCATGTATGCATAATACACAGACACTTTTTTTATGTTTGGCTGTGCTGGGTCTTCATTGCTGTACTCAGGCTTTCTCTTGCAGCGAGCAGGGGCTACTCTTCACTTGCAGTGTGAGGGCTTCTCATTGGGGTGGCTTCCCTTGTTGTTCCTGTGTTCCCTGCATTGGCAGGCAGATTCCCAACCACTGGACCACCAGGGAAGTCCTACAGACACTTTTAAAGTTGCCCCTCTTTACTATAGATGACAATCGGCTAGCTTTGTATTTTAGGTTAACGTTTTTTGGTTTTGTTTCTTGTCTCACCAACATGTGTTTTAATAATATAACCAGTAGACAATTCCTTACCTTCATCCACTCTGATGTCTTATTCTGATCCCCTTGGGATGCCTTATCTGATCACAGCAGAATTCTGGGACAGTCACGACCACCTGTATTCTGTTAATTCGTATGAATAGCTGCATAAAAGAACACATTGAGAGTGAAACTGGCAGTTTCAGTGACTTCCTTTTTTTTTTTCTCTTCGATGGAAACAGTTCTTTCCAGCTGTTTTGCACTTTTAACTGCTTTTATGTTCAGACATTTATCAATCTGTAGCACAGGCCATGCAGATGGTAGGCTTTATGTGTCTTTGGAGAATATTATAATGGTTGTAATTAGAGGATCATGATCTTCTCTTGTTCTAAAGGAGGCTTAATGGGGCCTGATTGAAAGCCTCACTTTGCTGCCCCTGCATCTGGCTTTCCAGCTTCCAGGTAGCACCGGGTTGTCGGGACGTGCTTATGAACAGGGTCCCCAGCGTCCTTGTGGGACATGTCAAGATGTTGAATTGATTTATGTCTCTTGTGCTTTTTATAGGGTCAAGTTGGTTTGTGCCCAGTGTTTTAAAAGTTAGGAAACTACATGATTAATTTAATTTTGCTTGTGCAACCTCGTATGAGGAGTAAACAGAACCCGAAATTTTGGTAATTGAAGAATGAGTCTCAGTCTGTTTAGTAAGATGGATTAAGGAAGCCTCAAATTAGAGAGTGAATGAAATGTCTTTGAAAAGTAGTCAGACGTTTGGGATAAATTGAAGTTTCTGAAGAGTTTGCACACTTAATTTAATCACACTAACTCTTCTTTCAGTGGGGAAAAATGAAATCAGTCCTTATTTGATCATTTTTTAGTGCTTTGAATGAGCTTTAGAAAGCAGTGATTTATTATTTATTTTTTTTTTTTGAAAGCAGTGATTTAGTAATGAGCGTTGTGTAATGTATGCTCTCAAGAAGCTAAAAAGTTGGTGCTTTTAGAGTTTGGGTTACTAGGTTAGCCCTGCTTGAGAGAATGTGCGTAATCTGGTGATTCTGAGATAGAATTCAGTGCTTTGAAGTGATTTGAATGGTGTAATATTCAAAACAGAGACTGCATTAGACCTCCCAGCATTTATAATGTCCTTTTTATGTAACTTAGACTGTCCTATTTCTATTTTGCACATCAGATAATCCTCTACCTTGATATTTGCATATCAGTGTTGTTATTTAGTGACTAAGTCATGTCCAACTCTTTGCGATCCCATGGACTACAGCTCACCAGGCTTCCTTGTCCTTCACCATCTCTCAAAGTTGGCTCAAACTCGTGTCCATTGAGTCAGTGATGCTATTTAACCATCTCATCCTCTCCCGCCCCCTTCTCCTCCTGCCTTCAATCTTTCCCAGCATCAGGGTTTTTCTAATGCGTCAGCTCTTCACATCAGGTGGCCAAAGTATTGGAGTTTCAGCTTTAGCATCAGTCCTTCCAGTGAGTATTCAAGATTGATTTCCTTTAGGATGGACTGGTTTGATATCCTTGCAGTCCAAGGGACTCTTGAGTCATCTCCAACACCACAGTTCAAAAGCATCAATTCTTCTATTGATCATCTAGTCAATAGCCTTGACTAGACGGACCTTTGTTGGCAAAGTAATATCTCTGCTTTTTAATATGCTGTCTAGGTTGGTCATAACTTTCCTTCCAAGGAATAAGCGTCTTTTAATTTCATGGCTGCAGTCACCATCTGCAGTGATTTTGGAGCCCCCAAGAATAAAGTCTGACACTGTTTCTCCATCTGTTTCCCATGAAGTGATGGGACCGGATGCCATGATCTTAGTTTTCGGTATCAATGTTAAATGGTTTTAGTTTGTTAGAAAAGAGCAGTTGCTATATCTGACCCTGGAGAAGAGGGACAGCCTTAACCGAAATAAAAAGCCAGCAGGGGGAGCTCAAGAACTGTTTTAAAAAGAAAGGATAAAAGTACCAAGAAAATGTTTCTGGTAGTCATTTGTTCATCTGTACAGAACAAATATTGAGTATAGACTTAGAACAAAATATGAGAAAAGGCCTGAAAATGTACAGTTCCAAATTGGGAAATTGGGTTTAACTTGCGAGATAAAGAGAATTTGCATGCTTTTTTTCCCCTTCACCCTCTTTCATGTGACAGCCAAGTCCAGGAGTAGCTCAGGGCACCCGCCCCACAGCCTGGCAGTTCCTGTGACCGGGATTCGCCCTCCACCCTCCCCCTCTTCACAGGTCTCCCATCCCACCTGTTTCCGTGGTTTCTGCATGCTTGGACGTCCTCCACCTAAGAAGGCTTGATCAGCCTTTTACAAAAACAGAGCCTTAAAGCCACATCAGGCCAGCCTGTTGGGAAGGCAGCACAGCTGGTCCTGCAGGCTCTTTATCCGTCTGTTGTCTGAGGACTGGTGGGGACACTCGTGTTTGGAAGCCGTAGTCAAGGCTGGGCTTCATCCCACCAGATGGCGATATTCTGTATCCTGAAAAAGATGCTGCCAGCGTTGGCCCAGTCCTTATTTGTTTCTGCTCAGAGCCCAGAAACCAACATCTACCAGCTCTTGGCATCACGTTTAAGGGAATAAAGCCCACTCTTCCCACTGTCTATAAAGACTGGCAGGTGCCAATTGTTTCTGATAGAAGCAGGAAGCTCTTGGGCTCCCTCTGCTGACACTGGATTTACAAGTAGGTTCATTAGCAAATAGAAGCCCTTCTCAGAAGGTGTCAGTGTCTTGCATAATTAGAATGAACAAGAAAAGAAAACAGTGGGAAGCACAGCTGGTGGTGTCATCTGGCTTCCTCTGCCTGATACTGAGGAGTCTGGGAGCAGAGCTGTAGGGGGCCTGGTCTGTCTCTGGGATGCTGGATGGAGCATGGTGTTTATGGATGTTCCATGTTTCTTGTAGGGAAGTGAACAGCTCTTGGCTCTTCAGGATCAGAGAAGGGCAGAGACAACGTGGAAAGACGAGGCTGTGGTGGATCTGTCTGCTCTTTCTACCCTGCCTTCCTATGCTTGTTCCCTGAGTCCAGCTTCTTGACAGTATCTGGATTTAGACCGTGGCCCTGCTTCCCTGGTAGCTCAGACGGTAAAGAATCTGCCTGCAGTGCAGGAGACTCGGGTTTAATCCCTGGGTTGGAAAGATTCCCTGAAGAAGAGAATGGCAACCCACTCCAGTTTTCTTGCCTGGAGAATTCCATTGACAGACCATGGGATCGAAAAGTGACTGAGCGACTCACACTTTTACTTTCACACCTGGACTTTGGCTTTGAGGTCTGGTAACTTGTATCCATGTACTTAAAAATAGAGTTTTTGTGTGGATAGTAAAAATAAAGCGACAGCCCTTCAGTGAAATCCTCTATTATATTTAGAATTTTCCTACATACAGCTCTTGGTTGGGGTGAACCAGTCCTTTGGCTTGTGGCTCTGGTTGAAGGTTACACAGAAGAGGACACCTTGGCTGCATTTCAGGGGATGAATCGGGTGACACGTCCAGGGAGGACAGTACAGGCTGAGTTTTGATCACTCCCTTCTTAGAAGGACTGATTGTTGTTGTTCAGTCGCTCAGTCATGTCCAACTCTGTGACCCTATGGACTGCAGCACACCAGGCTTCCCTGTCCTTCACCGTCTCCCAAAGTTTGCTCAGACTCATGTCCATTGAGTCACCATCTCATCCTCTGCTGCCCTCTTCTCCTCCTGCCCTCAATCTTTCCCAGCATCAGGGGCTTTAACAATGAGTCTTCTCTTCACATCAGGTGGAAGTATTGGAGCTTCAGCATCAGTGCTTCCAATGAACAGTCAGGGTTGATTTCCGTTAGGATACTGTTTTGATCTCCTCGCTGTCCAAGAGACTCTGAAGAGTCTTCTCTGACACCACAGTTTAAAAGCATCAATTCTTTGGCACTCAGCCTTCTTTATGGTCCAACTCACATCTGTCCATGACTACTGGAAAACCATAGATTTGACTAGTTAGACTTTTGTTGGCAAAGTGATGTCTTTGCTGTCTGGGTTTGTCATAGTTTGTCAGAAGGACTGAAACTGTGACTAATGAAAATTTGGAGAAAACATGATCCTAGGGTTATGGATGTAGAGTTCCGAGGCTGCACAAAGGAGGATGAAGTCTGGAGGGGAAGCAGCGGTGTGGTCGCAGGCTGGACCACGTGGCAAGTCCTGCAGGAGGGGAGCCTGGGCAGCATGGTGGGGGGTGGAGGTCAACCCAGGGGTGGGGGGAGCAGCAGGAGGGAGGGAGCAGCAGGATCAGGTGGGCTGGGCCTGCTCGAGACTGAAGAGCACAAGGACTCCTAGTGGGGGTCAAGCCTCTGAGGTGACATCAAGGGGCCCTTGTTCACCGTGAGGAGCGTGAGCTTGAGTGGACAGTGATGGGGGCCTTGGATGTCCACAGCAGGGGTGGTACTGTTAGATCTCAGTTGTAGGGGGGCTTCCTGAGGCCATGGGGAAGAGGGCAGGGAGGAGGCTGATAAGGATAAAGCCGGAGGTCAGGGATTATGTTACCTTGGAGCCTCCATGCTGCAGACAGGAGGTGGGGGTGACCCTTCCAGTGCCTTGCGTTGTCTTGGGAGATTAAAATGAACCATGACATTTAGAAATGAGCTAGGAGGGACTTCTCTTCTCTAGGGGAACATGGTTTATCTTGATCCTAGCTGGGATCACCCAGTGGTCAGTACTCAGCTGTGGTTTTCTATTTTATGATGTACATTTATCGATTCTCTAAAAATACCAGTGGATCGTTTTTGTACCTGAGTGATAAATTCATGCTTGCATTTAGTGATGTCATTAAATAATTGCAGTATTTTACGTTGGACAGTTGTACAGTTATCTGTTAAAAGAAATGATAAAGTTAAAATTCCCGCTTCCTTTCATCTTCCTTCCGAGTGTGGTGTGTGTGTGTGAGTGCGTGCGTGTGTGCGTGCGTGTGTGTGTGTATGTGATATTCTGCTCTCTTAAGTGGAAATGCCCTGTCCCTGCATCTCCTGGCTCCCCCTCCCCTGGGCATGCCTGTCCCTAAAGCTCCTATGACTTAGAGTTGTCAACCATTCTGCTTGTGCTTTCTGTTTTTTTGTTTTTTGTTTTTTTTACTTCTTCGCTTTGAATTAAAACACTTTGTAGAACTTAGAAGGCAGATGTACCCTTGAAGTGAAGTAGAACTTCTAACAAGTGTAGAAAACTTTATTGTGAAAGCCGCTAATCCTACTGCACAATTTTTGTGGGGAAAAAGTATCTAAAACGACATTTTGTAGAGTCAGTGAAGTAGTGAATTCTTTTAAAATGTTTTGAAATCCATCCTTGTGTGTTCTTTGTTAATGCCCACAGAAGTGGAAGAATACCTGCAGCCAGAAAACGCACCTGCCACCGAATCTGGGCCCCTGGGGCAGCAGCCAATGGTTCGGAGCGGCAGCAGCCCTGAGGTCACCGAGCTGCTGTGTCCTGAGCCCCCCCCAGGTATCAGCATCTTACGCACGCGAGACCCTAGCTTCTGGCTGGGGAGAGGCTGCGTGTCGTGGGGCTTTCTACTTTAATCCTAGTTCTATTTATTTCAAGGGAATTTACTTTAGAGTTTGATTGCAAGGATGTGATTTCTTGAATCACATAAAATATTTTCACTACTTATTTTTATCTAATTAATCTGAATTGTGTGTGTGTGTGTGTGTGTCCTTTTTTCAAGTGTAGCATGTTTGAGGACTAAAAAGAAATCCAGAGTGGCTGGAGGAGGTGGGAGGAAGAGGATGTTCAACCCAGGCAAGGAACGGCAGCAGGTTAGGGCAGAGGCCAGGAGGAGAGGGTTCATGGGGTGAGGGATGAGAGGTGGGTGGCTGACCAGACTTGTGAAGCTTATTAGCAGCATGCAGATCTGCCGAGGTTGAAAAATGATAACTTGTATTATTAGCGTTATGGGCTTCCCTGGTGGCTAAGCGGTAAAGAATCTGCCTGCAATGCAGGAGACCCAGGTTCAATCCCTGGGTCGGGAAGATCCCTTGGAGGAGGAAATGGTGACCCACTCCAGTATTCTTGCCTGGGAAATCCCATGGACAGAGGAGCCTTGCAGGCTACAGTCCGTAGGGTTGCAGAGTCGGACACAACTGAGCGACTGAGCAGGCACGCACACCAATTGGCATTAATCCACACAGTTTCTCCAGCAGCTTTCAGCAGCAACCAGGGTGAAAGGTGGTGAGGCAGGTGGTTAGACCTGTGAGTGCTGACGAATGTGTTTTACAGTGAAAATGCATGTTTAAGTGTGTCTGGTGACAGTGAGCATACGTAGTTAGTTTCATGAGTTAGGTAAACAGTCAACCAAGCTGTCCTGTAGGCCTGCGTCAGGGTCATGCCATCCTCGTCAAATGAGCAGCGTATAGCCCTCTTAGAAATTCTCTCGGAAGAAAAATAATAAATACACAATAAAAACAATTTGAGAAATGTGTTACCTGGAAGATTTTTCTGTTCTCCAGAAGTCTTTGTGTAAGATTGTTGTGATCTTTTTCCCTTAAATATTTGGTGGAATCCATCAGTTGCCTCGAGTTTTCTTGTTGGAAGATTTTAAAGTACTATTCAGATTTTTTTTTTTTAAGCCCAATTATATATTTTTTTTCACCTTGACATAGTGAATTGTGTTGCTGAATCATAATATTCAGATTTTTAAATCATTCTAAGACTTCATATTTTCCTTTTCTTGTTTTAATTTGCATAAGTTTTATGGTTTTTTTTCCCTAGGAATTTGTTCGTTTATTTTTTAAAGAAGATTTATTGGCCCCAGACTACGCATAGAATCTGATCTTTTTAATTAACGGTGGCAGGCTCGGTGGAGATATCCCATTCTCTGTTATGGACAGTGGTTGTCGGTTACTTCTCTCACTAGCAATGCTGAACCACCTCACACTCCCTTCCCTATTCCCTTCCTCCCTTCCCCGGCCTGGCTGACTCAGGCAGCTCTTGGCTGAGACCCCTTCTCCAAGGCCCCCAGACAGGCCTTATTGCTCCCCCTCCCCTCACTGTGTGTAACATTAACACTCGACAGTAAAGTTCTCTGTTCATCAGAGACCAGGTCTGTGGGGCAGTCGTGATCCATAGGCTGCTCACATGCTGGGCCCTGCACTCTTGTTTTCACATGTCTTAAAATATCTAAATTTAATCATTGCCTGTGTATAAAAATCTTTTCCCAGTTTTACCATCTGAAATATTTCTTTTGTTGATTTCCCCCTTTCCCACCCCCAACTCTCTAGGCCAAAAGCTAGAAAATGCACAGAACGTGAGTTCTTCAGAGCCCAGACTTGCTCAGGAGAGCAAAGGACATGAGAAGAAAGAGCATGAAGGAATAACAGTAAGATCTTTTCAGAATACATCCGTGTGTCATTAAAAATAAACGTACCGATCACTGGCACAATATGCACATTTACTAATGGCCGTGACACTATTTTTTAAAGTTTTTTTCCGCTTAAATGTGTTTTAGGGCCAGGTGACCTTGAGACGTTTGAAAGACTCGCTCACTTTCTATGTAAAATTATAGTCACATTACAAAAATAGAACGCAGTAAGCATGAAAACAGAATTTCGCACCTGGTCTGTATGTGCACTTTCTCTTTTTAAGGACATCCTTGCCTGTCAAGCAGATGCTCAGACTCCCTATTCCTGGATCACTGTAGGTTGTAGCCTTCACCTGACCCGAGTTCACAGATAAATGGGATGTTATGGTTTCTTTCTTTTTAAAAAAACGTAAAATGGCATTTATAGTTTTCTTAAAACACAAATAAAAAGTTTAAAGAAGAAAATTAAAAAGTAGCTGTAACTCATTCATGCAGATAATTCCTATTTATTCTTTTTTTTTTTTTTTAAATGTAGTATCTATGAATAGAACACTCAGACATCCCAGAAAGGTACAAAATACACACAGAAAGTCACTCCCTACTCTTCCCTGCCTGGAAGATATGAGTGTTCCTAGGTCTTCATTTTTTTTAATGGGCATATCCCAGCTTTATACGTACATTCCATTTGTATGTATATTCTGAGTGTGTATTTCAGCAGTCAGATAAACACCCAGAGACTCACCGCCAGCGCAGAAACCAGAGTATCTTCAGAGCTGTTGCTGTGCCTGTGGGCGTCATCTTGATCCCTCGGATCAACAGCTCTGTGCTGGCTCTGTGTCGATCGTGTCTTTGCTTTCCTTTGTAGTTTTGCTTGAAATGTATGTACCTCTAAACAATGCATCCTTTAGTTTCGCTCATGTTAAGCTTTATGAAGGCGGTGTGGTCACTTTGTTCACTCATCACCTTGTATTTACATGGCGGCACGCTGCCCTAGCTCATTGCTTTCTCTGCTGTCTGATATTGCGCCGTGAGTAGGCCACAGTTCACTTTTCCACTCTCTTGTTGACGTTTAGCTTGTTTCCCCGCCTTTTTTTTTTTTAAATGAGAAATGAAGCTGTGCACATTCTTGTATGTGTTTCAAGATCTACCTGTAAGATTTTCTCAACGGTGTTGTCTTAGAGTGGAACTGATGAGTCCTGGGGAAAAAGGATGCTCTTTTTTTACAAGAGAACGTGTCTTTCTCCAGAGTGGTTGTACCACTTCTGTTTTGGCCAGCAGTGTGTAAAAAGTTTCTGTTCATCCACTTTCCTGCCAACACTTACTACTGTCAGATTTAAAATCTTGGGAGTCAAGTGGGTGAAATGGGATCTCATTTTGTTTTGCATTTCTCAAGTTGCCAATAAAGTCTTTGCTTATGTTCATTGGCCATATGTGTTTCATCTGTGGAGTGCCTACTGATGTCTTTTCCGTTTTCCTGTTGATTTGTCTTTTTTATTTGTACCAATTCTTAATGTGGTCTGAATACAGATCCTGTATTGGTTATGTTCCTGGTGAATTTCTTCTTCCAATGTGTGGCTTATATTTGCACATTCTCTATGTTGTCTTTTGATGAATAGAAGCTCTTAATTTTGATATTCTTGATTATCGTTTTTTGTTATTACATTTTCTGAAAATTAAAAAAAATTCATTTATGTGTTTGCTTTTGGCTGTGCTGGATCTTTGTTGTTGTGTAGGCTTTTATCTAGTTATGGTGGGGGGTGGGGGCTACTCTGTACTTGCCGTGCACAGGCTTCTCACTGTGGTGGCTTCTCTTATTCCAGAGAACTGGTTCTAGGGCACATGGACTTACTAACTGTGGTCCATGGGCTTAGTTGCTCTGCAGCATGTTGGATTTTCTGGTTCAGGGGTCCAACCCATTTCTTCTGCATTAGCAGGCAGATTCTTCATGACTGAGCCACCAGGGAAGCCCTGAAAAATTTAAAATATCAACTTGAAAGGGATAAGAATATTTGCCTTATGTTTATAAATGTTTCAGTTTTGTGCGCTATACATTTAACTCTTTCATCTGCCTGGAGCTGATGTTTATGGGATGGCAGTAGGGATCCAATTTCATTTTTTTCCCTACATGGATAGCCACTTATCCTGGGTCCCCTATACTGAATTTATTTTCCTTTATTGATCTGAAAATGCTACCTATCTCTCATACTCATAGATACTGCATCCCAGATGTGTGAGGCTTTGTTTTGGTGCTTCTTGAGTCATTGGTTACTTTGTCTGTCTTAATTCAGTAGTTCCACTACTTCCTTCTCACCCCCATCTAATGGAAGCTTTTTTTTCTATCTTCTGTCTTTTGTTGTTGCTGTTGAGAGGTCTTCTGTCCGTCCTGTTTGTTGTTCCTCACCGTTCTTCATCCTTGTCCTCCAGTTTCACTACAGAATATTTAGGCGCATTTTCTCTTGGTCTGTACAATTAGTCCTATTTTGGATATGCTATATGTGTCAGGCATCTGTGAATAATTGTTCTTCCATCGCTTCTGGAAAATTCTTGGTAATCCGTTCATCAAATATTGCCCGTTCTTTGTTCTCTCACCCTTTCCTTCTGGAGTTCTGGGTAGAAATATATTTAGACTTTCTTATTCTGTGTTCTGTATCTCTTAAGCCCTCTCTCATATTTTCCATTCTCCTTGGCTATGTGGGTGCGTTCTGGGTGATTCATCAGATCTTTCATTCAGTTCAATAATTCTCTTTTTATGCATATATAGTCTGCTGTTTAATGGTCCCATTGAGTTTTTTTGGTTCAACAATTTTATGTTTTGCTTCTGAAAGCTCAGGTTAACACTTTTCAAGTATATCTTGTAATCTCTCATGATCGCTTATAGTTTGTGCATTTTTTTGTGATTCCCACCTTTTATTCCTTTAAACTAGTCACAGATTACAGTTCTGAATTCTTTATCTGATTATCTGAAATCCTTGAGGGGTGGGTGGGAAATCTAAATCTGATGTTTGTTGTTTCTAAGATTTGTGCTTGGTGGGTTTTTAATTCCCTTTGGTGTTTGGTAACTTTTGATTGTGAGTTCCTAGCTGGCTAATCTGAAACTGCAGAAAACCTGGATTTCTGACGTGATGAAGTTTCACAAAACAGGGAGTGCTACTTTAATTTGGGACTCTGGTTCCTTTTGCCGCTGGCAGTGGTAATATTAGATTAATGCCCAAGGTAGCCCCATTTCACTGCCCTGATTTCCATTTGCTTTGGGTGGGAGTGGGAAGAGGGGCTGGGTCCCTTGAAGGTTTGTTTTACTTCCTGTGAGCCCCAGATTTTTATGTAGGTTCTATAGTTGGAGGATATTTCATCTTCCAGAGAGTCAGAAGCAGAAGAGCCTATAACCTGCTTTTCAATTAAGGAGATAGCCTGTGTATAGTCCATTATCATATTAGAAATATATGCTTCCCAGGTGGCTCAGTGATAAAGAATCTGCCTACAATGCAGTAGACACAGATTCAGTTCCTGGGTCAGGAAGATCCCTGGAGAAAGGAATGGCAACCCTCTCCAGTATTCTCGCCTGGGAAGTCCTATGGATAGAGGAGCCTGGTGGGCAACAGTCCATGGGGTTACAAAAGAGTCAGACACAACTGAGCAACTGAACAACAACAACAATATTAGATACATATCATCCTTCTTTAAAGCTGAGTAACGTTTTTTTACATCCTGTTAATCTTCTAAATATTTAATTCGTGACCTACTTATGTGTTTTAGCTTAATGATTATTCTATCCTTTAATTTTACATCTTAGTCCCTCCTTTTCATGTGTTTGCTTATTTAGTATTCATTCCTTTAGTTGGCTTATTGAATCCTGTGATTTTTGTACACTCTAAGCTGGAGAGCCTTAAACATACTATCTTCATTTCTGGCTCTATTCTCCATCTTGCCAGTCATGGATTTTTGTTGCACACTTATGGTACATTCTCTTTAGATATTCAGCCCAAAGATGGATATTAAAATATCAGAAACTTTCTCGAATTCCTCCGTCCATTGTCCATCCATCTGCCTTTCCTCCCTACCTCCCTTCCTTCTTTTGTCACCGTCTTTCTCATGGTCCCCTAGATTCATATCCTTTTGTAATTTAAGTTCCATTCCCATGGACAACACTTATATAAGCTCTTATCTGTCATTCTGCAGCATTTTTAGAATTTATCTTTTCTTCTCCTTTTCTATCATCAAAAGCCTTATTTGCTCATTCCTGAATTACCATCATAATTCCATAGCAACTTTCTTCTTAACTCTATTCCACAGATAGTAAGTCAACTTAACCATTTTGATTATGTTTTTAATCACAATCAGCTACTGTCTGGAACATACGGTTGCTCATTTTGTCAATACTGGGTTGAAATTCCTAAGCCTGATGTTGGAGGCCCCCTGGCAGGTGTGCCGCTTGTAGAAGGTGGTCACGTTTCCTTCTTACCGTTTCCCTCTTCACCTGACTGCCCTGCATGGCCTGCTGTAATCGGCTTCTTTTCCTGCACGTAGAACTTGCTGATTTCTCAGTGCTTCCTGCCCTGAGCCCCTTCCTGCCTACTCTCTACCACCTCATGTCTGTAGCCTTGTTGAGCAGCTCTCCTGTCACTGTGAGCCGATCAAGGTAACGCTTTCTTCTGCATACCTTTTAGAGAGAGTTGACTTGCATATTTTGCTAATGTACATTGTGATCGTTTTGTGTAATTTGTGTACGTTTTGTCTTTCCACACCGGTTATGTAAAATGTAGGGGGTGCAGATTGCCTCCCAGTGTTCTAGTCCTGTATTTAACCCACGGTCCAGTGCTGAGCAGTGCTCAGGGAAGCCTGCTGCACCTGTAACAAGGGAGGCATTGAATGGGTCTGGGTGGGGTTTACACCCTCCCTGCCAACACGCTGGTGACTTATACCTCCTGGAGGATGATATCCATTATGCATGTGTACCCAAGCAGAGGTACAAATAGAACCTCAGCATAAACGATTTCCATGTAACTTAGCATCCCTCCTCCATAGACCATGTTAATTGGATGCCAACTGATAAAGCAGAAGCCTTAAATTTCAGATCTTGGGTAATTTATAACTTGGTCATAGTAATTAGTGAACCCATATCCTTCCAATGCAGAACGTCATTCAGTTTTTTGTTACTATTCTTACTGTTCGTTTGTTTCTTTTTCTTTAGACATATGGACTAGAAACTTAACAGTCTTGTAAAAATTAAAACTTTTCTGTAACCAGCACAATCTTTCTTTCTGTCTGAAGATCTTAGTTCGAAGAAGCAGCAGCCCCATTGAACTGGATTTGAAAGATGACTCACAGCAGATGCAAGGAAAATGTAGGGAGAGACAGAAGAGTAAGTACCAGATGTGTTCCTCCAGCTTCAACATGGATAGACTTTGTTTCCTTTTGACCTTCTAACTCGAATGATATCATCTAAAGACATGATGTTGCAATATGGGACATTTTTATTCCTGGAATCCGTACCAGTCAAACATTAAACATTACCCAGTTACCTTCGAGAATTGTCTTTCCAGCCCTGGGCCTTTCTCCAGGTGAAAAGCACAAGGAAGGCTGATGGCTGGTGAGGAGAAAGGCCCAGAAGGAAGAATGATCTTCCTTTTGGACGTTCCCCCAGGTTCGGAACACAAAGCTTCTGCAGTACCTTGACATCAGTTGTATAAGTATTTAAAATTTGACTGGGATGCTGAGATGTACCATTAGGTACTGTGATATGCGGCCCTAATACTCTGCTTCCCTGAGGTCCTCTGTCATGCCCCCTCCTTCTTGGTTGTTCCTGGTGGAGGGCAGAGCAGGAACTCTCAGGCTCCACCTTCTGGAGTCCCGGGACAGGCGAAGTAAGGGACCTCACAGGTGACTGGGGCAGCTGTCAGTTCTCTGCATGTGAATACCTGACGGTAGATTAGAAGCAGCAAGGCTGGGGGACTGTCAGTGGCTGACACAAAGGGCAGCCAGGAGGGCTGCAGGCAGAGAGGGTGGGCACCCCGAGTCTGTGTGCAGCAGACAGGGGACTTAAGGGGCAGGCCGACAGAAGTGGTTCTGTGTCAGACTGAATAGCCAGGTAGGGCTTCATAGCCTTTGACAGCATCATTGTACCATGACAAATCAGAGCATTGCAGTGCTTAGAGGGGGAGAATCTCTATTGGTGGGACGCCTCCTCCCCCGGTGATCCTAGGTGACTCGCCTAGGTTCATGTCTAGACATAGATTCTTCAGCCTGGAAGCATGAACCTGCCTTTGTAGTGGGATCAATTCCCATCCACCTCCTCCAGCCACTCCTGTTTTGTAGTTGAGTAAGTCAGGGTACAAGGTGTGAAGATGTGCTCTTGTGGGTACCAGGGGAACTCAGGTAAGACCTGTGAAGAGTCGGAGCCCATAAAGAGAACTCACATCCACACCTGGAAGCTGTGTGTCATTGACCAGGGGCCCCATGCAGGCCCCTGTCCCCAGGGGCAGCTGCTTAGGTCCTTGTGTGCCGGGACCATGGACGTGCTCATGTCCTGCCCTTGGCCATCTCGGGCTGTGTCTTCCATCATTCCAGGTGGCAGTGTGAGCAGTGACCCCACTCTGGGCTGCAGCACTGAGGCAGAGCTGTCCCTGAGCCACTGGCAGACCTGCGAGGAAGACCCAGATCTGAGCCCGCCTGCGGATACTGTGACCGACGCTGACGCCCGCCACTGGTTACAGCTCCGGCCCACAGATGCTTCGAACCTAACAGGTAAGCGCGTCCTTGAGACGAGGCAGCGGCATTCACAGGGTTTCCCAGGTGTGAGGATGCTAGGGCATTCTTCGGCACAGTGATGATGGGGGCTGCCCCCTCCCACATGGGCGTGCCCACCCCAGTCCCCCCACCCCCACTGGTCATAATCAGCGGTGGAGTCTCAGTGTCCTGTGTGCAGAGGGTTCTGAAACAGTGGAAGAACAGGGAGGAAGCCCATCGTGCCCACACCCGCTGTCCAACACGGGAGGAGGTGGCTGATATTTAAGCCAATGCTTTGCCATTCCTGACCAGATTTGCTTTACTCTGAAAACAGAGAAAAGTGATTTCTCCAACTTACATGTGCCACAAATCCAGGAGAAGTTAAAGAATTTGAATACTTACCTATTACTGCTTTCTTTAACTTTGCTGTAGAATCTTTGATGCATGCAAGATAAGTTGTGATACATGTTATGGACCGGTGAGCCTGCCCCGAGCGTAAGAAGTAGAATAGCTCCCCCACCAGTGAGACCCCCCCAACAGGGGGGCCCCCTTCTCAAGTCCTTCCCTTCTCTTGTCATCTCATGTGAATACTGTGACCCTTTCCACAGTGGTTTTTTTTTAATTAAATAATTTATTTTTTGCAATTATTTAAGTTTTCTTGGGGTTTTTAATAACCATTCCCACTTCTTTATAAAGTGTTAACCACAGTATCTGTCTATTCAAACAACATATCATTTAATTTTGGTTTTAAGCTTTTTAAAAATGTCGTCATATTCTGTATTTTTTTTTTTTTTTTTGCAACATTTTCCCCTTGAGTATTCATAGTTCTAAGATTCATGAATAGGTTACAGAGCCGAACTTTCTGGGATGGCATCCAGGCTCTGCCAAGGAGTTGCTGGGTGGCTTTGAGCCGGGTGGCTTTGACAGAGAGCTGGCTTTGAGCTCTCTGTCCTTCAGTTTTCTCTTTACAGTAAAGTGGGGATACTAATAGTCCATGTTATAGAGTTGTTGGAGGAATCAGTGAGTGAGTCTCTATGTCAAGCGCATAGAGCAGATTTAGCTCTTCATATGCATGCACACACACACACATGAACGCCCACGCATACATGCTTATCGTGTGGCCCTGGGAAAGTGAACCTCTTTCACTTCAGGTTCAGTTCCCTGGCCTGTCACACAGAGGGCACCAAGAGAAGTTGGGTTTTTGTTTTGCTTGGTTTTGGTGAGAAATTTCTGGGAGAGGCCAGTGTTCTGAGGAGCTTAGCATGGGAGGTGCCCACCACGGCCACATCCTTCCTGGCCCACCACGTTCCCAGGTCCATAGACATCCTTGATGAGATCCACAACAACAAACCACAAAGCGTGTGTTGAGTAAAAGTGGTATTAAACCACTAAAAATCATTTTAAAATTAGAAGTAAAGGCTAAACTCTTAACTTAGCTTTTTTTTTTTTTTTTTTAACTAAGCAAACTGGTTTTCATAAATTACAGTATAAATTTTAACCAGTCTCTGTGTTTTGGGAAATTTCTAGTGTAGTAGCATAACACCTTCATAAAATTTACATAGAAAAATGGTGTTAGATAAAAATCTTTTATCTATGAGATAGAGAAGACCAAGAAGAATGATCTTAATGTGCATTTAATGTTTATCTGAATTAAGACTGGAAAAACAAACCAGTTAACTGTAACAACTGTGAACAACGCATTGCCTTATAATGCTGTATGTGCCATTCTCAACAGATAGTGGACATTTTTGGTCTAAATGTTCACCTCTGCCCATGAAAGAAGGCTTGTAAAGTCAATGAGAAAACAGTTGGCAAAACCAATGTGCTTACTTTTTTAACTTATTGGGTAGTAATTGGTGCTTCTCAAATATGTGATTCTTTCATTATAGAAATGATGAAAATCATTTCTATAATATATAATAATTTCTATAATACATATAATACAAAATCATTATATATAGAAAATAAATATAATAATTGTGAATAATAATATCATAAATTTACGAAGGTTTTGACAGTTTACAAAGAACTTTGAGACATCCTCTTTGATTTTTATGGTAAGCAGGTCCGGTTATACAAATTCTGTTTGAGGGGTGGAGAAGCTGAGACCCAGAGAAATCATGTCATCTTACTAGAAAGTAGGCCTTAGCATTGGAACTGGCTTCCAGAGTGTTTTGACTGCATTTGCAAAGTTATGCCCACTCCTTTCTTCTATGCTGCTGTTCAAATTACAACTGCCAACCCCATTCAAACTATTTGAGAATTATTGATACACTTATGGAATCAGTTGCTTCTTTGGGTCCAATATTCAGATTATCCAAGGGGAATCATCGTCATGGTACTGTTGAAGACTTTAGTACATTTTCAGTAAGCTGAATTTGCCTAAACAAGGACTAGCTTTAATTACTTTTATTGAAAGGAGAGAAAATTGGGTGATTACCTCTTTTGTCTGCCTTCTGGAAGGCTTAGCTCTGATCCCATCTCAGTGTGTGCCTGGTACGCTCGGTCTAATACACTTGTGTGAGGTAATTTCATATGATGCTCTCTCTGCTGTGATTAACTCCTCCAGATACTCAGCTCTTCTTTGAAATCCTAATATTGAGAATCAGTACACTCAGTTCAATAGTTCATCTTGTCATCTGTGAAAAGGACAAACCGTAATATGATAAGGTTTATGGATTATCACTGTTCTGAATTTAACTTTCTGTTCTTAGGAGAAAAACTTCTTCGTAAATGAACAAAGCAAACTCATGTTACCCTGATCTCTAGGACATGCAAAGCGAGCAATCCAACAATTTGAATGTATCTCCATTTCTCACTGAATAATCCTACCAGTTATTAAATGCTTGGCATAATTAAGTGCTTCTAAAATCTTAAATTCCTTTATCATTGGTCAGCTAGCAGTTTAGTTTTGTATTTGCTTTCTTATTTAAATCATTTCATGCTTTCTGGGAATGACAGTTAAATTTATAGTGGACTGCTTCAAAATGTGTCTGGGATTTGTATGGCAAGATATGGAGACATGGAGGTGACTGTCATGAGGAAGAAGTTTTTAGAAATAGGCACGGGGACTTCCCTGGTGGTCCAGGGTTTAAGAGTCTGCCTTGCAATGCAGGGGACACAGGTTCGATCCTTGACCTGGGATGACCCCACGTGTTGCAGGGCAGCTGAGTCTGTGTGCCACAGCTACTGAGCCTGTGCCCTGCAACAGCGAGATGCCGCTGCGATGAGAAGTCCTGTGCACCACAACTAGAGAGTAGCCCCCACTGTGGCTTAACTAGAAAATTTTCATTGTTCCCAATGAAGATCCAGCGCAGCCAAAAATAAATAAGAAATTTTTGAAAAAAGAAATATGGACGCAGCATGCCCCGTAGGAGGGCACATGGGGGGTCGGTCACCTAGGTTGGTGGGCAAGTAGGAAGAGAGGAAAACATGGGCAACGTCCTTTATCGCCATTGGCACAGGGAAGGGAGGGCAGGGCGGACTAAGCAGACTGGGGGTCAGCTGGTTCAGATCATTTCAGCCGAGTCTGAAGCACAGACACTGGCCCAGGCTGCCAGGTGCCAGACCCTGGAGTGATGAGGGCACCGGGGCATCCCCTTGTTGGTGAGAGCTAGACAGAGGAAGGTGGTCAGGATGCTTGGTTTGGGATTGTGAGGTTTACAGGTGAATGACATACTCCCTGGTGAGTTGTTTGTCATCTCTAGGAATTGGCAGCCCTGGAAGTGGCAGCCCCTCCTGGCCAGGGAGGCCCCAGATGCCAGAGTATCAAGAATACCAAAAATAAGAAAGTAGAATTGACTCACATGTAAGTTTTGTTCAGTTGAGCTTATGATTTTCAAGAAGTGGGTATTTATAACGCTATAGAAAAGCTATGACAAACCTAGACAGCGTATTAAAAAGCAGACATATTACTTTGCTGACAAAGGTCAGTATAATCAAAGCTATGGTTTTTCCAGTGGTCATGTACAAATGTGAGAGTTGGACCATAAAGAAGGCTGAGTGCCGAAGAATTGATGCTTTTGAACTGTGGTCTTGGAGAAGACTCTTGAGAGTCCCTTGGACAGCAAGGAAATTTAACCAGTCCATCCTAAAGGAGATCAGTCCTGAATATTCATTGGAAGGACTGATATTGAAGCTGAAGCTCCAATACTTTGGCCATCTGATGTGAAGAGCCAACTCATTGGAAAAGACCCTGATGCTGGGAAAGATTGAGGGCAGGAGGAGAAGGGGACGATAGAGGAAGAGATGGTTGGATGGCATCACCAACTCAATGGACATGAGTTTGAACAAACTTCAGGACCTGGTGAAGGACAAGGAGGCCTGGCATGCTGTAGTCCATGGGGTCGCAGAGTCAGACACGACTGAATGACTGAACAACAATAGCTAAGTATTGATATTGCTGCTGACTCATCTCTTATTTAGCAAATAAGCTTATAGTCTAGAAATACTGCTTTTGATGCTATAAGAAATAAAAAGATTACTAAGCCATAGGCACAACCAACTGAAGAACTTACTGAGAGGACAGAAAAAATAAGACATTTATCCTGATAAGGACAAATAATGGGATAAGTGTGATGAGACTTATTTAAAGAGAGTTTTAATCACAGAGATAGACATATGGACTAAAAGAATGCAATATAAAACATATACTGGATACATAAGGACATGGAGTCGTGGTACATGAAAGAGGTAGCCTTCCAGATCTGACGAGAGAAGGATGGGCTGCCCAGTCAAGCACGCAGAACATTTAGCCAGTGGGCAGAAAAGGGGGCAGGATCCCTACCTCACACCCTGCCTGCAGCCAAGTTCCAATGGATAAAAACTCAAATGTAAAAAGGAAAATTTAAAACTTTTGAAGGAAAATATTTTCTAAAAATCTAAGAGCTTGGGGGAGGGAAGACTTTCTTAAAATGAGATGGAACAAACGACTAACCATAAGAAAGTGTTGTCATTAATTCAACTCCAGCATAAATAAAACTTTCTTTTCGTTGTCAGAGAGACTTTTAAGAACTGAGAGTTAGCAGAACCTTGAAGGTTAAGGGCCAGCTTCGGTGCTTCTTCTTTTCCAGGTACCTATTAGATCGGTGATACTCTTTTTTTTTTTTAACATTTTTGCCTGCTCTGGGTCTTCATTGCTGCTCTCAGGCATTCTCTAGTTGCAGCGAGTGAGGGCTGCTCTTCGCTGGAGTGTGCAGGTTTCTCATTGCAGTGGCTTCTCTCGTTCTGGAGCACAGGGTCTAGAGTGCAGGCTCAGTAGTTATGACCCACAGGCTTAGTTGTCCTTGAGCACCTGGGATCCTCCCAGACCAGGAATTGACCCTGTGCCTCCTGCATTAGCAGGAGGATTCTCAAGCACTGGAAGTCTAGTGCTACATCTTAAGATTCAGTTAGAAGTTTTCAACGCTTCACTTTAGTGGAGGAAGGGTCAGTGGTGTTGCCCTGCTTCAGGGATGGGATTGCCGTTGGCGATTGGTTGTTCACGGCTGGTTTTTGGCTCCACGACAGTGCATGACAGGAGAGCATCAGTCAGTAAGTACTTCAGTTAGGGGAAGAATCAGCTTTCAGCTGCAGGCTCTTGTTTGATTTAGCTAAAAACAACACATTTTAACCTTTTTTTGATAGTAAAAAATATGTATGATTGAGTTTCAAAATCTCTGTTAGTATATTTATCCCAACCCTGCCTCTCAATGTTGTTACTGAAATCCTTTGACCACTTCTGCTTTGAATTATAGCTTCTGCTTTTAATTATCCCTGTTACCTGCCACCAAAACTGTTTTTGCATGAATGGTTTGTCAGCGTCTGTCACTGCACACATTTTTGGAATCTCCACCAGGCTTTGATCTGTTTTGAAAGTATCAAATGTTCTAAAGAAAAATCATGATGATAAGTACCAAGAGATTGGTTGCTCACCTTGGAGATCTTTAAGTGAATGTTACATGTCTGGGAAGCAGATGAGAAAGACCACAGTGATGGTCAACAGAGTGCCAACCTGCTCTTTCTCCACTTAAAAAAAATCTTTTATTTATTTATTTGGCTGTGCCAGGTCTTAGTTGTGGCATGTGGGATCTAGTTCCCTGACTAGGGATTGAACCTGGGCTCCCTGCATTGGGAGCATGGAGTCCTAGCCACTGGACCACCAGGAAAGTCCCCTGTTTCTCCACTTTTTAATCATCAAAGTCTAGGCCTAATTTTTCTGGTCCCAGAACTAAGGTGTTTCAATTGAGCTTTTGGCTTTGTGCCTTTTCAACTCAAATGGGAAAATCATTTTCAAAGCACTGGCCATGCTTCATCTATACTCCACCAAACCTACACAAAATTGCTGCCATGTGAAGTCGCCATTTGATTGGCTGCCTTATTTTACCAATCACCAAGACTTACTTCATGACTAAAATCCTTTGTACATTTGCAAAGTTCTAAACTTCAGATTACTCCTGTATGTGAGCATTGTGTATTATGCCTGTATGTGTTTGGGGAAAGATGATATAATTTTGTGTGCAAGACTTCCTACTTTAATAAAAAATATTTAATGTCTCTGAAGCATTTAGTAAGAATGAAATAAAAAGGTGCTCTTAGGCTAGCATACTAGCTTGCTCATGAAAAAGAAAATGAACTGTTTGGTATTTTTAAGGTGAACGTGAAATTTTCAGAAATCTCTCAAATCCCAATTTTTAATTAAGCGCCGCTTCACTGAGGAATCATCTACATGTGAAACGTCAGCATCTGTTCTGTCGCTTATGCCACAAGTGGAATCATTTTGGGCAAAAACATTTCAACTCACTAAAAATTTTTTTTCACGGTAATGTTGAGCATGCAGTCATTTCAAATACCTCGAAAAGACTCCCTGTGTTTTGATAATGTGATGGAGGACGTTACCTAGAATTTTATCACTGAGGAATAAATTTTTGGTGGGGAAGGGGGATCTTTCCACAACAGAGAATGTGATCGTTGGCAGGTTGCAGGGAGATGCAGGTGGTAAGGTACTTGACTTCTGTTTACTTGGAGCTATCACTCAAGGGAAATCCCGGCATGACTGGAAAGCTGAAGACTGATCTCCACCTCAGATGGCTGCCTTGTGGGGGTGATGCTTGGGGATGGAGCAAAAGTCTAAGTCGTCAAATCTCCTGACTCTTTTTTAACCCCTTATGGGGTTAAAGACTCATCGCATTCTTCATGAGAAAACTACATGCCATATGATGCTGTTTGTTCACTTGGAAGCTTAGGTTTATTTGTAAGGCTCGTTGAAGCTTCACCAGATCAACAGATGCTTGATACCGCACTCATTTGACAGACTAAACATCAGGAGGATGAGCCTGAGGTTTTGTAAAAGTCAATCTGAGAGTCCAGAAGGTCCACAATTTGGCTTTTGCTGTCTATACAGTGTGTGGGATTCCAGCATGGACTATATGTGTCTCTTCACTTCAATTCAGTTCAGTTGCTCAGTTGTGTCCGACTCTTTGCGACCCCATGAACCGCAGCACACCAGGCCTCCCTGTCCATCACCAACTCCCGGAGTCCACCCAAACCCATGTCCATCGAGTCGGTGATGCCATCCAACCATCTCATCCTTTGTCATCCCCTTCTCCTCCTGGCCTCAATCTTTCCCAGCATCAGGGTCTTTTCAAATGAGTCAGCTCTTCGCATCAGGTGGCCAAAGTTTTGGAGTTTCAGCTTCAACATCAGTCCTTCCAATGAACACCCAGGACTGATCTCCTTTAGGATGGACTGGTTGGATCTCCTTGCAGTCCAAGGGACTCTTCAAGAGTCTTCTCCAACACCACAGTTCAAAAGCATCAATTCTTCAGCGCTCAGCTTTCTTTATAGTCCAACTCTCACATCCATACATGACCACTGGAAAAACCATAGCCTTGACTAGACAGACCTTTGTTGGCAAAGTAATGTCTCTTTTTTGAATATGCTATCTAGGTTGGTCATAACTTTCCTTCCAAGGAGTAAGCGTCTTTTGATTTCATGGCTGCAGTCACCATCTGCAATGATTTTGGAGCCCCCCAAAATAAAGTCAGCCACTGTTTCCACTGTTTCCCCATCTATTTGCCATGAAGTGATGGGACTGGATGCCATGATCTTAGTTTTCCGAATGTTGAGCTGTAAGCCAACTTTTTCACTGTCCTCTTTCACTTTCATCAAGAGGCCCTTTACTTCTTCACTTTCTGCCATAAGGGTGGTGTCATCTGCATATCTGAGGTTATTGATATTTCTCCTGGCAATCTTGATTCCAGCTTGTGCTTCCTCCAGCCCACCATTTCTCATGATGTACTCTGCATATAAGTTAAATAAGCAGGGTGACAATATACAGCCTTGACGTACTCCTTTTCCTAGTTGGAATCAGTCTGTTCCATGTCTACTTCTAACTGTTGCTTCCTGACTTGCATACAGGTTTTTCAAGAGGCAGGTCAGGTGGTCTGGTATTCCCATCTCTTTCAGAATTTTCCACAGTTTATTGTGATCCACACAGTCAAAGGCTTTGGCATAGTCAAGAAAGCAGAAATAGATGTTTTTCTGGAACTCTCTTGCTTTTTTGATGATCCAGTGGAAGTTGGCAATTTCATCTCTGGTTCCTCTGCCTTTTCTAAAACCAGCTTGAAGATCTGGAAGTTCACAGTTCATGTATTGCTGAAGCCTGGCTTGGAGTATTTTAAGCATTACTTTACTAGTGTGTAAGATGAATGCAATTGTGCGGTAGTTTGAGCATTCTTTGGCATTGCCTTTCTTAGGGATTGGAATGAAAACTGACCTTTTCCAGTCCTGTGGCCACTGCTGAGTTTTCCAAATTTGCTGACATATTGAGTACAGCACTTTCACAGCGTTATCTTTCAGGATTTGAAATAGCTGGAATAACTGGAATTCCATCACCTCCACTAGCTTTGTTCATAGTGATGCTTCCTAAGGCCCACTTGACTTCACATTCCAGGATATCTGAGTATATTTATGATAGTGATGTGGGAAATACTGGTGTGTTTTGCTCTAAGAAGAAACAGTGCTCCTGGTTTTGGGAAGGCCTTTCCATGACACCCATACCATCCTTATGAAATCTTCTGCTTCAAGGTCTTGTGCTCTTTGCATAATAAACATAATAAGCTGTTAACGGTTCTCTCAGGCACAGTTCAGGAAGCATCTAGAGCCAGCCATGGATTTGCCTGGGCCTTCCTCCCCTTGAATTCCTCGAATCCGTAGACTGTGCTTCCGTTTCTGTGGTTAGACCTGAAAAACCCCAACAGCACATGCACCTGGAATGATGCTCTATGGTGGTGGATGTTTGTTAGTATCTTTTTTTAAATCAGCTTCTATACATGTACTACAAAGCAATAGAAAAAGCAAAGAGCACTCTTTAAAAACATTAATAAAATAGGCAAATAGGCAAGATTGATCGAGGAAGAAATGCTGGGAGTGAAAAAGGGAACAAAAGCAGTAAAAACAACATAAAAATTAAAAACAATTTAATCGGTTAATTCTAATAGATTTATAAAAGTAGAGGACAATTCCTAGCTTTACTGAAGCTTCAAATAAAAGAGAACCTGTCTTTTTCAACCTGTTCCAGATATGTTGAAGCTCTCCAGAGTCAATAATTTTTCACACAAATGTTTCAGTTATCAGAATTATTTTTGAATCTACGATTATAAAGGGAACTGTAGGAAAATAAGCAAAGCTTTTCCAACACAGAATTCTATACCCAGCCAAGCTATGAATTTACCAGTCAGGGAACCAAGACTTTCAGACATATGAGGACACACTCCTTTCTCAGGCATTTAGGAACATGCAGTCCACTTAAAGGAGAAGAAATATCACATACCATTTTGTGATTCTTGTCTTACAGATGAGAAGGGTAAATATATGTTCACACAAAAGCCTGTACACATTTGTAGCTTTAGGTCTAATTAAACCAAAACCAGAAACTATCCAGTGTCCTTCATCAAGTGAATGGATAAACTGTGACACGTATGGATACACAACCCTATGCATGAATCTCTCAAATAAATGCCTCATGCTAAGTGAAAGAAACCAGATGGAAAGGTTACTTACTAAAGGACTCCATTTATCTGACATTCTGGAAAAGGCAATGCTGTAAGGATAAGAAATGGCAGTGGTTGTCTGGAACAGAGGTTCGGGGAGGGAACCAACTGCATAGGGGCCCTGGTGGAATGAAGAGGAAGTTTCATGTCAGTTATGGAGGTGGTGTATGTGACAGCTACATGATCATGCACATTTCTTACAGCTCCTTGAATCCAAGAAGGATAAAACTTGTTATAAGCAAATTATACATCCCACACACCTGAGTTAACAGTGACAGACACCACACTCCCGCCTCGAGGCAGTCCTGGCCACTATTTCTCATGACCCTGCTCCCGCCGCATCCTACGCAAGTTCTCCTTCCTCTCCAGTGCTTATGAAGACCTTCTCAGGGTCTCCAGGAACTGTCTCGTCATCTCTGGGTTGTCACCCTTTTAGTTGGAAGAATCAGAGTCATCTGACATTTCCTCATCAATCTCACTTTCCTGTCCTTCCAAGTTGTCAGCCATTTCACACCTCATCTCAATTCTTTTATTCCGAATTGTTTTACTCTGAATTTGCATACATGTTCAAGCATAGGTCATTTGCATTAAAGATAAAAGACTGTAACAATGAAAGAAAAATTGTGTTAACACATGTTTTACCTCACAGACAGCAGCGAATGCCTTGCTGACGACTGCAGTATAATTGCTGGGGGGACGCTCACTGGTTGGCACCCAGACTCAGCCGCTGTGTTGTGGCGAAGAATCTTGGGGATCCTTGGAGATGTGAATAATATCCAGTCACCCAAAATCCATGCCAGGGTGTTTGGCTATCTCTATGAACTCTGGTACAAGCTAGCAAAGGTACGTCCTGCTACTGTTAACTTTCATTCTGGTATGGTAACATTGATTTGTCACTTAACCTAAAAACTGTGTTGCATGTAACTTTTGAACACATTCTGGACCAAGTGTTTAGATACTGAGACAAAGTACGTTTGGTGATCAAAAAATAAAAAATACTTATAGTTTGGTCATTTTATATATGTCTAAAAGTTATTTAATGCATAAATAAACTATTACTATAGGATATCAAAGAATGGGATATTATACAATAGTTGTAGTTACTCTCTTTATAAAAGCAGTACTGGTCTTATTGTACAGAATTTGAATGTAGAGAAATGCTAAGAAATTTAACCTCACCGTCCACATGGAAAGCCATTATTAGTATATAATCTTATTTCTGAGGATAATTTTTGTAACAGTACAATCTCTTGTCCTTTGTTTGTAAAAGAATACATACAATTTTCATTCTAGGGTTGGTTTTTGTTTACAATATACGTTTTCCCCATGTTAGTACTTTTTTAAAAAATGTGATTTGTGTTTATAGAGTATAACTCATGAAACCATTCCTTATCACTTGAAGTTCACGATGACCTCTGCAAACATTAAGATTGAAGGAATAACAGTGCCCTATGCTAAGTCACTTCAGTCGTGTCCGACTCTGTGTGACCCCAGAGACGGCAGCCCACCAGGCTTCCCTGTCCCTGGGATTCTCCAGGCAAGAACACTGGAGTGGGTTGCCATTTCCTTCTCCAATGCATGAAAGTGAAAAGAGAAAGCGAAGTCGCTTAGTTGTGTCCGACTCTTAGCGACCCCATGGACTGCAGCCTACCAGGCTCCTCCGTCCATGGGATTTTCCAGGCAAGAGTACTGGAGTGGGATGCCATTGCCTTCTCCGAACAATGCCCTAGTTTTGCATTAGATCTAAAGCCAGCACACAATTCAAAAAGACAGTAGATCTCATGATAAAAGAAATACTTGTAAATGCTGTAGCTTTTCACTCAACTTACAGAAATTTAATTGACAGCAGCTGTTTGACCATGGAGCATGATATTGACGTGTCATTGGGATAAACCGTGTATTATCTTGCCTAAAATTCTCCTCGTTTTGAATCATAGATACGGGATAACCTGGCAATAAGCCTGGATAACCAGTCTTCTCCATCTCCTCCTGCCTTGATCCCACCGCTCAGAATGTTTGCATCATGGCTATTTAAGGCAAGTGAATATGTGTTTATTCCTTTATTGTAATTTCCCCTTCCTTTCTGAAATTGAGTTTAAAAAATGTAATTGCCCAAGACTGCATGTTTTGAAGACAGGCTGGGTCTTACTCAAGCCAGCGCTTCCCACATCTCCATAAACAACTTTGTGGACAACGGAGCAGTAAATGAAAGGACAAAATGCATCTGCATCTGGGGTTGATTAAATCTCTGAACGTCTCCTTGGCAGGCGACGACGCTGCCTGACGATTATAAGGAAGGCAAACTGCAAGCCTATAAGCTGATCTGCTCCATGATGACCCGGCGCCAGGACGTCCTGCCCAACTCAGATTTCCTGGTGCATTTTTACCTCGTCATGCACCTGGGACTGACCAGCGAGGACCAGGTATCTGTGAGGCCTCCATTGTACGTGTTGTGTTTTTGCAGGTGAAATTGGGGTTTGTCAAAGTACCCCTGAAGGTTGAAATTCTCTGTAGTTTCGAGTCTTTCACATGCAGCAGCACCAGTGACCTTTCAGGAATGAGTCCGACGTGTCTCATCCAGGCTGCTGCTTCTCCCCACTGACTCTATATTTCACCAGCCGAATTTGAACTCTGTGGCCTGTCCACTTCTGTGTGATCTAATCTCTGCCTGTTGTCAGCCTTAGAAATACTCATCTCACTCATCTTTTTGCTGGGGTTCTACATTAGATATTGTTATGAAGAAGATGACTTTGGCCATTTAAAAATGTTTGAAATGTTAGGATGTTCTCGAGAATGACCTCACCTTAAATTATGGTTTCTGACATCTCTTGAAGGGGAAGTAATTCCTCTTAAAGAAATGTGATTGGTGGTTAAGTTGAAACAGAAGGGCCAAAGGAGCCACCAGTCACCAGGCTGTAGCCTCTGGCCTTCCTCCTTTTAGAAGCCCCCTGCTTGTGGGCTGATGACAGGGAAGGGGGTGGGACCACTGACTCTCCACCTACTATCTGAATATCAAGCAAGCAGGTGACGTGATTGATGTGTGAAGCTTGAGATTGTCCTGGACTTTACTTAGAGGATGGGTTTAGAAATGTGATAGTGCTAAGACAGAGTAGGACATTGGGCCTGGCGATTAATGAGGAAGTGATTAAACAAATAATAGCTTTGTTTTTTTTTTAATGGCAAGAACTAAGATGGTAGCATTGGAGGTGGCAAAAAGGAAAGGGAAGAGTTTAAGAAATGTGAAGGCATTTAATTTTAGCACCAGGTCCTCTTGACTGATAGCTTGACTGGGCTTCCCTGATGGCTCAGTTGATAAAGAATCTGCCTGCAATGCAGGAGACCCCAGTTCAAGTCCTGGGTCAGGAAGATCTGCTGGAGAAGGGATAGGCTACCCACTCCAGTATTCTGGCCTAGAGAATTCCATGGACGGTATAGTCCATGGGGTTGCAAACAGTCAGACATGACTGAGCGACTTGTACTTCACTTCCTCTTAACTGATTATAGGTTTGGGAATGTTTCAGGATTTACCCTTTAAATTGATAATACTTACCAGTGAACTAGAGTCATTTGTGAACTACCGAGTAGCCATCCTTTCTGTCTTTATGTGATGTTTTGAATATATGATGCAGACACACAAACCTTTTGATACATGTAAGAGGTCCTTCTCCAAATTTGCCAGCCTTGCCTTGGGCCCTGTTTAAAGCCCTTGTGAAACATTCCCTGCTAAACTCTTCGAGCTTTAGTCACTAAGCTTCTCCCCCAAAGTAGTAAATAGCTATACTGTCCTACTGTGTTGTCTCTGTCATATTCACTACATTTCCAGCAACATGCACTGGACATCTATAGAGCAGGTTGGACTTAGGTGCATGTAGAAATAGGGATGTGTAAGTAGACTTGTTTGTACTCCTTGCTCAGATATGTTGCAGCCATCATTGCGGATGAAAGCATGTTTTATAGAATGATGCAACTCAGGGCATGTGGAAGATTAAGGGTAAAAATAGGAAAGAAAATTAACTCACAGATATTAATGAGATCCCTCAGTGACAGAACCAAGAGAGGAAGGTGCAGTTAACAACCCTGTACCTTAAAGCCGTATTTTGCTAAGCTTTGCAGGAAAAACATCTACTTGGAAATGATAATCAGCTGTACAATCTCTGTAGAATTCTTTGTAGAATTTAACACAAATAACTTTGAAGTCAGCTGTAAACACTTAGTATTTCTAGAATGAGTTTTCCAGAAAGTCATGTAAATAGGTGTGTTTAGAATCCTTTCTATTTTAAAGCGTGTTGGAGTAAAAATGAAACAGTAAAATGAGATGAGATCTGTATATTATAACAGTTGAGAACCCCTAACATTATTTCAAAAATGGGATTTTGCGGGGTAGAAAAAAGAGTTTTCAAAGTTTATATGTAAAATTTTAACACTTTAATATATGCCTTATTTTTGGTCAAGTTTGATCTTTTGTAGTTCATTTTAAAATACATAAATCTTAAATGATGGCCCACTGCTAGTAGTAATCCCACCATCCAGACTTCTAAGAGAGAACAGGGATATCGTAAATCTCTATTTTATAATCAGCCTTTTGTTTCCACCGTTAGAAGCTCATGTTTTTATGTTTCATAGAATTGACTATTTTGCTGTAACCGTAACAATTATTGGTATATGTTTGAGAAGTGATGACTGTCTGCCAAACAGAATTACTCTAAATAAACTTTATTCCTTTGCCAGAAGTACGTTATGCAGAAGGCTTTCTAATGAAGGAAACTTTTCTCATTTAAGTAAGAAATGTCTCCGGTAATTAGTTTAACTTTTGGTCCACATGTCTAAATAGGTCATGGTGGTTGCTCCAGAACTTCTATGGCTTCTGGAAACACATGTTATATTAATTATAAAAAGCAAATAAAGCATGTACTATAAAGAATACAGTTAAATTCAATGTCTTAATTGACTAACTGTGCACCTGTGACTTGGACTTTCTGTCTTGTAAGAGTTTTCAAAGTGCTGTGCTTTTATGTAGCCTGGCACCAGACAGCTTCTTTCTTGCAGAGAGAACCTTGTAAAAAAATATTCCTTAGTTTTTAATGAAATGAGTACTAGCTAATCTTTTTTAGATTTTTAACAGGTTAGTTTTGTCTTCCAAATAAAATCCAAGGTGAATTTCTTCCTCTCACCTCTGGGTGGCACCCTTGTCTGCACGATGGTGGTTCACCAGCCAAACAGAGCCTTGGAAGTTTCCTGGGAGACCCAGTTCCCTGGGGAGCTTGATGCTATGGCCTGGCCCAAGTTACAGATGCTTTCCCATATCGGAGAGTAGCAAAACCATGTCAGTAGTGACAGAAAGTGTGGAATTAGAAATAAGGTCTAAAATGTTAAAAAATCTTTTTTTTTTTCCAAACTTAAGAGCACTTACAGAAATGGAAGATTTCTTTTGTTAAAAAAAATTGTAAAATACCTCTCTGATGATGTGCTGTGTTACAGCCATATAAAATAGCAGTTTCATCTAATGTAATAGCAAATTAGTTACATAAACAAATACAGTCATTTCTGTATTCTAAAAAAGTAATCGGAATACATATACCAAACAGCCAGAATTCAAAATGTAGCACATTCCAAACCAACTGCTTTTAATACTGTTTGGACCGGTTATTCAACAGTTTCGTAGATAAAACCATGGCCTTATCGAGTGACATGTCCCACAGTAAGATGTGTGTAGTGGGAGTTTATGGTTTATTGGTGTGATGGAGAAAATGCTTTGAAATAGCTTTATTTTTCCTTGACTATGAATTTTTTAAGAAAAAATGTATCCTGTTGCTGATTTAGAAAATAATTAAGATGGTAAAGACTTTAAAAAACAACTATACATTATGAGTAAGATTCAGGAAGGCTCTGGGACTGCCTGGACTGGTTGTGCAGGGGGTCTTCTCGCTGGCTTCCCTCTGGCCTGCTGCTCTGGGCTGAGGTAGGTGGAGGGTCGCCATCTCCGCACCACTGCAGTGCCAGACCCAGGACTGGGAACTCGTGATGTTGTCCATCGATTCTTCTCTGCAGTTCAGTTAGACAAATATCATGACCCACTGTATAAATAGCTAAGGCTCAAAAGATATTGAGGGCATTTGCCCAACGCCACACATAAGAAGGGCTGTGAGAGCTCTCGGGAAGCCTGGCTTATTCATCAGGGTCTGTCTCTCCCATGGATTCAACGCCGCACATGCTGGGCAAACAAACGGGCCTCGACCGCGGCCCTCCTCCTGTCTTGTTTCACCTGGGCTTTGCCCTCAGTCCTGCCTGCCACTCAGAGTCCTCCTCCCTGGGACCCCTCCTCCCATCCCCGCCTGCAGTACCCTCCCTTGCTCCCACCCGGTCCCTCACCAGCTTCTCTTCCAAAGCTGTTCCTGGTTCTGCTTCGTCTGTCCTAATACTTAAGCAGCTTTTTCACCTCAGTCTCCCTCTCTGAATATGTGGACATGAAAGGAGCTAGGGTTTGGATTTATTAAAAACAGTTCCTATTAATTTCATCATTATTTAAAACAGATGGACAGATCAATATGTGTGAAATGAAAAAGGACAGTTGAGGAAAGGAATGTTATTTTTATGTTTCTAAGAACATATATCAAAGACTGGAAAGTTTTCTTTGCTTAAAATTTAAGTAAACTATTTTTTAACAATGACTTACAGATTGAAGGTCTTAATGCAATTTGTCTGTTAAATACATCAAAGTTAAATTGGCCTTTAAATGTGGAGCTTACATCAGTGCAATTATGGTTGCAAATTTGCATATAGAAATTTCGGGAAATGAGGGTCTTTGTCATTTTCATCTATGATGTTGCATTATTGTGCGTGTGTGCTCAGTCGCTCAGTCGTGTCCGACTCTTTGCAGCCCCATGGACTATAGCCCACGAGGCTCCTTTGTCTGTGGTGTTCTCCAGGCAAGAATACTAGAATGGGCCTCCATGCCCTCCTCCAGGGGATATTCCTGAGCCAGGGATCAAACCTGCATTTGCAGGCGGATTCTTTACCACTGAGCCGCCAGGGAAGTCGTGTTATATTTGGTAACAAACCAAAAAACACAAGGCCACTCCCAGGTGGGGAAATAGGTTTAGGAAAGTCTGCTGCAGCTCCGGGCCCTCGCTATGTGAAGTCAGGATACAGTGTAAGGGATGATAGTTAGGAGCCTGGGCTCCCAGCCTTCTGTGCTCCAGGCTTGGCATCCCTCTGAGTAGACAAGTGATCCGACCTCCTTGCACCTTGGCCCCCTGACCTGCATATGATTGTAGCGCTGCCCTGAGGGGGCCCCTGGGAGACTTTGAGGGAGTAGACCGAGGAAGGCACTCAGTTCGAGGCCGCCACTGCACTTGGTGAGCACAGACCCTCGCGGTGACACCAAGGATACCGAGGAAGGCAGGGCAGCCCCTCGGCCAGATGAGCCCATTTTATTTTTCTGATGTGTTAGGGTATTGGGTTGTTTTTTTCCCTCACCCATATATTCTCTTACTTTGGAACATAACCATTTGACTAAAACCTGTCACTAGGCATCCTGGAATTTCAGAACGTAGTGTGGATGTGAGAGTTGGACTATAAAGAAAGCTGAGTGCCAAAGAATTGATGCTCTTGAACTGTGGTGTTGGAGAAGACTCTTGCAAGTCACTTGGACTGCAAGGAGATCCAACCAGTCAATCCTAAAGGAAATAAGTCCTGAATATTCATTGGAAGGACTGATGTTGAAGCTGAAACTCCAATACTTTGGCCACCTGATGCGAAGAACTGACTCATTAGAAAAGACCCTGGTGCTGGGAAAGATTGAAGGCAGGAGGAGAAGGGGACAACAGAGAATGAGATGGTTGGATGGCATCACCAACTCAATGGACATGCGTTTGAGTAAGCTCTAGGAGTTGTTGATGGACAGGGAGGCCTGGCATGCTGCAGTCCATGGAGTCACAAAGATTCGGACATGACTGAGCGAGTGAACTGAGAAACAACCACTTCCCTGCTGTGGGTCAGATACGAGAAATGACGTGTCCACTGACCTTTGTGACCTGGATGTTTCTCATGTGTCCTGGCTATTGGCTCCCTTTCCAGGCACTTCTCACCCCAGGCAGCATGTGCCCGCTGTGGGATCGCTGCCAGAGGGCTGGACACCCTGGCGGCCAGGTGACATCCAGCCATGTTCCAGCCCAGCAGGGGCCCCGTGTGGCTGTAGATGGCAGGTGGGGCAGCCTGCATCGCTCTGGCCCCTCCATCGCTGGCAGCCAGACCCTGCTGGGGCCACACCCCAGTGGCTGGGTGCCTGGCTGGGCAGGGTTGCCCCCTGGGTCCTCTAGCCAGTCTATGAGCCCTCTAATGCCCTGATAGAAACCCCTGTTGTCTCAGACTCAGCATAGGAAATCTTTCGTTTGTAAGAACCTGGTTCCCTCAGTGAGGTCCTGGGAGGCACCAGTGGTGTGGGATCCACGTGGCTCGGTGTTTCAGGTGCTAAAAGCACTGGAAGCATTTCCTTCTCCCCCACCTCGCCCCCTGCTAATTTGTTTTGTAGCCAAGAGTATTTAACTTGTTTTAGGAATGTTTTTGCTTTCACTCTGCTGTACATTTTAGTGCATCTTTTCCTTACCAGTGCTAAATAAAACATAGTTTTAAACATCATGCACAAAGGAATATTCTATCATGGAAGTCACAACAGTTCCTGATTTTCTTAACGGATGTTACAGCCTCCTCTCATGAGATACATGATGGAATAATATAATAATAAACAGTCATTTGTAAGGAGATCCCAAGGGGCCCCTCGGTGAGCATGAGGCTCAGCAGTGAGCCCTGAAAGCAAGGTGCGGGGGTGACATTTGTAAATTGGCCATACCTGCTTCTTCTAATAACCCCAGACAGCCTGTATCATGCAGCGATACGTAATGATTGCATCACCTTTTCTCAGACAAAGAACCGTTCTTTGCTGGAAATTTAGACATAACTAGAACTGTGTATGTGAGCTATACATAAATTTATAAATATATTTACAGCAAAACATCAGTGAATGTTCAGTTTTAGAAAAAGTGAAGAATTAACATGTCAGATTGGAGACCTAACTTATCTCCTATCCAAGGAAATAGTTCTAATACATCTCTAAAGTTCTTATTCTGTACAGGGAGTGATTGTTACCCAAGTTTGAATTCATGGGATTTTAACTTGGTGCCAGCAGGATAAAGTGCATATTTATAAAGTTAAAGGTCCAGCTAATGTTGGGAAGGTTAAATAATAACCTTGATGTGTGTCAGTAGAGGAACTTTAGAAGGCTATCTTAAAAGTTTTTGATATTTGCAAAACTAATACAATTATGTAAAGTTTAAAAATAAAATTAAAAAAAAATTTTTTTTAAATTGTAGGTTTGTTACAATGAGTGAAATAAGACGAATTGGAGGCCTTCTTCCTAAGGTTTTTAAGAATGGGCAAATGTATATTCCAAGACTCCAGGATTTCAGATGGCTTTAGATTATATTCAGCATTTGACTTTAATGGATGCCAAGCCTCGTACTGGGAACTCCCAGACCTGGGCTCTAGATTGAGCTCTGTCCCCCACCGACCATGGGGACCTTGCCAACCACAGGCAGTCAAGTGGATGAGGGGGCCCCAGGACTTCAGAGGCCCTTCCTTGAGCATTACTGGGTCCTCTGATTTATAATTGGGCAGTTTATTATTAGGGCCACGTCGTCCTTTCCTCAAAACAGTAAAAGCTTCAATGACCTTTTCCTGTTGAGCACTTTTCCCCACCATAGTAAAGACCAGCGTGGTTCTGAGGGTGTATCTGGTGGTACGAGACCCACAGACAATGAGTGTCTGTAACATCCATCCTCTTATGCAAAGGGCTGCCTGAGCTATGCCCACACTGCAGAGATGGAACCGTGCTGAACACCCCTAGACGTCGGCTGGTTTGGAAGCAGCTCACGGGGAATGGGCATCCGGCAGGACTTCCAAGGATGGTGGGAGGACAAGCAGGATGGGATTTCTCAGGGCATGTTGAAGGAGCAACAGCCAGGGTGGTTTTGATCTAGTGCCCGATGTGTTCGTGGACATGACATGTGGACGTGGCTCCAGGCAGCACTGGAGACAGCCTTGTTCAGAGCCGAGTTCATCCCACGGATAATGGGGAGCTGAGCACAAGCGTGTTAGGAAGCTTAGGGCTCAGTGGTTGTGTGGGGTGGACCATGGCCAGGAGGGCTGATGACAAGAGGCACAGAAACAGGCGAGGGGATGAGGACCTGGTCAGGATTTATGTGTGTATACATGTATGTGTGTGTATTTATATTGTTTGTTGTTGCTGTTTTAATCACTAAATCATGTCCATCTCTTTTGCAACCCCATGGACCATAGCCTACCAGACTCCTCTGTCCATGGGATTATCCCTATAAGAATAGTGGAGTGCGTTACCATTTCCTCTCCAGGGGATCTTCCCTTCACAGGGATTGAACCTGTGTCTCCTGCATTGGCAGGCAGATTCTTTACCACTGAGCCACCAGGGGAAGCCCTGTGTATTTATATACTTGTGTGCATGTATGTTCTGTGTTTTATGTGTGGAATATCGCAGCCCAGTGGGGTGTAGGGCTGAATGCTAAGTGCCCCGAGAAGGCAGGATCTCCTGGCACTGTGTTCATTTTTTTCCTCAAAGCAAGCATTGGTTCAGGAAAGCAAGGTGATGAATTGAGAAAAAGTGGGAGCAGGGCAGGATGGGACCCCCTCCTCACCATGGACACTGCAGCACCAGGGCAGACTCAGCAGGTGTGTCAGAGGGTACACCCAGGGATGTCCCCAAAGAATTCTCACCTGTTGGGAAGTAGAAATGTACGGGAAAGGCTTCCAGGCACATTTTCTCTCCACGTGAGAGAAGGTGTTCTCTAATCCTGTCGGAATTCAAGCAAATTGTAGATTTATTTACAGTTATTAAGCTAGAACTTCTAAAAGTCTCAGTTATTTTATGTTGCCTTAGCCCATTTTGTTACTGTTTGTTTTTGGAAAGTAATTATATGCTTAAAAGCAAACTTCTACTTTCCTAAAAATATAATTCCCGTTAGTTTGAATTTACATTAGTCAAATTGAGTGGTATTTTACTGGAAAAAGGGTTTGCTGTAGCAATAAACAAAACTTTCAAGTTGTAGGTTTGACGGAAGAGTAAATATTTACAAGGATAGTTGGTGTGTGTCCGTCGTCTCCTGACGTGTATCCTTAAGTTAATAATAATTCCTACTGTGTGCTTGTTGTCCAGACCCCAAATGATGAAATGTCTGTATCACAGAGTCAGTCTTGTATTAGGTGGCATCCACTGGTTCCTGAGTGTTTCCCATAGGGTTTCGTGAGAATGGACAAGCCATAGATTAGTCAAGTTTCATCAAAGAACATTCTGTTATAACTTGGTTCAGCTTCTCAATGGCCATGGAGACTTAAGATAGATAACTGCACCAAAACAACAGACTGCGGGGCTTTTTCCTTCTCTTTTCAGCTGTAAAAACCAGTAATTATTTTCATTAAGCTGCAGTCCAAGCCCCCTGACACCTAAGGAAAGTAGAGCTATGTGAAAGGTAGCAGATGGTGGAGGCTTCAGTGATGAGGGTAACAAGTGGGCTGCCAACTTGTTCCACGGCTTCAAAAGGTGTAAGGTTATCGCCTAGGGGGTAGTCCTGAGAGGAACGGTCCACCTGAGAAGCCAACACTACGCTTTTGTCGGACTTCCCTTCCTGAGCTGAAAATGTCAAGACTTTCAAGTACATGCTACCAGTGAAGGATACTAATTACATCTGTTTAGCCATCAGGGTCTAATAAGCGTCTGCATGACATACATTAAATAAAAATGCAATATAGCAACTCAATATATGTGGAAAATTGAAAGCTTGTATTCCTACTGAATACGCTCACCATGCAGTGTATGAGCTGGCCTACAGTTTGCAGCAGAGAAAATGTTCTTTTACCCCGAGGCCTCTCTCTGGAAGGTCCATGGTCTCTCGAAGCCCAGGTCTCCAGAATCTTCTTTAGCAGGCTCTCAGGGGGAGTGGACACTCCCATCAATGTGTCAATTGATAGATTATCAAAGGAATCACAGGAGAGCTCCCTGAACCCACGTACATCCTGGGGAGGAGCAGGTGACTGTGGCCTCTGAGCTGGACCTTCTGGTTGAGCTTTTGGCTTCGTCAGTTTCAGAGCAGGCATTGACCTTCTTCGGTGGCAAGTTCACCCCCTTTAGATGGGAGAACAGGGATTCCTGGGCCGTGGGGGAGCTCCAGGGATGTTGGGCGTGTCTGGAGACGTTCTGGTTGTCGCAGTGGGGAGTGGGGCATGCTGGCATCTAGTGAGTAGAGGCCAGGCATGTCACACCCTACAGTTCCTAGGACTCCAGCAAAGACTACAACCCGGAGAGTCAGCAAAGAGAAGCTGTGCAGGGACGCCAGGGCAGGGGAAGGGCCAGGCCCTGTGAATTAACCCATGCATTTTGGCAGCCATCAGAGGATGAAAGGAAGCTCCCAGCTTAACCAAGAACAGGAAAACACGTGAAGGTTTAACCAGGGAGATTGAAGCAGGGGAGGCAGGTGTTTTAGGTGAACTGCATGGAAATTGCCAACATGGGACTGGTTTTCCAAAAAAAGAGGAGGGAGGTACAGTTCCTATGGTTCAGCTTGTAAAGTAAGGGCTTCCCTGGTGGCTCAGTGGTAAAGAATCTGCCTGCCAACAGTTTAATCCTTGGTCCAGGAAGATCCCACCTGCCTTGGAGCAACTATGCCTGTGTGCCACAGCTCCTGAACCTGTGCTCCAGAGCCTGGGAGCCCCAAGTACTGAAGCCTGTGCACCTAGAGCCCACGCTCTGCAATAAGAGAAGCCATCACAATGAGAAGCCCTTGTACCACAACCAGAGAGTAGCCCACACAGCCACAAAGACCCAGCACAGCCAATAAATGGAAAAAAAAAAAAATCAATTGAAGAAGTAGCACGTGAAGTGAACTGATTGATTCAGAATCAACATGAAAAATATCCGAGATGTATCTTGTCTGGAGCCCAATCTGTCTGTGAGGATGCGGCTGTAGGTGTGAGTGCAGCGGGAGGGGCTCAGGGGGGCTCTGTTCCCCCATGCAGGCCACCAGGGGAGCTGACAGGGAGAAGGTGAGCAGAGCACAGCCTGTGTGGTGACAGGTCAGCCCATGGGCACAGATGGTGGCTTTCATCAGAGGTCCAGAGCCCTGTCTGGTGAGAGATCAGGCTGGGGGACTTCCCAGCCTGGTGTCCGGTTCACACCAGTGTCTGGTTCACACCAGTGTCCAGTTCACACCGGCACGTGACCAATTTGGGATGTGCAGCCTCTCACACTCTGGGGTATCTGTCCTAGGCCACCTGGCCTGGCCCCCACACAGGCAGACTAAGGAAAGGGGCATCCACTGTGGGGCTTGAGCCCTGACCTTGCATGTGGATGATCACATGGGCTTGTCTGGCTTCAGGTTCTTGTCCCAAGAAGTAGGGTCCTAGCGGCTGTCTTGGGGGCCTTGGAAAGGTGAGCACAGTGAAACCCCAGTGCCAGATAGCAGAAGGGATTCCCTGTGACCAGAATATCGCCTGTTGACCTATGAGATCCTCTTTAACCATTTAGAACTCGATGAAGATTCTTGGGAAAATTCATGTTTCCTTTAGGCAGAGAAGAAATGAGATGGCTTCTCCCGTTTCAAGTCCTAAACAGTTACTTGGGGGAGGAGGCTGCTTCAACTACATTTGGAAGGGAGGGATTTTTTTTGTAATATAAGAGATTTTTAAATCATGATTATGAGTTATGGTCCATCAAGATTGGCCTTGGATACAGGGAAACAACGTCAAGAAGAGCATTGAAAATGGAAGTTTTGTTTCTGGGAGGAAGTGCTCTCCTTGTGGGGATTAATCTCTTTTTGTGCATTGATTTCTTTTTAACGTGTAACAATAAGTGGCAGGGTGGTAATTGCAGATTGTTCAGCTATTAATGCTATTTACTGGAACACAGTTCAGAGAGAACATTGTTTTCTAAAGAAAGAATAAACAACAGTTTTCTTTTGTTCTTCCTTGGAAAAATATCCTTTGATAGGTATTTGTGGGCTTGAGAGATGTTAGCAAAAGAGAACCTTTTAGTAATAAGATGTTAAAATAAAATAAAATACCTTTTTTTTTTAAACTCTTGGGTGAGCATGTGCAGGATGGTGCTTCTGTGAAGACCCATCACCTGTTGCTTCCTTCCCTGGGTCCCCCTGGAGGGCTGGCTGGTCCCCAGTGGGTCCCTACGCTCTGGACCTCACTCTCAACTGTATGGAGCTGCCCCCTGCCCCTTAGAGGTCACAGCTTAGAGGAGGTTCCCTCCTGTGATCGCACCTTCATGGGCATCAGGGCTGCATGTCTAGTGTATACATTCCGGAAGCACATTTTTAAGTCACGGCAGCCACTTGTTGACTTCACTTGAAAGTATAGCTTTAAAAATATATTTGCATTCTTAAGCAGAGTGATCAAGGTGAAAGAATACTTTGCCCTTGAAAGCTAAATGTTGCCCTCAGCGTGGTGTCATACATTCGAGGCTGTCTGCTCACAGATGTCCAGGGGGTCCCCGTTGACCCCAAGGTCACAGTTTCTCTTCTGATGTTCGGATTTGTGTCCACACCTTGATCTCTTTCTGGCCTTGATTGACCTCTTACTCCCTGTGTATAAAATGGAAAGGTCAAATGATGACCTTTCAGATCTTCCTTCTCTAAGGTTTTCTGGTCCCAAGGAACACTAAATACACTGTCACGCAGACTTAGTGAATCTTCCCCGCAATGGATTTCGGTACTTCTTTCTGAGAGAACAGGCGTGTGTGTTGGAGCCTAATCTGGGTCTTTGCGTGAGGGTGAGGAACTGTTCTGCTTGGCATCAGTAGTGATGACAATTATACCTGCCCTGCACATTGGCCATGGCCTTGGGCGGCACCTGAGTGTGTTCAGCTTATGGTTTTCTCTAAGAATTTCTTTTCAGTATCATGTTCAGTTCAGTCACTCAGTTGTGTCCGACTCTTTGTGACCCCATGGACTGCAGCACTCCAGGCCTCCCTGTCCATCAACAACTCCCGAGTTGACTCAAACTCATGTCCATTGAGTCAGTGATGCCATCCAACCATCTCATCCTCTGTCGTTCCTTTCTCCTCCCGCCTTCAATCTTTCCCAGCATCAGGGTCTTTTCCAGTGAGTCAGTTCTTTTCATCAGGTGACCAAAGTATTGGAGTTTCAGCTTCAGCATCAGTCCTTACAATGAATATTCAGACTAATTTCCTTTAGGATGGACTGGGTGGACTGGTTCACTGTCATGAGGAGCGTCTGTTTCTAGCTGAGGTATTGCTGAGACGGGACAAACAGTGAACCTACAGGCAGTGTGGCTGGCTGTCTAGTGCCTACATGTGTGCGCGGCTCACTCCCTGGGGCTTCCCTGGCATCTTCAGGCAGTAAAGGAGATCCGCCTTCCAATGCAGGAGATACAGGTTCCATCCCTGAGTTGGGATGATCCTCTGGAGAAGGAAATGGCAACCCACTCCAGGATTCCTGCCTACGAAATCCCATAGACAGAGGAGCCCAGTGGGCTACAGGCCGTGGGGTCACAAAAGAGTCAGACATGACTGAGCAGCTAAACAATGTGGTTCACTCACGGGGATGACTCCTACCTCAATGATTCTATAGGTTCTCACGTGATTAGGTGCCATGAGTATGTTTCATGGGGTCACAAAGAGTCAGACACAACTGAGTGACTGAACTGAACTGAACTGAACTGAACTGAGTGTGTTTCTGATCAGCCTGTTCTCAGTGAGGCTGTGACTCCCCGCTTCTGCTGCAGAACACAGTCAAAGCTATTGAGGATGGGGTGGAGGAGAGCATAGAGAGACTTGACTCAGTTTGGCCTCTTCTGCAACAAGCAAGTGGTAGCCGCAGAGAAAGCAGAATTTAGCATCCTCCAACCCACTCCCCCACCCCCTAGGCCCTGGTAGATTCTAGGGATGCACAGATGCCTTTGTGCACAGATCTGACTACCAGGGCAGTCCTCTTCCAGAACGAGGTGTCTGTGACCAGTGAGCTGAGTGCTCAATCTGTACATGCAAGACTGGCGCAGCCTCCAAGTGAAAGTGAAAGTCGCCTTAGTCATGTCCAACTCTTTGCAACTGCATAGACTCTAGCCCACCAGGCTCCTCTGTCCATGGAACCCTCCAGGCGAGGATGCTGGAGTGGGTTGTCATGCCTTCCTGACCCAGGGATCGAACCCCGGTCTCCCGCATTGCGAGCAGATTCTTTACCATCTGAGCCACTAGGGAAGCCCGACACAGCCTCCGTGCTCCCCTCCCCCCATTTACCAGCAGCAGCTCCTTGAAGCCCTCACTTGCTAAAGTCTCGTCACGAGGGGTTAATCACCGCTCCGAAGCACCTGCATCACCCTCATTAGGCCAGCCTGTTGTGCAAACTGTCATGTGGATTTGAGGCTTATCAGGGTCACGGCTAAGACGGTCCTTACAGAGGCAGACCAAGGCATCTCCAGGGCCAGGGTGCGGGGGTGGGGGCAGCTGGCAAGTCCCTTCTCTCTGTGACTCTCGACAGCGTCCTTCATCTTCTGAAGTCGTAAATGTGCCAGGACTTCCTGGTGGGTTTGCAGCCTCCCTTCTCAGCCTCGCAAGTTAGAGGTGACAGGGCACGATTCCATGAATATATTAAAAACCGCTGAGTTGTACTCTCTAAAGCGTGAATTTTTATTCTGGGTAAATTACATTTAAAGCTTTTATAGACAACAAACAGAAAAAGAGGCAGGTAAGAGGCTGGTGACGTTGTCAACTCCAGTATCAGAATTCATATAGTGTTTCTTAAAATCAGTTAACCAATCAGTCTCTCCCTTTTCCTGGAGCAATCATCCCATCTTCATCAGTTTAAAGGCGAGCTGAGTGTTTCTTCTCAGATGAGGGATTCATTGTTAAGCAATCATTAAAAAAAAAAAAAACAAAACTGAGTCTCTCCTGTAGGGCTTGTGGTTTGCAGTGGCTTTCTCTGCCATCTGCCTTCTAATTCTGTCCCTGGTCCTATGCATATGGTTCAAGCAGCAATGCCTGTGACCCTTAGAAGTTTGTTTTGTGTTTGTAACTCTCTCCTTTGCTGTGTCTAACCAAAGCACTTTTCAGGGTGAGAAGTAGGAGGTGATTTTATTTCTCCAGTGGCAGAACCCAATTACTCTGTCCTGTCATATTTCTCCTGGCCTTGGTAACATAGTTACACCCGGAGAAGTCACATTTGTTCAGCACGCATAAAAATCTCTGCCTTTCCTCCAAACAGATTACACCACACTTGGCCTTTTGAGCAGAGAATGAATTGCTTGTACTGCATATTCCTTGGCCCAGATCGTGAAAGTAATTTTTAAGCTTTGTCCTCTGTGTTTATTTCCAGTGACTTTCTGTAAGGGCAGTGCTTATGACATGATCTGTTACAACTTTCTTTTTCTTAATATATATTTTTATTCATTTATTTGACTGCACTGGCCCTTAGTTGAGGCATGTAGAATCTAGTTCCCCTACGGGGGACCGAACCCCTGCATTGGGAACTCAAAGTCTTAGCCACTGGGCCACCAGAAGTCCCTGTTATGTTTTCTTTCCTTCTTTTTTTTTTTAGATTAATGAGTTTATTTTAATTGGAGGATAATTACTTTACAGTATTGTGATGGTTTTTGCCATACATCAACATAAATCGACTTACAGGCCGTAGTCATAAAGCCTTCTTATCAGCAAAAGCCCTTCCTGAACCAGTGTAGAGCCTGGTGGGGCCAGGTCGCAGTTTGTGGTGTGTAGAGGAGTAGAGACTCCGCAGCAGTAGTGAGGGGACCTTGGGATTGAACTTTGAGGGGGGCGGTTCTTCAGAAGCCAAGACTTTTCTGTCATTCAGCATATCAGCCTTACCAATAAGGTGATCATTGATACTTAGAAATTTGTTGTCGAGGCACTTAAAGATTGTGCCTGCCTCTTTAATTGTTAAAGAAAGCTTATATTATGTCCAGGGGTAGTGTTCCAAGTAACCCTCTGCATTCACTTCTTCTGCTAATTAGTAATTCCACGGATGGGATCTGTTAACCAGATTAATGGGATAACCGGATCCCAACAGTCCACATCTTCCCAAACAGAAGAACTTTCCATAGACTATTATAGAGAAAAGGTGTCTTCTGAAAACTAGCGAGGAAATCATTCAGTGGTTTAGCATTTTCCCTCAGATGTGAAAGGAGGACTCCAGCGACTTCGCACACATGGATTCTATTTCTGAACAATTCCGTTTGGCCTCCTGGAAGGTCTGAGTGACTTTCGGGGGAATAACCGGATCTATTTGCTCCGAGAAGCGGGCGCGAGGCCGCCAAGGAAGCAGGGAGACAGATGGCCAGCTATTGTGTTACCACCATCATCTGCTGGGCCGTGAGCAAATATTAAGTGAATAATATATATGTAATTGGTGTGAAAGTACAGTTGCAACATTTCTAATTCCATGTGAAGGATGGCTGCGTCTTGAATACTTGTATTTCATCGAATGTTATATTGAAATGTTTCTGTTTACAGGGTTAATCCATTTTAAACTGCTTTATAGTTTATGTTTTCCCCCCATTTTTTGACACCACTGTGCAATATTTTGAATTGAAATGGCCTATAATAGCCCTTTTTTATTTTCCATAACAACATGAGCACTAAATTATAGCTGTGCAATTATGTAAACAATGGAAATGCTTCCAGAATGAATCCTTCCTTTTAAATTTTCATTTTGTGTAATTGTTGGAAGGTTTGGAGCCATAATAAACAAAATTATTTTACACATTTATCGTTCTAAAGGTCAATTATAAGAGAACTAAAGAAACAGCACTATGCAAAATGAATAAACCAATTTCTGTTGCTATCACCATATGTTTTTCTTATCACTTATGGTTTTTCCAGTTGCTGTGTACATAGCATTCAATTAAAGCGATTCATTTACTAGGCTGAATGTGGTTCGTGTTTATAGAACTGTGCTTTGGAGGGGAGGAAGCAACACGCCTCTGTTTGAATTACCTGATTTTTTGTAAGATCAGCGATAAGAGACAGATGCTCCTACCAGTTCCTTTCCCATAAACCCGAATCTGTGGATAAGCTGTACATCCATAATTATCGTCTTACAATCTAGTTTTCATACTCAGTGTAGCATGTGTGTGGACTTTTAACCAAAAACGAGAGGAAAATACTAGTTTGTTCTTCCTCCTACAGCTTTTCACAGATTGAATTTGATTTCCCTTGAACAAAAGCATGTGAAAGAGTTTCATGCTGGTCAGTTTTCAAGAATAAACTTCATTCCTATTTTAGAGTCCATTTTTCATTCAGCTTGTTGTTTTGCTTATTATTTTCAGTCCGTTTAAAATGTGGAAAAGAAACTAATTTTTGCTATCAGACTCACTTGATTGGGGTAAACTCTAGAACTCCTTAGAAGAGCAGGCTCTAGCAAATCTAAAAAAGAGCTTTTCCCATTTTTATTTCATCATTTGCCCTGTGAATTATATACACTTTGGCTGGTTGCTGTAACGCTTTGCTAAGGATATTATTTAAGAGCATTAATTTGTATTTTTTTTAACTTCTGGGAGAATGTAATCTAAGAGGCTTTGGGGGCCACCTTTGAAATGTTTTAAAAAGCTCTTTCTGAGCATCAGCAAAATAGTAATTCACTGAATTCTACAAAATAAATTACAGAAAGTCAAAAATCCTTCACAGTCCTTCCCTTATGTTTTTACTCCACTTACTTCTGTGTGACCCTTTCCAGTTTACAAAGGCGTGTGTTCACATCTTTCCTGATACATTCAAGTCCAGGGGAAATCAGCCCCTGCTTGGAAGAGAAACCGGAAGTTCTCAGCACAGTGTGATCTGTCCACGACCATGTGCAGGGGGCCTTGACCCCCAGACCTGGGACACTTTTTACACTGCCAGAGTCTGACTGCAGAACAGGGCCATTTCCCACAAAGGAGGAGGCACGGAATTACCCTGAGTTGTACCCTAGGAGCTGTTGCCCCAGCTTTGCCAGCTCTGTGACTGTGATCCAGCAGGCGGCTGGATCAGGGACAGAATTCCCTCTCCACCCAGGATGCAAACCACGCTTTTAACAGGCAGAGCCTGCATCTGACTGGAACCTTTAGCAAAAATTCAGTATCCTTGGTTCCCTATAATTGTACTGATTTAAGGATTATTTCCTGTCTATGACAGAGGCTGGGGCTTCGCTTGGGTGGCCCAGTGGTAAAGAATCTGCCTGCCAATGCAGGAGTCGCAGGAGACACGGGTTTGATTCCTGGGTCGGGAATATACCTTGGAGTAGGAAATGGCAACCCACTCCACTATTTTGGCCTGGGAAATCCCATGGGCAGAGGAGGCTGGTGAGCTCCATGGGGTCTTAAAGAGTCAGACACAACTGAGCGACTGAGCATGCGCACACACACATGCATGACACAGAATACTGGTTTTCCAGAACATTCTTATTTACATGGGGAAAAAAAAGTGAGTTACTTTTAAAAAAACGACAGAGTGTTCCCTTTGGACTTGAACATGACAAAAAAAAAAACAACAACAACAACATGAGGGTTGTATGTGTATAATTGGTTTTTGAGAAGCACTGTCCTGTCTGGTCTCTGCAAGGGCCTGCTGACTGAGTGGAAAGTTTCAGTCTCAGGATTTCCATCTTTGCAAAGACTGCAACCATGACTGTGCTCGGGATGTGTGGAGAGGAAGGCAAGAGAGGGCTCCTCTCGGAAATGGCCGAGCACTGGGTGGACCCCACTTTTCTGGGAAGGTACAGCTGCTGTCCTTCTAGCACCCCAGTTGTTCCTGATTTCAAAAAATGTCGTCACTAAGATGTAGTTTTCAGGCTGTTCCATTTCAGTGTGGGTAAGTGGAATAAGCCAGCATATGGCCCTAAGTTGGCCAACTGGCCACACAGTCCCCCCCTTTAACCCCCACGTTAACCCCAGCCCAGCGCTGCTGTATCTGGCGGCTCCGCTTCTCCTGGGGGCCGCCTTCCGTGGGTGGCGGGCAGGCCAGGCCAGCCATCTGTCATCTTGCCCTCTCTTCCCAATCTTCTCGCTCATAGAAACAGGTTCCGTTGAAGAGCCTGGCTGCAGTCCAGGGGGTGGGGAGCCTGGGACTTGATCTTGCTGCCCGCACTTCTGCTGTCTTCAGCTCTGGTGGCAACTTAGTTTTTGGAATGCCCCATTTGCAGCTCGTTGCCCTGACATGTCTGAAACTTGTGAAGCGAAAATGGATTTCATGTATAAATTCTGGCTTTAGCTTGTTAAAGGATTTTGTTCCTAATTCCCATAAACTCATCCCAGAAAACCCTTTTTTAAAATTAAACCTCTCAATTCCAGTGGTTTAAAAAAAAAATCTGTGATTTAAGTATGTGCTAAAGATGTTAAAAATCCACAAGGATCAAGGCTGAGTTCCTCCTCTCAACAGATGGAATGAAGGCAGACCTAACCAAGTTAACATCATGGTTGTTTGCATTATTAATCTTCCCATGCATGGCATTCTGCTACCTTGCAAGCCAGGTTTGCACGAATCCTTTCGTGGCAGCAGATGTCAACAGAAGAGCACTTCCATCTGCTGCCCGAGACCTTGATGCCTGATACCCCTCGACGAGGCCCAGCGCAGAGTGTACCTCTGTGAGTAATTACAGGTGTGTGGTGAGGAGCCCAGGGCATTAATCAGAGGCTTCATTATGAAAAAGGTGTATCTTTTGTTCTGCTCCTGGAGTGAGAGTTGACCACACACTTTCTAAACTGCAGTGTCCATCTGCTCAGCTCCTAGAATGTTTGCCTTGGCTGATGTGGACACTGAAATGTATCAAAGGACGTGATTACAGCAGGTTTAAACATTAACCCTGGAGAAGCGTGGTTTGGGTTTTTCTTTCCTTTCCTCCTTCCTTCCTCCCTTTTATCTGCTTATTTATCTGTTTGATCTCTCTATTTTTCAGTATCGGAAAATGTCTGCTGAAATGCTAAAACCGTGCATTAGTAGTTGTGAAGTAATTTGCCATATAAGAGTTTTAATAGAGTAGGCACTGCACAGTCATTTTTTAAAGACATAAACATAATGATTTGTAGACACTGAGTAAGCCGACTGTGTAAGGAAGAAACCATAGAAAAATGTTTTGTGAACACAGGAAAATTTTCTTTTACCATTACAAGTTTTTCACTGTGAGGTTATTTTTATTATAAAGGACTTAACCTGTTAGGATGTAGCACATTGCTGCTCCTTTACTCTAATTTAATCGAGTTAAATCGGGATTATCTTAAGGATTTTCAAATAGCCACCCTGAAATTTGAGGAAGGTTTGGGGGATGTTTTCTGGTGTGTTTTTCTTCTTACTCCTACTTTTGGGGACTAATTCTAGGTTATGTAACTGCAAGTCACATACCTGTAGCACTTCAGTACATTTGATGAATGCACTTGGCCTAGAACAGCATGAAAACAGTTTGTGGTTTTCTTACTAATCCTCTTTGCACACAAACACTCACACAGATGGCTTCAGAGATGTGGCCCAGCCGTGGATGGCAGGAATGCCATCCAGAAGGGGAGCGGCGGTCTGCCATGGGCTGGAATGGGGTGTCAGTCTTAGAACAGAGCTGGCAGGCAGGGGCCAGCTGGCCACCCACCAGTGAGAAGCCTGGTGTCCGGGGAGATCGTCCACTTGCTGTACCGGGCACAGCTGTCTCACCATCCACTTCTACCCAGAGCACTGCCCACCATGTGATCCATCCCAGCAGGCCCTCATACCCCCTCCACTCCCACTGTTTCACTCTTGCAGTCACAGTGAAGTTTCCATCTCTGCCGACTTGAGGAGTTTGTCATAGAATAGAGTGCTTTGACTTTCGTGGACTGAAGAAGTTGAGAATTGACAGCTGCTTGCAGGTTTCATATATTTATCTACTTCCGCACTCCTCAGATGGTAGAGTCCGCCTGCAATGCAGGAGACCCGGGTTCAATCCCTGGGTCAGGAAGATCCCCTGGAAGAGGGCATGGCAATCCACTCTAGTATTCTTGCCTGGTGAATCCCATGGACAGAGAAGACTGGGGGGCTACAGTCCATGAGGTCACATAGAGTCAGACACGACTGAGCAACTAACACACAGCACACACAAAGACTCCTGTAGCTCGTCCATGGAGCTTGCCTCTGCATGAAAAAGGCAGACGCGTCTGGTCCTAATGCCACGATTTAGATCTTAGACAAGTCATCCTATGAATGGTTTAGCATCTCCATTCTCTTCCCCATAAAATGAATATAGTAGCTCTGGACTAACTCATCTCCTAGAACCTTTCTCACTGAAAAAGTCCCATGAGTCTGTGTTCTCTTAGATAATCACACAGTAGCCTTATGTACCAGGCTTCCCTTGTGGCTCAGCCGTAAAGACTCCACCTGCAATACAGAAGTCACAGGAGACACAGATTCAGTCCCTGGGTTGCGGAGATCCGCTGGTGGAGGGCAAGGTGACCCACTCCAGTATTCTTGCTGGAAAAATGCCATGGACAGAGTAGCCTGGCGGGCTGCAGTCCATAGTGTTGTAAAAGGGTCAGACACAACTGAAACTGAGCCCAGTCATATGTACAGATGAACTGATGACTTTGGAATTGTGGTCTTGAAAGTTACAGTGATGTTTTCTTCTCTCCCCTTCTAGGATATCCTAAATACCATCATAAGGCACTGCCCGCCCCGCTTCTTCTCCCTGGGTTTGCCTGGCTTCTCCATGCTGGTGGGGGACTTCATCATGGCTGCTGGCAGGGTCCTCAGTGCAGACACGCTGGCGGTGAGTGTGACAATGCTCAACACCCGGCTCCCAGGAGGCTTCCCAGTGGCTAACAAGGTTCAGATTTCTCCACTCCTAACAGGTGTTGACTCATTAGTGCAACGTGAAACCGGGCTCTCGGGTAGATGCCCTGGCAGCTGATGTGTGAAATTGTAGGATAAGATGACACGCTGGTGGTGGAAAGGCGTTTCATCAAAAGGCCAGAGTGTGAGAAATCATATCCTCCCTAATATCTCAGCACATTTGCACGGTGAGAAGCAGGACTCGCCTCCTAGAATCTCATTAGCATTTTTCAGTAAATGGTGGCACAGACATGGACGTCTGTGGTCAAGGGAGAATCTTAAGTATACATACTCAATGAGGCTTTTTTCTGTTATTAAGTCTTAGTTATTGTAAATCTAATAGAAAATATGTTCTTAAAATATAAACTTAGAACTGTAAAATCTTTAAGCAATAAATTGATATGTATCTTTTTATTCATATGGCTTAAAACTCGGGCAGAATTCTTAAACTAAAAAATTAGAAGCTAGTGGACTAAATGAGCATTAAGGGCTACAAAAAGAATTTATTTGTAACCTCAATGTTTACCTCCTAATACTGTTATTATTAGGGCAAGGTATTAATGCCTTTGAGTGAACACTCTTATCTGTTTTAAAGGCTTTCACATCTGTACTCTGTACACATCTGTGTTCTGTACGGCTGTTACCTGTCCAGACCCATTTTTCCCCTCTTCAAATGGCTTTCCTGGTGGCTCAGATGGTAAAGTGTCTGCCTGCAATGCGGGAGACCTGAGTTCGATCCCTAGGTCAGGAAGATCCCCTGGAGAAGGAAATGGCAACCCACTCCAGTACCCTTGCCTGGAAAATCCAATGGACAGAGGAGCCCTCTAGGCTACAGTCCATGGGGTTGCAGAGTTGGACATGAATTCAGTTCAAATGGTGTAAATAAATTAGTTTTAATGTTTGTCATGAACTGGTATTAAAATCAATGTGAGTATCCAGCTACCTAAGTTTTTTTTTTTTTTAACACATTGTTACTTTTTCATTCTCCTTATTTCTTTTTCTCAGGGCAAATTCAAACTCCAGCCCTGGATTTTAAATTAAATTGTTTCTTAATACTTTGTATCACTGGTATTTCATGCTGGCACTTTCATGCAATTTTTCTTATAGGGATAAATTAAAAAGCAAAGGGAAGGGAAGAGAGATGAGAGCAGAAGGGAAGGATGAGTGGAAAGATGGAAGGAAATGTTGAATTTAACTTCTTTTGTAAAGATTCTGACAACTTTTCATACTTATTTCTGAAAAAGATTATAGGATAATCATTCGTTAAGAATCTCCTAATTTATTTTTAATCATTCAAATCAGCATTGAAAAATCTTTGGGAAAAAATGGAAAAACTTCAGAAAAAAAAAAAAGCATTGGAAAAAGAGGATAGAGGAAGGAAAATCATAGATTATTGAAATTTTATTTACTTGCTCTGAGAGTTTCCTGTGAAAATGCAGGTGCCCTTTCTAGGATTAATTTCATGCATGACAATCATTCTCAGTGAAAGTTTATCTTTTGGCTAGATGAGTTATTAAAGTAGCCTTCCAAAACATTTTTTAAAGAGAAAGAGAGAAAATAGGAGAATGTGAATATAAGAGTTACATTGCATAAAGAGCCAGTACTTCTTTAAATTGCTTTGAATCACTGCAGCTTATTAATAACAGCTAAGATGGTGACTCAGTCGGTAAAGAATCCACATGCAATGCAGGAAACCTCCTTCAATTCAGGAGACGCAAGTTCGATCCCTGGCTTGGGAAGGTGCCCTGAAGAAGGAAATGGCACCCCACTCCAGTATTCTTGCCTGGAAAATCTCATGGACAGAGGAGCCTGGTGGGCTACAGTCCATGGGATAGCAAAGAGTTGGCCATGACTTAGCGGCTAAACCACCACCACCACGGCCTTAGTTTAAACTTGAGGTTTAAAATCATAAGGGAACCAGTGAGAGGTGTTTGGATGGGGCCACAGCTTCTCAGTCAAAATTTTGAGTTAACACAAGTCAGCTGTTCCCTCTGGAGGGCACAGAGGTGGAATGACACAGTGTCTTGAATTTGCTTTATTGAAAGTAGAACCTTTTTTTAAAGTTTGTTTTTTTTTTTAATGGGCCATTTTTTAAGCCTTTATTGAATTTGTTACAATATTACTTCTGTTTTGGTATTTTGGGCCACAAGGCATGTGGGGTCTTAGCTCTCTGACCAGGGATCGAACCTGCACCCCCTGATTTGGAAGGCAGATTCCTTCTTTAAAATTAGTTTATTTCAATGGAGGATAATTACTTTACAGTATTGTGGTGATTTTTGCCATGCATTGACATGAATCAGCCATGGGTGTACATGTGTCCCCTGGTCCCGAACCCCTCTCCCTATCCCATCCCTCTGGGTTGTCCCAGTGCCCTGGCTTTGAGTGCCCTGTTTCATGCATCGAACTTGGACTGGTCATCTGTTTCACATATGGTAATATACTTGTTTCAATGTTATTCTCTCAAATCATCCCACCCTCACCTTCTCCTACAGAGTCCAAAAGTCTGTTCTTTACATCTGTGTCTCTTTTGCTGTCCCGAATATAGGGTCATTGTTAGCATCTTTCTAAATTCCATATACATGTGTTAATATACTGTATTGGTTTTTTTTCTTTCTGACTTACTTCACTCTGCATAATAGGCTCCAGTTTCATCCACTTAATTAGAACTGACTCAAATGCGTTCTTCTTAATAGCTGAGTAATATTCCATTGTGTATATGTACCACAACTTTCTTATCCATTTGTCTGCCGATGGACATCTAGGTTGTTTCCATGCTCTAGCTATTGTAAACAGTGCTGTGATGAACATTGGGGTACACGTGTCTCTTTCAATTCTGGTTTCCTCAGTGTGTATGCCCAGCAGTGGGATTGCTAAGTCATATGGAAGTTCTATTTCCAGTCTTTTAAGGAATCTCCACACTGTTCTCCATAGAGGCTGTACTAGTTTGTATTCCTATCAACAGTGTAAAAGGGTTCCCTTTTCTCCACACCCTCTCCAGCATTTATTGTTCGTAGACTTTTGGATTGCTGCCATTCTGACTGCGTGAGATGGTACCTCATTGTGGTTTTGATTTGCATTTCTCTGATAATGAGTGATGTTGAGCATCTTTTCATGTGTTTGTTAGCCATCTGTATGTCTTCTTTGGAGAAATGTCTGTTTAGTTCTTTGGCCCATTTTTTGATTGGGTCATTTATTTTTCTGATATTGAGCTGCATGAGCTGCTTGTATATTTTTGAGGTTAATTGTTGGTCAGTTGCTTCATTTGCTATTATTTTCTCCCATTCTGAAGGCTTTCTTTTCCCCTTGCTTATAGTTTCCTTCATTGTATCAAAGTTTTTAATTTTAATTAGGTCCCATTTGTTTATTTTTGCTTTTATTTCCATTACTCTGGGAGGTGGGTCATAGAGGATCTTGCTCTGATTTATGTCAGAGTGTTCTGCCTGTGTTTTCCTCTAGGAGTTTTATAGTTTTTGGTCTTACATTTAGATCTTTAATCCATTTTGAGTTTATTTTTGTGTATGGTGTTAGAAAGTGTTCTAGTCTCATTCTTTTACAAGTGGTTGACCAGTTTTCCCAGCACCACTTGTTAAAGAGATTGTCTTTTCTCCATTGTATATTTTTGTCCCCTTTGTCAAAGATAAGGTGTCCATAGGTGCGTGGATTTATCTCCGGGCTTTCTGTTTTCTTCCATTGATCCATATTTCTGTCTTTGTGTCAGTACTGTACTGTCTTGATGACTGGAGCTTTGTAGTAGAGTCTGAGGTCAGGCAGGTTGATTCCTCCAGTTCCATTCTTCTTTCTCAAAATTGTTTTAGCTATTCAAGATTTTTTGTGTTTCCATACAAACTGTGAAATTATTTGTTCTAGTTCTATAAAAAATACCATTGGTAGCTTGATAGGGATTGCATTGAATCTATAGATTGCTTTGGGTAGTATACTCATTTTCACTGTATTGAATTCTTCTGATACATGAACATGGTATATTTTTCCATCTATTTGTGTCATCTTTGATTTCTTTCATCAGTGTTTTATAGTTTTCTATATATAGGTCTTTTGTTTCTTTAGGTAAATTTATTCATAAGTATTTTATTCTTTTCATTGCAATGGTGGATGGGATTGTCTCCTTAATTTCTCTTTCTGTTTTCTCATTGTTAGTGTATAGGAATGCAAGGGATATCTGTGTATTCATTTTATAACCTGTAACTTTACTATGTTCGTTGATTAGCTTTAGTAATTTTCTGGTGGTTTCTTTCGGGTTTTCTATGTAAAGGATCATGTCATCTGCAAACAGTGAGAGTTTTACTTCTTCTTTTCCATCTGGATTCCTTTTATTTCTTTTTCTTCTTTGATTGCTGTGGCTAAAAATTCCAAAATTATGTTGAATAGTAGTGGGGAGAGTGGGCACCCTTGTCTTGTTCCTGACTTTAGGGGAAATGCTTTCCATTTTTCACCATTGAGGATAATGTTTTCTTTGGATTTATCATAATTTTGGCTTTTATTATGTTGAGGTATGTTCCTTCTATGTGGAAGGCAGATTCTTTATCACTGGACAGCTAGGAAAGTCCCAAAAGTGGAAAGTTTTAAACAAATTTTAAATATTGAAATGGAAAAATGAAAAAGAAATGAATGAGGCAAGAGTGGTAACATCTTGAGTCTAGGTGTTGGGTCCATGGATATCACATTTTTTCCACTTTTGCATTTAGAAATTTTGTTAACATGAAAAAAGAGAAAAGTGAGGGCAGTACTGGAGGCAGGTGGCATCACGCAGTCACAGGACCCCATGGCGAGGCTGAGCCTGTTGGGGTGAGATGCCTTCTGGACCCTGAGCAGAGACGGCAGATATGTCGTCGGGTGTACAGATGTGGACTCAGGAAGGACGCCTGGGCTACAGAGAGGTGGTGGTGGAGAGCTAGCCACATGGAGGAGGCATTTAAAGCCTCAGGTCTGGATGTCCTGGAGAAGTGAGCATAGATCTAGGAAGGGAGACGGCCAAGAACTGGGCTCAGCACCCCAGAGTCCAGATCCTGAGAAATGAGGGGTTCGAGCACAGGGACCGTCAGGCCCCCTCTGCAATCCACTAAGGTGTCTGAGTGATGGAAGGGCTCTCCGGAGCACGGGAGCTGTTGGCCACATCCCCTGCCATGAGGGGTCAGGTGAGACCAGGCCTGGATGGTGACTGGTGTGGGTCTTGCCTTCTGGAAGTCGTGTAACAAGAAGCTGTGAGCTCCCTGACCGACTTCAGCAAATCTGAACATTTTGCTGTTAGTCGTTTAAAATCTTTGTATTTAAACATGCAGTAAAACAGTAAACATATAGTGACTTCATCCCCGAGACCATTGCCCCAGCAGAGCTGCCTGGAAGTCATGGAAAAGTAAAACATGTTGTCGCTTATCTAACGTTTCTAACAAAAAGGCCAGTGTGTGTCTCATTCCCCTTTCCTGTGTGCAGGCACCTCGTTCAGAAGCCCTCACCATTCTCGGGTCTCTGGTCTGCTTTCCGAACACCTACCGTGAGATTCCCCTGCGGCAGCCAGTACCTGAAGTTGCTGAAGTTGCCACGGGAGCAGAAGATGTCAAGGTACGTGATGCCGTGACGGAATCTCAGGTTAGCATCTTCTCACTCGAGCTGTGTGGTTCTGTGGTTCCCTCTTCCATTATTAAGCTCTGTGCTGCTTATCCCTGAAAATTTTGCTCAGTCCTTTGGATGTATCAATAGCTGTTTTTTTTTTAGAACACTAGTTTTGTGGGATTAAATGAGCTAGATGCAGAGAGTGCTACAGTTATAACTGATAGGTTCTGTGGGTATTTTTTCTTAGATCTATTTATCATCCCTGTGGATCATAATTCTGTAATGAACCATTCTTTGTAATAATTTCATTAGTTTAATTAGGCTGCATTTGTGCATCAAATGAATTTATAAGATATAATTGAAATATTTAATCCCATTTTGGCCTGATTAGATACTACTAATATTTGAAGTTCTAAATTATTCCTTGGAGAATAAAGCTGATTTTTTTCCTCAGCTGAATTTGGGACAATCAAAGATGGCTTTGAAATCAATCAATCAATTTGTGTATCTATAGTACACATGAATAATATGTAATTCAGTGTACAGTATATAATCCAGGTAAAAAGAAAACTGAGATTTTTTTTTCCTATGCGTGTGTGCGTGCTCAGTCACTTTAGCCATGTCCAACTTTTTGCACCCCATGGACTACAGCCCTCGGGGCTCCTCTGTCCGTGGGACTCCCCAGGCAAGAATGCTGGGGTGGGTTGCCATGTCCTCCTCCAGGGGATCTTCCTGACCCAGGGATCAAACCTGGATCTCTTGCATTCCAGGCAGAATCTTTACCTCTGAGCCACTGGGGAAGCCCAGAAAGAATCATTTGCTCTGCTCAGTTTTTGTCGTGCACACAGAAACGCTCTTCTTTAGTGGGCTTTAGATCCCGGGGAGCCCCTTCCCCATCTGAGACCACCATGCCGCTTCCCTAGGCCCTCTGGGTCCTTCCCCAGGTTTCCTTGATTGGGGGCTCTGCCCCTCTCAGTCCTTCAATGGCCCCAGACTGCCTTAAAACATGGACAGAACATGTGGGAAGTCAACTACTAAGCAAGGTTTTTACTTTCCTTCATTTTGTGTTTTTAGCTCTGCCTCATAAGTATCTTACTGAAGAATGCCACAGAGGAACCAAGTGAGTGTGCAAGGTAAATATTGCGGAAAAGGTGAACTTGTTCAGAATTTTAAGATACACATTCGCGCGAACTCAGTGTTAAAAAATACTGTCTTTCCACTTTACTTTTAGACTAAGAAGTACAGTTCGAATTATGTGGGGGGAATCATTTATTACTTTTTATAAGAGGTGCCATTATTAAGTGAAAAGTGTAAAGTACAGAAGATTATGCTACCTGCTGTGTAATAAAAAGCAAGATTGTGAATATTTGGGTGTATTCCCAGATATTTTTAACATGGAAGAAAATGGAAAGATAAAACCAAAGCTTATAAAAACAATGTATGTATAGGCTAGTGATTCTTACTTGGCAGTGGTTTTGTGTCCCAGGAGACATTCAGCAACATCATTCACCACCATCATTCACCATCTGCTTGCCGATGATACTGAATTTATTTTCCTGGCTCCTTCTTCTAGCCTCTTATATATTCAGGTTTATATATGAAACTGCCTGCTTGAACCTCAACTTGGATGTCCCAATACATGTAAATTGAACACAGCCATAAGGGAAGCCTTGAGTCTGCTGTCTTCACCAGAGCCTCACTGTCTCGGCTGCATCTCAGTATTTGTCACCATCCTCTGCCCAGAAGCTTGGGAAAATCCTTGATTTCTCCTTTACCTGCTACATTCAAACCTTCAGCAAGTCTTGACAATACCATCTTTCCCTCTTTCCCTTTAGTATAGAAAGGCAAATTTCTGTCAAGCTAAATGTGGAAGAGAAATGTGAATAATATGGTCAGTCTTTCTTCAGTCCCATTCAGTTGCTCAGTCGTGTCCTACTCTTTGCAACCCCATGGACTACAGCATGCCAGGCTTCCCTGTCCATCACCAACTACCAGAGCTTACTCAAACTCATGTCCATCGAATTGGTAATGCCATCCAACCATCTCATCTTCTATAGTCCTCTTCTCCTCCTGCCTTCAATCTTTCCCAGCATCAGGGTCTTTTCAAATGAGTCAGTTCTTCACATCAGGTGGCCAAAGTATTGGAGCCTTAGCTTCAGCATCAGTCCTTCCAATGAATATTCAGGACTGATTTCCTTTAGGATTGACTGGCTGGATCTCCTTGCAATCCAAGGGACTCTCAAGAGTCTTCTTCAACACCACAGTTCAAAAGCATCAATTCTTTGGCGCTCAGCTTTCTTTATAGTCCAACTCTCACATCCATACATGACTACTGGATAAACCATAGCTTTGATTAGATGAACCTTTGTTGGCAAAGTAATGTCTCTGCTTTTTAACATGCTGTCTAGGTTGATCATAGCTTGTCTTCCAAGGAGTAAGCATCTTTTAATTTCATGGCTGCAGTCACCATCTGCAGTGTTTTTGGAGCCCCCAAAAATAAAGTCTCTCACTGTTTCCATTTTTTCCCCATCTATTTGGCATGAAGTGATGGGACTGGCTGACTTCCCTGGTGGCTCAGACGGTAAAGCGTCTGTCTACAATGTGGGAGACCTGGGTCTGGACGCTGTGATCTTCGTTTTCTGAATGTTGAGTTTTAAGCCAACTTTTTCACTCTCCTCATTCACTTTCATCAAGAGGCTCTTTAGTTCTTCTTCGCTTTGTGCCATGAGGGTACTGTCATCTGCATATCTGAGATTATTGATATTTCTCCCAGCAATCTTGATTCCAGGTTGTGCTTCATCCAGCCCGGCATTTCAATTGATCTACTCTGCATGTAAGTTAAATGAGCAAGATGATAATATACAGCCTTGACGTACGCCTTTCCCAATTTGGAACCAGTCTGTTGTTCCATGTCTGGTTCTAATTGTTGCTTCCTGACCTGCGTACAGATTTCTCAGGAGGCAGGTCAGGTGGTCTGGTATTCCCATCTCTTGAAGAATTTTCCATAATTTGTTGTGATTCACACAGTCAAAAGTTTTGGCATATTCAATAAAGCAGAAGTAGATGTTTTTTTGTAACTCTCTTGCTTTTTCGATGATCTGACGGACATTGGCAATTTGAACTCTGGTTCCTCTGCCTTTTCTAAATCAAGCTTGAACATCTGGAAGTTCACGGTTCTTGTACTGTTGAAGCCTGGCTTGGAGAATTTTGAACATTGCTTTCTAGCATGTGAGATGAGTGCAATTATGTGGTAGTTTAAACATTCTTTGGCATTGCTTTTCTTTGGGATTGAAATGAAAACTGACCTTTTCCAGTCCTGTGGCCACTGCTGAGTTTTTTCAAATTTGCTGACATATTGAGTGCGGCACTTTCACAGCATCAGCTTTTAGGATTTGAAATAGCTCAACTGGAATTCCTTCACCTCCACTAGCTTTGTTCGTAGTAATGCTTCCTAAGGCCCACTTGGCTTCACATTCCAGGATGTCTGGCTCTAGGTGACTGATCACACCATCATGGTTATCTGGGTTATGAAGATCTTTTTTGTATAGTTCTTCTGTGTATTCTTGCCTCCTCTTCTTAATATCTTCTGCTTCTTTAGGTCCATATCATTTCTGTGCTTTATTGTGCTCATCTTTGCAAGAAATGTTTCCCTGGTATCTCTAATTTTCTTGAAGAGCTCTCTAGTCTTTCCCATTCTGTTGTTTTCCTCTATTTCTTTCTATTGATCACTAAAGAAGGCTTTCTTATATCTCCTTGCTATTCTCAGGAACTCTGCATTCAAATGGGTATATCTTTCCTTTTCTCCTTTGCCTTTTGCTTCTCTTCTTTTCTCAGCTATTTGTAAGGCCTTCTCAGACAACCATTTTGCCTTTTTGCATTTGTTTTTCTTGGGGATGGTCTTGATCACTGCCTCCTGTACAATGTCATGAACCTCTGTCCATAGTTTTTCAGACACTCTGTCTATCAGATCTAATCCCTTGAATCTATTTCTCACTTCCACTGTATAATCATAAGGGATTTGATTTAGGTCAAACCTGAATGGTCTAATGGTTTTCTCTACTTTCTTCAATTTAAGTCTGAATTTGGCAATAAGGAGTTTATGATCTGAGCCACAGTCGACTCCCAGTCTTGTTTTTGCTGACTGTATAGAGCTTCTCCATCTTTGGCTGCAAAGAATATAATCAATCTGATTTTGGTGTTGGCCATCTGGTGATGTCCATGTGTAGAGTCTTCTCTTGTGTTGTTGGAAAAGGGTGTTTGCTATGACCAGTGCGTTCTCTTGGCAAAACTCTGTTAGCCTTTGCCCTGCTTCATTTTGCACTCCAAGGCCAAATTTGCCTGTTACTCCAGGTGTTTCTTGACTTACTACTTTTGCATTGTAGTCCACTATAATGAAAAGGACATCTTTTTGCTGTGTTAGTTCTAGAAGATCTTGTAGGTCTTCATAGAACTATTCAACTTCAGCTTCTTTGGCATTACTGGTTGGGGCATAGGCTTGGATTACTGTGATGTTGAATGGTTTGCCTTGGAAACGAACAGAGATCATTCTGTCGTTTTTGACACTGCATCCAAGTACTGCATTTTGGACCGTTTTGTTGACTATTATGGCTACTCCATTTCTTCTAAAGGATTCTTGCCGCACAGTAGTAGATATAAAGGTCATCTGAGTTAAATTCACCCATTCTAGTCCATTTTAGTTCACTGATTTCTAAAATGTTGATATTCACTCTTGCCATCTCCAGTCTTTCTTAGTTGTGTGTAAAAGGAGTTAGGCAGTGAAATTAGAGCCATATAAGTGTAGAGAAGGAAGCAGACTAAAAATATGAGCAAGATTTCAAATAAATGGAGGAGAATTAAGAGAAAATATAGTTGTAATTGTGGGTGATAGTAATTCAGAAAAGTTAAGAAAAATAGTAAGGAGTTTCATTATATAAATCGGAGTGGGATGAGATGGCATGATAGCAAACAGTATTAAGAGAGTGTATTGGAATACAGATTGTGAGTAAGATGATACTGCCGTTAGCTTAAAAAAAGTCTCGGTAGACAAATCTTCACAATCACAAAGGACATCCTCAGGATACAGAGAACATGCGGAGTCACTACGCGTGTAAAAGAATAGGAAGATGCTAAATGGGGATGCTAAATGATGGATCTCAAAGCAAGAAAAGATCAGAAAGAGCTGTTAAAAATGAGTGTGGCTTAGAACTCAAGGCAGGTGAGTGTTGCTTAGGTTATAAAACCATTTTACAGGTCACTGTGTTCTCCATGGTGCAAGGCTAATAGTTACAGAGAAATGCAGGTGTTCCTAGAAATGAGAGATCTCTGCTCTTAGCAAATTACATTTAACAAGTAGGTTAATGGGTCATTAAAAAAAAGAATACACACACACATACATATGTACACACATGCATGCAAAGGAAAAACAGCTCTTAAAAGGGTAAAAATATGATGTGGGGCATAATTCCAAGTTGTATAGATTGTAGGGAGTTGAACAATCAGAGTCTGAGTTAGGCCAAGGGAAGATAAAGAGGCTTGGGGTAGAATGTAGAATACCTGGGGAAGGCTGCAAAGTGAGATGCAAAGTACAGTTTCCAGACTGAGAATAGGTGTAGGAATTAGGCAGGAGGAGAAAGAGATGTAGACAGTTCTAGATCATCAGGAAAGCATGGAGCTCCTGTCTAATGCTGGCACCTGAGAAACAAGAAAGGCCCAGCACACACCTTGTAACCAATGGAAAAGCACAGCTTTTACCCAGCGGCAGAAGGTGACATGTTTGTCAAGGGGTATTTTAATTCATTTGTTCTGAAGCACTTAGTCATTCTGATCAGAAGAGGTGAGAAGCTAGTGAAGTGCAGTGGTTTTAAAACCTCAAAATAGATGGATTTTAATTGCTGAATTATTTTGAGCACACAAGAGCACTCAGTACGCAGGGCCAGGGACTGTGTCAGATTTGGTTGGCACTGGGTATGGCCTCTTACTGCAGAGAGCAGCATACACGCATTCCAGCAAGCTTCTGGTTCCAAGTAGAGGTTTGGAGCCCCTTTTTGTTCAGAAAGTGAGCAGGTTGGTGGGGGGGCAGGTGTTGGCTCAAGCATTTAAATTTCATATATGTGCCTTCAGGAAACATTAAGAGAAATATGACTTTTTGATCATTGTAAAAGATAGTGAAAGTGAAAGTGAAGTCATGTCCAACTCTGTGACCCCATGACTGTAGCCCACCAGGCTCCTCCGCCCATGGGATTCTCCAGGCAAGAATACTGGAGTGGGTTGCCATTTCCTTCTCCAGGACATCTTCCCGACCCAGGGATCGAACCCAGGTCTCCCGCATTGCAGGCAGATGCTTTAACCTCTGAGCCACCAGGGAAGCCCCAAAAGAGTTGTCGGCCTCCTGGGCACCCAAGAGAGTGGCCTGTATCAATTCCAAAGAGAATTATTGCCCAGTCTTGTTTATAATTGAGAAAGGTAATTTTTAAAGGACTATGCAGCTTAAAGAATATAGTGTCTTAACACATTGTTTAAGAGAAGTAACAGTGAAACTTAACTTTGAAAGTTGTGTTCAGGTATTCTTTACGATGAAATACAGGATTTGTCTCCTGTTTGTGGTAGGTGTTGTGTATTTTATTATATGGAAAGTAATTATAAACTCGATTTCCAACAGTTTTCTAAGATTCATGTTTTTGATTCTTCCTCAAAAATATTCTGAAACAGTAAAATGTGATACAAAAATTAGTTTCAGCAAAAATAAGTGGTACATGTGTTGTGACAATCCACAGAAAATACACTGTGTATTTCATTCAATATTTAATTACTAACCAGAAAACCAGTCTGTTGAGGATACCTTATCTTTTTTTCTCAAGAAGACCTTTTGTTAATGTAGCTACAACTTTTGTGTCTTTGTAAACAAGGTTTAAAATATCTTGTCATTGACAAATACCAAGAAAATGCATCTCTTCACAAGAGTTTTCTTCCTTTTTCGTCTTTTCCAAAAGGTGCATTGCCATCTGCTCCCTCGGGATCTGGATCTGTGAGGAGCTGGCACAGGGCACTAGCCACCCTCAGCTGCAAGAGGCCATCAACGTGATTGGTGTCACTTTGAAGGTACTGCCAGTTCATCGTGTGTATTTGACATCGAGTGCCTCAGATAGTCAACCTGTTGTAGGTTGAATTAGCACCATCCCTATTTCCCCCCTATGTTACAGAGGGTTTTGGTGCAAAAATTCTTTCTCTGAAAGCCATGTGGAACATTCTGTGAGGGTCCTGGGTGGGGCTGCCAATGGCTGCTTCCCCCAGGTGGCTGCCTTCTGGCCATCTGCTGCCTGAGCTTCGGGGAAACTGGCCCAGGGCTGGGCACCCGTGATCACGTGCTGATGAGAGGGTCAGGGATGCATTTCATCCCCATGTCCCGCCGCCCTCCGCCTACTGGCAACACCATCCCCCTTGAAGGCCCCCGTAACCTTAGTGCCTGGCATCCTGGGCCTGCCGCCTGGAAGGAAACTGTCCCACTTGTCCCTGCTCAGGTCAGCAGAGCACCCCTCAGCGGCTTCTCTCTGCTGTCCGCCCCCCGTCTCTCACACCTCTCCATGCTCGTAGCTTGTCTTGTCTGCTGTGTCCCTCACTTCACCTTCGTCACCTTGTCTGTCTCTGGCTGAGATGACAGAGCTACGCCTGCATTGTTTCTACCGTGTGACTTGCCCAGTGGAAGGCAACAGGGCCGCCCCGGGGCCTGCTCTCCCCACGTTCCATTGCGCCCTCAGACCCCTCATTGGGCTGTGTGGCGCATTAGGAATATGATGGAGAACAAGATGCAGGAAGATAGACACACAGAACTAGCAAACACACAGAAAGGATTGGCTCTTAGCCCTTAAGGCCGTATAGAAGTTTCTGCGGGGGAGGAAGAGGAAACAGAAGAGCTGGAAGGGGTGGGCTTGGTGGCCTCATGGAGAGATGACATCTCTGGCTGTGACCTGCAAGACATGGCAGCACCTGCCGAATGCAGACCTGGGGGCCCAGTGTCCTGGACAGAGCAAGGAGCAGGTGCAAAGGCCCTGGGGCAGAAATAAGCCAGAGTATTGAGGAGTGGACAGAGGCCGTGAGGGTCAGGTGGCGGGAGGCGTGGGTGGCCAGACGAGGCCATGGAGCCCCTTGGGGCCAGGTGCTCTCAACCAAGTTTTCTTGTGCCTATCAGGAGAGGGCAGTCAGTACTTGTTGTGCAGAAGCTGAACCGGTCACCTTTCCCTTCTCATCCTGTGCTTTGTCACTGAGGTGCTTGACTTCTCTGGTTATTTCTGTGGCCCTCTGGTCAGCTGATGTCTGCTTTGTGCAGCCAGGCACTCCTGGCTTGGAAGTAGCTGAGAGGCAAATCCAAAGGTCTCCCTGGACAGGACACAGATTTAGTGATGAACCTTTCTGCCCTGGCTCATGGGGTGTGGCTACCTTGCAGCCCAGGGTCTGACCAGGGAAGGATCAATAGGGGTCCTCGTACCTCCCACGCACCCCCCAGTCCATGGGCCCTGCGGGAATTGCCCCTTCACTCTGCCATCTCCTAAGAGACTGAGATATCTAGAGAACTGTGAACACCTGCCAGACACAGAAAACAGACTCAATAATTGAATTTGCCATAACTTTGGATTACGTCCTCCTACTTCCACATTTTTCACATTTCTTAGAATGCTATCTGTGCAGGTTAAGCTTAATTTCATAGGACAGAAAGTCTTTTGATCAATCCTTGTTTCTCCAAGTGTAAAATGAAGATAACATCCACCTTACGGAGTTGTTAATGAAGAGTTATCAAGGTGAAAATGAGAAAAATTCTTGTAAGAGGTTCAGCACACTGGGGCTACTCAATAACGTACTACATTTCAATTTCCTCCGGTCGTCAAAACTATCATTTGTGTGATCTGGATAAGACAGTTGAATTTATGGTTTTAATTTCCAAATGATTAAACGTTTCTGCAGAGTGTTACGTAGATTAACACAACTCATGTAGACAGAAGGCAGTTAACAGGGTGGTGACCATGTACAAACTGGTGATAAGATACACTTTTCAGATATTTAATGCAGAACAAGGACATGGGTCCCCAGAGGGAACTGAAAAGAAATCCTCATCGTGTCCTTCTTTAGGAATGCCGCACATGTGAAGTGAGGTTATTTAGTGTGGGGTTTTGTTTCCTTTTCTAGTTTCCTAACAAAATTGTGGCCCAGGTAGCCTGTGACGTGCTCCAGCTGCTAGTCTCCTACTGGGAAAAGCTTCAGATGTTTGAAACCTCCTTGCCTCGGAAAATTGCAGAAGTAAGTCTTTTCTTCCGCCATAATGCTCAAACATCAGCGTTTCCTCTTTTTATTACATTTGATATTTAATGAATTCTAGATACTCCAATAATTGTTGGAGCACCGACTGTTAAACTGCCATGTGAGTCACCCATTTTCAGAGTAAATTACGCTGGCCCTTCTCAGCTGCGATTTCAGGCACCGAGTAAGAAGCCACCAGTGTTCCAGGGCAGGCTCACACTTGGGGAGTTTGAAAGGCAGACACGACCACAACAAAGGGACCTTTTGTCGACTGGGCTTCATTCATCCAGAGTAATTTGGATGGTGCCAACAAGGAGTAGGCAGCTGGTCGTGATGCCCTGTGTGTGGGGGCTGGGGGAGGGGGGCTTTCCCAGAGCGAAGGCCTGGGCTGTGCGTTCTGCCACCAGCATGATTGCCCAGCTGTAATGAGCTTACCACTGTCGTACCCTTGGGGTGGGATGGGGGGAGTGGGTCGCTGGTGGAGGACGGGGCAGAAGGAACAGGAAGATTGCCTTCAACAATGAGACCCTGGAGGTCAGTGGCATGAGAGGGTGCTCTCTTGCAGGAAGTAGGTACCCTCACCCTGCACGAGCTGGGTGCTAAGGCTCATCCCTTCTTTAAACAAGCCCTTGTTCCATACACACCCAGTGGAGAGAGAGGAAGTAAGGTGATTTACTTTTTCTTAACCCTGAACAAATGTCACCCATGAGGTCACTTTGTTCTCTCAGATACATCAGAAATCACAGGTGATCTTCGACCTCAGGGGACCCAGAGTGAAACAGAGCTTTGGATTTTAGGAATGTGAGATGCTGCCGTATGTAAAGTTGGGCTTTAGAACAACCGTGTAATTTATCATCTAAATGGGGATGCCTTTGAAAATGAAATAGGTGCTACTACCGTGGCTCAGCTGATAAAGAATCTGCCTGCAAGGCGAAAGACCTAGGTTCGATCCCTGGGTTGGGAAGATCCCCTGGAGAAGGGAAGGGCTACCCACTCCAGTATTCTGGCCTGGAGAATCCCATAGACTATACAGTCCATGGGATCACAAAAAGTTGGACACAACTGAGCGACTTTCACTCACTTACCCCAGCACCGCAGGTCGGTGGAAACCTGGGGTGTGTCATAAGAAAAGTAAATGGGCGGATGTTTATAATTACCTTTGGAAGTATTTATTGCTTTCATCACGAGAAGGGTGGAGGCTGATGCTGGAAATGGTGTGACCACAGACAGAACCACTCCTTCCTCTGGGCCCTGATCTCCCCGCCAGCAGAGGGGAGACAATTGCAGCCATCACCCTCTCCGGTCTTCAGGTCATGCAGGTCACTGAGGTGACTCTTGACCTGTGTCACCTTCCTCCAGGAGCTGGCCCCCTGGCTGGGTGTGGTGGCAAGGCCATCCCGGACCTCTTACCTGGCGGCTCCCAGGGCCGTACCATGGTCTGTCTGATTGGGAATTTGTCTTCTCTGCAGATCCTCGTGGCCACAATTGCTTTTCTGTTACCAAGTGCAGAGTACTCCTCAGTGGAGACAGACAAGAAGGTAAGTGGCCCGTCTGCTAGGTTCTCCCCAGAATTTGTTTTTTTAAAGACATGGCTCAGGTGGCAGATGCTGTCACACGCAGGGCTTTATAACCTCCCCTGTTCGGACCGGCCCTGGCCTCTCTCTGTGAAAGCCTCCTTCACCCCTGCGTTCCTGAAGAACGGCCGTGGTGCTGGGAGGTTCTGTTTCCTGTAACGACACACAGTGGTGGAATCTGCAAGGCTGCAGGGTGAGGCTCTGGTTTGCTTCCTCCTCCAGTTCCTCGTGTCCTTGTTGCTCTGCCTCCTGGACTGGTGCATGGCGCTGCCGGCGGGCACCCTCCTCCACCCCGTGTCCACCGCGGCCCTGGACGAACAGGCCCCGGCCCGGGCCCCCTTACTGGATTACATCTACAGGGTGAGTCCCCCCGCCACCCTGGGCCTTGGGCTACAGGGTCTGGACTGGAGCCTCAGACAGTCCTCCAAACAGGTTACTGTTGTTCAGTTGCTCAGTCGTGTCTGACTCTTTGCGACCCCATGGACTGCAGCATGCCAGGCTTCCCTGTCCTTCACCAGCTCCTGAAGTTTGCTCAAACTCATGTCCATCAAGTTGGTGATGCCATCCTACCATCTCTTCCTCTGTTGTCCCCTTCTCCTCCTGCCTTCAATCTTTCCCAGCATCAGGGTCTTTTCTAATGAGTCGGCTCTTCTTAGGCATTCCTGTACTTATTTGTGCCCTTTGGACAAGGATTTATGGGGGTTCAACATTTTAAAAGAAATGAATGACTACAGGAATGTTCACAGAATAATTATAATTACAGAAAGGCTGTAATTACCTGGGCTTCCCTGGTGGCTCAGACAGTAAAGAATCCTCCTGCAGTGCGGGAGACCTGGATTCGATCCCTGGTTTGGGAAGATCCCCTGGAGGAGGGCATGGCTACTCACTCCAGTATTCTTGCCTGGAGAATCACATGGACAGAGGAGCCTGGCGAGCTATAGTCCATAGGGTCGCAAAGAGTCAGACACGACTGAAACGTCTTGGCAGACAGGCAGTGATTATCCCAGGCACAATGCAGGCATTTTACCTGATTGTCAGCGTTAAACAACTGCAGTTTGCTCAGGCTCCCCCAGTGTTTATGGAACTTGGTCCATACCTGCTTCGTTTTGAAAAGAATCTTTATTGTAGGAATATCTACAGCCTTAGTTGGCCAAAATCTCTTTATCAGGGGAAGAAAAAGTACAAGGATACCAGTCTTCTCTTTGCTTTCAAAGATCTTCAGAAATAAACTAAGGCAATACAGTATATTACATCAAATTAATCAGCATCATCATTTTTATAACACCTAAGGCATTGGAATTTCACCCCCTACCACTGACTAGGTGTGGTGTTTACTCTGGACCCTTAGTACTCTCCTTCCAAACAGGCCTTACAGCTCTCCCTATGGAAACCTTATCTATCCATCTGTCTATTATATCCATCCATCTATTACTTGTGTGTCCATTGAATAGGGCTCCGCAGGTGGCGCTAATGGTAAAGAACTCGCCTGCTAGTGCAGGGGACCTAAGAGATACAGGTGCAATCCCTGGGTCAAGAAGATCCCCTGGAGGAGGATATGGCAACCCACTCCAGTATTCTTTGTCTGGAGAATCCCATGGACAGAGGAGCCTGGTGGGCCACAGTCCATGGAATCACAAAGAGCTGGACACGACTGAAATGACTTAGCATGCACACACACAAACCATTGAATAATTACTGTGAGGTAGGGACAATTCCTTTGCTTATTTTTGTAGTAATTAAACTTAAAAATAATTTTTAAAAAATTTCTAGGCATTTCCCTGGCAGTCCAGTGGTTAAGACTTTGCCTCTCAATGCAGAGGGTGCAGGTTCAATCCCTGTTCTGGGCAGCTAAGATGCCTCCTGCCTTAGGGGCCAAAGAAACAAACAAACCCATAAAACAGCAATTTAACAAATTCAGTAAAGACTTTTTTTAAAAAAGGCCCACATCAAAAAATGAAGAAGATTTCTTAAGTCATTAACAGATTGCTTTGTTGCCTTATTTTAAAATGCATTCAGTTAAAACCGAAAAAGCCACTTAACCATGGTTGAAATTCTGCTAAAAAAGTATTTTGTACTTTTAAATGGTTTCTTGAATGGTCAAAGATTTTAGTAACTATGTTCAGATGAAGCAGATATTTCTGTCATCACTATGACTTATAAACCTAGACGAGGCTTGGCTTAAGGCACTAAAGTAGCTGCAGTCATTTAAATTCATGTTTAGCATTCCTTTTCTTAAAAGATCTCTCTCAAAATTGCTTCACCAACATAAAAATCACTTTATAGTTAACGTGATACATACATTTACTGGATAATCCTTTATTTTTTTTTTTAAAGGAAACTTTTTCTGCTAAAGTATCCTATGCATCCAAAAAACTGCATCCATCAATCCTAAGTGAATTTTGGAGTTTCACCAAGTGGGCACACTGGTGAAATGGGCTCCCAACTCTAGAAACGGAGCATCCTGGCATTCCAGGAGCCCCCGTGCGTGTAGCCCCCACACAGACCCGGGGGTGACCACTGTCTTGTCACAGCAGACACTTGTTTTTGGCTGTTGGACTTTATACTGTACAGAATCGCCCAGCGTGTCCTTCTGGTTCTCATATGTATGCCGTTCTGTTGGATGTACACCTAGTGATGGAGTTGCTGGAACGCGTGTGTTGTGCATTAGGAGTGAACACGCAGTAATTTTCCAGGGTGACTGTGCTGAGAACTGCGGCTGCCCCACCCCCTGGCTGACACTTGTCTCTGCTAGGTGGGCACTGGTATCATGTTGTGGTGTTATTAATCATTTGTATTTCATACATTTATGGCATCTGACTAATAGAAATTAGCGCTTTCGATGACAGAAGCTCAAATTTTTTCTATTAACAAGGGAGCTACCCTCATTTTCCTGTACTGCTCTTTCGCTAGGAAGAGGGCATATTCGGGTGGGCCTCCCCTGCTGTTCTTGATCCTTTGTAGCCATGGACGAAAGTTGCAGTTACCGCCAGCCTCCTCCAGTCCCCAGGAGGCAACACAATTGGAAGGAACTGAATCGAGACACATCCAGCCTGACCTCAGAGCTCGTCATCTAAAAGCAATCTTTCCTTAGTTTTTAAAAGTATCACCTTCATTTTCTTAAAACTCAGTTTTTTACATTTATGATCTGAAAGGAAACTTGAGTATAGCGATTAGCTCACCTATACACATTGACATCCTCAAGACGGTTGTGGGCACAGCGTCAGTCAATGGCAGTTTGTAAACAACCAGTGAGCTTTCAGGAAACTCATCTTGAGAAAGTAAGGATACTTTTAGAATTTGTGTTAGATTTACTTCATCATTTATACGTTTTAAAAAGCGTATCAGATTGGGCCTTCCAAGTCCTAGTGTCATGAGTTACACAAATTCAGATCCATGAACGGTTATGCACTAGGTCAGCGGTTTCTGCTGATGGCTTTCATTCTGATTGCCACTGTGGGTGGTGGGGCACCCGTGGCCCATCGCGTGCCTCGTCGTCACCTCTCTCGTGCCTCCATGGACGGGAGCAGCACCAGGCGTGTGCGACCACATAGAGTGCCAAAAAGCCCGCTTGCTTACTTTTGCTTTCCTTTTGCCATCGTTACAACAGGAGCGAGATAAGCGTGTTCATAGCAAGAAGGTGTTTTAGGACGGAAAGGATCTGATGTTCTCAGGAATTATCAAGCAGGAATCCTGCCTCCCAGGGGCTGCTGTCGTTTGCCAGCCCGTCAGGGGGCAGGCGGTGGGTGGCATTCCCAGCACACGCTCCCTTCTGTGCACACAGGTTCTGCACTGCTGCATCTGTGGCTCAAGCACGTACAGCCAGCAGAGCCGCTACACCTTGACCCTGGCGGACCTGTCGTCCTCGGATTACGACCCCTTCCTGCCGCTGGCGAACGTGAAGAATTCTGAGCCGGTACAATTTCATTCATCAGCAGAACTGGGCAACCTGCTCACTGTTGAAGAGGGTAAGGCTCTTCAGGCTATTCATTGCTGTGGGCAGCAGAAGGGAAAATGGTAGCCATTTGTGAGTACTCACTGTGCTATTTTCTAAGAAGCTAGTGGTTGCAATCTGGGTTTCTGCAGTGCTCTTGATATCAAGTCCTTCCTTCCTCGTTTCCTCTTTCTCTGTCCTCCCCTTTCTTCTCCCGTCGGAGTTGAGTTTTATATGCTCAAGGACCTGAGGGAGGCACAAATCCCTACACACAGTCCACTTTCTGTCCCCAAGGAGTTTTTCATCACATGGAGAGATAGGAATCAGGCAGAAGGATTCATTGTGTGTGGCCTGGGAGCCCTGTACAAGTTTCCCATGGAGAAGTGCCTAAGTCAGACTTGGGAGGAAGGGCAGCTTTTGTGAGGAGCTGGTAGAGAGGGACCAGCTGGGAGTCACCAAGACAGATGGAGGCAGGATGGTTCTACTCCCAGCAGAGGGCCTGTCATAGATGTGGGTGAGGTCAAAACGTAGGCTGTGTATGTCCTCCTCCACCACGCTTCTCCCCAAAATGACAGGAGCCCATCTCTACGCTTTGGAATATAGTCAGAATGTGGGGGAGTGTCATCTGTATGTGTGATAACATTGCATAGAATCACGCGCACACACACACACACACACACACACACATAGAGTGCCTGTGAAACTAGTAAACTCTGAACAGTGATGCACGGTCTTGGTGACCATGCTGATCTTGTCCTGTTGCCACTCAAGATGTTTACCATTCAGGTGAAGGATGTTTGAAATTTCTCCGTGTTATTTCTTACAAGTAAAGGTGTATCTTCAGTTGTCTCAAAAAGTAAAAGTTAAAAAAAAAATGTGGATGTAGAGCATTAGATCGTCCATGATAATTTTATGGACTTGCAAGTTAAAAACCTAGGGCTGAGAACGAACCTGGAAGGAAAAAACATCCTCCAAGAGAAAAGAGTGAGGGCAGAGTGAGGGAAATGAATGAAGAACCATTCATGTCATTAATTCATCATTTATAACCAAACTGTTTCCAGTTAGAAAATGTTTCTGATAAGCAATGTTATATTTTTGTCTATCATTTTAAAATGATTCTTTCATAGACCATTTGATGTCATGACTACTTTCAAACAGAGTTACAAGTGAGAGATCCAGCCACCTTACAGCCGAAGTGGCCGTTGGCTCAGCTCCAAGAGCAGCCATCCGTGCTACAATACCTGCTCACTCTTTTCATCTTTAATACCGAATTGCTTAAAAAGAAGAGACGGGAGGAGCTTAAAAAAAAAAAAAAAGAAAGTTAAAGGACAATCTAAAATTACTGCTTTTATATTTCCTCTCTAAGTTTAAAAAAATGAAATAAATATATGGAATATGATTTTGCATAGCCTGCAGAAGTCACAAGCTTGTTTCTTCATTAATGGGGTCTAGATTTTGTCTTGATTTTTCAGGGCAGCCCTGGGCAGTGGATGCAGGCGAAGTCTGCCAGGAAGAAACAGTTCTTATTCCACAAATATTCTCTTTCCTTACTTTTTGGTACCAAAGATATTTGGGGTGCGTCATTGTTTATGATGAGTAATGTGACTCCAGGTTAATTTCCCCTTGCAGAATTCAAGCATGTTCATTAAAATACAGATCCGTATTTATCTCAGATTATAAGTACGACCTACGTAAGTAAAAGTAGAGAGGGTTGCTTTTCCAGTTGTTTTCTGCTGTGGGCCTGCTTCCAGTCGGACTTTTCTTGTTAGTGTCGAAGCCTGTGCCTCCGTGTCATCGTCATGCAGTGTCTTACATTATGGACTCCTGAGCCCCCAGCTGGCTGCAGCTCTGCTGTAGAGGCATTAACATTTCTGATGGGGTGTGTATTCATATGGGATGATAAGCATGAATAAAAAGCATCTGTAACTTTTGAAAAAGTTAGTATGTACACAAAAGCAGAGGCATTCATCACTATGATTCTGAGGGAATGAGTCGAGGTGTTTTAAATTTCTCAGCTGTATGGAAATCATCCACACGTCAGAGGGTCCGGAAGAAACATTTCATCTCAGGGACACATGCAGATGACCTCCTCTGCTTCTAAGAAACCTGGGGTTTTAAATGAAATTTTATTTTGCATTGTCGGATACAGATAATTTCTTGTCCACCCACCCCCTCTAAAATATTAAGAAGTTCTAAAGAAGTTAGGACGATTTCAGTCATCATGCACAATTTCCTAGATGCTAGGATTTGATTGTTTCTAGAATTTTTGCATCATAAAATTGATGTTTTATAAATAAGTCAATTAGATTTCTAATGTCTAAGGGGGAGGATATTTAGCACACAGAAGCATATTTATACTTAGTGATAACTTTTAATATTTGGTTTTTCATGTCGTGAATTTAAAAACCAAGTATTTCTTAAGTATGTATTAAGCCTTTAAGCCCAAATTAGAAAACTTAGTTTATTTAAGTATCTAGTAGATTTTTTTTTAATTAAAAGTTTTCATTTTGACCTGTTCTTAGGTTGACGCACAGTTCTTTTGGAAACGTGGTGGATTAAGATTTCTGTAACTGCTTTGAGGCTTCAGTAATTGTTTCAGCCCTTACGTGTGGATTTTTCCTGCTTCCCCATCATATCTCAAGCATTTCACACAGCCCCCTTGATTGCTATTGTCAAAGTCCTTCTATACCTCTGAAGTCTTAAACATTTTATAAATTAGTTGCTCCTGGGCATTTAATCAACTACAAATTCAGTGAAAGCTTTCTAAGTAATTCCATGAATTATTAATATATCAGATTCTGTTAAATATTTAAAATGCCCTAACAACAAAACATAGTCACAATAATCCTAAAGCAAATTGCTTCAAATATATGTAAGCCATCCCAGGCTTGATTCATCCCCTTATCGGTGTCTCCCTTTACCCAACAAAGGGAGCGAGGCCACCTCCCCAGCCCTGGTCCCCAGCCCTCCAAGCTGCCCTGCTCTCCAAGGGCAGATGTCTACCTCCCTGAGCTCTTAGAGCCGTCAGTGCTAAAGGATCTGTCTCTGGTTTATAGCTGTACCCGAACATTTTTAAATGTCCCTTTCAGAATGAGACCTTCCTATAAATTGGTTCTTTTAGCCATCTATTTAAATTGTGCTTGTAAATTCAAATAGAATGAATGTCCAAAGAAGAAAAACAGGTGGAAAAAAAAAAAAATCCCCAGACTTAAAAAAAAAAATAGCTTCATTCTTGCTGGGGATGGGTTGCGGTCTGGTGGTGGCTGCTTCTCACCTTCCTTCTCCAATGTGTCCCCGTGTCCCCATCTCACTGTCAGCAGAGAGGAGGAGAAGGAGCCTGGGGCTGATCCCGCTGACCGCGCGCATGGTGATGGCACACCTGGTCAACCACCTGGGCCACTTCCCGCTCTGCGGAGGCCCCGCCGTGCTGCACAGCCTGGTGGGCGAGCACCACGACAATGCGCACGCCGATGCCGCCGAGCTCTCCCCAGACGTGTTCCGGAGCCCCAGCCTGCAGCTGTTTGTGTTCAACGACAGCACCCTCATCTCCTACCTGCAGACGCCTGCGACCGGTCCTGCCAGTGGGTCGCCAGCAGGCACCCCCTCGGATGTGAGAGTGATCGTGAGGGACATCTCAGGGAAGTACTCGTGGGACGGGAAGGTGCTCTATGGACCCCTGGAAGGCCACTTAGCCCCCAAGGGCAGAAGCCCCTCGTTCCTCATCTCGGGCTGTCAACCCCCAACCCCTGGACCTCAGAGGGCTCCTTCTCAGACTGAGGAGGGAGAGGATGTCCTCGACAAATTACTTGAAAACCTTGGCCACACGAGTCCTGAATGCCTTTTGCCATCCCAGCTCTGTCTGAATGAGCCTTCCCCACCCCCTTGTGGCATGAACTGGGACCAGGAGAAGGAGATCACCAAGGTCCTGCTGCGCCAGAGCGCACAAGAAGATGAATATGTCCAGAGGTGCAACTCGGACGTGGCCATGAGGGTCGCCAGCCAGGAGCCGCCGTCCCCGGTGGAGCCCCGGGGAGCCTTCTACTTCTGTAGGCTGCTGCTTGATGACTTGGGAATGAATTCTTGGGACAGAAGGTAACAACCCTCTCTAGACCGTCAATTGTCTTGTTTTGTGTGTGTGCAACTGTTCTTCTCAGTTTGGGGTTTGGGAAAAAGAGAGCAGAAAATGGAGATTTTTCTCTGTTTCAGCGTTAATAGCTGGAGGAGGGCATGCCTACCCATTCCAGTATTCTCGCCTGGAGAATCCCATGGACAGAGGAGCCTAGTGGGTTACAGGCCATTGGGTTACAAAGAGTCAGGTATGACTGAAGCAACTTAGCACACACACGTAGCTTATTTTCTGCTGCTAAAAGTGAAAGTCACTCAGTCGTGTCTGACGCTTTGCAACCCCATGAACTATACAGTCCATGGAATTCTCCAGGCCAGAATACCGCAGTGGGTAGCCTATCCTTTCTCCAGCAGATATTTGCAGCCCAGGAATTGAACCAGGGTCTCCTGCGTTGCAGGCACATTCCTTACCAGCTGAGCTACCAGGGAAGACCCTAAATTAAAACTAAAAACAAAACTAATTGTGCTCTACTGATGCACAGATTGAATTCCAAACATCTGTTGTGTATTTTAAGGGGTATCAAGCATTTACTTTGTGTGTGTGTTTTAATTACTGCTCTGCCCATTGTTGCTTCTGCCTTCATGAAAGATGCCAGTGGACTACAGAGACGAGTAAGCCACAGTTTCTCCCTAGCTCTGGTGAGGGAGGAAGACTTGTTATGGCTCTGATAAAAGACAGTGTGACTCAGGACCTCAGGAAGGACAGCCGGTGCATCGGGAGGTGAGGGGCAGTGGAGGAGACTGCAGATGGGGTGGGTTTGAGCTGCAGAGGTGAGAAAAGAGTCTCATGACAGAGGAGACAGTGGTAATAGCAGGATGTGCACACACGTCAGTCACACACTCAGTGACCACAGCCAGCCAGCGTCCCCAGACAGTCACGGGAGGCAAGTACAATTGTGACGCCTTTGAACATCTTCAGAATGAAGTTCCTTCTCTAGGCTTCGGCTGCAAATCTTTGGTGAATGGAGTGGCTGTGGAGGGGTGGATGGATGGATGGGTGAATGAATCGGTAGGTTTGTGCATTGATTGGGAAGGGCAAAATTGATCTGTGATTACATGACTTTTCTCTTAACCCTTTTTCTATATAGGAAGAACTTCCATCTGTTGAAGAAAAATTCAAAATTATTGAGAGAGCTAAAAAATTTGGACTCCCGACAGTGGTAAGTGAAAGTGTATCAAACCTCCTTGTTCCTGTCTGTCTTTTGTGTGCTGGCGGGGAGGGGTGCCAGATAAGGTGGCAGGAGTGACACCCCTGCAGGGACCTGGCAGTTTATACCTTTGGTAGTTTGATCCTGAGGAGTAAACTTACATGTTTACTACATGAAGAAGTCCTCTAATCTCTGCCCTTGATTAAGAACCTTTCAGCCAGTGGACGCTGGTTCTCGTCATCTTTCTGCCGAGCCTCTGGTTCTGCTGAGGGGCAGGTGCCAGTCCACATCATGTGGCAGTGTGGTTTGGATCCCATGGGCTAGGTTAAGAACCGGGTGCTGTAATCAGGGGCTCCCTGACCCTGAGCTTCGTCCTCCAAAGCAGGTCAGATCTCAGATGGACCTCTCTTCTGAATGATTTTAGAAGCAGTTCTGAAGATGAGCTCTAACCCATGTTTGATCTGGGGAAACAAGGGCTTCCAAAAACATCTCAGCCTGGGGCAAGTGTCATGCTGGGTACATAACAGGTGCTTGGAAGTCTTCAATAAACTGCTTCCTTAATCTTGAGTTTTTTAAAACTCACTTAAAAACAGCTTCCTGTTCCTATTGTATTCCCTTCAGAAGCATCACCGGGCATCTCCTTAGAGAGAAAAACCTGCATTTGTTATCCCTCAGACTGTCCTTCCCCACGTCGTTTCCCAGTTATAGATGTGCTGCTTTTTCTCCAGAGGAAGGAAATTCTGGGGCGGGGGTGGGGGGGTGGGGTGTTTCCTGAAGGGGTGCGTGGATTCACTGCCCCCTCCCTCCCACCGTCTAGTAGGAAATGAGCAGTCACTTGGGTTCCAGACTCATCTTTTCCAGTGTAGGTTGAGTTATTCCATGCTCCTTCCTATTGAGTGACGACATTGGTGTCTTGTGATCGTGGCCAGTTTGTTGAGTGTTCAGTTCAGTTCAGTCGCTCAGTCGTGTCTGACTCTTTGCAACCCCATGAATCGCAGCACACCAGGCCTCCCTGTCCATCACCAACTCCAGAGTTCACTCAAACTCATGTCCATCGAGTCGGTGATGCCATCCCGCCATCTCATCCTCTGTCGTCCCCTTCTCCTGCCCTCAATCCCTCCCAGTATCAGGGTCTTTTCCAATGAGTCTTTTGCTTTGGGTCTACCCCTTCATTCTTTCTGGAGTTATTTCTCCACTGATCTCCAGTAGCATATTGGGCACCTACTGACCCTGGGAGTTCTTCTTTCAGTATCCTATCATTTTGCCTTTTCATACTGTTCATGGGGTTCTCAAGGCAAGAATACTGAGTGGTTTGCCATTCCGTTCTCCAGTGGACCCCATTAAGTTAATGTACTTTAACTGCATGAGGTACAATGGAAATAGCTCCCTGGGGAACTGTTCTTGACATCTAAAAAGGTATCCACTTATTTTACAGTAAGGATGTTTTCAGGGTTCTTTAAAAGAACAGAAATAAGCTGGGAGGTTCTTTAGCTTTGAGATCCCGTTATCAGTCAGTTAGCAAATAAGAACATATCTTGTCCCTCAACTTCTTATCAGGATGTTTCTATTAATTTCTGGTATCAATTTATCTCCCTGCTGTCAAGTCAGGGTTTCTGCTTAACCTGTTCCTAGGAAAAGTATGGCTTCCCAGATGGCGCTAGTGGTAAAGAACCCACCTGCCAATGCAAGAGACATGAGACATGGATTTGATCCCTGGGTCAGAAAGATCCTCTGGAGGAGGGCATGGCAGCCCACTCCAGTGTTGTTGCCTGGAGAATCCCATGGTCAGAGGAGCCTGGTGGCTCCTCACAGTCCTTGGCGTCTCGAAGAGTTGGACACAACTGAGCATACACGCAAGAAAAGTAGAGACCATCTCACAACTAGGATCTGTATGCTGTGAAGCTGGCAAAGATGTAAATAGTATAATGAACATATGTACACATTAAAGAAAGCTCCCCCTTTCAATATTAATGCCTCTCCCCACCAAAAGATAAAGTAAAAGTGACAGTCATGTTTCTTTGGCTTTTTAATGTGACAACACAAGGAAACCAAGCTATTCTGGTCTAGTCCTAATAAGGAAAAAAAAACAAAAACAAATTCTAGTGCTGTCCATGTGCTCTGGACTACCTGCTCCTCTGTGCACTGGTCCTACCGCTCCTGGACATGAAGTGCTGTTGATGTTACTAATTATCATTTCAAAAGCCTGGCTCTAATAAGGCCAGACACAGCGTCTGCATCCTCCCAGGCTCTCTGCGGTGCTAACATTTTGGAAGCTGTGAAATTTGATGAGTGTTTACAGCTAAAGGTCACCTGGGCTCACACCTCCATCCGTCATGCAGTCACCCGGTATCTCTCTGCTCCACAAGGAGCTGATGAGGACCCATGACCCGTAAGCAGCTACAAAGTAAAAAGCTTGGACTTTTTACTTGGACCTTAAAGGAGAACAAACAAAAACATTTCAGATAAACCTGAGATTGTTTTTTGTACGTCCAGTGTATAGAATAGAGAAAAATTAAATACTGAGGACTTATCAGTATGTAGATGGAGCTGCAGAGAAATGGACTGACTCTACTTTGCTCTCCATTTGTTGAAAGAGACTGTCTTCTAGTTCGTGGCTTATGACCTCCCTTACCATCCAAGCCCCTACATGATTACTGATCTTAGAATCAACTTGTCTGAGTCCAGACTGCTGGCCAACCCTGCCTGTAGTTCAGGAGGAAATGATGTCACAATTTTGGGCCCCATGTGCTTGAGGACAAGCTTTCCAAGGTCTCTGCTGGAGCACCGCCCACGAGCATTCATCAGCACAGAATCCCCTCCCCACCCCCCACATCCATTCTCTGGAAAGCGGCACCCCCACGAGCATGACAGAGCAAGGCTCCATCAGGGTCTTCAGGACACCCACCTCCCCCGCTGGCAGCATGACAGTTCACTTCAAAAGCCTTAGAAGTAGGCAGTGATCATAGTTCCACATCTATGAATTTATTTTAAGGACTATCAAAGATGATGTGAAAACACCTGTCAAATGGATGTGACCCAGATGTCCAGTAGCAAGGATTTGGGATATGGAATAGTAACATAATGGAATGGAATATTCCACAATCATTATTAATAACTTTGTTACACAAGCATATGGTGTAAAAGTGTTCACACTCCGAGACGGTGTAAATGATGATTTTTATGTTAAGCATATTTTACACAATTTTTTTTAAAGTGTTCACAAATATTTTAAGTGAAAAAAACAGTGGCAAAACACAAATTGATGGCGTCTCATTTTGTAGGCAAAAACGCATCCTGAGATAGTAACCGTTGTGATTTCAACATATAAGCAGAGAACATGAGTGGGTTTTTTTAAATTCTTCTCTTTCCTTTCTATATTGTCTAATTTTTTCTCTGAGTATGGTCATTAAATGTAAACTATGGGGGAAGCAGGAGGAGTAAGCTATCAAGACAAATCCCTGGGTCACGAAGATCCCTCGGAGGAGGGCATGGCAACCCACTTTGGTATTCTTGCCTGGAGAATCCCATGGACAGAGGAGTTTGATGGGCTACAGTCCATCAGAGTCTGATGGGTCGCAAAAAGTCGGACAACTGAAGTGACTTAGCACACATACAGAAGGAGATCTTGAAGAATGTGTTAAAATACGGAGCCCAGATTCTATCACTGTTGAGTCTAATCAGATTATAATTTTGAGGTGTTAAATGATTAGACAACAGAAACATTTCCATGTTGCTTAAATGCTCAGTAGTTTTTCCAATAGATTTTTCCAGAGTATATGGTAGAAATCAGGAGAAAAGTGGAACTTCTTTGGAAATGGTAATCCAAAATCTAAAACATAGAGACTGGAATCCACGTCTTGGGTGATGGAGCTGTGGTTCTTGGTTAAAGCTCTATTCCAGTGAGAGTGATGTCATCACCTGTCTAAACTGTGCACATATCACTTGTTGTAGATCTAGTGACCTTGACACTGTACTCCAGTGTATAATTTATATTAATAGAAATGGCTATCGACATATTCCAATATATCATTGTTTCTCAGGTCAATTCAACAGAGATTTAGCTGAGCAAATTCTACATGCCAAAGACCATATCAGACGCACAAAAGTTGACCCAGAACTCCTTTCTTCAGAGTGTTGCATTTACCTGATTCAACAGCAGAGTGCCCCAAATCCATCATGGAGAAAGTGGACAAACAGTTTATACTTCCAAAGAAGTTTCCCTGGACAGCTGTCCAACTTCCCAGGCACCCTCAGATCAGTCAGAGCCCAGGGTGGGTACAGCCCCTCACAAAGATGGTACCTAAATGTGTCCTGCTTCGAAGAAGTAGTTTTCATTTCTCAAGTAGTCTTGGCCTGTGTTACAGTCCCAATTAGGGAGCTCCCCAGTTTCCTTATCTAAAGGTGTGGGAAGTGAAATATGCATGGTCACATGGATCTGTCCACCACTGATATCTATCTGAAAGGCTCAGTATTTTTTTTTTTTTTACCAAAGCTAGAGAGAGTTTGTCAAACCATGCACTCTTACATGCTGTTCACACACCACACATCTAAGAGGTGGTCTCAGGAGCCAGACTGCCTCGTCTCAGCTCCTGACCTCCCGTTTGCGGTGTCACGTGCTGTGCCTCCTTTCAACTGTCTCTACCAGGAGGTGGTGACAAGACCTGTCTTCTTAGAGCGCCTGCAAGGATAGATGAGATCGCGTGCTGAGCCTTCTTGGAACAGTGCCTGATCCCTCATAAGTTCTTGGTAAACGTCAGCTGTATAGCAGACGTATATGTGGCAGCAATAAAACCAAACTTTATACATAAGAATTCTAACTCCTTCCAACCTAAAAATTCACAGCCGTGAAACGCACAAAATCGCAGTGTTTTACATTGCCGAAGGTCAAGAAGACAAGTGTTCGATCCTTTCCAATGAAAGGGGAAGCCAAGCGTATGAAGACTTTGTTGCTGGACTTGGATGGGAGGTAATTAATTTCATCTAGGAGGTGTTTGCCCATCAGCACTATCTAAGGATGTATGTAAGCTAGATGTTGATGGTATGCATTTTTACATTCATATATAGTGTGGGTAGAGTTCTGAAGTTGAAGGGTGTATAGAATTTGACCTCTTGTGGTAGTCTTTTTTCATACTTTATACATAAACTTTTGTTCCCCCTTAACTTTCCTCTTAATATTGTTTCATTTGCTTTTTATGTGAATTGAATAGTCAGATTGGCTCTCCCAACTGTAGACAGTGTGTAGTAAGAGAAGACAGACATGGGCAAGGAAGCAATGACTTTGGTCCCTGTATGGAAATTGGAGAAGAAATCAATGACTTATGGGTGAAAAATGAAGAGTTGGATGAAGTCAAAAGTTGACTTGATAGTAGCTGTGATGGTTTTGCTACCAACTTGTTTCCTTCAGGTAGACCCCAGGTGGTTGATATTTTAAAATTTTGCTTTTTCTTGGCTAAATGATTTTCTGACGGAAAGATATCCATACATTTATACACACACACACACATACACATATACATCTCCAGAACATATTCTAAAAGAATCCAGAATAGTTAAAATAGAAATTAACATATCTGAAATAATTTTCTTACTTTTCATTACTTTTGTTTTGGTTTCTTGATCATCTGTGCTGCGGGGAGCTCACTGGGTGGCTAAGTGAGACTTACCTCTGAGAGCTGAGCATTTAGCAAAGGGGCTGATAAGGAGATGAAGACAGGACAAGAGCATATCAAGGTCAAGACCACGTACTTTCTTGTCAAGAAGATCTTAGTCTGAAAGAGTTATTACACTTTCAGTAAACTGTTCTTCTTACTAATAAAATGATTTCTTACTTGTCATGGAATATATGTAGTATTTAACTCACATTTCTAAACTAAGCATTTCTTAACTATCATTTTAAGAAAAGACTATAAGATTAATTCAGTGCATATATTGATTGTCTTTGGCACAGAAGAAGTCCTTCTGTTTATTTTTTTTTTCAGTTGTGTTACCACAGGTGCTTTACTGAAGGAATAGAAGTTTATGAAAAGTAAAAACAAAATATTTAAAGATAATCTAAGTACTAAGAAGAGAATATTCACACCTTAGCCTTAAAAAGAATTATGAGTCAGAGACTTTGGGCAGCTGTATAAATTGAACAACCCTTTTGAAAGGCAGTTCAGGAGTGGCTATTAAATTTGGGAACATTTGTGCCCTTTGACCTGAAAGACTGCTTTGAATGCTCCTTCTGGTTTGACCACACCAGGACTGTTGGAGAAAGCAGAAATGCCACAAATCCATCAACAAGGGAGCTCTGTGGATGTCTCTACATACAGACATATTTATGTGTTGGGGGAATAAAGTTAAAGAAATATGCATCAAACCTTTGCTAGTGGTTTTTTTTAAGTAGGTAGGATTTTGGAGCCCTTTCATTGTTAATTTTTTTATCTTTTAAAAAAAATTTTATTGGCGTATACTTGATTTATAATGTTGTGTTAGCTTCAGGTATACAGCACAGTGAATTAGTGGCTTCTCAGGTGCCGCTGTGCAGGAGACTTGAGAGACGTGAGTTCGATCCCTGGGTTGGGAAGATCTCCTGGAGAAAGACATGGCAACCCACGCCAGTATTGTTGCCTGGAGAATCACATGGACAGAGGAGCCTGGAGGGCTATAGTCCATGGGGTTGCAAAGAGTTGAACATGACTGAAGCGACTTAGCATGCACGCACATGCATACACATATCCACTCTTTTTAGATTCTTTTCCCACAGACTATTGAGTTAATGTTTATTTAATATTTAATTTCATCTAACTTTGTATTACAATTGTTTATAAGCAGAAAGTTATAAAAATGAAAATACTTAGATTAAAAAAAAGTTAACAAGCACATTCCCGCTTAGTGAATAAGAACAGCTCCTGTTTGGTCCTCACTCTTTTCCCTTGTGACCTGCATCAGGTGGACCTGTCAACCCACTGTGGGTTCATGGGCGGGCTTCAGCGCAATGGCAGCACGGGCCAGACCGCCCCCTACTACGCTACCTCGACTGTGGAAGTCATCTTCCACGTCTCAACTCGGATGCCGTCAGACTCAGACGACTCGCTCACCAAAAAGGTAAGGAGCCTCCTTGGGGACCACGCTTGGCTGTCCTGGGACAGAGCAAAGTCCGTGATGTGTCACACACATGGAGACTGGCTTCCTCTGGACACAGCCCTGGGGTCACTCTCCTCAAGCTACCATTGTCATTAATCTGAAACAGCCTGCTTGGCACAAACTAGACAAAGATAACAGGAAAATTGGTCAGTCGTATAAGTCTTAAATCCTGGGATGAAGATGAAGGAAGCATCTTCGATGTTGTTAACTTTGGATCTTCTCTCCCGTGACTATTAACTGAGAGAAAGTTATGCTGTTGACCTCTCGGGCTGGCCAAGCTCATCTGACGTAAGGACCCTCTACGGCTGGGGTTGGAGAAGGCTGGTGCCCCCCAGGGCTGCCAGAGGGGGTCGCGTGGCAGACCATCTGCAAAATGGCTAGTGCAGGTGGGCTGCTGCCCATGGCCCCAACTCCTGTTCTCCATCAGCATGGGGCCTGCAGGCAGTTTTCTCTCGAGTTCAGAGGAGACCTCCATCCTCCAGCTGGGAGTCAGCATTCCAGGGCCCCCCACCCCGTGCATTCTAACCTGCAGGCTGAACACCTCAGCTGACCAGCAGGAAGTGAGGGGGCCCCTAAGAGAAGAGGACATTTTACTCTGGGGAGGAAGCCTAGAAATCTAACCCCTGTCTGTGTTTCCAGATTAGAACAACTGGGCCTCACATGCTGGTGCCAGGGGCTGAGCCCGGAACCCCCTCTTGACAGCCCTCTCTTCCAACAAGGATCCCAGGAACTGAGGCAGCCCCTGGAGGGTGGAAAGCAGACCATTCTGATGCTAAGACTGGCAGTTCAGTGTTGTGTCAGGTGGCAGGGGAGTATCTATAGCCAGGGTTCCAAGTGTGTAGTCATTCCCTTCGTCAGCCAGTTCCCTCGGTTTTCCCATCTATTAAATGGGATTAAAAACACAGTTCATGTCCCAGGGTTGCTGGGCAGTGGGTGGGCAACGCCTGCAAAATTGCTGAGCACCAGGCTGGTACCCAGCAGCCCTCATCCTTGCCCACTGGTTGGATGGACTCTTCTTCCTGGCCCGTTAGGTGGGTGATTGATACTGGCCTGCGGGCTTCATTCTACCTGCCTCATTTCTCTTCTCTGTGGTTTTGCTCTTTCATCACTGCAGCCATGGCCATCCGAACCACATACACAGTAGGTGGCCGTACTTATGGAACCTCAGTGGTAAGGTTAGGGCATGATCAGACTCCTCCCACAGTGACCAGGGGACCTCAGTGGTCAGATCAGGGTATGATCAGACTCCTCCCACAGTGACCAGGGGTCTTGGATGTGCAGAGCATGACTGACTTTCCTTCAGTGGCCACATACTGGCTCCTCAGAGCCTAGGGAGCTGCCTCCACATCTTAGGTTTTGGTGGTGGTGGTGTTCTTAGTGGAAGAGACCCTGCCCACAGAGATGTGATCTCAGATTACCCGGACCCTAGGCAAGATTCTCAGGCATGCTCAGTCACTAAGTCCAGTCCGACTCTGCAACCCCATGGACTGTAGCCCACCAGGCTCCTCTGTCCATGGGATTCTCTAGGCAGGAATATTGGAATGGGTTGCCATGCCCTCCTCCAGGGGATCTTCCTGACCCAGGGATCGAACCCACATCCCCTGCTTGGCAGGCAGATTCTTTACCACTGAGCCACCTGGGAAGCCTCAGGCAAGACCCACACATCATTTTTTTATTACCATGTAAATCGCTGCTACTCTGCAAGTGCGTCACCATAGTCAATGATTTTCTTATTTATGACTGAAAACTGTTTTGTTACAAGATTGCTATATATTTTAAACTTTTAAAAGAATTATTTCCTAAGTAGGATTGCCTTTTTTTTTTTTTGAGAAAAGACAGTGTTTTCTTGATAAAAACACCCTGTTATAAATCCTTTACCGAGGCTTGGCTGGGCTGTAAGGTTCCCTACTGTAATCAGGCAAACACAGCTGATCCCTTTTGCTGCTCCAAGATTTAGCATCGTTAGTGACAAACTCTCTCTATCAGGACGTCTCACAGCTCAACCAGAAATCAGTCACAAGAACAGCGGCCCCACAGTTCCTCGTCTCATTCCGACTGAATTGTCCCTAACAGCTTAAAAATGAGCTGCAGAATTCTAAAGTGATTCATGCTCTCCTCTGCCCCCGTCACGGGGCCACTTTTTCAACCCTGCAATCTGGTGGCAACCCCATACTGAACTCTTGATCCTTCACCGCAGAAATTCGTTAGCTCCAGCCCGATTAGATTTTTCACAGCTAATCTAACTGCTGTAGGGGTTTGCAGAGTGGGGACAGAGCTGTGCTATTGGATTTGTCCAATTCATTTGACTCCAGGACTATAATTGCACTTATGTCTTACAAGGCTTTTATAGCCCGAGGCTGGCCAGCGCATAAAAAACAAATTGGCAGTGATACAGGACGAGTGGAGGGGATGAAAGGCCCACATTATCAGTCTCCAGGCAGCACTGCTCTGGCAGGAAGTTTCCTGGTTAATTTACAAATAAAACTTAGATTTTAGGATGGGCACACTGTCGGCCGAACAATGGGGATGTCAGGGCTGCCTGTTACTTAGTAAAAGTAGCAGCCGGGCCCACTGAGGAGCAGGAATTCTTCAATCAAACAGACGACTCCTTCTGGAGCCAGCTGGCGACGTAATGCAATTAGTCGGGAAAGGAGGTCAGCCCATTAGGTGTGTACCAGGGCCAGTGTCAGCAGTGGGCGCCGCCTGGCAGCAGCGGGCAGAGGGGCCCCGGCAGAGGGTCTGCACAGCCCTGTCAGGGTGAGAAGTGGCAGGACAGGCACTGATTTCTGAAGGCTCAGGCCCCGAGCGTTTGTCGAGCCTCTTGTGCAGTTGAAGCAGTAGCTGGCGTGAAGGATGGCTCGTGCAGACGACACACCACTCCCATCAGCTTGACTCATGGGCTTGAGTTTCTCCCTAGAGGGCCCGTCATTGGAATTCTCCAAAACTCACATAGTGACGTCTCTGTAATGAAACCCCCTTTAGATGGAGTAGCGCTTTGAAGCTTTTGGGGTACTCCTGGGTATTCTGACGTGGTTGACAGTCTGGCCGGGTGACTCTTACTTGCACTTCCTTCCCATGTCCTCGTCATGGACGGAAGAGGGTGTGTCCTTGCTCTTCACTCCCGATGTATCTGCAACCGGTTCCATGGCCTCAGCTCTAAATTCTGCGCGTTGGCGAATTAATCTGGGACTTGTGCAAAGGTCTGAGGCAAGTGACAATGACGGCAGCTTTCAGACGGTGAACCTGGTGTCATGACCACTTGCAGTGTCACCACGCCAGAAGTGTGGACCTGGTCCTGTGACCTCATCCTTCTTGGTCCATCCTGAGGATACAGTTGTAAACAGAATTGGGAAAAAATTGTAAAAAAAAGTTGTAAACAGAAGCAAAAAAAAATTTTTTTTTTGATGTGGACCATTTTTAAAGTCTTTATTTGTTACAATATTGCATCTGCTTTTGCTTTGTTTTTTTTTTTTTTTTTTTTTTGGCCGTGGGGTATGTGGGATCTTAGTTGCCCAACCAGGGATCGAACCTACACCTCCTGCACTGGAAAGAGGGCGGCTTCACCATTGGACCGTCAGGGAAGTTCCAGGAGACTTCCGTGGGTTATGTGATCAAGTTACCTAATTTAGAAAAGGGAGGTTAACTGCAAAAATTTCAATCCTCACTGTATCACCTCAGAGCTGATGCCTTGAGACTCACGAGTCTGGACAGGGAGCTGTCGCAGGTTCTGGGGTGCCAACCTTTGGTGGGATGGCCATGCAGAAAGGCTGTTCAATGGGTGTGTTGGTCCCATTCAGAAGCGTGTGCCAACCCTGCAGTGAGGGGCACAAAACTACCCAGAAAGTTGTCTCTCTCTATGGGGTGAGCAGGGCAGATGTGTGCCCCCGGGCAGCCCCTGCCCTCAGTTACCTTCTCCTGCTCTAAATTCCTCCCAAAGTTTCCATCTGAAACCACTCTGATTTCCCTCAAAAACATGCCTTTATTGTGCCGCTGGTGACCCACTGCTACATTTTGACTCCAAAAGAGTAAATTTTAGGAGTGCGTCATGAACTCCTTGCATGTTTTATTGAAAGGGAAAAAGAAAGGAAAATGGATATTTAGAAGTAGAGAGATGCCTAGTGTTACTATGAAAACCCAGGGTCTTTTTTTAAAACTATTTACATAAGGGATCAGCCTCAACTTTTGCCTGCTACCCTTCTAGTCTTTATATGTAAGAGAGGAGGAGAAGGAAAAACTTATGTGCTGGGTTATTTTACATTTAGCAAGTTGTGGATGTCATTGAATTTTTCCACACCCATCACGCCTCGTGTTAAGCACTCGCAGTAAAGTGTATGTCCCAGAGCCCAGGTTCAGACGCAGCTGAATCAAGTGCCTCACGTGGGGGCCGCCCGAGCTGGAACCTCACCTCACTGTAGGTGCAAAGGTACAGTGGTCCCCAGAGGTATGACAGAGGGAGGAAGAAGCAGGCATTGCAGGAAACCAGCCTCCCTTATGACCTCGTGAACAGAAGGGAGGCCTGCTGGGGTGACCTCGGGTTTTCCCCTTGTGGTCAGAGAGTCTATAAAGAAATTGCATTTATATTAGCGTGTTTTAAATACACGGTATTTGAGAACATCCTTTTTTATCCTGTAAGACAAAATGCTTGATTTGACACGACATCTCTATTTTATTAAGAGCCTCTGAATTTAGTTCTTCTCAGGGCTCACCTGTTAAATAAGTTCGCAAGCAAGGCAGGCTATGTCACGGGCATAGGCGGGTGTGCGGGGGCGAGGATTCACATTCTCACTAGGCATCCTAGGGTCTCACCAGCCAGTCCCTATGGGTTTAGGACTTCAATTTCAGCCAGCATTTTAGCTTTTATAACTGAGTTTGCTTGACTCACAGCCAGGCCTGCCCCCAGGAACTCACTTGCACTCCTCCAGCCCCAGACGCACAGTCACTGTGCAGGAACTCCGGGGAGGGTGTTCTTGCATTGGACCAAGCTGTGCCCTGATGGATGCTCAGAGGGTCCCTTCCGTGAAGGCGCCAGAAGCCCTCCCCAGAAAGGCCAGGAGTCTCTGACTCGTCAGCTTTGGACCGCATGGCCTCTTGTGTATAAATGGGAGGGCTAGGGGAGTTGCGCTGTCACAGAGCTGTTGCCCTGGGGCGCAGCCTAGATGGCCATGGGTAATGGAGGTGCGTGGATTACAAGCCCCCGCCCAGCTTCCACGCTGCCTCTGCACCTGTGGTGGGGGGTGTGGGGCTCGCCTTCCTGAGCCCCCTCGCCTCCTTGTTAGACTACGTAAAGGGGATCTCAGAGCGTTAGTGGAAAGATAGAACAAAATGTACGTGTGAACAGACTTTTCTCTGCAGTAAGGCACTCTTTCAAAGCTAGGTACTAGTGCTTCATATTAGTTTCTTATTAAATTTAAGTAACCCTAGTTATTGGAGAAGGAAATGGCAACCCACTCTAGTGTTCTTGCCTGGAGAATCCCAGGGATGGGGGAGCCTGGTGGGCTGCTGTCTATGGGGTCGCACAGAGTCAGACACAACTGAAGCGACTTAGCAGCAGCAGCAACCCTAGTTTCTTAGACAAAGGTAATATTATATATACTTTTTCTTAAAGGTTTGTCCTAAATCTGGTTTTTATACATTTGGTAATGATTGTGTTATAATGGCTTCTATTCTCTTATATGCATCTTATTTTCTTAATCATCATCGAATAAAGAGCCTTATGAAGCTCTTTTGTAATATGGAATAAAAGATTCATACTGTCCATTGTGTAGAAACACACTCAGCCACATAAAGCATCAGGCTTTGCTGCAGGAATAAAATTAAATTTTTAACAAATCCTGGAAAAGGTCCTGTCCCCATGCAGCCACATGTACCTGTGATGCTTACATGCCTCTCTTGGTTCCAATGTGTTTTGTGGAAGGCGAGCTGTGTGTTTTGTTTTGTTCGTGCATTTGTGCTTTTTAAAAAACCCTCATTAGAAGGCATCAGTGTTGTAGCCTTTTTCGGTGGTGAATTATTTTTGCCTCTGAGTATAATAATTCAATTTGTAAGCCGCGACCCTTCATAAAGTGCTGTGATCACTCTGATTAATAAGGAGCCAATTTGCCGTTGCAGCTCCGTCACTTGGGGAATGACGAAGTCCACATCGTCTGGTCCGAGCACTCCAGGGACTACCGCAGCGGGATCATCCCCACCGCCTTCGGAGACGTTTCAATCATCATCTACCCCATGAAGAATCACATGTTCTTTATTGCGATAACCAAGAAACCCGAGGTATGTTTTCACCACACTCTTCTTGTGACTTGTTCAGCGGTTTACCATATGATTCCCTGTTACTGAAAAACAGTGTTAATCGATATGTTAAAGGGGCCACTTGACACGTACATGAATTACACGTGCTGTATGGGAATTAAATATGAATTGGGGTTTTTCAAACATTCTTTCGTCAGGAGCACAGAATTCTGTATTTTATTGCTGAGATTCTTTGAAAATTATATTGTAAAGACAGTATGGTTTTTTAAATGTTTTTCATGTTTAAGACTTTGTAATATAAAGAAATGATTGAAAGTCTGGGGTATCTTGATTAATAATAATAAGATCTGAATGAGCCCTATGTCACATCCAGCATTTTACGGGTGACTGTGGGTAGAGGATCCAGCCTTGCCTCTGCCGCTGCTAACGGGGGTCAGTCCTAAAGGATCTTGGAAAAGTCCTAAAGAGCCGGGCCCCCCTGAGGCTCAGTCTATGTCGGGGCTCTAAAGATGGATGCCTCTTCCCACCCGATCGGTTCAGCTGGGTATCCATCATGGGAACGGCCAGAACCGTTCGGCGTCCTGAGCACAGGACCTAGATTGGCTTCTGTTCCCGCCCTTGTCCTGCCTTTAGTGGTGATTTAACAGCGCTCTGTACGGTGACTTGATTTTGTTTGGGAATTATTAATCCAAGGTGGGCTTTGTAGTCTTTTCGGTAAACCTCTAGTGTATTGTCTCTCCTCAAGGGAATGACACGTGCCTCAGCTTGATACTAAGTACAACCTTCATTTCCGTTTCAAATTGTCCTCCTGCAGGAGCTAAAAGTTACTCTTCTAAATATACTCTTTTTCAGTTTAAAAATAAGAGGCAAAACTTTCCTGGGATTTATAACTTAAAAGTGTTCAAGTTGTGAAGATTAAATGAGCTACGAAATGAAAGGTGTTTAAATCAGTGCCTGGTCCAGAGGAAAAAGCTATTTAAGAGTTGATAATGATGATAATAATAATAGGTTTTATTATTATTGCTATTATTGTTTTTTGTTATAGTTACTACCATGAAAATAGAATAAATAATGACTGCAGGACAACTCCTAAACTCAGAAAAGTCCCCACTCTGGCTGGTGAGGAGCCTGACATAAAGAGAACCCTCTTTTCTTTTCAAGGAGTGGAGATGCCAAAAGTTTTTCATATTAAATATTTGTGTGATCTTTGGTCCAAGTCTCTGTGTGTGAAGTGTTCAGTTTTGTATAAGAAAATGGCTCTTACTGCTAATAACATTTGCGTGTGTCCAAGAACATTAATTTAAAAAATTAAACTGAAAATTTTAATATTAGACAACTGATAAATTTAGTATCCTGTGGCTTTCCAAACTGGCAAATGTGTTTCTTTAATATTTAGTATGGATTAACTGGCTCTATTAGTTCATTTTCAACATGGCCCTCTAAAATGTCACTTAATGTCTTAAAAATGTCACCTTTATTTTTAGAGCAAATTAAGAATATAAAAGATTTCAGTTCACTTTATAGTGTCAAAATGATTTTTAAAAAGTATGATAGTGCATGAAAACAAATATTATCATACCTTTTAAAATTTCTTTTAAAAAATATGTAAGTTTTATAAATTTGGCCATAAATTCTGACAAGATGAATCGAGCAAATCGCTTTCTTAATATTTCAGTTCAAAAGGCCTAAAGGAAAGAAGAGAATAATGGCCAACTGGAAATTTAGTGCTATCCCCACATTTAAAGGACAAACCATTACAATGTAATAAAATTAATCCAGACATTTCCAGGGCAAGTGTGGCTGACCTTTTGTTCGCCAACCACTGACCTCAGGGTGAATGCGAGAGGCTTGTGGAGGGAAAGTCTGTTTGTTTGGCTTCGGTCCCTGGTATTTAAATTGCATTCCCTAATCAAATGAAAAGGCTGTCCTCTCTATCAGGTTACAGAATCCATGGCAACATTTGGCCTTTTATATCCATAATGTTAGCCTTTTTGTTTGCATCTAAGTAGAGACACCTGGAGCAATGTTAACATTAACCGATTTAGCATTAATAGCTTCATTATATAAGAATTTCTGATCAGATAGCTGTTACTTTTGTTATATTGCTTCAGCTTGTATTGTTGTCATTTTTTATCTCCCTGCTTGGCAACCGGGCAATGATTTGCAAATTTTTTTTGTCTTGATTAATTAAGCAATATAATTATCAGTAACCACGATGCAGTCTTTGCTCAACAAAGCTTCTGAGAGAAAACAATGGTAAGTCTGTTAGTATGAATGCATTCCACGTGTCCCAGATGCATGAGGATATTACAGACAATGAGGGGAAAGGCCGCCTGGGAGCGGGGACAAAGGGTGTCAGGCAGGCCCGACACACTACACATACCGCCAGGGACGCTCTGTGGGCTCCCGGGGACACAGACGCCTCGTTAGATTACAGCTAGTCAGCAGAGATTAATTCTCAGCCATTTGGTGCAATAATTTACCCATTCCTCAGTCTTTTAACCAGCATGCCTTACCACGGAAGGGGAGGCTTTGTGCTCGAAAGGTTTATTTAACCTTGCCCACTTTTAGGGATTGCCACCAAAATCAATATCTTTGCTAAGAAATTGTCATGACGCGGCTGCTCAAAGTTAAGAACAAGGACGTGTACAACTTTCCACAGTGACCACATCGGAGCATCTGTGGAGGACTTGTATCTTTCATCTGAACTTGGTGTGACTGTGTTCTGAGTACGCTGTACTGGCCTCCGGGTAGCCATACTTCCCTAAGAATAATTTTAATCCTTTTTGTTTTTTTTTAGGAGGGAAAAAGAAAAAAGAAAAAAAAAAATCTCATCAGTACACAAAAGTCCTGCTCACTGGACAGAGTCATGCATATTCAAATTGTACTTTCATTCACTGGGCCTCATTAGTGGCCTGTGTAATAACGCGGGGCTGTTTGTAATACAAGCTCACAGACAGCACTGCTTCCAAGGCCTTTGAAATTGAACATATTTCGCTTTTTCATCCATACACCTCCCTTAAATATACAAATTATGTGCCTGGCAGAACCCGCCTTGCCTTCATAATACAGCCTCTACAAAACAGTAGGTTGCAGGAGCGTAGCTGTGCTCACGGGAGGCAGGGATCTGAGAGGGTCTACTCCCTTCTCGAGCTTTTCATCCAACTTTAAAACATATAAATTTACTGAAAAATCAGTATGCTTACCAACATATTGGGTTGGCCAAATAGTTCGCTCAGGTTTTCCCATACTGTGGACATCGCCTCTTTAGTCACAGAAAACAAATATGCTATTGCCAGACTTGTGGTGGTGTTTTTTTTTTTTTTTTCTAAGTTGGTGGTCAGGGAAGACATACACCAGGGGCAGAATGTGAGATTTACAGGGTTTGTTAAAACACTCAATTTGTCCCGCAGGAAAGTGGTTCATAAAACCTCCTGCAGCAGGGGGATACCGTGCTACTTTGTTTCTTCCAGTGGCTGGAAACAACAGGGGAACTCAGAACATTATGGGTGCTCATTTGCTTGTATGAATTTGTGAAGGTATGTTTTACCATTTTTGCTGTTTCTCTCCAAGGTCCTTAGTGATTGGCTGGTGACTCTGACCAAAGGGTAGATGAGCCGAAGCAGCCTTGACCAGGAGTAGTTTAGGACAAGAGAAGGCTTTGAGGAAGGGTCCTTTTTGTCACCCCAAGCAGATTGTCCATTTTGTAAATGCAAACCACATTGGCGTTCTCCAGGATCTCCTTACTTGGCCCTGGTAGATATGGGGTTGGGACGAAAATATGATGATTCAATCGTTTCTGAGAAGCACAGGCAGGGGTGGGTAACAGGATAGGAGCTGGGACCCCAAAGTTCCAGTCCTTGTGCTTCCGCTGCAAGGGTGTCCTGGGCAAGTCTCTCAACATCTTTGGACCTTAGCTTCCTCAGTTGTAACACTGAGGTTGGGGAGCATCCATCTTCCATGGATTCTAAGCACCCCTTTAAGAGGAGAGGCCCCTGTTGGAAGCTCCTGTTCCTAGATGCCCGTCCTTTCCCTAAGTTGCCCTGAGGCTGCTGTTGTAGTTTGTGGCTCCCCTGCAGGCTCAGCAGCTATTGTGTGTGTGTGTGTGTGTGTGTGTCTCCTAGAAGACAGCTAACCCAGGACCTTCACGGGGAGCAAGTTACGTACTCGGGATGCTGGTTAGGGCCCATGCACCAGAAGCCACAGGAGCATTTGCACATGTGGGATCCTGAGTAACCAATGCTGGCACCCGTTTCTGGAAGGAAATCTTTTCCTAGGGTGACTTTATTGTAAAGGGGATGTGTTTGACTACAACATGGTTGTGTAAATTTCTTCTTGTTTCAAATGTGCAGTTTGAATATTTCAAATATTTCTTAAACATTTCTCTCAACCCCAGCCAAATGTCCTTTTTGAGATTAAGTCATACATTTTCAAATAATTTGGGGACATTCTCAAGGAAGGTGAGTTGCTTATTTTTGAATATGTAAAGAATTATTTGTTTTGAAAAGATAATTAAAGATACTGAACAACTAGAATTCACTAAATATGTTATTAAATGGATAACTGCAATATGTTCTGGTTTGGTAATTTATTATTATTGTTGTTGGGAGGTTTTTAGGTGGAGGAATGACACTGGGAACTTTGAAAAGGCAGCTGTCATTTGCAGATGTTACATCAAAATCAGATTCTTCTCTAGTTCATTGCCACTCCTAATTAGAGGAATTCCCTGGATAGAAGGATCTATATTATTCCTTTTGTCCAGTTTTGAAAGACTGTCTGAGTCACCCAAAAACTGCTGCCAAAGAATTATAAGGAACATTTATTTATTTATAAGATAAGCTTCAGTACAGATGGAAAAAAAAAATCTATGGCCTATTATTAACTCCTAGCTCCTGTTTTATCTTTCACAACAATTTAGCTATTAAGAATTCCCTCTCAATTGATCTTCCCCAAAAGTTGCATTGTTTTCCCTTTTTTCAACTGGTCTTTGATATTTACATCTTCCCACCTTTGTCTTCTCCTCCTCCTTTGGCGAGAGTCAGCCTGTGTAAATGTGAGAGCAGCCGCTGGAAGAGCCTGCTGTGTGTCAGAAAGTGGGCAGTTTTCATCCTCTGCCCCAGCTGACTTAAGCAGGAAGGGCCTTTCTCTCTGACCGCTCAGCATGCACCCATGTGCCTGCTGAAGCTCCTGCGTGTGGTTGCATGTGCCCTCAGCTAAATCTGGGCAAGGCAGGCCGGGATGCTAGGAGCATAGGGAACATCTCCATGAGCAGGACACAGGCCCACTGCCCCTAGGACTAGACGTGCACTTTCTGTGCTGTACTTGAAGTTCATTAGTTGATTGTTTGTTGTGGTTGGATTTTTATTGTTTAGTTAGCTTCATGATTTTTTTTTTTAATCACAGCTCCATCTCACTGATTACTGGATTCTTTTTAAGGTTAGGGCTGGGACCTTATGACAGATCTGTAGAACACTTCTCCCCCACACCTCATCACAACATCAGCTGGGCTTTTGTATAGTAATGGGAAGCATCCAAAAGAGCCGCACATCTGAGACCGTATCCGCAAAATCCCTAGGGAAGCTCACACACAATAGGGAAGTCGAAAACAGAGGCATCCGAGCAAGTTTTAGAGTCTGATGCCTTCGTCTATGGCTTCAGCAAACCATAAACACAGCAGTCATAAACACTGGCTAACTACTAGCCAGACGAACATCAAGTCTTATACTAATCGTCTGTTTATTTCAGTTTCTTTTATCTGGCGTATCATGTAAATCAATCTCAACAACAACAACAAAAATCACAAGGCATCCCAAAAGGCAAAAAAAAAACACCAAGAAACCCGCAGTTTGAAGAGACAGAACAAGCATCAAAAGCAGATTCAGATATGGCAAAGATTTTAAATGATCAGATCAGGAATTTAAAAGAATATGCTAAAGGCTCTAAAGATGGACAACATGCAAGAAGAGATGAATAATGGAAGCAGAGAGATGCAAACTCCAGGAAAGAATTAAAAGGAAATGCTAGAAATCAAAAGCACAGTTGCAGAAATGAAGAATGTCTTTAATAGCTTAATCAGTGAATGGAATGAGTGAAGAAAGGAACTGAGAGCTTGAAAATATGTTAGTAGAAATATCAAAACTGAAATGCCAAGGGGGAAAAGGATTACAAAAACTGAACAGGATTCAAGATCTGCAGGATAATTAAAAAGGGTGCGTGCATGCCTAGTTGCTCAGTCGTGTCCAACTCTGCGACTCCATGGACTGTAGCCCACCAGGCTCCTCTGTCCATGGAATTTTCTAGGCAAGAATACTGGAGTGAGTTGCCATTTCCTATTCCAGGGGATCTTCCCAATCTAGGGATCAATCCCGCATCTCTTGTGTCTCCTGCATTGGCAGGCAGATTCTTTACCACTGAGCCACCTGGAAAGCCCCAGTTACAAAGGGTAATATACACCTAGTGTGGGAATACCAGAAGAGAAAGGACAGAAGAAATATTTGAAGTAGGTAACATAAATACATTTTTATATTACATGTATTTTAGTGGCTCAGTTAGTAAAGACTCTGTCTGCAATGCAGAAGACCTAGGTTTGATCCCTGGGTTGGGAAGATCCCCTGGAGAAGGGAATGGCAACCCACTCCAGTATTCTTGCTTAGAGAATTCCATGGAACAGAGAAGCCTGGCGGGCTACAGTCCTGGGGATCACAGAGAATTGAACACGACTGAGTAACTCTCCCTTCACTTACAATATGTGAAAAATTTCCAAATTGAAGACAGATACCAAACCACAGATCCAGGAAGCACAGATAGCACCAAGGAGCATAAGTACGAAAGCATCTACACCCAGATGTGTCACATTCAGACTACATGTTGTAGACAGAATGTTTGTGTCCCTCACATCCCAGAATTCATGTTTTGAAATCTAACCACTAGTGTAATGGTATTTAGGGGTAGGGGTAAAGGTGATTAGGTCATAAGAGTGGGGCCCTTGGGAATGGTATTGGTGGCCTTTTGGAAGAGGACCCGAGAGCCTCCTTACCACTTCTTGCATGTGACGACACAGAGACAAAACAGCCATCCATCTATTAGCCATCCGATTCAGACTTTCCAGCCTCCAGAATTGTGAGAGTTTATAGGCCACCCAGTCAACGGTTGGAGAAGGAAATGGCAACCCACTCCATTGTTCTTGCCTGGAAAATCCCAGGGACGGGGGAGCCTGGCGGGCTGCCTGTCTATGGGGTCACACAGAGTCGGACACGACTGAAGTGACTTAGCAGCAGCAGTCTACAGTACTTTGTTAAAGCAGCCCAAAGAGACAAAAATCAAAAATAACAGGAAGATCTTAAAAGAAGCCAGAGGACAAAAATAAGTCTATAGGCTCCAGCCTAGGAATTACATTGAACTTCTAGCCAGAAATCATGCAAGTTAGAAGCAAGTGGAGTAAAATATTTCAAGTGTTGAAAGAAAAAAAAACACCCACCAACATAGAATTCTGTATTCTTCAGAAATGAAAGAAGAAATACTTTCTCAGACAAATAGATCAGATCAGTCGCTTAGTTGTGTCCTACTCTTTGCGACCCCATGAATCGCAGCACGCCAGGCCTCCCTGTCCATCACCAACTCCCAGAGTTCACTCAGACTCACGCCCATCGAGTCAATGATGCCATCCAGCCATCTCATCCTCTGTCGTCCCCTTCTCCTCTTGCCCCGAATCCCTCCCAGCATCAGAGTCTTTTCCAATGAGTCAACTCTTCGAATGAGGTGGCCAAAGTACTGGAGTTTCAGCTTTAGCATCATTCCTTCCAAAGAAATTCCAGGGCTGATCTCCTTCACAATGGACTGGTTGGATCTCCTTGCAGTCCAAGGGACTCTCAAGAGTCTTCTCCAACACCACAGTTCAAAAGCATCAATTCTTTGGCGCTCAGCCTTCTTCACAGTCCAACTCTCACATCCATACATGACCACTGGAAAAACCATAGCCTTGACTAGACAGATCTTTGTTGGCAAAGTAATGTCTCTGCTTTTGAATATGCTATCTAGGTTGGTCATAACTTTCCTTCCAAGGAGTAAGCGTCTTTTAATTTCATGGCTGCAGTCACCATCTGTAGTGATTTTGGAGCCCAGAAAAATAAAGTCTGACACTGTTTCCACTGTTTCCCCATCTATTTCCCATGAAGTGATGGGACCGGATGCCATGATCTTCGTTTTCTGAATGTTGAGCTTTAAGCCAACTTTTTCACTCTCCACTTTCACTTTCATCAAGAGGCTTTTTAGTTCGTCTTCACTTTCTGCCATAAGGGTGGTGTCATCTGCATATCTGAGGTTATTGATATTTCTCCCGGCAATCTTGATTCCAGCTTGTGTTTCTTCCAGTCCAGCATTTCTCATGATGTACTCTGCATAAACGTTAAGTAAGCAGGGTGACAATATACAGCCTTGACGTACTCCTTTTCCTATTTGGAACCAGTCTGTTGTTCCATGTCCAGTTCTAACTGTTGCTTCCTGACCTGCATACAAATTTCTCAGGAGGCAGATCGGGTGGTCTGGTATTCCCATCTCTTTCAGGATTTTCCACAGTTTATTGTGATCCACACGGTCAAAGCCTTTGGCATAGTCAATAAAGCAGAAATGGATGCTTTTCTGGAACTCTCTTGCTTTTTCCATGATCCAGCGGATGTTGGCAATTTGATCTCTGGTTCCTCTGCCTTTTCTAAAACCAGCTTGAACATCAGGAAGTTCACGGTTCACATATGCCTGAAGCCTGGCTTGGAGAATTTTGAGCATTACTTTACTAGCGTGTGAGATGAGTGCAATTGTGCGGTAGTTTGAGCATTCTTTGGCATAGAAGTCAGGCAATTTGTAACTAGTAGACCTGCCTTATAAGAAATGTTGCAATAAATTCATCAAAAAAGAAGGAAAATTATATGGATCAGAAACACAGATCTAGTTTAGAAAGAAAGAGCTTTAGAGAGGAACAAATGAAATCTTTTATTGTTTATATTGATTGATTGATTGCACTGGGTCTTAGTTGCTGCAAACGGACTTTGTCTAGTTGCAGTGAGTGAGGCGTATTCTCTAATAATGGTATTCGGACCTCTCATTGCAGTGGTTTCTCTTGTTGTGGAGCACGGGCTCTAGAGCTCTTTCTCAGTAGTTGTGGCAAACGGGTTTAGTAAGGGAAGCCCTTGCTCATGTGCAGAAGCCCCCGAGAGGGCCCGGCCTTTCTGTGTACCAACATCCCTGGAGCCTACAGTCCTGTGAATAACCACAGAGGTGCCTGCTTTCCCTTTTGACCTCTCATTTTGGCCCTTGGTTATTTCCAGTCTGGCACTTGATCCTCTCATTGTTCATGATAACTTTTCTTGATAGTTTTAATTATCAAGGGGGGATGGGTATTCATGAAATGCCCTCAAATACGTCCGTTCTCCTCAGTTTGTAGGCAGGATTTAGGGTGAAGCCAGTGGTATTCATAGTGGTAAGTCTCCAGGGCCGGTCCCGTCCATCAGTGCTGAGGCAGTTCTGACCTCAGGGTAACGAGCCAGCTTCTCGGGGGGAATGTCACGGAAAACCAACTCTCGCTGGTCCCCGATCCCTGGTGTCTCCCCACATGCCCTTTCCACCATGTGTAGAAGCTTTCCTCTCCTGTGTTTTCTTCCTGATGTCTTGCTGCTGCTGCTGCTGCTAAGTTGCTTCCATCGTGTCCGACTCTGTGCGACCCTAGAGACGGCAGCCCACCAGGCTCCCCCGTCCCTGGGATTCTCCAGGCAAGAACACTGGAATGGGATGCCATTTCCTTCTCCAATGCATGAAAGTGAAAAGTGAAAGTGAAGTCTCTCAGTCGTGTCCGACTCTTCATAACCCCATGGACTGCAGCCTACCAGGCTCCTCCATCCATGGGATTTTCCAGGCAAGAGTACTGGAGTGGGTTGCCATTGCCTTCTCCATCCTGACGTCTTATTCTAACATTATTTTGTAACTTAACAAAGTTCCTTTCACAGAGACTGTGATCATGGTTGCCATTACTCTTCACAGGCGCCCCCTTTACCCCCATCTTTTTGCAGTGCTCTATCCCTGCCCCCACCCCGAGTATACAAACATGCATCCTACCCTGTCTGACTTGGGCATTTAGGTTCCTGATCACTTCATTTGCAAAGATCATCTCCAAGTTAGGTCAGCTCCAACCAGACTGAAGCTTCCTCACTGTTGCTGAAACACACCAATTCCGCCCCCCACCCAGGGCATCATGCGTGCTGCTGCTCTGCGTGGAATGCTCTCCTATCAGCCATCCTCATACACTGGAGGTCAGCCCGCCCTCCCTCGTGCCCCTGGCCGTGTGAACTCTAACTGAAGGACTCTCCCCTAGAGAGTTCTATTGCTCTTCCCTGCCTTCTGCTTCACCTTAGCACTTTACTACCTGTGTGTGTGTGTGTGCTAAGTTGCTTCAGTCATGTGTGACTCTTTGCAACCCCATGGACAGTAGCCCTCCAGGCTCCTCTGTCCATGGGATTCTGCAGGCAAGAGTATTGGAGTGGGTTGCCATACCCTCCAGGGGATCTTCCTGACCCAGGGATCAAACTCGTGTCTCTTACATCTCCTGCATTGGCAGGTGGGTTCTTTTCCACTAGTGCCACCTCGGAAGCCCACTTTAATGCTTAACATATTACATATTTGATGTCTTTATACTGTTTTTTCCTCCAAAACCTCCAATAAGTTCTAAGCTCAATGAAATCAGGAATTTTTTTCTTTATATTCACTGCTGTGTCCCAAGTCAATAGGACAGTATCTGTCAGATAATAAATATTTTTTGAACAAATGAGTAAGTAAGTGATAAGAATAAATACAGGAATTATAAGGAAGACCCTATTCTTGACTTCATGGAGCTGACAGTCTCCATAGTAGTGAATTGAGTTGATGAAATTCAAATGGGGGGAAAATATTGAAAGAGAGAAAAAGAAATCCAAAAAAAGACAGGCACCCAAACCCTGGGTGGCACAGGTGTGAAGGAAAGCCAAGTCTCTGTTAAAGAATTAGAAGGAAATGTGAATGGTGTGATGTCTCTGAAATGGAGGGAAGAAGGTTCAAGAAGGAGGACCTTGTGGTTGTTAGCCGAGACAGTGTCATCTCCTTTAAGAGTCAACACACACTGGGATCCATGTGAAAATATTGCTAATTCTAAAATCAGTTTCAGAAGGTTGCCAGCCTGGGGGTGTACCATGAGGCCCGGCTGTGTGCTCTGGAGTATATCCACACGGTGGAAACGCTCAGAAAGAGCAATATCGCTTCCATAAATGACAGCTCAAGAAAGAAAGGAAGAACATGGTCACAATCTGTCATGAGAAGTTCAGCTGATAAGTTTGCAGGAGAGGAGCATCGTGGCACAACCTTGCTTGGCTTGATTCGGAAGCCCTGGACCTGGGTCCCCTACATCCAGCGCCCAGTCTGTGGGTGGCAGCGTGCGTGGTCCTGACAGATTTGAGATGTATCAAGCAGCTGTTCTCATGTCTTTGGTTCACCTTTTACTGTTTGTTTGTTTTAACATACTAAGTGTTCTTCTGGTTTTGTTCTGTTTTGCATTGACAGGTTCCGTTTTTTGGGCCTCTGTTTGATGGAGCAATCGTGAGTGGGAAGCTACTGCCAAGCCTTATCTGTGCCACCTGCATCAACGCCAGCCGGGCCGTCAAGTGCCTCATCCCCCTCTACCAGAGCTTGTATCTTTTTTAAGTTAAGTGTGTAACGTGTTAACCTTCCCAGCATCCAACTTCAGGCAAAGAGGTAAGTCTTAACAGCTGGGCACAAGAGGGGAGAAAGGATGTTTTTCAGTCTGGGTTGAAGTAAAACATCATACTTTTATATAATATAATTTTGTGCCACATCTAACTTAGGAAAAGTTGATTTTCATAATCAAGCCCCATACGTCTGTGCTGAGAACAGCACCCGTGATGAGATGCTCATTCTCCTGGGGTGTTTCTCCCCAGGTTCATTCTCCTCCCCCCTCCTCCTCGTCCCTGTTTGCTACAGTCCGTTGCATGTAAGTTGGGGTGCTGAAAAGATGCAGTGGCGTCACCCCAAGCACCTGCCAGAAGCAACCATGAAGGAAATGATGCTGATAAATCAGAGAACGTGACAGGTGCCACTGGAGAAGCACAAATGGTGTCCCAGGAGGTCAGGGGAAGGGGACATTGTGTCTGGTTGGGAGGATAGGAAGGGCACCCTCAACAGAGTTGTGCTTGAACTCACCAGTGACAGTGGCTAGAAATCCGTTAGTCATTTTCCCAAATCCTGAATACCTCCTTCTCTCATTTCTGATCTTCTTTCTAAAGACAGAAGAAATTTCACTAGTATGATTCTTTTTTTTTCCCTCCAACATTCGTTGGCCTGCTGTAATCTTTAAATTTAAATCTTAAATCTTTTGGAGCCAAGAACCATGAAAAGCAGCCATTTGATCAGGTTGGTGTTGGAGGTACCACATATTTAAAGCTTCATTTTACCCAGATGATAAGAAAATTAAGGCGACTTCATAAAATTGCTTCGAAACACATCTGACCTAACACAACTCTGGATCTCTCTGTTTCTAATTAGTATTGATAATGATTATAAGCATATTGTGTTTGACCTCTGTCTCTCTGCTTCTCCCAACCTTGCCATCAGTGACACGCTGCTGGAGGGTGGGGGCGAGGGGTGGGTGAGAAATACCACGTGTGAATAGATACAGTTCATGAAAAATACCTTTCATTAAAATCCTGGTCACTTCATTGACTGATATTCTGTCTTTAGATTAAGAAAAAAATACATATGCCATGTGGCAACTCGGAATTATCATAGAAATTAGTAGTAGAAAAGAGCTATTAGATCCCATCTGGTCCCTCCCCGGGGGGCTGGGGGGCATTATCCCCCTTGGCCTGCCCCCTCCCGATTTGTCCGGCCTGGGGTGGTGTTTCGGAGCAGGCGTTCTGTAACAGGGACCTCCACTGCACTCTGGACTTAATCTCACGGCTGGTGCCGATTCAGCCTTCTGCGGTGGAGTTTTTATTTCACAGGCTGTTAGAGAAAGGTTCTTGGCAGAAATGAGAAGGATCTTTTTAGCAATTGGCTTGTCGGGTTTGCATGATGAGCTGGACACTCATCAGTCAAGGACGTTGGGCCAAGGCAAGAAAAAGTCATTTGCAAACAGGAAGATTCCGTTTGCTAGAGGTCCATTGTGATTTTTGTCACGTCACCTTCTCCACTTATGGAGCTGCTCATTACAAAAGCCACGCTTTGTTGTGTTGTTGGACACTGCTTTCTCCAGTCGGAATTAATGCGGCTTCAGAATAATCAGGTTTAAGGGGAAACACTATTTTTAAAAGTTCAAAGGATAGGATTCAGCATCATTTTAAAAATTCTTCAAGCAGCCACACTGAACTGAAGTGGATGTGGGCTTAGGGCCACTGATGCTCACATGAGTGAGGAAGTGCTCTTTCCCCAAATTGCTCATAAAATAGCTAGGTGGACATCTCAGAGGATGGCTTAGCATGGAAGTTAGCAAAGAGAAAGTAATAAACTTATTATGTTGATCATTATAAAATGTTAAACATTTTTCTTTTGCCTTACACCTTGAGAAGATTTAATTAATGCAATTCAAATAAATTATTTAACACATTATCAGTAATCTTTATAGAGATATAATCAACAGGGAAAGCTTTGCAATCACTTAACTACTCTATTCTCTAATTTCTGCCTGCAAAAGAGGTAGTATTCAGGTCAAAAACCAAAAGGTATAAGAAGAAGAAAAGTTAAGAAAAGTAGGAAAAAATAAGAGAAAAGTGGGGGTGTTTGTATTTTTGTTCTTTAAAAAATTACTAATTTTTAAATTTTTAAATATTTATAGATATCTGCCTAGGCTAATAATGAACTGCTCCTTTAACACTATGTTACAGCGTCCTGGCGCTCTCATTCACGTGCTTTAACAAAAATCTAACCTAGTTGCTGTCACCGCTAGTCTGGAATCCACTGCTTCACTGACATAAGCCTTAGGTTTGAAGTTTAAAAAACACCAAATAACCAAACACATCCTAATCGTGGGTGTCTCCTTGCATGGGTGTCTCCAGTCAGTCCCTGTGGGCTCAGAATCTGCCCAGCCCAGAGCTGGGGTTTGGGGTCCAGAGGGGAGCAGGCAGGTGTAGTCCTTGCCCCGTGCTGCCTGGAGGAGACAGGCAAACTAACCAAGTTCGAAGGCAGCCAGGGAGTGGGGCTGAGATGCCAAGGAGAGAGCCGTAGGCTGAGCTGGAGGGTTGTGAGGGGCACTGTCCCCAGGTGGCAGGACTGGGTCCTAGGACAGAGGACACCAGAGCAAACGGAGGGACTCACAGTGTTCTTGAGTGGTCATCTAAGGCTCTTTAGGATTGTATGCATGGTCAAGTCCAGCGGGGTCCTGGTGACAGACACAGGAGTGAGCTTCCAGCAGAGATGGTCTTCTGAGTAGGACCAAGGAGCTGAGGGAATCCTAACTCTCTCACTTCATGGCCACCTTGGAGATTCAGATCCTAGTACAGCATCAGGGTCGCCTGATGCCAGGGAAAGAGGTAGGGGGGAGTTTGTAGGGTCCACCACCCCAGCCCCTCAAACCCTCCCAAGGGCTTAGAAGGTCATTAATGCCTTGGATATCTGTGAAACCCGGGCTTACTATGTAACCCAGGTCCCAGTACAGAATGAAAATGTGGGCCCCTTACTTAAAAAGCAGAGAAAGTGCTTTCAAAGAGGCTAAAATATAAAGCATTTTCCATTCTCTGGCAGTTTTTCTCTAACTTGTCATGGTGTTTTTTAATTTGCTATTTAACATCATTTTAGGTAAAGGAATATTAAAAATTTAGATGATTAGCATTACTTTTTCATTCTTTATATTGTGCAATATCAGTTTAGTATGCAAAACATAAAAGCATCTAACTCAGGTATGGAACCACTGGAATTACCCAGTTCATATTTCATAACTTGTACATAGATGCCAAGACTGGAAACACTGCACAAAAGAAACTTATCTGGTTTTACTTCACTCTCCCTATGTACTAAACTTACCTTCAGTTTACAGACGAGTCAGGACTGACTAGAAAAGGAACCATGGGCACCATTTTCCCCTTTCCCTCTGTGTCATCATTTTTAGAGGAAATTGTTGCCTAACACAAGGAAGTAACACAACTCAGGACACATAGGGTTCCTTGGTGGTTTGTGTTTGTTAGGATAGGCTTGTTTCTCTCAGAGTGAGTTCTGGTTCAGATGGGGAGCCTGTCTTCCCCAGGGAGTCAGCCCCCACCCCAGCTAGTGACCAGTGCTCAACTCAAATATGTCCACTGGGATTCAGTTCTGGGTGATATTTAACCAGAAGTAGAAATATGGGCAGTTCTGTATCAATTTTGTTCAGTAATATCCGAGAAAAAGGGATTCCTTGGTAGCTTAGCTAGTAAAGAATCCACCTGCAATGCAGGAGACCCCGATTTGATTCTTGGATCAGGAAGATTCCCTGGAGAAGGGATAGGCTACCCATTCCAGTACTCTTGGGTTTCCCTGGTGGCTCAGGCAGTAAAGAATCCATCTGCAATGCAGAAAACCTGGGTTTGATCCCTGGGTTGGGAAGATTCCCTGGAGGAGGGCATGTCAACCCACTCCAGTGTTCTTACCTGGAAAAAGAGAGGAGCCTGGAGGGCTGTGGTCCCTCAGGTCATAAAGAGTCTGACACAACTGAGTGACTAAGCACAGCACAGTATTCTAAAAGATATAACAGTTGTTACTAAACTGAGGACTGGGAGCATTGTTGGAATGAATGTGCCTTTTGGAGATCTTTTCTGAGCAATAAACCCAGCTTAGACTCAACATTAGAGGAGTTCCTGTCTGGGGTACCCTGTTATATGCTAAGCAATCAAACAGTCGCAATTGTGTTGAAGGCTCGTAGGAGACTGAAAAATAGCACTGTCTTACAGGATTCCCCCAAAGAATGTGAATTCGGCAGGGATGTGTTTGGCAAAGCACCTTCAGTGATGTCTCATCCTGGCCCCCCAGCCTCCCAGGTTTCTGGTCACTTCCTCCGTGGTCCTTTGTCCTGCAGCCACTGTCCTGCTGAGAGATGTGGGCCGGCTCACCAGTCTTCTGCTTTTCCCGTCCCCCGTGGGCCATCAGGGGGCCCAGACCTGCGCCTGGAGGGCTGTGGAGAGGACCTGCCACGTGTCTTATTTACAGGTTCTGGGCCAGCTCGAGATTCCCAAACCAGACTGCAGTTAACTCAGGTTTCTGGAAGCGTCAGGCCAGGGCGTCTCTGCTCCTGCTCAGAGAACTCATGTTAGGAGAGGCTGCACACAGCAGGCAGTGGGCCTGCTAGGAGGGGGTCTCCCTGAACCACACAGACGGTGGCCTCTTAAAGTACACGTCCCCCTCTGGGAGCATGGTCTCAATGGCATCCCCCGCTCTCCCCCATGGCTCTGTCAGTGTTGATGGGGACACCTATCATGTTGGCCCTCCTTCACCAGTGAAGTTTAGCATCATTTTCCATCAGCAGGGAGACTTGATGATTTCAGAGCATCTCTTTTTAGACTGCTAACTTCTTCCTATTGTTGCTCAGTCGTGTTCTCAATTTACGCACTTTCAGAAATGGCCCCTCTTCCTAAAGCTGTAACCATTCTGTTTCCTTCCCTCGCCCCCGGGACCTCTGTTCTCTCCCTCAGAAGACCTTTACGCCCCTCCATTTGTCTTCACACACTTGAGAGTAGCGCAGGAAGAGGAGGCAGACGGTGCCAGGTGGTGCGGGGCCAGTGACACATTTGTCAACATGGTCTGGGTTCTGCCATGCGCCAGGCACTGTCCTAGCTGCTGAGAACAGGAATACGAATAAATATTCCAAGCGAGGGCACAGCATCTGCTTTGGACCACACTCCAAGAGAATGTATCACGTTTGAAGCCCACAGATGCTTCCGTCCAGCAGAGTGCAGGACAGACGGACACACACACACACACATTCACGTGCACACACACGCATGCACACACACGTCTGGAAGGACAGAGGTGATAAAGGCGTTGCAGGGGTAACAGGAGGGGCTCTGAAAAGACCTGAGGGTCTGGTCTGCGGCAGGGGAAGACGGGGCGCCTCCCTCAGGCAGGTGGCCTGCTAGATGTGAGGGGTGTGGAGGGTGATGGGAAGAGGATCAAGGCCAGACCGCTTGGAGCATCCCCTTGAAGAGAAGATTTGGGAAGAATGGGGGACTGAGAAAGATGGGTGGAGGAAAAGGAGAGAGCAGTTTCCCAGGAGAGCAAGGAGGAGGGGAGTGAAGGGTCACCTTGGCAGGCAGGCAAGCAGAATCCATATCCCTGAGGGGTTCAGCCTCAGCACCAAGGCCCCAGCCTTCACCTGGAGAACTGGGAGAAACAGGAACCTAGAGCTTAACCGCTTCAGGGAAGAGAAACACGTGTCAGATAATGGCAGCACCGCTAGGAGAGGAGACACTCCTGGCTGGGGTCAGAGTGCCCAGGATGGAGCACGCTTGGGGTGAGGGGTCACAGTCCATCGGTGGGGGGTGGGGGCGAGGAGGTGAGGCATGCACAGTGTTTTTCTAGTCCACCTGCTGAGCTGCCTGAAAGCAAAGTAGAGCTGCAATAGGGACTTCAGCTGCTTGACAACCACTCCAGAGTACATTCTACTAAGGGCAGCAAGCATTTGATAAATTTATTTATGTTTGGCCACACTGGGTCTTCGTGGCTTCACAGGCTTTGTCTGGCTATGGTGTGCTGGCTTCTCATGGCAGTGGCTTCTCTTGCTGCAGAGCATGAGCTCTAGGATGTGTGGGCTTAAAAATAGTTGGGGCACGTGGGCTTAGCTGCTCAATGGCAATCGGAATCTTCCCAGACTAGGGATCAAACCCGAGTCCCCTGCATTGGCAGGTGGATTCTTAACCACTGGACTACCAGGGAAGTCCGCATTTGACAAATTGCTGGCCAACACACCCTCTTTCAGAAGACAGAGGAAGCAGACGCTGGGAGCTATATCTTGATGCATTCATTTGCTCAGCATCAGTGAAAGGCTGACTTGGATGTTATAGAAAGTAACGGTTTGTCCCAGAGTTTGTATAAGAATAACAGAATAAACCACAAGCAGACTTGTGCTCTGATACCTTGGAAGCACATTTCAAAAGGTAGAGATCAAGTGAGGAAATGGTATGTTTCCAGGGATGGCTTGAGGCTGTGGAGGGGAAAAGAAATGAGATTTGGTATTTTATTAGAAAATGAAAACTTTCTCTGAGAAAGAAAAAGGGGAGATGGGGTAGAGGGAGCCCCCATTGTAGCCACATGGCGTGGGGTCTGCGGAGCCTCCATTCTGAGGGTCGCTCTCCACGGTGTTCATGGGAGGTCTTCACCGTGAACCCCATCCCACCTGTCCACCAGCTTTTTCATCTAGGAGCTGGCAGAAGTGTCTTAGTGTATGAATGAAGACTCAAAGCACTGAGAACACAATAAGAAAAAAGAAAGAATTGGCCCCTGCCAGTAAGATCCATCCTCCAAGGCCACATACGTCGGGTTGTGGAACAAATTTACAACAGTGATCTCAGAACCAGGAGAATTGTTTTTTCAGAAGTCATGTAAATTGAGGATGCACCCAGAACTGAAAACAGGAAACTATTTTCCTCATTTTCAGATAGGATTAAAGGATGAATTGGGCCATAATGCATAGTCCCTTGTGTGTGTAAGCCTCCCGAAAAGGGTGAGTCCACATAGAATGAAGTATCCCAAACACATGCATGATATTTGATAAGATTACTCATTTCAAAAGTTAGAGAAAGCTTGTAAATATACATGTTAATTTTGGTTAAACACAAGATAAAGTGTCATAACCGTCTGGCCAATGGGAGAGGGTTCAGGCCTACAGAAGCTGGGCGACTTTACTATGGCTAAATATAAATGCAGTCGTTTGTGGCCACCGACCAACCGGGGCCTTAGTGCCTGGTCCCATGTGGGCTGAGGCTTTGCTCAAATCTGCTTCCATCCAGCAGTTTTCACAAAGGTCTAGAACACCTGTTTATCAAAGTAAATACCATTTTTAAGGGAAACTGAGAGGGTGAAGTAACTTGATCCAAGGCAACATCAGAAATGAGGATCACCTCAACAGATGAGTCTACCAAACTCAAGCCGTCCAGATGAGACCAAGAGGGGAGCCCAAAAAGCCACACCCATGGGCTTAGCTGGGTTCCTAGAGGCCAAGGGTGACTCCGCGTGGCCACAGGTGGTGTCTGCAACCCGAGTATTGTGACTGAGCACAGATTTGAGATCCAGGACATGAGGGTGAGACCGCATCAGGAAGAACAGGCATGGTCCCTGTGCCCTTACACTCTTGGCTCACATGGCAAATAGGGGTGTCACTCTGGGACCACATCATAAGAGCCCAACCAACCCAGAGCAGGTCCAAAGAAGCCGGTCCATACAGCTCAGGGAGCAAAACCAAGGAGGAATGGTCTCAGGAGCCTGGGGGATCAAAGAGGAACAAGGGCTGCAGAATGGGGAGCAGTGAACAGAGGCATCCAGGAAGCGGGTTTTAGATCAATGTTGGAGCAAACATGCAAAACCCAAGAGCCTGAAAACCAGCCACCTGCAACTGAATCCAGCCCCTCAGATGGACTTCGTTTGAACTGTAGTAGTGGCCTCCAACGTCACTTGTAAAAATTAAGTTTGTCAAGCAGGTTGAGAAGTTGGGAGGTTGTGCATTTTACAAAATCTAGATTTCTGATTTTTGTTGAAGAATCAAAACCTCTGACCCCACAGGGCCTTCTCTGTTATTGGCAGCAATCAGCCTCTTAACCAGCTGCCTGCCTATCCCCCTGTTCACTGCAGACCCCTGGACCACGTCTCCCTGACACTGAGACTCAGAGCCCCATTTGTACCCCTCCTAAGGGAGATGAGATGGTCAGAAGGCCACACAGGTGAAACAGAGCCTGGTCCTAAGTGAGAGCCCAGTAAGTGTCAGCATGGTCTTTATCACACTGCGAGCCTGGTTGTTCAGTCGCTCAGTCATGTCTGACTCTTTGTCACCCCAGGGACTGCAGCACGCCAGGCCTCCTTGTCCTTCACCATCTCCCGGGGTTTGCTTAAACTCATGTCCATTGAGTTGATGATGCCATCCAACCACCTTACCCTCTGTTGTCCCCTTCTCCTCCTGCCTTCAGTCTTTCCCAGCATCAGGGTCTTTTCCAATGAGTCAGTTCTTCACATCAAGTGGCCAAAGTATTGGAGCTTTAGCTTCAGCATCAGTCTCTCCAGTGAATATCCAGGGTTGATTTCCTTTAGGATTGACTGGTTTGATCTCATAGCAGTCCAAGGGACTAAAGAGTCTTCTTCAGCACCACAGTTCAAAAGCATCAATTCTTGGGAACTCAACCTTCCTTATGGTCCAATTCTCACATCAGTATGTGACTGCTGGGAAAACTAGCTTTGACTAGACAGATCTTTGTTGGCAAAGTGATATCTCTGCATTTTAATACACAGTCTAGGTTTGACATAGCTTTTCTACCAAGGAGCAAGTGTCTTTGAATTTCATGACTGCAGTCACCATCCTCAGTGTGAGCCTGGCCCCGTAAATACCAGTGTTTCAGATCTCTGTTGTGAATTGTGGAAGCTCCTGTCCATGGAATCAGGTCTCAGAAGTACTTTTCACCATCGGAGGTGCTCAGATGAAGGCTGGAGACCACTCCTCCCTTCTGTGGAGAAGGTCTACCTCCTCTCACCCCCTGTGAAAGCTTGGTACCCAAGAAGGGGGCAGAGACTACCTCCATCCCTGCGTACCAACCAGGAACCAAGCCTGTGGGAGGCACATGGTGGTGGCAAGGGGAACCTTCAAGGAGGGAGAAGAAGACACCACTTTGCTGTTTTTGCTGCAGATTCATGACCCATCACGGTTAGACAGAAGCACATCCCTCCACAAAAAGCTAGTGTGACTCTAACAATGTGCACAGAAGCCCGGCTGACACCTTGCTTCGTGAAATAGCACTAGCAGCGCCCCTTCTCCTCACTTCCCACTTGGATCCATGGCTGGGCCACCCTATCTCATCCCAACCTTCACAGGGGGTGTGCCTCCTCACTGGGGGTGTGTGGACCCCCGCAGGATTCCTCCCAGGTCACGCCCATTCACCCCACCAATGGTTGGCTGTCTGCTGTGACCCAGGGGCCTCCCATTCCACAGCTGTCCATGCTACCTGCCAGATCTGCCATCTCTAGCCTCTTCTGTCTCCTAATTGACTAGACGCTGTCCATTCCTCCTAGGACTTTATAAACATGCATATGTGTGAAGGGAGAGCCAGAGAGAAGAGATTCATTCAGTTTTTTTTTTAAGAAAACGTTTTGGAAAACCAGACAAAAATGACTCATATTTTATAAAACAGCATTTCTTTTTCAAAATTGAAAATCTTCATTTTCCAAGAAATAGAGCTCTACAAATAGAGTATATATCTCTGTACAGAAAGACACACTTTAAGTCCTTTCCCCATTTTTGAGTGTTTACCTTGCAGCTGAATCCCCCAACATAGTGTTTTGTGCATATTGCTTTTCTATTGCTTTGTAAATAATAATGCCTGCATCACCACCGCAAAAAGTTATTGAAGGACATTTAGGTGGAAATCTCAACAATTGGAATGGTGACTTTATATCTGATTTTTTTTAATTTTTTAATTTATTTATGTTTTTATGTACTTACTTATTTTTGGCTTTGCTGGGTCTCCATTGCTGCACATGGGCTTTCTCTAGTTGCTGCAAGTAGGGGCTATTCTTCTCGCGTCACCTGAGCTTCTCATGGTGGTGGCTTCTCTTATTGAGCAGCACAGGCTCTAGGGCATACAGGCTTCAGTAGCTGCAGCTCAAGGGCTCTAAAACATGGGCTTAGTAGCATGTCCAATGGGTTTAGTTGCTCCGAGACTTGTGGGATCTTTCCCGATCAGGCATCATTGAACCCATGTCCCCTGCACTGGCAGACGGATTCTTATCCACTGGTTTTTAATTAATAGAAGTGTATCGAGAGCCATGAAAAGTAAGTGATGGCTGTTTAGTCATCCTGTATTCTTAGAGCTGTTAATAGTTAGAGAGATGGATTCGAACAGCGTTCAGGTTACAGAAGAGCAGCCAGTAAGGAGGTAGGGAGGTGAAGCAGTGAAAGCCAGGATCCACAGGAGTGGTGTGGTCTTTCAGTCTGAGACCTCAAGTGACACTGGCCTCAGAGTCTGTTTCTGAATCCTAGGGATACGGTCATATAGGGTTGTCATTTTCATTCATAACTGTATGTAAATTTCCTACCGCCAGTAACTCGCCATAGGGAAGTCCTGGCCGCCCAGCTCCTGCCACCGGCCAGTCTGCACGGTCAAGGCTGTCAGATGAAGTCACTTGTTGGGGGGTTCACAAACTCTGGTTACAGCTGCGCGTGTTGGTAGCCTTAAGGGAAGTGTAATCAGCCAGAGAGATTAATTTGCATCTCAATTAGAAGAGAGTTGGGAGGAAGCTCTGGGGTCTGGTGCTGGAAGGTTGTGGAAGAAATCTCCCCAGGCACAAAAGCCTCCGCCGCCTCCTCCAGCCCAGTGGAGGACACTGTCTGAGGTTGTGTTTCCATAGGGACCAGCAGCCTGCTGGGCCCCGAAAGAATCTCGGTTTGCACTGTAATCATTTGGTCATGATGACACAAATTCCATTGTTGTTCCCTGATACAGATTGCTGTTAGAAAGATGCTAAAAAAAGTGGAGATGGTCATCCTGTCAAGAGCAGGCAAGAGGGTATTGGCTGATCCTTCCCGCCTTTCTCCATAGCGCTGCTAGGATGTCTAGGCATTTAACATCTATGAAGGTCGGAATACTCAAAGAGTGAAAGGTCATTCCATAAATGACGCATTTCTTTCGAGTTCAGGTGGTTACTTTGGGAATGGCACAGCTTCACAGGGAGCCATTATTCCTGATTCTACCACACTCTTCAGCAGTAGGCAAACAAGAGTATGAATTTTAAGATGCAGGCAAGGAAGAAATATGGGCTCCTGGCCATGGAGCATGGAAAAACTTCTGGCCATTACACACCTTTTTATAATCCTAGCGAAACTATAAAGAGGCATCCCTAACCTTAACTCTGAAGATCACAAAGTGGTATTGATTTAAAGTTTAGTGGTCATTTTCGCAGGCTTTATACCTTTCAGAGAGCTTCCCAGGTGGTGCTACTGGTAAAGAACACGCCTGCCAATGCAGGAGACATAAGAGATGTGGGTTCAATCCCTGGCTCAGGAAGATCCCCTGGAGGAGGACATGGCAACCCACTCCAGAATTCTTGCCTGGGAAATCCCATGGACAGAGGAGCCTGGCAGGCTATGGTCCATAGGATCTCAAAGAGTCGGACACAACTGAAGTGACTTAGCACGCACACACACACACACGCATACCTTTCAGAGGAGATCTTCATGGTCTTGGAATTCTGCAGTTGAGCTTGGTGAGAGGCCTGAGCCATCTAACACACCAGGTCCCTCTGTTAGAACCAGGGGGCTCACCCATAGCGTTTTTGGAGGAGAACTTTTATTTCTAGTTTATTTTGTCCTCTCTCAAATAATTAATTCATTGGCTCTAGCTTCAAAGTGAGAAAACAAAAAAGAGTGAGGAAAAAAACTGAATCCTACATTATGAACTATTGCACACCAACTGAACTCTCTTTTAAAAAAAAAAATCAGGCTTTTAAATTTATCCTCTCATCTTGGAGAGGGGAAGACACGAGTTTCCTAAGGCTGATCTCTCCCAGTACACACATTGCAGCGAGACATCAGAACCTCTTAATCCAACGTTAATCAAATTTCAGTTTACTAATTATCGGTCCCATTTTAAAAGGAACACAATACCATAAACAGCATCCCAGAGCATTTAGCAGTCTCTGCAATTAGAGTCAATATATTAGAAAGTGAGACTTTCTGTTATTCAGATCTCCAAAAAGGGTAATACATGCCTTATGATAATAAGAGATCATGCAAGGCCGAAGAGGGACAAAGCAGACCAATCCACATGGTGATCCCCTTTGGGCCCATCCACCTCAGTGTCTGCAGTGGGCTCCCAGCGGGTTTTGTACCCGAGTAATCTGCAACACCCCACTCCGGTGTTCTTGCCTGGAGAATCCCAGGGATGGCGTAGCCTGGCGGGCTGCCGTGTATGGGGTCGCACAGAGTCGGACACGACTGAAGTGACTTAGCAGCAGCAGCAATCTGCAACACACACAAGTAAATTTTTTTTTTTTTAATCAAAGTGGAATGCTTCCTTGGTCATCTGCAGGTGAGAACAATCCACATGCCATCATGTTGGCCTTGAAAGGGTGTCCTCTCTAGTTTACTCAGAGGCATTTTACCAAACTCTAAAATGAGTACTTTGAAAGTTGTACTTCTAATATGTTTCTGGGTTCTGTGCTTTGAAGGGTCTTCCCTGCTGGCTCAGATGGTAAAGGATCAGCCTGCAGTGCAGGAGACGTGGATGAAAGCATTTGACTTTATACCCTAGGACTTGACAGAGACCCCTGGGGCTGGGGTGGGGGGTGCTGGAAGCTCTGAGGATCAGTGCCAGGGCCCCCATCTACCCTCCCAAGATGCGATCATGTGTCCTGCGTGGGAGCCATGCAGGAGTCATGTGGACTTCATGTTGTATTGTGCACATGCCTTTAACTTGAAAAGTACAAGCTGCCTCAGCTTCCAACAGAGCGGCATGTTTCCAAAATGCACACTATTTTAACCTGATGACTCCTGGGACGTTGCTCATTATGACTTAGAAAGCCATGTCTGGTATCACAGGTGTCCAAATGATCTTCTCATTACTTCCATCAGAATCATAAAAAAATGAAATGATACAGTATACAGTGGTTTATGATGTTACTAGTTCTCTTCAGTTTATTTCTTCTAATGCCTCTTCATTCCAGTCTCCAACCTTCCTAATTCGGTCCTGGGACATTAAAGAGCACTGAATATGTGTCCCTCCGCTGTGTCCACCCATTTAAACGCTCCACCACAAAGCTTTCGTCCTTAATCCATCAGTGATCCATGAAGGAACTGCCTCCTAAAAAAAAAAACAAAACAAAACAAAAAAAAATGGGGCCTGCTAGTCATCTTAAGCCAGCCCTTAAGATGCCAAGTCCCTTTGGTCCTGCCTTCATTTGCCTATGAAGTGGGATGTGGGTCTGTGGGCGCATCCCGGCGTGGAGGCAGATGTGAGCCTGGAAGCGCAGGCTCATACCTCCACAAAGGCGAGCAGGCACGCTGATGGGATTCTGAATTTATAAGCAGAGTTCCAGAACTCCCCCAGGGCCTACTTTTCAAAGGCAAATTAGTATGTTTGCAACTTGATCCCTGGGCAACTTTTGACAGTTGTTCTAAGTATAATAAAACAGATGGACAGAATAGATTTTGGGGTCTCCATCCAAACTGCCGTCCTCGGTGGAATTTAAAGAAGGCGCAGCCTCGCAGGGGGGCCTCTATGGCTTACCCCTGTGCTCTGCCCTCAATGCCCCGAGAACCAGAACTTTCACCCCAAAAATGAAAATTGCCATCACATTGTGTCCTCCCAAGGAGAGGTTAGCTTGGGGGTGAAAAGTAAGTAGGATGTGTGTTTTCTTCACATTTGTAAGATGATATGAACTGAACTGAGATACTTTGAACACTCTCAAGAACTCAATTTTAATACAAGGAAGAAATGGAAATTAGTTTTACGTTTAAGGAATATTTTCAGAGGATTTTTGACCTGTTTAAATCAAGGAGAGCCTCTTTTTAATATCCTGAAATACTGTCTACTCATTAATTTGGGAAAGCAGAATTGATATCCTCTCTGACAGGATGAAACTAAGATCATGGCATCTGGTCCCATTACATCATAGCAAATAGATGGGGAAACAGTGGAAACAGTGTCAGACTTTATTTTTCTGGGCTCCAAAATCACTGCAGATGGTGATTGCAGCCATGAAATTAAAAGATGCTTACTCCTTGGAAGGAAAGTTATGACCAACCTAGATAGCATATTCAAAAGCAGAGACATTACTTTGCCAACAAAGGTCCATCTAGTCAAGGCTATGGTTTTTCCTGTGGTCATGTATGGATGTGAGAGTTGGACTGTGAAGAAAGCTGAGCACTGAAGAATTGATGGTTTTGAACTGTGGTGTTGGAGAAGACTCTTGAGAGTCCCTTGGATAGCAAGGAGATCCAACCAGTCCATTGTGAAGGAGATCAGCCCTGGGTGTTCTTTGGAAGGAATGATGCTAAAACTGAAACTCCAGTACTTTGGCCACCTCATGCGAAGAGTTGACTCATTGGAAAAGACCCTGATGCTGGGAGGGATTGGGGGCAGAAGGAGAAAGGGACGACAGAGGATGAAATGGCTGGATGGCATCACCGACTCGATGGACGTGAGTTTGAGTAAGCTCCAGGAGTTGGTGATGGACAGGGAGGCCTGGCGTGCTGCGATTCATGGGGTCGCAAAGAGTCGGACACGGCGGAGCGACTGAACTGAACAGGATGAATGTTCTCTGCACATAACCACCTGTGTGCACATTAGAAGTCTTCTTCATCAGAAAACAGCACTTAGGGGCTTCCCTGGGGGTCTACTGGTTAAGACTTCACCTTCCAATGCAGGGAGTGTGGGTTCGATCCCTGGTCAAGGAGTTATCGCACATGGCTTGCAACCAAAAAAACAAAACAAAAAATAGAAGCAACGTTGTAACAAATTCAATAAAGACGTTAAAAAAATGGTTCACAATTTTTAAATACTTAAAAAAGAAAATAGCATTTAAATGATCTCAGTGAGGAAAACAAATTATTTCTGTGTTTATGTGCTGTAAATTCTCCCTCCCGATGCCTATGCATTTGTGCATAAACACCTCTACTAAACTGGGCTTCCCGGGTGGCACTAGTGGTAGCAAACCTGCCTCCAGTGCAGGAGACATAAGAGACGCAGGTTTGATCCCGGAGTCAGGAAGATCCCCTGGAGGAGGGTATGGCAACCCACGGAAATATTCTTGCCTGGAGAATCCCATGAACAGAGGAGCCTGGCGTGCTCCAGTCTGCAGCATCTCATAGAGTCAGAAATGACCGAAATGACTTAGCAGGCACACACACACACCTCACATAAACTACCTTTTGTGGAATCTCAGACTTCTTTAGTTGTCGTTGTTCGATCGCTAAGTCGTATCCGACTGTTTGTAACCCCATGGACCCGCCAGGTTCCTCTGTCCTCCACTGTCTCCCAGAGTTTGCTCAAATTCCTGTCTGTTGAGTTGGTGATGCTATCCAACCATCTCATCCTCTGTCATCCCCTTCTCCTGCCTTCAATCTTTTCCAGCATCAGTGTCTTTTTCCAGTGAGTCGGCTCTTTACATCAGGTGGCCGAAGTATTGGAGCTGCATCAACAGTCATATTCCAGTGAATATGCGGGGTTGATTTCCCGAGCTAAATGTTGGTTTAAACTCAGGTCAGAATGAGATGTGCTCTCCTTTTAATTTACTGGCTTTCTCTGAGATAAATGTCCATCCTGTTCAAACACTCCTTTTCCTAGATTCATGTGCCCCAATTATCACACTTTGGGCTGTAAAGAGTACACACGTAGGTGGCAGACAAGCTGTGCTTCGGGGTCCCCAAGTTCCCTGAGTGATTGTGAGGTACACGCACTGGGGTCCCTGGTTTCCTTAATGGGTTTATCATTCAGCCAGTTGTTTAACCAGAGTTCCACTGATGACAACTCAATAGGAAAGCAGATTTTTTTTTTTTTTTTTTAGCATAAAAGCAGTTTAAAACCTGTTTCTAGCTCTCGTGTTGGGCAATGTCACTGACAGTCACAGTGGACTCTTCTGGTCAAGGCTTGATTCTGTCTAAGAAGCTTCCACTGTCTTCCATCCTTAGCAGCAGTTTTCCTACCAGGGCTGCATGAATTGTCAGGTGCGTCACTCTGATGTGGTCCTCAAACTAGCAGGTGATGCCCAAGGGCTGGCCTCACACAGACCTGGGGTTTCAGTTTCCATAAAAAGTTCCTTGGCTTTTATTTTTACAATTTATTTATTTGGCCGTGTCGGGTCTTAGTTGCAGTGCAGAGACTTTGTAGTTGTGGCTTGCAGGCTCGGTAGTCATGGCACATGGGCTTCATGGCCCCATGGCATGTGGGATCTTAGTTCTCTGGCCAAGGATCGAACCTGCGTCCCCTTAATTGCAAGGTAGATTCTTAGCCACTGGACCACCGGGGATCCCTCCTTAGCTTTTTAAAAATATATATGTATATTATTTTATTTATTTATGGCTGTGCTGGGTCTTCGTTGCTTTGCTCTAGTTGTGGCGATCGGGGGCTACTCTCTAGTTGCCGTGCATGGGCCTCTCATTGTGATGTGCTCTTGTTGCGGAGCACGGGCTCCAGGGCCTGTGGACTTGAGCAGTTGTGGTACATGGACTTAATAGTTGCAGCTCCCAGGCTCTAGAGTCCTGGCTCCGTAGTTGTGGTGCACGAGCTTAGTTGCTCTGCAGCATGAGATCTTCCTGGATTGGGGATCGAACCCATGTCTCCTGCATTGGCAGCAAGATTCCTTACCCCTGAGCCACCAGGGAGGCTCCTTCCTTGGTTTTCAACAAGCATCTTTACCTCTATCTGTTTCCTTACCTGTACGATGAGGGTAATAATTCCTCACAGACAGATCATTGTAAGGGTGTATGGGAGGAAGAACATATAAAAGGAATCAATCCACAAAACATAACCCACATCCAGCTGCTTCTCACCACCCATCACCCCCGCTCTGGGCTGGACGCCCCATCACTCATCACTCCCTGAGCCTGTCTCCCTGGAAAACTCACCAGCAACCAGAGTTTCTCCTCTAAAGTAGAAATGAGAGCTTGTCCCAGTTCAGAAGGCTCCAGTTACCTCCCCGCTCCCTGACGTGACAACTAAGACTATACAGCTGACCATGGCCTCCCGACTCTGTTTCCGGCTCCTGCCCCACGTCCAGCCCAATCTACACTCACTGTAGCAGCCAGAGCCAGCCTGCTAAAATGTGGGTCAGACTTCAGGGCTTACCCGGCCCACCCTCTCCAGAGGGCTCCCCCTCACTGAGAATCAATGCCAGAGTCCTCCTGGGAGGCCTGAGTGCCCGGTGCTCTCAGCCTAAAGCTCTGTTCTCCAGATGTCCACTGGCTCAGCCTCTCAGCACACCCCCACCAAGCTCCCACACCTGCACACACACCTCCGCCATCTCCTTGCTCACCTGCACTCTATTTACGGTGTGAATTTACCACCTAGTTCATTCACTTGACTCACATCATGCCCCCTGCCCAAGGGCAGGGGTTTCGTCTGTGGGGTTCACTGATGCCTCCAAGAGCAAGAGTTGAAATCGCCAACCTCAGGGATCTCGAGGGCACTAGTGGGGTGCTGCCTAGGGTGCTGCCCACGCTGGCACTCCCCAGGTGAATACCAGCCCTGGGTGTGGCTTCCGCACCTGCCACAGAGTCAACACTTTGTTTGGTAAATAGTTGTTGAGCAAATGCATAAATTCAGCCCCTTGTCATCACAGAAAAGGTCATCAAATTGAGAGCATCTGTCTTCCTATAAAAAAAAAAAGAAAGAAAGATGAGTCATTCATCTTTATGTCCACAAGCTTTTATAAGAACTTTCTTGGGAGAGCAAGATCAAGCCCTCACATGGTGCGAAAGCTTTGTGTGTCCTGACCTGCCTCATCCAGTAGACGAGAGGAACAATACTCTATAAGAATAAAATTCAAGATTTCAGCATAGAGCGTCAGGTGGCCCTCGAGACATCCCCGTGAGGTGAATGAGAGAGCCAGGCTCAGCCCCACCCCGTCTCATCCTCAGGACTGGTTCTGATCTGGCCAATAGCAGGTGACGAGGCAGAAAGGGTGTCCCACTCAGGCGAGCCTAATTTCCTTCTCAATGGTGTTTGTCTGTTTGGCTGCACCAAGTCTTCGTTGTGGCACGAGGGGTCTTTTTAGTTGGGGCATGCAAGCTCTCAGTTGCAGCACGTGGGATCTAGTTCTCTGACCAGGGATCGAACCCGGGCCCCCTGCATTGGAACGTGGCGTCTTAGCCATTGGACCACCAGGGAAGTCCCTGCATCTCAATTTTAGATCAAAGCTATTTTAATTTTAACAGAATTTTAGAATCTTAGTACAAGTCCTGGCCTTGTCCTCTCACTGTGGGAGGCCTGTGGGTGAGAGTCAAGCCCTCTGCAAAGGCTTGAGAAGGTGGTGATGGAAGGGGACCTCGTGCGTCCTCAGGGCTGGCAGGGCTCAGCTGGGTGGTTCACATGCAGGTCTGGCGCCTGCCCTGGTGCAGTTGGACCAGCCACGGGCTGGCTAGGCATCCTCACTCCCTGGCAGCCTTCCCACTTGGCGAGCTGGGGTCCCCTCATAGCAGAATGACCTCCCAGTGACCAGACTGAACACATGGCTGCCTGGAGCTCACGTAAACCCAGGCCAACGGCTCGAGGTTTTTCGCTGTCTAACCTTGGAAGTCCTAGAGCTGTTAGCCTAGGCAGGTCCCCAGGCTGGCACACACTCAACCTGCTGAGGACAGTGGCAGCCTGCTGTGAGTGAGGGAAGGTGAGTGACCAGCAGGCACCCCTGCCTGGCTTCCACAGACCATGTGGTCTGACCCCCTGAGCCAGGGCACGTCCTGATGCACCTGGCCACCCCCTACCCCGAGCTGGACAAAGACCACGTCTTCCTTGGCTTCCTCATCTTTTAGTCTCCAGCATCTGACCTGCTAAGAACTCAGGAGGTGTTAGTTCAGTTAAAATCTGAAATGCAAACACTTTAAGGAATTTCCAAGAGCAGAAAGCAGACTCTAGTACCATCTTTTTAATGACACAAGATGTTTTTATGCTGACAAGGAGGAAATGACTTATAATGGGTACCAAAGAGAAGTAGATGATTATAAATGACTTCTTAATCCAAAGAATTTAATCATAAAAGCAGTAAAACTGAGTTCACTTGCTTCTGTGTCTACAGAAGCACATATTTAAAGGGTGCATGTTGTCCTCAGCTTAATTTCTTTGGGTTTCTTATTTTCATTTTAGTCTGTTCTCTTTAATACTGTAATTTAATTTTATATTGCCTCTGAGAATCATGAATTGTGCACTACTTCATAATTTTACTTGGCTTTTTTAGATGATCTTATGTGTTTATGCCTGTGGATGTTTGTCTTCACAAAAATCTTTTGAAAGCCTTTTGTATCATTGAGATGCCCTTAAGGAGGATGTCAGTTAGGGCCAGTTTTTAAATGCTCTGCTTTGAGTGGAGGGAAGGATCAAGTTGGAGTGGGAAATAGTTTTTGTGTTTTCTAATAAGAGCCGTCCTTTTGACTGGCGAACCCCTCAAATGCTGGAGGGACTTTCTCGAGCAGCATTCTCCACACGCACATAGCTCTTCTTGACGTGGCCTCTGGCAGTTCGCTGTGTCATGGTCTGTCTGCCTCGAAGGAATACACGAATGCACCTTCTAGGCTTCCGTTGCCCTGTTGTTGTTTTTTTTTTTCATATAAAAGCCCAAGGTTTCACTTGGCACCCTTGGCTTCTCTGAGAGGCCCTGTAACCGCCCACACTAGAGGAGATAGTCCCCAGGCTCTGGCGTTTGGCCTTGTTCCCCCGCTTCACCATCCCTGGATGCACACATCTCCCCCACCTCCCCCAGGGCCCTGCTGTACATGGCACAGGAACCCTTCCAGGTGGCATGAAGGAGCGCTGACCCTCATCTGGAAGGTGAGTATCGCCCCCCCGACCAACCGCAACCGATCAATACTAGAGCTCTCTGCTCTGCCGCTCACCTTCCTTGAGCCCAGGGAGACCCTTCTGCAGGAGCGATCGATAGCTCTAATCAGAGGCGGCCTGCAGCAGGTCATGCGAGGAGGGTGCTCAGGTGACAGTCCTGGGACCTCGTAGGCCACAGCTTGCAGCTCAGATTCACAGCCTCCTTCCTAGGATCACACTCCATGTGGCATGGAAGCTCCTTATCGTTTCCCCTGTGGATCTCTGTTCCCCTGAAACTTAACAGGATCGTGGGCTTCTGGGGACCTGTGCGTGTGAATCTCAGACGCATGTTATGCCTCTGGGCATCCTGTGTAAGCAGCAGGGAGTCAGAAAGTACCGCTTTCAACCCTCACTTCCATATCTCTTTATCTTGATTTTGTCTGGAGTTCTGGAAGCTACAGAAATTAAGGACTGGATGTAAAGACAGCAGATACACAGGAGATAAATTCAGAGCTCGGTCAGCACTGACCACGATGCCAGCACGACCTTCAAGGAGCAGCCTCCGCAGCTGGCAGAGCCCAGAGTCCATTGCCACCACCACTCAGAAGGACAGAGCCTTCCTCCACGATCACAGCTTTCCAAAGGAAAACATGCTTGAATTCATTGATGAGCACCTCACTGTATTTTACACAAAGTTCCTTATCATTGTACTTGTATAAATTTGAGTTTTTAACTCTCTTGGGATGTAATCTTTGCGTCAGTCTTGACAGCCTCTGGCTCTGCAGCAGGTGTTCTCACTGATGTCCACGCCACAGGCAAAGTACCTTTCAGAAAGTGCAGATGTCACCTTGGGAGACCCCTGGCCTGTTTGGCTGGTTGAGCTTGCAGGAAGACTCGGGGGAGACCAGGTTTGGCCCGAGTACCAGGCAGTCCCTTCATTGCCTTTACACACCCACAACATGGACAGAGGAGCCTGGAGGGCTACAGTCTATGGAGGTGATAAGAGTCAGACACGACTGAGCGACTTAGCACACACAGCACAACCACCCTAGGACACAGAGATGAAGTACACTTCTGGAGCTGGTCTTTCTATCAAATTTTTCCTTCAGTTCAGTTCAGTTCAGTCACTCAGTCGTGTCCGACTCCTTGCAACCCCATGAATCGCAGCACACCAGGCCTCCCTGTCGATCACCAACTCCCGGAGTTCACTCAGACTCACATCGATCAAGTCAGTGATGCCATCCAGCCATCTCATCCTCTGTCGTCCCCTTCTCCTCCTACTCCCAATCCCTCCCAGCATCAGGGTCTTTTCCAGTGAGTCAACTCTTTGCATGAGGTGGCCAGAGTACTGGAGTTTCAGCTTTAGCATCATTCCTTCCAAAGAAATCCCAGGGGTGATCTCCTTCACAATGGACTGGTTGGATCTCCTTGCAGTCCAAGGGACTCTCAAGAGTCTTCTCCAACACCACAGTTCAAAAGCATCAATTCTTCGGCGCTCAGCCTTCTTCACAGTCCAACTCTCACATCCATACATGACCACTGGAAAAACCATAGCCTTGACTAGACAGATCTTTGTTGGCAAAGTAATGTCTCTGCTTTTGAATATGCTATCTAGGTTGGTCATAACTTTCCTTCCAAGGAGTAAGCGTCTTTTAATTTCATGGCTGCAGTCACCATCTGCAGTGATTTTGGAGCCCCAAAAAATAAAGTCTGACACTGTGTACACTGTTTCCCCATCTATTTCCCATGAAGTAATGGGACCAGATGCCATGATCTTCATTTTCTGAATGTTGAGTTTTAAGCCAACTTTTTCACTCTCCTCTTTCACCTTCATCAAGAGGCTTTTGAGTTCCTCTTCACTTTCTGCCATAAGGGTGGTGTCATCTGCATATCTGAGGTTATTGATATTGCTCCCGGCAGTCTTGATTCCAGCTTGTGCTTCTTCCAGTCCAGCGTTTCTCATGATGTACTCTGCATATAAGTTAAATAAGCAGGGTGATAGTATACAGACTTGACGTACTCCCTTTCCTATTTGGAACCAGTCTGTTGTTCCATGTCCAGTTCTAACTGTTGCATCCTGACCTGTGTACAGATTTCTCAAGAGGCAGGTAGGTGGTCTGGTATTCCCATCTCTTTCAGAATTTTCCACAGTTTATTGTGATCCACACAGTCAAACGCTTTGGCATAGTCAATAAAGTAGAAATAAATGTTTTTCTGGAACTCTCTGAGCTTAAAAAAAAAAGAATCTTGCTGAAAAAGTGATCAACAGATTCTAGTTATCTCATTTGCACTGCCAGTCCCCAAGTCTGAGAAGGACAAGTCTAAAAAGCAGTTGTTTTCACTAATTTACTCATTCAACAAAGTATCCACTGGCCATGTCTTATGTGCCAGGAACTGTGTGCTTCCTGAAGGTTCTGAGTGGAAAGCAGGGTACCGATAACCATTCTGCCAGCTCTTCGACGAGTGTGGAAAACATCAAGGAAAAGAGGGGTCCACAAAGCTTCTTAGTGGCTGTGACGGAGTTCCAGCCCGGGGAAGGAAGGCGTCTCTATGAGGGGCTCTGCCCTGGCTGTTGGTAGGTGACTGGGAGTCAGAGGATTTGACCAAAGGAAGGAGTAAACTGAGCCTTCAGTAAACCTGGGACCTTCATGGAACTTCGTGGTCTGGGGACTCAGATGCCACTGGGAACATACCAGACCAGTCATACCCATAACCAGTCATCACGCCTGGGTCCTCCAGTCTTCATCCCACTGGCCTCATCAAGGCCAACGCAACTTGCCCCGTCCGCCAGTCTCCTTCCCACCCCTTATAATGGAATGTGCAGCCGCGTTAGGCTTCAGGAAAAGCCAGGCCAGAGGGTGAAGCAACTTGCTGCCTTGGGTTCAGGGAGAGCTCCTGCCCACCCTGCTCTGTCCCAGACACTCTGCACATCACATGTACATGCAACCATCTAATGCTTACAGCATACTGTGTGGAAGGTACAGTTATCATCCTGCCTTTATATATTATGCAAACTTAGTCCAGTGTCCCCTATAACACAATCTACCATGTATCTGATCTTCCCTGAAAATAGAGTAGAGGGCACCATGGCCCAGAGAGATTAAATAACTTGCCTGAGGCCACACAGTTGTCTGAGGGGTGAGCCAGGACCTAGCCCCACTCTCCCATCCCAAGGTCCCTTCTAAAGATGCAGACATTTCAGGGCAACTTTGTAAATAAAGGACGTCGGCCGTGTTGGATTGGGTTTCTAAGTTGTGACTTAACAACCGATTTTGATCAACTGCAAACAGAGGATTCTGTTTGAAGGAGACTGAAGGCACGAGGGAGCAGCTCGGCTCTGGAGGCAGTTGTGGGGACCCGGGCCACCCCCCTGCCCCTCTTAAGGCCGGCATTGTGGCCGGCTCATTAGCATGCGCGCGCGGCCGGCCGTTGAGCTGGCTAGCTTACCAGCTGTTCCTGCTGCTCTGCACAATGTCGAATGTGTTCAACCCACTGGGTTCCTGTCCCCGCCGCCGGGAGGAGACCGTCCTTCCTCTGGGGATACCCACGTGGCTGCCTGTCAGCGGTGGCACCGAATAAAGTAATAGGCCTTCGCATGGCATATGGTGTCTGGATTCGTACAAGATGCAAAACTCCTCCGCCGTTAATGCACGATGACTCATAGCATTGCTAATTTTTCAGACAAAAGCTGACTTCCACACCCACGCTTTTAACCCCTACAGCTGAAAAGTCTTCAGTTGCAGAGCTCCAGAAAAGTGGCCTCCGGACCACTATGTAAAATGTGTTACACTTACCAAAAGCATCCAAAGGCTTTGGGTTGAGGTTAATTTTAAATTTCTGAACTTTTTTTTTTCCCCTTTCCTCCAGAAAAATGGAATTTTGAAGTTTAAACTCTGTTCCTCTCTCACAGTGGAAGAGTCTTAAAGGTTTGGGCAATTGATTTTTTTGTTTGTTTGCCTGTTTATTAGAAAACTATTCAGAGGCTCTATATTTGTTGAAGACTAGAAACTGTTTATAAACTAACTTTCTCATTTAAAAGTTCCATAGAAACTACTGTTGATGCTGTATCAGCTCTACATAGAACATTCCATGTTTAGAATATCTCTAAGTTACAAGAGAATGTTGGTTCTTTTGTCTCTAGCATACTAAATGCATAGCTTATTTAAATCATTGAATTCTACCAAAACAAATTTAGATTATAAATTTACATTGAAATGAACATTTTTTGAAACTATAAATACGTGGGGATCTTCTAAAAAATGTTCCTACTAAATTATTTAGGACCAGTTGTGCTAATAGATGTCTAAATGTCATCTGAGATATTATGCACTGAAATAAGGCAGTTATTTGCATTTATACAATCAGGCCTCCTTTTGAATTGATGATCAAAATATTGGTTCTTTTACAAATAATCCTTTATGGAACATTTTATTTAAACATTTCAGAGTCAAGAATAGCCAACAGGAATGATTAGACAGTTTCTAATTATGGACTGAATCGCCGAGTGTTTTGTAGTCAGTCTGGCACATGAGAGCCTTTGCAATCAGAATTTGGCGAATGCATGAATTTTTAAAGCAACTTCACCCTAGGAGGATGATACAGATGTTTTTTTTTTAATTGATTACTTTTTGCAACCCCCAAAGATTTCTTTGGGGGAGGGAACTGGAGACTTACTCACCAAATTGATATTTTCTTCTGGTTATATTGTCAAATCCAAAGTTTTTGCTTGCTTTTCTACAGACAGGAATTCAAATGTGCATCTGATTTCTTCTAAGAGGCATTCTGTCTTCAGAAAATTAAACAGAATGTATAAACTTCCTAAATGTGCCTCACTTCCTAGATCTTGGCATTTGATGTTGCTTTTCTAGCATTCTTGCCCTCACCATTGAAGATGAGTCGGTGTGTATTCTGTAAGCCCCAAAATTCGCTAAACACTAAAATTCACCGTAACAGGGAAATGAAAACTAAACAGGCACTGAAGTTTTAAAGATATCTTACCTGAGCTTACCATGTTACAGATTTCCAGTTTTGCTTCCGCTCCATGGAACTTGAGAGCTATGTTTCTTGTCAGTAGTGCCAGCAGTTTAGTATTTTTTCCGATTTCTACTCATGTTTATGAAATGTGGGTGGCTGAAATGTATTGGAATATCCAGAGAATTGCACAAGGATGGAAGTGGGGACACAGCTGAGACTGAACTCTTGGTCGGTAGTTTGTGTCTGCAAGTGACTAATAAAATGTTCTCCTGTCAGCTGAGGGACCAGGTCTACATGCAGAACCAAAAAGCGGTTAGGGGAGGAGGATATGCAAAAGCTCAGCCCGCTCAAAGGCACGGAGAACGAGGACCCCTGGTCCACGGTTACTGCACTTAGTGACAACCCAGCAGAGTAGGGCCTGTTCTTCCAGCACCACAGATGGAGGGAGTGAAGCTGGAAGATGCAGGGGTCTTGGCCAAGGCCCCACATCCCGGGCAGGACCAGGATGGGAGCCCAGGCCAGCCTGACTTTCAGGCCTCCCTGCTGTTTTTCAGCGGCCCATACTTTTGAGCTAAGAACAAGAGACCATCAAAATTACGTAGCTTTGATGCTCAAAAAATTAAAAATAGAGATTCACCCGGCGGTCCAGTTGTTAAGACGCCACGCTTCCACTGCAGGGGGGCACGGCTTCGATCCCTGGTTGGGGAACGAATATTGCATATGCTGCTCGGCTAAAAAAATAATATTTTTAATTGTATATTAAAAAAATTAAAGCTAAGACTACTATATCATCTAGCAGTTTCACTTCTGGGAATACATCCAAAGGAAATAAAAACAGTAACTCAAAAAGATACATGTCCTCCCCCTGTTTATAGCAGCGTTATTTACAAAAGCTGAGACATGGAAACAACTAATGTGTCTATATATATATATATATATATATATATATTTATATACATACAATGGAATGTTAGCCCTTTAGAAACGAGGAAATCCTGCCATTTATGACAACATGGATGGATTTTGAAAGCATTATGTTGAGTGAAATGGCAGGTAGATAAAGATAAATACTGTATGGGCTCACTTTCAGATGGAATCTAAAAAAGAAAAAAACTACAGAAAAAAAGGAAATCAGGCTTATTAGCAGAGACAGAGGGTGGGGGAGGGGGGAATTGGAGGAAAATGGTCAAAAGGAACAAACTTCCAGTTTAAGATGAATAAGTGCTGGGGTTGTCACATACGTGGCTCTGCTAGTAAAGAATCCACCTGCAATGCAGGAGACCTGAGTTCGATCCCTGGGTTGGGAAGATCTCCTGGAGAAAGGAAAGACTACCCACACCAGTATTCTGGCCTGGAGAATTCCATGGACTGTTTAGTCCCTGGGGTTGAAAAGAATTGGACACGACTGAGGGACTTTATCTTCATTTGTCATGTACAGCATGGTGCCGATAGTTAACACCATTGTACAGTATACGAGAAAGTTGTTCAGAGAGTAGCAGTTCTCATCACAAGGAGTAAACTTTTTCCTTTCTTCTTTCTTCTTTTTATCGTATCTGTATGGAAAGATGGATAGTAGCTGTAGCTTTGTGGCGTCATTTCACAAGTACGTGTAAATCAAACTGTCACACTGTATGCTTTAAACTTACACAGTGATGTGTACCAATAATTTCTCACTAAAATGGGGGTAAAGTATATAGCTGTCAAAAAGCGAAGCAATCGCACTCAGTTTTAGTCTATTTTATCCTTATTGTTAACAGGAGGATCTTAGCCCTTTAAACCTTGATTTGATGGAATGAAGATGCCAAGAAAATTGTCATAAATTTGAAGAAACCCATTCTGATACCAATATGTGCATCTCTTATACCTAAGTACACGTGGCTTCCAAATTAAAAGGCAAAGAAAACTCTAAGTGTAAATATCCTTAATGACCCATTTCACAACAGAGTCTAGCTCAAAATGGGCACCTGACTGGCATGACTCATTGTGCTTTTTGCCTTGATGAATGATTGAGAATACAGTTCTCCCATGGTGACGCTGGGTCTTGCAAGCAAGTCATCTATTTGTACATGTTGACTCTATGTATAGTCTACCTCTTTCAAAAGTAGGTTTCAACTTGCAGGTTGGGAAGATCCCCTGGAGAAGGGAACAGCTCCCCACTCCAGTATTCTGACCTGGAGAATTCTGTGACCTATATGGGGTAGTTGCCCCATGGATGGCAAAGAGTCGGACTCGATTGAACGACTTTCACTTTCTTCCAAAGGTCATGAGTACTGAGAAAGAAAATCAAAGGAAGTCAGGGCTGGCATCAGACACGGGGCATCCCAGTGGGGCTGTGGCAACAGAGCAGTGGTCCCTGTTAACTGCTGTGACCTCCACACCTGCGCTACAATGTATAGCTACTCAAGTGTCCTCCGAATATCCTTGTTTCAGAGTTTTCAGTTTCTGTCCATGAGATTACATTGGAAAACATCATGATCATTCTAAAGAAGTATATTCTGAGTTTCAGAATCTTATGTTCCAGACAGTAACATATATTTAGAGCAAATTTTCCACATGAAAATAATTTCTGTTCTACCCGAGTCCAAAAAATATCTTTTGAGTTTATACACAAGTCCATGTGCAGCAAAGGCTAATTAAGACCCGAAAAAAAAAAAAAAAAAAAAAAAACAGTTGAGGGTTTGACATAGCAGAAGAAGTAAAGAATTAATTAGTGATATGGGAAAACGTATCATTAAAAAACCATCTTAAGGGCCACATTTTCTGTATGGCAGCTCTTGCTAAGCCTTTTAGTTTAAAAAGCCCAACACCTGACATTTTGCATCTCTGTTTTTCTGTAAAGATAAAAGGAAACTTGAGTGTCTCATTCTCAATAATGCACTTAATATGTGACAAAAAGGGTTCTGTTCCCTTCATTTCCACAGCCAGGCATTTTCGTATTATTGCCCCCAGTAACTGTCGTTTCGTGCTTAACCCTTTGTGGACTGGAACGCTTTCCTCAGCCTCCAGGGAGGGACGAACTGGGCTCGAAGGACCTCAGAGGTTTTGTGTGTCAGATACTTGCACTCACGCGGGTCCTGTCGTTACCATGTTGCAGGACTTGTTGCCTGATATCTAGCGCCTGGGCAGGCTTGTTTACTTGTGATCACTATGTAATCATTCATTTTATGGAGCCTCATTAAGGACGGACCAACCTCTGTCCCAATTTAGCGTCGCTGGAGCGTAGGTAGCATCCATCTGCTCCACCCGCACTGTTTAATTAATGAACTTGGTCATGTGCTCGTTCCCTGTGAAAAGCTCCGTCTTCTCAGGTTGTTGAATGGGACCCACGTTCCAGATTTCTCTGTCAAGATCCTAGAAAGCCCGCGTGCTCAGCAGTAGCTGTACACTCACTCACTTCTGTTAGTCTGGACTTGAAAGCACATTTACTTTTTCTTTCATTATTTATTCATAAACCCAAAGTCAGTCACTTTTTGAGTAAGTAAATTATTAATCATTTTTTATAACTTCTTGCTCTTTGGTGAGAGTGAAAAAATAACCCACATAAAAGCTATAGTTCCTTTCAATGCAGTGAAAATATACTTTTTATTTTGAGATTTTTCCCGTCTGAGATTAAAGTTACAGAAATGCTCAAATGCCAAAAATATCATTACTATTTTCCAGTATCTCTGTTTTAGAGAATTACCTAAGAAACTCTGTAGCATAGATTTTTTTTTAAGTAACAATAAAAACTGAATCCATTTCTTTTGGGAAAATATTTTTAAAACTTCATTACCTTTTATTTTTAGTGTTTTATAACATTCTGTCTGGATTTAGAGGTGTTTTGTTAGCATCTATTTAAACACCTGATAAATTTGATACTCTATAACGAAAGGTGTCAGAAACTAATCATGTTCATTTAAAACATGTATTACAAACTAAGGCCTGGGGTTTAATACTGATAAGCCATGCCTATGATTCCAGTGCCTTCTCTGTAAGTCTATTTAATATAGAAATTAAACTCTTCTCTACCCTGTCAAGAGCTCTCAGATCCTAGCATTTCTTTCCACCCTGAAATACGATAGAGCCCCACATTCATATTGTATTCAGTTTTCTTTATAGGATCAGCTCTTATTCCTGTAATGGCAAAAAACATGTCTGAAAAGTCATTTCTTCAAAAAACATTTTTAGCTGCCTCCATCAGAATTAGAGGGAAACACTACAGTTGTATTTTTGCTTAGTTGTTATAAAGCTAATACACTTGAAAATCAACGTTAACGTTGTTTCAAACTAAGTACCCATGTGGTGGTGTTGCTCAGTCACTTTGTCATGTCTGACTCTTTGCGACCCCATGGAGTACAGCACGCCAGGCTTCCCTGTCCTTCACCATCTCCCAGAGTTTGCTCAAACTCATGTCCATCGCATCGGTGATGCCATCCAACCATCTCATTCTCTGCTCTCTCCTTCTCCTCCTGCCTTCAATCTTTCCCAGCATCAGGGTCTTTTCCAATGAGTCGGCTCTTCGCATCAGGTGGCTGATGAGAAGATCCATGAAGTATTGGAGCTTCAGTGCATGAGCATAAAAACCAAAGGAATCAAAAGCTGAAAGAGTAAGTGGCGCAATGCTAGGAGATGCTCAAGGGTGAACGAGTGGGATTATCACCTAGGAGGAGGCCCGCCTATTTTTCATTCTGTAACGTTTGTCAAGTGGAATGTGATCAGGGACGTGGCACCCTCAGTGGAGACGTCCTTGATAAGGGGTAGGGAATCCCAAGGCTCCATCCAGAAGTGTCCCATCTTGTCCCTTCTGAAAGTGCTCAGAAAAATACTTCATGATGAGACAAAGTTAGAGGCAGGTTGCAAGATGAGGCTCCATGCCTTGTTTTTTGTGTGTTTTGTTTGTTTATTGCACCTGGTCTTTGTTTCAGCATGCAGGATCTTTTAATTGTAGCATGTGGGAGCTAGTTCCCTGACCAGGGATTGAACCTGAGCCGCCTGCATTGGGAGGGCAGAGTCTTAGCCACTGTACCACCAGGAAAGTCTCTCCATGCCTGTTTTAAATTGGGTTGGCATTCATGAAATTGCTGACATTTGACAGTGTTTGAACTAGTTTAAAAAAAAAGGCATTTTCATATAGTTCAACCTAGTTTTTTGGATTCCCATAATGTGTATTATATATGAACATCAACTCCATAAACTGTGCAGAGAAATCTGTGTGCATGGGGGGAGGCGACTGTGAGGAGGATTGGACCACCTGCCAGGACACCTCCGAGATGGAGCCTAGGGCTGTGTCCGAGAGGCTGCTGGTCCTGGAACCCCTGGCTGTTGAGGTCACTACATCTTGAACCATCTTAGTCTCTCTCTGGGATCCTCTTTTTCCTTTAACCTTCTATTTGTGTGGCTGGTTTCTCTGGGCCCTGTGCCCAACGATGGCATTTCATTATTGCTTTTGCATGCAGTGCCTCCAACCCTGTTTTGTGATAAGGGCTTGAAAAATCAGTTAACAAATGAAATACGTCTTTACCGGGGAAAATTTTGCATGGCCTGCTGGGTTAGCAAACTCTTGACACAGACCCCAGCAGCTGACCCCCTTCTGGTGCTGGCCAGTGAATAGTCCTCCTTTATTTACCAACCCATGAAAGGGGAGCTCATACCACTTGTATATTATTGTAATAAAAATTGTAAATGGAAAAAAAAGTCTCTTTGTTAAAAATATTAAAAATCTACAAATGAGACCATACTGTCGCTGCCAGTCGGTTGGGAGAGCAGTTTGGGTGGGTTTTGAATCATGACAAATGGGCCATCGAACCAAAGTCCAGCAGAGCCATGGCAGCCAGAGGACTGCAGGGCAAGATTCGGCCCTGGAGTGTGCATTCAGGCACAACCAGCCCAGCAGATTGGTGACTTGTTCCCACCTTGCCCTGGCCCAGACATTTTCAAGTCACAGGACTTGTAAGTCCAGTCCAATAAGAGATGCTAATGAGTGCAGGTTTCCTTTAGAATTGTTTTTTATTTCCCTAAATAATTTTCACTTCTTTTTAAGTGAAAATGGAGAAATTGAGAGGGGGAAAACAATCCCAAATTTCTATCTTATAACTTTCAGTTTTTAAGTGTGCATTCTTACTAACTGAAAGCATTGTACATTCACTCGACAATCCAGAGTAGTCACAGGTTTGATTTCTGTAAAAAACAGGTAGTTCAGAAAGAATATAAAATGTTGCTGACCACAGCTTCTCTTAGAGTAAGGAGAGAAGGTTATCCAACAGGGGAGGTGATACTTCTAAGAAGAAAATAGACTATATTTGTAGATTCAGTCATTAGTTTGGTTTTTCAAAACAGGTGGGTATTATTCCATGCTAATGACTATGTTAGCTTTGGCTAAGTTGTGATTTCAGCTTTTTCGGGAAAATGCTTACAAGTTTAGATCTTAGAGTGCTTTCTGAGCAATTGCTGGATTTTATCAGTTTTCTTATTAAGAGTATACTTCTTTATAGGCAGGTTCTCAGAAGGGTAAACACACTGGACAATCTGATAAAATGTATTTATAATAAAGATTACATTGAAAGGTGAGTCTTAAGGCCTGTTTGACAGTTCAAGGTAATGTGAGTATTTGGTGCTGGGCAGGGGGGGTACGTTTGAGAGCATCCAGCCAGGTAGCCCTGAGGAAGATGGCCTTGTCTTGGGGGTTTGAGGAAGAGGCAACTGGGCTTTTCTGCTTTTGGTTTGTTTTTAAAACAAGACTTTGCAGGAGCAGTCCTTTCCAGGAGATGCTAGCCATTCAAGGCCCCATGCTGACCCAAAGCCAGGATAAAGATCAAGTTTCCCCCAAGCTTCTGAGCCCAGTGGCTCAGCGAACCTCACTCAGTGGCCCTCATACGCAGAGCCCACCTCAGCCCCATACATTTGTCCTGACATCTGCCTTCCCCCCCACCCCCCACCCCGCCATCTGGACTTCTGCCCTGCAGGTGTATCAGACTTATGTACCTTTAGGGATCTGATTTCCAGACTCACACACTCCTGGGATGGCCCCATAGTGAACAAGTCCGGATAGACGCCTAACCTTCCTTTGCAGATCAGCAGGACTAGGTGGTTAATCATTCACAACATCTTTTATTAAAGTAAACATGAGCCATGAATTTGCATTATTTTTAAGATAAGCAGCTTTGCCTGCAGGCCTCTCAGGCCCGGCTTCCAGGCCCCTGGAGGTCCCGCCCTCCAGTCTGTGCCCCTTTGCCAGGGGATGACTCAGGAAACCCTTGTGTGTATTGCCTTCAGCCAGGGTTCTCAACCCTACAACCACCTGGGGAACTATCACAGACACTGAGGCCCAGGACCCACTTCCCAGGTTCTGGTTCCCTGGGTTTGGAGTGGGGCGTGCTGTGCATGTTAAGCCTCTTCAGGCATGTCCGACTCTTTGCAACCCCATGGACTGTAGTCCACCAGGCTCCTCTGTCCATGAGATTCTCCAGGCAAGAACACTTCAGTGAGTTGCCATGCCCTCCTCCACGGGATCTTCCCACCTCAGGGATCGAACCCGTGTCTCCTGTGTCTCCCGCTTTGCAGGTGGATTAAGGCTTGTGGAAGATGGAGTCAGGAAGCTCCCCGGTTTCTTTCAGAGCTGGGAGTGGTGGCCTGGAGCTCCCATCTCTCTGGGACTCGGGGCTCAGTTTGTGCTGTGTGATACACACAGCACCTCCTGTGGGACCACTGCATTCACTGCTCCCCCACGAGGAGACAGGCCGTCCTCGAGAGCACACAGCTGGAGGAATGGCAAGGGTGGGCCCGGGGCACGCGCAGTGTGATCACAGAGACCCCCATCACGAGAGGATGTCCCACGTAAGACTAGAACTAGCAGCCCAGCTGGAAGACGAAGGTGGGGCCGCTGGCATGTTGGCTGAAAACTCTGAAAGGCAAACAGCACCAGCTGCAGAACTTGGGCCCCTCTTCTGGGGCACCTAGGGCTGAGGAGGGACCCAAAGATACAAGGAGAGGAAGGTGGAGGGTAGGAGGCATCCATAGTCCCCCCCTCCCCAAAAATAACAGCCTGGTTGACCTCAGGTCCAATCCAAGGTGTCTGCTCGCTGGAGAACTGCCTCCCCATCCCTGCCTGGAGAGGTGCTCTTCTGCAGTCTTCCTTATCCAGGAGCAGCTGCATCTGATCCCCTTCAGATCACATCCCTGGACCACTGTACTTGTGTAAGCCCTTGTGTTATTAGCATCTTACCATCTCAGACCTTTGTTAATTGATCAAAGGGTTAAAGTATAAAAACTATGCAGCTTTAAGGAAAATGTCAATCTTAATGCGTTTCTTTAATCTAGAACAATGACTGGTTTTAGTCAGGGCGCTTCAAATGCAGCTATTGTGGAGTCCCTGCCCTTGTATCAGTGGTTAAGTGTCCCGGCCCATTGAAATAGCTTTAGAAAGTGCAAAGGCTACGCTAGCGCGTCTTTGTCTCCTCGTCTTTTAACTGTAAAGAAAAAGATGTCCTTGTATCAAGCCTCAGCATTTATGTGAAAAATGAAATCGGGTTCAGCGTGTGCATAGATTTTTCAGAGAGATTAAAGTGGGCATCACGCAATTTTTCTCTACAAAAGGCCGCCTTTGATGTGCTTTCTGTCTATTCACGCAGAAGTGTCAGCCTTTGTTTCTGAGCCGCAAAAGAGCGTCTGCTTGTCACCAGCGCATCCTCATACCTTTGTGTGGGGGCCTTGTTCCAGGTGGGTCTCGTAATTCAGAGATAATGTCACGAGAGCGTGTACACTGTGACCAGACGGCAGGCTGCCTCGGCAAGATAAATGCCAAGGCAAAGCCCAGAGCGCTTATCAAAAATGATCAGGAAACAAAACTAAAACATTTATTTCTGAGCGTCTGATTGTAATCCCGGGCTCTCGGCATTTCATCAGCCACATAACAGAAAGTTGCTGCTTGGCGCCGGCTTTGCTCTGGGCCTGGGTTCCAGTTGATTCTGCCTTTGAGGTTTTACTGCAGCGGAAACCTGTGAAGTGGTTGCATAACGGGGCCTGGGGGCCGAAGCACATGCTCGCAGCCCAGGTCAGGCCAGGACTGAGGGAGTTAAGTGGAGATGATGGGAGCTGGGCAGTTCCTATAAAGCATCTTCTGGGCACTCACCCTAGGGATAAGGGTCCTGGGGTTGGTGCCTATTCTACTCCAAGGGGATCTCAGGCACAGAGGGAATCCGGGGCACCTGGCTGAGCCTCCGGGCTCTCGGCAGAGAGGAATCTACACCCTTAACCCCTGAGCTCGCCCGCATCTTCAACTTCCTAGCTGCATCATTGCCAGCTGCTAAAAATACTCTCACAAAAGACTCTGAGTTTGTCTTATCAACTAAAACTATGCCTGTCTTTCTAAGTTTGTTCAGACCATCTTCATCTCTGAAAAAAAAAAGGCAGGGTTTTTCTCCTTAAATGAAAGTGAAATCCAACAGAACTTTTTTTTTCTTGGCTTGGCTTTTTGTTCTTTTGATGGCAAATTGGTGTTTTAGGAGAATCTAACTTTTTATTAATGCTACCTCCAAATGAAAAATACATATATATCTTATTTTAAAATGGCCTCCCAAACAGCGAAGACTACATCCCTAGGACAGCATTATTTAAACGATAGTTTGATCTCTATGCCCCTTGGTTTCCCTTATGTTTCCTCCACTTCAGTCTTTCTCTGCACATTCAGTCCATGAGGCCAGCCTGGACATCTAACTGTGGGATACCAAGCATTCTCAGGAGGGGAAGAGAGGGCCCCATCGGGGACCCCGTGTCAACCCCTGAGGGGATAAGTGGGGAGGAGGGGGGATGGTGTCTCCTTTCTACCGCAGTCCCACCGTGACCCACCGCCACCCACTGAGGCCTCTGTGAGCATCTCTGCATTGAGCCTGAGGGGATGTCTAAGTCACCATCAAATTCTGCCCACACTCAGCTCCTCAGAACCACCTCCCACCCAAGCCCTTCCCCAATTTAGAGATTCTCTACCCTTCACAAGCCCTACTCTTATTTCCTTCTCTTCATTTTCTATCATGAAAGCGGTGGTCCTATGAGACATACCAAAAACAAAAGAAAAGAAAGAAACAGCCTCTGGTGTAAATTCATGCCAATATATTTGAAAGTGCTCCCGCAAAAGAAAATTGGAATGTGAATTCTCAGTTAAAATGAGACTTCGTTCTCCGGCCACTCAATTACGTTCTGCTTTTGTTTGTTTTTCATTTGCGTGTGAGCCTTAACCCACATGAAAATGAAGGCAAGGCTACGCTGTTCTGTCCCAAAGAAGCATTTGGCCACTCAGTGAAAAAGAGCCAGGATCCCATGTATAAATTATTCAGAAATTTGGTAAATAAATGGGCAAACTTCTCGCTGGGGCTATCGCTATTGCATTATTCAGTCCAATAAAGAGAATTTAATTTAATGGGTTTCAGCAACATTGTTCAGTGAGCAACAAAAGGCGTAGTGTCCTTTATGAATAACTGATTTTCCCGGGGCGTTCTGAAGAAAGTGAGTCCTCGTTAACCCTAGAATGGCTAGCTCATGTCATTGAAGCTCGACCACCTGGCTGGGAGGTTGCCCGTCAGCTGCCAAGGAAGGGCCGGCCGGGAGGACCAGGTGCTCTGCCCGCTCCGTCTGATTGTTACAGGGGAATAAACAGCGTGATTGCACAGTGTGGCCGGGGGCGAGGGTCCAAGACTGCTGCCAGCCAGGGAGCCTGCTTTCTTCCTGGCTCGGCAACCAGGGCCCCAAGAGCGCCTTTATTGAGAGCAGGTAACGCTGACAAAGCTGTGATGCTGTCTGCTGTAATTAGGACGGGGAAAAAAAAAGATCAGACCATTGAGAATGAGGCAGCAGTGAGCCTCAAGTACCTGTCTCTGCTTCGTAGGGAGCCTGAGGCTTTCAACGCAGGCTGGCAAGTTTCAGCATCGACGTGTGGGAGAAATTCTAGAAAGAAACCTTCATCCTGAGTGACCCCTGCTTCTTGTCTCATGTTTGGCTTGATGATGCTGCCTGTTTGCAAGCCTCACACCGAGCCGTCACCACACGAGAAGTTTTACTGAGGCCTGAATTCCATGGCAACCCCAAATTCCTGCCTCGTTGATCATCCTTCATAAACTGCTGGCCATTTCTCTTTATCTTCCTTCATAAAGCTCCACAAGTATCAGTGTTTAACCACCTGAAGTCGTCTTCACTCTGTGCTGTCGTTTATTCTCAGTCATTTCTCTAAAGCACTGCTCCCCTGTGCAGAGGTATAAAAGAAAATTAGCCTTATTGGACTTCAAAAAATTTAATTAAGAAATAGGCATTACGACCTTTCTAAGGGGTTTTGAATGTGAAACGGTTCATTAAGTTCATGTTAATAGAAAAGTAAAGAGCGCTTCCCCCAAATGGCAGGGAGAAAAAAAAAAAATCGCTCTCTTAACACATTGATTTATTTCATTCACTAAAGCACAGGAACCATGAAATGGTTCATCCCCGGCAGCACGTTAAATATGTGCAGAAGTCAAATTACAACCTGACAGTGCCTTGTACTTTGTACTCGTGGCGTGCACATTTCAATAGGCTAGGAGGAAAAAAGCAAACTCTGGAAAGATCCTTTTATGAAATTAAATTACCTGTGTTGTATGGCTCTGTGCGGCTGTTGATTCAGAGGGATTTTAACTGTTGCCTGTAGCTTTTCTGTGGGTTAATCCCCCACCCAGGTCAGTCTCCATCATTAGAAAATAGAAGAAAAATGTTTCCAGTCAGGCATCTAGGCTGTCCAGGGGCACCTAATCATACAGAGTCATCAGGACTGCCTAGAAGGACAGCTACCAGCTCTTCAGTGTTTTCTGTGTTTCTTAATCCAGGGGAAGTCAGGCCTCTGAGTTATGAATCAGGAGAGGGGCTTGAACCACATCAGGTCACGTGTCCTGGCCTCAGTTGCCACATCTGTGAAAAAGAATGATCAGTGCAACGGTCGTACAAGCTACCAGTGCGGGTCTGCAGTGGACGCTAGCTTCGTAAAAGTAATCTCGTTTCTCCTGCCCACTCATGGGGTGTTTTCTGATGGAAAATGACTCCGTATCATACCTTTCTTCTCAAAGGATGTATTCTCCAGGCCCCACTTTACATAAGTACCCTGCAGGGACAAAGGAAACAGGTATGAATCCAGTTGTTGGAGAATAGCCTTTGTTTAGCAAACATTTCATCAGACCTATTATATTTAACACATGAACTAATGGATGGGTTCTGTTATATACCCATTTCACAGGGAGGACAGGAACTTGCCGTGGTCCAGCACACATTGGATCTCGGAGCCCCCCCCCACCCCATCAGTCAGCCCTTACCTGGGGGTCTGGTACCTTCAGGGCCCTGCCCAGCTCCAGCTGATGCACAGGCTCTGAGGCCGCAGGCTCCTGGCAAGATGGAGGAGGGGCAGAGCCGTCAAGACGGAACTCTGCCCCCTGCCCTCCTGGTACTTGAGCTCAGCGTCTCCTCCCCAGGACCCAATGGCCCTGACAAGGCCAGGGCTTTCTTCCTTCTGTTTAGATGGTGGTTCTGCCTCCAGTTTTATGGCGGCAAAGTCCACAATGTCATCTCGTTGTCGCCTTGCAGAGGTATCCCTGTGTCTGCCTCCCTGCCCATGCTGATGTTTCTGTACCTCTTTGCCGGGCTTGACCCTGGCTGCCCAGCAGGGACGTGTGCCTCATCGTTCTTTGATTGCTGCAGCATCTGTGTCTACCTCATCCCTCAGCCACCAGGCTGTTCTTCCATCCTATTTGGAACTGCTTTGGGAGAAGGAATAAATGACACCTTCTAGCAAGGAAAATGTGGATCTTATTCAGTTGTTTGGCTTAGCAGGAGGAGTATCTACAAATACACTGACATCTTCTGGGAAAACCCACATAAATCCTGCCTGTAAAGGCCTTGAATTGAGAGGGCCGAACTGGAAGGCACCACGGGGTTCCAGTGGTTCTGTGGTTCTTTGTGGGGGTCTGTTTGAGGGGCTCTGAGAGTGGTATGTGCTAGGGGCCACCATGTTCCCTAGTGATCGAGTGGCCTGTGGCCTGAAAATGAAGCAGTGGCCACGGATGGGGCCACGGCCAGGCCAGCTGAGAGGGAGCGTTGAAGGCCGTGGGCTTCCCGAAGTGCTCTGAGATTCTGAATCAGATTGGACCACAGGGAATTGCCACCTTTGTGGGTCAGAAGCCAGCAGTTTTGCATGATTCAACCTAATGCATTACTCACCCCGTTTTCAGCAGCTACAACATTTCTGGGATCGTTCAACGGAATTTGGAGCAAGGAATCTCCAAAAATGTTCACTGATCCTGTCCAGTCTCAGTCTCGGTCAAGCTAGAACAGTCTTGGAAAGGGAGTGGAACACAGCTTCGCTTGGTCCCCACACTGGGTCCCCCATTCCCTAATGGAGAGAACAGGGTCCTCGCATTTCCCCACCCGCATTCCAGGATCATCTCCCACAAGCCCATCACTAAGCCCAACTCCTTGGATGAGAACCATGCCCACCCCTCACCTCCCTGCCCTCCCCATCCCTGCTCTGAGTCGGGGGGCATCCTTGGTCCTGCCCCAGTGACCTTTACAGCCAGAAGACAGCCCTAATTCCCTCTCCTCTCAGATATCATTTAGTGAGCTTGCACTTGACTGCAGAGTATTCTTCACCCTCCTTTTTTGGCTCCTCGTCAGCTGCATCTATGTGTATGTTATGCTGTGGGAGCCACTGTGAGCCCCTCTTTCCCCTCCGCAGCTCAGGGATGACAGAATCTGATAAATTGACAGTCATTCCTACGCCTCTCCATCGTGGAATTAAGTTTCCTATCTCTGGTTCCCCTCTCCCTCCCGCTGCCTCCCCTGGCCGTGCCCTCACCTGGGGCTGAGCTGAGAGCTGGGCAAGTCCACCAGCAGGGAGAGCATCTCACAGGTGTGCGGCACCTGGCGTAGGCGGGCAAGGTGCTGGGCAGGGCCACCTGCATGGATGGGGCCTCGGAGTCTGCTGCTCCTGGTATCGAGTGAGCCCCTTACACCTGGAGTGTTGGGGCACTTTGGATCCTGGGACCAGTAGGTGGAGACTCCCCAGGGGAGCCACCTCCCTGAGACATCCTGTTGGTTTCAGAGCATCAGGGTGGAACACCTAAGGATACCTTGTGTAGTCGTTCCTAAGTTCACCTTGTTTTTTTCTTAATTTTTAAAATTGAAGTATAGTTGATTTACAGTGTTTCAAGTGTACAGTAAAGTGATTCAGTTACACATACATGTTTTTCAGATTCTTTTCCATTGTAGGTTATTATAAAATATTTAATACATTCAATAGGACAGACACACACTACTATGTATACCGATAACTTCCCGTTCTATACAGCAGGTCCTTGTTGTTTATGTTTTATAGACAGTCCTGTGTGTCTGTCCTGAGTTCACTCTGAGTGCCTCTCTCTAGAAGGAATTTAGATACAGTTCTCTTGACTCGAAGGGATGAAAGGTGCTGATGCTTCGCTTGAAAATGGGCGTACCCCAGCGGGGAGAGGTCCTTCCCTTCCCTTGTCTTCATTTCTGAGCATTTGGCAAGAAGCATCCCTTTGTTCCAGCATTGGGGCATCCTCCACTTGCCCTCTACAGTTTCAGGGTGTCCCTGGAGCAGAGCCTACAGAGCTTAGAGGGGCAGAGAGCATCTGTGCTCATGTCAAAGATGCTCTTACCCTTCCCCATCTACTCTGGCTTTGAACCTGCTGCTTTCAGAGCCCAGACGCCTTAGCTGTCAGTCTCAATGAAGCAGCTTCCCCAAAAGCATCACTAAGAGCAGCTTCAGATGCTTCTCCCCCTCGAAGCCCTGGGAAAGGCCAGTGTGTGGGGAAGGGGTGAGTGTGTGTGTGTGGTGCGGGGGGAGTGGCTAATTGTGTTGTTAAAATTTGCTTTACCTTTTGCTTTTCTTGTGCTTATGTACACCTCACTCCTCATTGCCTGACCTGCCAAATGCCTAAGGCTCGGTTCTTCAGGGCTTTCCTTGGACACCAAGTCACGGCCATCCCATATGTCCCTACTCCTCAGATTCCTCCTCACTTCCTCCCACTGCGGATGCTCCGCGGCTATGTCTCAGATGCTATGGTTAAAACCAAGGGCTTAGGATGGTGCAAAAATGTCATCAAAATCTTCATCTACTTTTCTCTTCGGCTTTTCTTCACTACGTGAAATACGCATTACAGAATATTGTATTTCTTGTTTGATCTACATTCTGTTCTGTTCTCGAAAGCGTGAGCATTCCATCACTGGGAACTGCATTTCTAAGCCATCTTAGCCCTTATCAGTGATGCTCTGAAGCCAAGGTTCCCAGCCTGAGGGGGCATGGCAACCCACTCCAGTATTCTTACCTGGAAAATCCTCATGGACAGAGGAGCGTGGCGGACTACAGTCCATGGGGGTCGCAAAGAGTCGGACATGATTGAGCGACTCTATGAATGTGGTCTCCATTCTCAAGAAAACATCCCAGGCTGGGAAACCTGACAGGCGACCTCGGTGGTCCTTTAAGTGCATGATTCCAGCCAGACTGAAGTAAGGACACATTAATGATGAAGTTAATTAGGAGAGCTTGCTTTAAAGGAGCTGAGTGGGCTGATGCATGAGTGTTCACAATTGTTAGACCGCATCAGAGAAATACTTCCATCTTGTGATATAAGTTAAACTGTTGGTGGTCTGGTTTTTCAGAAGTGGACTCCATTTTTAAATTGCATCTGTGTTTATTCCTTACGTCAAAGGGCTTATTCCTGATTTCTCACAGTTGAGTGGCCCCTGGAGGTGCATGGCCCAGCCTCTCCAAACACCACAGCCCAGGCTGAGTTTAGATCCCTCTCCTAGTCTCTTCCACCATTCCCCAAATATTTTCTGGGAGGAATGCTGTGCTCCCCCCAACCGCCCACCATTTCTGGGCAGATTATTACATTGAACTATGAAATTACCAATGTTCACCTAATACTTAACTTACTAGAGACTCAGTTTCTTCAGCTTTAAAATGAAAATCACAATACTTTTTCTTCCTTTGGAGAAGGAACTGGCAACCCACTCCAGTATCCTTGCCTGGAAAATCTCATGGACAGAGGAGCCTGGTGGGCTGCAGTTCATGGGATCACAAAGAGTTGGGCATGACTGAGCAACTAACACTTTCTTCCTAGAATTTTCCAAGAATTATTCTAATAATCTTTGCTCATGGTTGGCACATAATAGGATTAATAATCATGTTTGCATATGGACATATGGGCAGATGGATGGATAGATAAAAATGTTTGCGTTTGTGGCATGAACTGAAAATGGCTAATGGATTGTCCCTAAATTTGGATAGTCTTTCTTAAAATTTTAGTGTGGGCGGGCTCCATCTAGGAGATGTGGGGGGCACAGTAACCAGCCAGATGTGGGCCCCAGGGAGCTGGACCCTGCCCTGATGCAGAGGCCAACAGAGAATAGCTGCTTCTCACATGGGCAGTTCTGAGACGGGCAATTTCAGGACTTTATGCATTTAATAATAATGATGAATCTCCCTGGCCAAAAAAAGGAGGCCAGCTAGTTTTAAAACAACAAAAGCCAGGGACAAAGATGTTTGGGGTGAGATCAGAATTTGTTCTTTCAAAATAATTTTTAGTAAAACATAATTACTTGTCTCCCTATGTGCATACAACATGCAGAATCTGTGTTCCTGGCATTGAATTAGTCAACTGGTTTCCCTTAAGTAATTAACTTTACATAACTGTTTTCAAAAGATACACTGTGGCCTTTATTTTGGTCTTATTATTTTATTTTTAGTTTTTAACTGAAGTATAATTGATTAACAATATTGTGTTAGTTTCAAGTGTACAGCAAAGCAATTTGGTTATACTATATATATATGTTTATATATATCTATATTTTTTTCTTTTCCATTGTCGTCTATTATAGGATATTGAATATAGTTCTTTGTGCTTATACAGTAAAAGATGTGATATGTTTGTGTGTGTATATACACCGTATACACAATGGAATATTACTCAGCCATGAAAAAGAATGAAATCATGTCATTTGCAGCAGCATGGATGGACCTAGAGATTGTCATACTAAGTGAAGTAAGTCAGCCAGAGGAAGACAAATATTATATGATCTCACTTATATGTGGAATCTAAAAAATAGTACAGTTCAGTCACTCAGTCATATCCAACTCTTTGCAACCCCATGGACTGCGCACTCTAGGCTTCCCTGTTGATCACCAACCCCCAGAGCTTGCTCAAACTCATGTCCATCAAGTCAGTGATGCCATTCAACCATCTCATCCTCTGTTGTCCCCTTCTCCTCCTGTCTTCAATCTTTCCCAGCATCAGGGTCTTTTCCAATGAGTCAATCCTTTGCATCAGTACAAAAAAATAGTACAAATGAACTTATTTATAAATCAAAAACAGACTCACGGACATAGAAAACAAACATAGTTACCAAAGGGGAAGACGAGTGGAGTTAGGAGTATGGGGTTAATGACTGCACACTGGATATTGGAGGGGGTTCCTACTCCAGGAGATCTTCCCAACCCAGGGATTGAACCTGCTTCTCTTGTGTCTCCTGCATTGGCAGGAGGGTTCTTTACCACTTTCACCACCTGGGAAGCCCATGAATGCATGCCACTATATATAAAATTATCAACAACAGGATTTACTCTGCTCTTTATTTTTTAGTTCTTTCCAATCAAGGTAATTGGATGGCATTACTAAATGATTAAAAAGTCCAGGTAGATGCCTTTTAATTTTTCCTTCCAAAAGCTCAAAAGTAAAGCTTATTAGGTGGTATCGCTCACCTTTAATGAGATTAGCATTGTCACAAAGCTCAGGGGACCACCGCGGGGTAACTTTCCACCCTTCCCCTAGTTTTTGTCCCACTTGATCACCTGGCTTATGACACCAGGCAGCAAATTAATTCTGTCACCACTGAAGAGCCCAGGCAATCCCTCAACAACAGGTTCAGGAGGACATTTGCTATAGGGCTGTCTCTATAGAAAATGACCCAGGCATTTCCTTCTGTCGTGAAAATTATCAGAAACCTCAGTTTATGAAGTAAAGAACATACTTGATCTGGTTAAGGATCAACTGTAGGGGAGACCCAACTTCCCTTCATTGAAATGACTATTCCCCGGTTTCCCAGGTTGTCTAGTGGTTAAGGGTCTACCTGCCAATGCAGGGGACCTGGGTTCGATCCCTGGTCTGGGAAGATTCCACATGCCGTGGAGCAGCTAAGCTTGTGCACCAGAACGTCTGAAGCCTGCCCGCCTAGAGCCCTTGTTCCACAGTGAGAGAGTAGCACCCACTCACTGCAACCAGAGAAAGCCTGCGTGCAGCAGTGAAGACCCAGAGCAACCAATAAATAAATCAACCTTTAAAAAAAAAAAAATAATAACTATTCTCTTAGTTCCTGGTCCTCCTGTTTGTGTTTTTAATGAAGAAAAACATGTCCCCTGGAATATTCCCTCGCCTTTTAGAGGAAGCGATTCAGGCCCAGGACAAGGGGAGACCCACTGCCTCCGCCCTCATCAGGACCAGGACTCTGGGCCAGTTGCCTGAGCTCCAGCAGGCAGTAAGTGGATCGGCCCACAGGCCCTGAAGCCTGTCCTGCCTTCCACTCCTGGCTCTGAGACAGTGGGCTCCACACACTCCAGTCCTGCTTTGCTGGACATCCTGGTAGGTTCCACTTGTGAATGTTGCAGGAGCTGAGTGGCCTGAGTGGCAGGTACTCTGCCCACCCCGACTCCACGCACATGGCATGTACTCCTGCAGGTCACCGTAAGGCCCCCTCTTCCAGATGAGGGACTGAGATTCCAGGAGGCAGGCTACTTGCCTAGGCGACGAGGCCACACTCAGCGGAGCTGCATCCCAGGCAGGGCTGACCTTGACCACGCTGGCCACCAGGGTGCGGAACACCAGGCTGGCATTTCTCATCTCTCTCTCCCTCAGAGTCATTGCACAGAGGCTTTTACCCTCTGCAGTGTTTTTTTGAGTGACACCAAGTGGGCACATAATTAAAAATAAGGATTTTCCAAGAAGCTTTATGACCCTTGGAAAACAGCAGTTGAAGAAAAGCCATCTATTCTCATTGCCGTTCAGTGTTTTTTTGTTTTTTAATATTTATGTATTTGGTTGTGCCAGTCAATCTCAGCATGCAGGATCTTTAGTTGCATCAGGAGACCTCCTAGTTGCAGGATGTGAGATCTAGTTCCCTGACCCAGGATCAAACCTGGGGCCACCTGCACTGGGAGCACGGGGTCTTGGCCACTGGACCACCAGGGAAGTCCCTGCTCAGTGTTTTAATTGTGAAGCACCCAGTGGTCAACTCTGCTGTGTCCAGCACCCTGACCTCATCATCCCTGCCCGACAGTGCTCAGCCATCCTCTCCATAAAAATGTCCACTCCAAATAGTTAGTTAATAAAACTTTAGAATGTTCTATTGTTCAAAATGTGAACAGAAATAAGCACAGTATGATCAATCTGGCTTAAACAGGCTCACTTAAATTTCCCAACCTCTGACACTTAAATGAGAGGATAAATTCATATAGTTTATCACTCTGTATCCTGGCTTCCTAAATCAGTTGTACAGATAATAATTCAGCTAGGAGTCACCTCTTATGCCAGATTAGCTGTAATACTTGCCAGTTTATTTTGTGCCATTCTTTGTTCTGGAGACAGAGAGAAGGCTCTGATTTGTCTCTTCTCACCTTCCTGTCAGCACCAAACAACAGTATTTGTGAGTTGACTTAGCATGAGCATTGCAAACTCTTGACTAATATTCATACTAAACTGAAACAATGTAAGAGAGAAGCAGAGACCAGCACTGGGAATCAGACTGGCCTGGACTTGAGTTCGAGCCATGCTCACTTCTAGCTGGATGGACACAGAAGAAGCATGTCTGCTCTCTGCCTTACCATCTGTGGCTGAAAGTTTCCAGAAGGTCCAGTGGGCTCATGGCTGCAAAAAGGGCAGTGCTATACCAATGCTGGGTAGGCTGTTCTTACTTGTTATGTAAAGATTGTATCTTTTCTTCTGAGAGAGCTGTTATCCCAACAGAACTCAAGCTCATGATGATGTAACCTCACCACGATGTGTTTCAGAATCCCCCCAGAATACTGGAACACTCAGTGTGACGGTCAGGTATTGTTGAAGCCAAGACTTAAAAGAGAGTTGAGTAGCAAGGAAGTGCTTTTCTTATAGCTGAAGGAAGAATAATGGATAAAGAGGAGGCACTCAGTAAATATCAGGTGGATGGACAGATAGATGGGTGGATGGATGGATAGATGGGCGGATGTATGGGGGGCTGTATGGGTGCATGGGTGGATGAGTGGATGGATGGATGGATGGATGATGAATGAATGGATGGGTTGGTGAGTGGCAGGCATGATAATTGGAAGAAATAAGAAATTGAAGGAAGACAGACCTAGACTCTCTGCTCTGCATGACTGCCTCACAGGGGTTGTGTTGGCCTCCTGGTCCAGGGACCTGAGATACAATCTGCTTCACCTTTGAATTCTGAGGGACAGCTCCTTCTCTCTTTAAATAAAGTACAAAATGGCTCCAAAGGACATTTTCCTCATCTGGGCCATGTCTAAAGCCATTAATATAAAACTGCTGGCTTAATGGAGTTGCTTTTGATCTATCAAGAAAAAGACACACCTAATTCAATTTTGTTATTTTTCCAAGAGTAAGTGTCTTAATTTGCAAGAGAATGATTTGATTATAATTTTAAGTGATACTGCAGTTTTATTTTTAGTCACGAAGATGATATTGAGTGACTCTATGAGGCTCAAATGTGGAAAGTCCCAGAGAATTGTGTGAGTTGGGAATTTTATCTTTAACGGCATTCTGGGGTTGTTTCTGCATGTGACGTGTTGAATGTATTTTAGTCAGAATGAACAGACTCCCTGACAGGGAGTTTTGTGCGTAAAAGTATGAAAGCCGACAGTTTTCCTTTTAAGTATAAAGTGGAATAATCCTAGTATGTAAAACCACATAACATCAAGATGTAAATACCCATCATTTTTCATCTGCACATCTTTTTAAAGCACGTGTTATTGTTGAGAGATCTGTCTTATTCTGATGTTTGTTCCCACCGGGACAGTCTTGTTTCTTTATTTCCTCCTGCATTACTCTTTAAAAATGGAAAGTTTCTAGGTACTCAAAGGGATCTACTTACATGTAGTGTAGATGTTGACTCTGTTGTCCTTCAGGTCTCTATAAAAACATCACTGAATAGATTGAACCAGGCCTTCTTTTAGCTGTGGCTACTCCAGTCCTTTCCCTTCAGGGGAGAATTCTGATGTCTAGAGGCGGGGCCATGGCTGGAGCTGGGGCCCTAAGTCAGGCTGCTGGGGTTGGGATCCAGATGCTGGGATTAGGGTTGAGGTCCTGGCATTTACCATCTCAGGGTCTGGAGCCAGACACTCCCCACCCTCTGCCAGGTTGCTCCTGTGTGTAAAGAGAGAAACAGTACAGACCATACGTAGAGTCGTGAGCGTGAGTGAGATAGATACAGCTTCTGAAAGGCCTCTCACAGTGCCCGATTCCACAAAGCACTCGATCGTTTCCGCGGTCTCATCGTCTACACAGAGCCTGTGTTGGGGGAACTCACGCTTTCCTTGTGGGGAAATGCCTTTTCCTCCTTTTGTTGGAGGACGCGGTCCACTTCCAGACAAATTGCTTGTAACAGAACTGTGTGTAGGTATTTTTTGTTTATCTGCACAGCCTAGAACTAAGATGAGCAGAGGGCATAGAACCGCATGTCGAGTCCCTGTGAAACCAGAGTCATTCTAGCAGGCCCTGGGAATTCTGTGATCAACCTTGAAAGCAAAACATATCCATTTCCCACTACAATGACTCCATATGCTTCTTGATCATCACTTTGTTTTTAACCTGATGCTGATCCTAATTCTGCTGCTACTGCTGCTAAGTCGCTTCAGTCGTGTCCGACTCTGTGCGACCCCATAGACAGCAGCCAGCCCACCAGGCTCCCCCGTCCCTGGGATTCTCCAGGCAAGAACACTGGAGTGGGTTGCCATTTCCTTCTCCAATGCAGGAAAGTGAAAAGTGAAAGTGAAGTCGCTCAGTCGTGTCCTACTCTTAGCGATCCCATGGACTGCAGCCCACCAGGCTCCTCCATCCATGGGATTTTCAAGGCAAGAATACTGGAGTGGGATGCCATTGCCTTCTCCAGATCCTAATTCTGAGACAGGTGTAAAAAGAGTAAAAGAGATGCTTTTTGCCCACCAGTTGCTCAAAATCCCTTTCCTGGTCACAGCACAAAAGAAGCTGGAGTTCTCTGGGCTTCTCTGGCCCCTCTGGTTAGCACGGGACCCAGATCTACTGACAGGCCCAGCCGTACCCACAGATGAATCAGGTCTTCAGAGGGCTGTCTGTACCCACCCTGCCTGGACCCATCGCAGGACAGCTCAACCCTCATGCCCACTCAGCGTGGCCTCTGTGAGCCGTTGGCATCATGCACTGTCTCTAATTGCTGGAACTCAGTCGCTTAAACATTGTGAGGCAAACACAGTTTTGCTGCCTCTGATCACTCACGGAGGAGCTTTGTGTTATCAGAATTCCCCCAAATTTCCAGTTAGGTTTCGATCACTGGGGCGGTATTTTTTTCGCTGACTGATTAGTCTGTGGCTGTCTCAAGTTTCAAGCGCAGGTCAGCAGCCGTGGTCATCAGGTGTGCTCTGAATGACACCCTATCTTACCCCCTAGAACCGGGTCTGGATGGGCCCTGGGGGCCACTTAGTCCCCCTTATAGGGGCAGCTGTCCTGGTCTCCAGGTCACTTGCATCTGGTAAACCCCTAACTTTTCTTGGAGTTTCTTCTTGTCATTTCGTAATTTGGTGTTCAGATGAGTATCTTTCTGGAAAACTCAGATGCCATTAAGCTATAATTATTTTATAAAAATTATAGAAATACTATTTTCTGTTTGCAGATGCAGTCTTTATTTCTCATTTTGAAATACAGCTCAAAGTTTTTAAACACCATAAAAAGGAGTATTTCCCCCAAAATTGTTTTCAGAAATGGAGGGGAAAAGTCAAGAAAATCTGTACAGAGTTTGGTGCAAATACTTAGGACAAATCCTTTTAATTAAAAAAAAAATTAATTTATTTGTGACTGCTCTTGCTCTTCATTGCTCTTTCCACTGCAGGCTTCCTCTGGTTGTGGCAAGCAAGGGCTGCTCTCCAGTTGCGGTGTGCTGGCTTCTCACTTCGTTGGCTTCTCTTACTGTGGAGCGTGTGTTGTTGTACAGGCGCTCGGGCTTCAGTAGTTGCCGTTCCTGGGCTCCAGAGCACAGGCTCAGTAGCTGTGGCCCACGAGCTTAGTTGTTCCATGGAATGTGGGATCTTCCCTGACCAGGGATCGAACCCGTGTCCCCTGCACTGGCAGCCATATTCTTAACCACTGGACCACAAGGAAGCGCTAGGACTGGAAAATTTAATTCTTTCGAAGCCCATCCTGACTTCATCTGGGCCCAATGGGTTGGTGAGGAGCAACAGTTGAGAATATTTCAGGAAACTTATAATCAGAACTTCTGCCAAAGAAGACTCTTTTGTCCTTTTTGATTTTGTTCTTTTATCTATCATGTATCATCACAAATCTATTTTATTTTTAGAAGCAAACCAATCCATAAGTCACATGAATTGGCTTTCTTCTCCAAAGCAAGAGTGGTTGGGGACAAAGTATTGGATGGTTCAGTTGAAATCACGTTGCACTAAAACCTGTCACGTATGTTATTTAATAATAATTTGCCTCTTACAGTCAGCATTTAAAATCCAGGTGCACTGCTATTTAATGGTCGACCCTTTTTTATCCCTTGCCACAAAGAGAATTCAAGACCTTTAGAGACAGTTCCACATTTCTGTGTTTCGTTCAGTTGTAACTTCGTCGATGTTAAATGCCAACAAATTGTCAGCAGCGGTCGTTTCTATAACTGACATTGAGAGCATACTTGTCAGCTCTCTGGAATGAATGAAAATCTGAAAGAGAGACAGTGCTGGTGACCTTGACTCCCTTCCTCCCAGAAACCGAGTTACTGGCAGACTGTGGTCCACATTGATCCATCACTTCTTGGATTGTTGCGTCAGCAAAGTAGCCAGTGATGTCTCCGCTCACTCACTGGATGTTGTAGCCTCCAGATATGATTTTCTCATCACTTAAGTTTTTACTGATGTGAGGCTCGGAGGGACAGTGTTATGGGGCCCTTTCTTGCCTGGTGATTTACGGAAGGTGAGACGAGGGAGCTGGGGAGGATGGAAATGGAAAACCCATGATTGAGGGTGTGCTCCTTACACATCAATCCCTGTGAAGAGCTGACGTGAACATTTCCAATCAAACTGTAGATCAATCCTCAAACCCTCGGAGCGCCTCGGACCCTGAGAGTGAGACCTTCCTACTGATGAGAACAGACCTTCTCCTAAAGTCTATAATTTAATAGCCTGAAAAAGAAATCTGTTTTTCCCCCATTTCTATTTACTCTGGTCATTTCCTGTGAATTATTCTTAAACTTGGTTACATGGGTCTTTTCTCCTTTCTTAGCAGTGGTGCACTGGTTCCTCCTCTCCAGGAGTGTACCATTACAGTCTGAAAACTAATCTAATATCTTATGTGTTTAATTTCCTTTTCCCAAACATCTATCTCTTTGGTTACATTGTTCAGTGAAGTTGTCCTCTTTATCCGTTTCCAGGCGGTGACATTTACTTTGAATGATTCATTTATTTGGAGTCTTAAACAGTCCTAGAATTTAAATTTGCATTATATTTGAAAGACAAACAAAATCTTTGTAAAAGTGATGCATGGCTTTAGGCTGTTACGAGCATCTGCTCCTGTCTTGATTTATTATGGAATTACATCCATTTATTACGGATTATCAAATGCCAGCCCAGCCCACCTATGGAGCATCCCTCTGGCCCCAGCGGCAGGTACCAACATGAGAAGAGGTTAAGGAAGCGGACGCGAGACATGAACGGAGGCCCCGCCCTCCAGAAACACATGGTCCAGGGCTTGTCCTGCCCTCTGGCTTCTGCTCTCCCCCTAAAGTGGAGAGGGGGTTGTTCCCAGTGTGCATCCCTTCCAGGTCTCCTCCAGGACCTTCTCTCAGCTGGAAACTCAGAGCTGTTCTTCATCTCCACCCAGAGCTCTGCTGAGTGACAACAGCCGCCTCCTCCCCAGCGCTGCTCCCCTGAGCCCGCGCAGGCCCCTCAGGCTCCCTTCGCTTCTCCATCCTCTGCATCAGCTTCTGCAATGCCCTCCAGGCCACCTAAGGCGTGACCCTGGGGCCTGACCAGAGCACTTGCCCCCATGCCCCCCAGGCATCCTGCCATCCGCAGCCCACTTTCCTGCCCTCCACCTCTGCTCTCTGGAGGCCCGCATCTCCTCCCACTTTCTGACCAGTTTCCCTTCCTTGGGGCCCTTCCACACAGGCCCCTCCTGCCCCCCAACCATGATCTCAGGAGTACAGTGTAGACCTGGCTGTTTTCTGTTTCAGAACCCCCAGCAGTGGTTCTCCCAGGGGCTGGAGAGACCTTGGGCTCCTCCCACCACCACAGGCCCAAAGGTAGCCCCTCTTCCCACTGGGTCCCTGTGACCTGAATAAGCAAAAAGAGCCTGAATAAGCAAAAAGAATGAAGTCATTGTTATATTTAAGGAATTATAAAGTCATCAGGGCTTCCCTGGTGACTCAGTGGTAAAAAATCCTCCTGCAAGGAAGGAGACCCAGATTCGATTCTCTGGGCCAGGAATATCCCCTGGAGAAGGAAATGGCAACCCACTCCAGTACTCTTGCCTGGGAAATCCCATGGACAGAGAAGACTGGTGGGCTACAGTCCCTGAGGCACAAGAGTTGAGCACAACTTAGCAACTAAACCACCACCATCATAAAGTCATCAAGGTCTGCAGCTTAAACCTGTGTACTCAAATTTCCATTGTAGGTTGACTTTTTATACCCATATATGTTTAAGTCTCATTTAGAGAATAAGTAAATCCTAACCTTGCACAAGATCATGGACTTAACCCCATGTGTTTCAGAATTTATGATATTAGCTGAAAGTAGTAAAGTTAGAAGACCAGGGTTCTAGTTCCAATTGCACCCCTGAGTAACTGTGACCCAAGAAAACTCCCCTGAACTCTGAGCATCTGTTTCCCTATTAGTAACATGGAAACCACAGGACTCATCCTAGCTCAGGCGGGTCCAGCATAAAGGAGACTGTTGCCTAAAGCTGGACACAGAGCATCCCACAGCCTTGATTATCCACCATGTTCTTTCTGGAAGACAAGGCCTTACGCCCACATTGGGGATGAGGAGGGACAGAGAATCCACATTTGTGGTGCTTCTCTTGTGCACTGGAACCCTGGTCAGTGCTTCCTCCTGGGATTCTGTCTGATCTTCCCACAGCCCGGAGAGCTGACATCACCATCCCCACCGGGCACAGAAGGCAGCCTAGGTTGGGGCCCAGACCCAGGGGAAGAGGGGTGGCTGGAATTCAAATGCAGGCCAGTCTTCCTGAGAAGAGCAAGCTCCTTTCTGATTGTCATGCTGCTTCTGTCACTGCTAAACATCAAATAGTAATCAGAGTAAACCTGGGGGTTCGGGTTTGAATTCTGAAGCTCTTGCAACCCAGCAGGGTTTATCTTGAGGGTTTCAGAAAGTTCTCTTCGAGGTTTTGTTTGTTATTGTTGTTGTCATGAACCATTTTTAAAGTCTCGATTAAATTCGTTACAGTACTGCTTCTGTTCTGTGTTTTAGTTTTTTGGCCCCTAGGCATGCGGGACCCTAGCTCCCAGACCAGGGATCGGACCCATGTCTCCCTATATTCTAAGTTGAAGTGTTAACCGCTGGACCACCAGGGAAGTCCCTCTTGGAGTTTTTTGAGAAAATGTAACCAGTGAAGACATATGTAACCAGTAAGCACCCAAGTTTACTCTGATTACTTCTTTATGCTGGTGAAGGAATACTGAGTAGACAGAATAGTAGATCAACTAAAAGACTCAAAACTAGGCAGAAACCAAGATGAGTTGCTAGTTAGTAATTGAATGTTCTTTGAATTGGGTACTCAAGGGGAAATTTTTTCTTTAAAAACTGCTTTGCCATGTGTGGTATTTAATGAGATAGTAATTCAGGACAGAATGTCAATGTCACGTCAGTGGACTTATTGAGAGCCAGAGGGCAACAGCTGGCATTGAAACAGGTATTGGCTGTGTGACCAGGTGTCTCCGTAGCCACCTGCTTCCTCTGGTCAAAGGTTACTGATCACCCACTGCCTGGAATTACTTCAGCCTTCAGTTCATGTCTTAATATGGCTTACACTCTTTGATGTCTAAATATAAATGCCTTTTTGAATAGAAAGCAGCCAGCATTGAAGTCCTAAGGATGTTAGGTATGAAAATGTCTCAAGACACTGCTCTTAGTTAGTGGCCCTGGCTACTACTTCTTAACAAATTCAGCAAAGATTCCACAGCTACATTTTCTAAAGCTACTTAAAAAATTAAAAAAGAAGATTCTTGGCACATGTGAGCTCCTTCAGTTCAGTTCAGTTCAGTCGCTCAGTTGTGTCCGACTCTTTGTGATCCCATGAACCGCAGCATACCAAGCCTCCCTGTCCATCACCAGCTCCTGGAGTTCACCCAAACTCAGTCCACTGAGTTGGTGGTGCCATCCAACCATCTCATCCTCTGTCGTCCCCTTCTCCTCCTGCCCCCAGTCCCTCCCAGCATCAGTCTTTTCCAATGAGTCAGCTCTTGGCATCAGGTAGCCAAAGTTTTGGAGTTTCAGCTTCAACATCAGTCCTTCCAATGAACACCCAGGACTGATCTCCTTTAGGATGGACTGGTTGGATCTCCTTGCAGTCCAAGGGACTCTCAAGAGTCTTCTCCACACCACAATTCAAAAGCATCAATTCTTCGGCACTCAGCCTTCTTCACAGTCCAACTCTCACATCCATACCTGACCACTGGAAAAACCATAGCTTTAACTAGATGGACCTTTGTTGGCAAAGTAATGTCTCTGCTTTTTAATATGCTGTCTAGATTGGTCATAACTTTCCTTCCAAGGAGTAAGCATCTTTTAATTTCATGGCTCCAATCACCATCTGCAGTGATTCTGGAGCCCCTGTTTCCACTGTTTCCCCATCTATTTGCCATGAAGTGATGGGACCAGATGCCATGATCTTCGTTTTCTGAATGTTGAGCTTTAAGCCAACTTTTTCACTCTCTACTTTCACTTTCATCAAGAGGCTTTTGAGTTCCTCTTCATTTTCTGCCATAATGGTGGTGTCATCTGCGTATCTGAGGTTATTGATATTTCTCCCGGCAATCTTGATTCCAGCTTGTGCTTCTTCCAGTCCAGCGTTTCTCATGATGTACTCTGCATATAAGCTAAATAAGCAGGGTGACAATATACAGCCTTGACATACTCCTTTTCCTATTTGGAACCAGTCTGTTGTTCCATGTCCAGTTCTAACTGTTGCTTCCTGACCTGCATTCAGGTTTCTCAAGAGGCAAGTTAGATGGTCTGGTATTCCCCTGTTTCTAAACGGTGCCAGGGTTGGGGTGGTGTCTGTCTTCTCTTTGTCATGGTGTGTACATGTCCTGGCTTGGGCCTGAAGTGAAAATGTACTTAACGATCTTCTGGTCTCACCACATCCCTGGTAGGTGTTTGTCTGAATGGCGGCACCCAATTCAGCGCAGTGTAGCCCAGCCTGGCGTGGGGAGTGTCTGCTCTCGTGATAGCAGAGACCCTTCTAGGAAGCAAACCTTCCTGCTCCAGGGCCCCATGCTGGATGCACCTTTGCGCCCCATCTACTAGAGTGCCTCTGTTGAGGCCTTGGCATCCCTAGTGGCTCAGATGTGAAGAATCTGCCTGAAGTACAGGAGACCCAGGTTCCATCCCTGGGTCAGGAAGATCCCCTGGAAAAGGGAGTGGTTACCCACTCTGGTATTCTTGCCTGGAGAATCCTATGGACAGAAGAGCCTAGTGGGTCACAGTCCATGGAGTCACAAAGAGTTGGATATGACTGAGTGACTGTGTTCTATTTATGTTATATTTACATTTACTCCATTGTATTTACTGTACCCAAGAACCTCAAAGCTGGATTATTTCACTCTGGGAGTCCAGTGTTGGATGGAGGTGCTCTTAGGAGCCCAGATCACTCAGCCTTGACAGAGACAAGCTCATGACAGCGGGAGAGCATCACTCACTCAGGACAAGGCTGCCGGCCACCCGGCAGGTAACCATAGTGGGTGGCGAACGCGGCGGTCCTCTGCGGTGACTGGTAAGCTCGCTCAGCATCAGGGCTGCCCCTCTAGGCGTGTGGCCTCCACCGTGTCTCAAGCACGGCGTGTCCTCACATCCAAGCCCCATGTGCAGGGGGTCCGGACGCAGCCCGGGCCTCAGGACCCAGCAGGATGGGCCCGCAGAGGCCGCAAGCAGGGAAGGGGCGCCGACGGGGCCCAGGCTCAGGTGGTCGTCAGCCGCAAGTGGAGCTCAGCCCTTTGAGTCATTTGTCATGCCTCGCTCGGCCCCTGCTGGGCCCACACGTGCCAGCTCAGTGTCACAGTGCCTGTCCGCCAGCCGGCCGCCCAGGCCCAGCGTCCTGCTGTTTGCGGCCCAGCGGCTCAGAGGGCCGCGCTCGGTAACAGCCGAGCTCTGTGTGGAAGACGCATGTTCATAATGAGACATGAACAGCATTAGTGGGTCCCCCAGGCCACGGGGCCCGCACCGCAACGCTTGGCAGCCTGTCCAGGAAGGCGAGTCACCCGGAGTTCAGCCGGAGTGCAGACTCAGGAGGCCCAGGCCTCAGGCTGCTGCGACCACCATCCCTGCAAACCGTCATCCGTCATTGTCTTGAAACTCCTGTTCCTTTTGAAGAGTTGCCCAGAGCCAGCCTGAAGGGCGATTCTGGAATGGGCCAGCCCAGGAGAGCTTTCCCTGGTGATGGTCCTGTCCCCTGTGTCTGCACAGTCCAGGCTGTGTGTGCTTGAAACACGGCACGTGGGACGCAAGAACCCTTTTTCTTATTTCTTCATTTTTTATTTATTTAAATTTCAATGCAGCTAGGCACCGCGAGTCCATGGTTCTGTGTTGCACAGCCAGCCCCAGAAAGCCTCTGGGCTCTCCTCGTGGGCTGAAAACCTTTCCCTGAATGTAATTAAAGGAGTAGCAGGACCCCTTGCAGGAAAACTCGTGAGCATCCTTTGCCAGAAGAGAATAGAAAAAAACTCTCCTCTTTCAAAACACATGCCTATTGAATAGCTATTTGGAAGGGTATAATTTTCCCCCAACTTGCATTATTAAAAGAGGCCATTTTGAAAAGATAGTTTTAAAATTCAGTGAGAAATGCTAGAATTACTCTGGCCTTTCTGGAGCTGCAGATAATAAACAGGTGGTAACCCACATTCCCCGTGTTCCTGCAGAATTAGCACGGTTTTCAAAATGACTGAACCACGTCCCTTAACTTCTGCGTCGATCACGGGAAGCAGGGGGAAGAGCGAGCACGCCGAGTCCCCCGAGTGCTAACTCATAGAGTCCTCCGTGCGTCGCCTCCATCCGCTACCGAATTGTCTTGACGTTATCCTGTTATTGGATGGCGTGATTCACCTTCCGAGGAAACAGAAGCCACACACAAAAGGGAAGATTTGCTTTCTGCCCCATGAAAGGCTGCCACACGCGGGGGTCCTATTGAGACAGCTGGAAAGTTGCTTCAACGTGTTACGCTTGTAAGTTTTATTGGTGACTGGTTTTTGATTACACATTTGAATGCGTGTGTTCCAGGGCTCCAGTTTTAATTAAAAGCCAATGTCTTTTTTTTTTAATATTGTGTTGTGTGCTCCCTGGTAGATTCTCCCAGTTATTCTTTCTAATAACTAATATTATTTAGTTATTTAGAACTAATAACTAATATTAGTTCTTTCTAAGAACTAATAACTTTCTAATGCTCATGGCCTATTTTAGCCTAAGACTCTGGAGCCCTTCAGAGCAGACCTTTCTAAGCCTTCCCTCTTCCCAGTGGTCTTACTGAAATTTCCAAGTGTGTATCACTGGTTCTCGCTTGGAGTATAGGAGTATCAATTTATGTTATCAGTAGGCTAAGAAAAACATCTCATCCGGGGAACTTAGAAGGGGCGGTCCAGCGTTGTCCCACAGTCATGGATGGGAAGGGATGTGGCCATCATCCACGTCTCTCTTTTTGTTTGTTCCTATCAAGTTGATGGCCTTTTGCTCTGATTCTGTGGCTATCAGTTTACATATTTTTTCAGCTATACTGGTTTGGGTGCAGTTGAAGTCTAAGAAACGCAGGCCTCTGAAATCGGAATGTTCTCATGAATTATGACTCCTATTTTAATTCTCCGATAGGATGCTTATGCACTTGCAAGGTACCCATTCCCCATCCGAGTGTAAAAGGTGTGTGATTGTGTTTAAAACAAACTCGCTGCTCTGTCACTGCTCTGCATTTCATCCTGCATGGACACTTGTTTCCTTAACTGACGCCCGCAGCTACGAGGAGAGAGCTCTCTATCTGGAAGCAATAATTCAGAACCACCGTGAAGTCATGACATTTGAGGATTTCACAGCCCAGGTCTTCTGTCCATCTCCCAGCTACTCGGTCAGCGGAACTGGTGAGTGGCCACGTTATCCCCCCCAGCTCTGCCCAAGACCCTTCAAATTCTCGAGCCGCAGATGTACACCTGTTTTTCACAGATAAATGCCTGCAAATTTAAGAAGCGCGTTCTCCCCCCTGAATGCACTAATGAATAACAAAAGGAGTGATGACATTCATTTTAATTTGTTTTGTATCCGAGCTGTTCGCCTGGTCCTTTCCTCCCACCATCCCGTTAACCTCTGCCTCCAGTGAGGTTAATGAACTTGTTCTCAGCCCTATGCTCCGGTTCATTCGGAAGGGTGAGTTTCTTGCTGAGCTGGGAATACGTTTGTTTTAAGAGTGGTGCCCGCATCAGGGCCTACTTATCAAGAAAAAGTTCCTCCCAGTCGAAGCCATTGCTACTAATGCTAAATGGGGATTATGCCGCCGGGACGCTCGGGTCAGGGATTAACGCGGGAGCGACGGGAGGACGTGTCCCCTGGCCCATGGCGGCAGCAGTGTGGCGGGCTGGCTTTCTCTCTCGAGTGGCCCGCGTCCCGGGGACCAGCCACCGAGAGCAGCACCTGGTGTGGGCCTGCTCAGACACTGGCTCCTAAGCACTTCCACTTATGAGGCCAGTGGAAAATCTCAAAAAACATTGTTTTTAGGTTTTACTCTTTTTATATTTCCAATTTAGGGAAAAAAAAAAAAAGTGTGCTGGCACTTACCATGATGATATGGTTACTGTGGGGGTTTTTTCCCCCAAAGAATAGAATGATTTGGTAAATTTCTGTATGTAATTACAGATTAATTGCCTTTCAGAAAGCAAGTGGGATATTGAGTCGATGCATGTTGAAATCCTCCATGAGGGGCTTCCTCTTCCTCCGCTGGGGTGGGCACAACTGTTAGGGGGGCCTAATAGATTTCTACCCTGTGTCAGTTGCCTCTGATTGCCGCCTGGCTTCTCCCATCCTGACTTGTTAACAAATATCTTACACACAAAGTGAAAAAAATTAAATTCGGTGAAATAAATCACTTACAAATAAAACCAGCCATGCATCACTGTTGAACATCGCTGGCTGCCAGCCTGGCTTCCCCGAGCTTTGTCAGGAGATAAGAGGGAGAGGCTGGCCCCGCACTGGGAGCCAGGAGCAGCAGGCAGAAGGCCTGGGAGATAAGCAGGCCGCCGAGGTGCAGGGAGCTGCGAAATTTACATAATCGCGCCTCTGCTTCCCTGCGAGGCGTCCAGAAATACAGGGATGGCCTCTATTGATCTTTGTTGAACTGGAATACTAAGCAACATGAGAAAAGCTTATAACTTAAAGCTTTGATTAATGTTTCTTACATTAAAAAAGTAGAACAGCTGTGAATTGAATTCTTTTATATAGTCTGCCAACATTCGATCTAAAGCCCCCACTCCCCCAGCCCTACCCCACCACCCTCCCCCCAACCCCCACAAAAAAAAATCAGTTTCAAGGGAAATGAAGATTTCAAACCCAATCTGGCTAGAGATTGAAAATCACCTCTAATTTTTAGGTGAGAGAACACGAAAGATTTATGGCAAAGCTAGTTTTGTAAAGATCTCATTCAGCTTTTTCCCACCCTCATAAAGTCCTGGGACTGAATTTTTTAGTGCAGGTTTTTTTTTTGTTTGTTTGTTAATCTTGAGACAGCTTTTTGTTTTCTAAAATTAAAAGGAATTAAATCAGAGCTAGATGCTTCCATTTCTTAACTGTTATGTTCTAAAGGCTCTTAAGATGATACTGAAATAAGTATTGATAAACTTTATTTTCTATGTATGTTTTAGCCTCTATATAAATTAATTTGATCTTTCCCAAAAGTTCCTAATTATTTACACCAGTTCATGTGTAGGTAACTTCTTAAGTGAGCTGCCATGAGTGATTTAGATTTTTTTAAGACCCACCGTTTGGAGACTGGCTGCTTTAAGAGTGTTGCATTGGCCAAAGTCACTGAATTGATAAAGGCTCTGACTGCTCGATAAGACCTGGTATTGGAACGTGCACAAAAAGATGGTGAAACCAAAGATGAGATACCAAGCCAAATGCAGGTCCTTCCTCTTTTCAGTTTATTAACATCAGCATCACGTGCCATAACCAGGGTGTTCCGTGTGGACTGAGAACATTTTTCTACACCCATCACACCAATCCATGGATGCAATTTTAAGTCCAGGCATAATGTTCTCTTTCAATGTTTTGCATATCTGCCCACGACAATCATCAGGAAGAAGCTCGAAATCAACTTGGTTTGCCCTGGAATCTGGGGGTACAGTTCCATACTATACACAGGCCCTCTGTCAGAACCACGTCCTCCTCTCGTTCACAGTTCACCAGTTTTGCTTCTGAGGAATCCCTGTTCCCGTCTGTTAACCACTTTGACGGATGAAAACATTTTTCATCTATCCACAGTGTTTTTTTTTTGTTTTTTTTTAATCCTAGGACAAGTACAGTCAAACCCAGACGAGCCAGGCAGCTTAAACTGAGAAATCGAGGTGAGGGCTGCTCTTCGCAGCGACAAGCCAGCTGGAAAAATTGACCCTGAGCGGCTTAAGCTCCCACAGCGCTCTTAGGATTCGCTCAGACCATCTCTGCAGCGGTGTCGTCAGAGCAGGGCCTCAGGCCCCCGCCCACAGGCTTGCGCGCAGTCCAAGGAACCTGGGGCTCCAATCTCCTTTGTGTTCTTGCCACAGGGCCTTGTGGTCAAGCACAGGACAGTGGCCTAAACCCCACATTAGCCCCACAATGCATTATGCAGCAGGCAGCCCCATCTCTAGAGGGAAGGCCTCCAAGGTCAGCCTTTAAGTCCTAAGTCCTAGGTGTAAGTAAGAGATGTGCCCAGTGATGGGGGCCTATGCCTAAGGAGGCCGCCCTGGGAAACACTCCCCCTTGAGGCTCCCAGGCTCCCTGTCCCAGCACTTGTCACCCAGGGCAGCACAGGGGACCATTTAGACTCACTTTCCAGGACCACAGGTAAAGACATAGTCTTCTGTTATTAGGCTCATAAGTGAGTCCTCAGTTTATTAAAAGAGGTTTAAAACAACTACTTTCTGAGTCAGAAAAAAAATGTTATTTTAAGCCACCCCCTCCCATATCTATTCCACACATTACTCACATTGCTAATGCCCAGAGCGTGAAAGGTATCTGAGCTGCCCTTCCACTGAGCTCTGTAGTCTACTTCCCTTTAGATTCCTTCTTTACTGACCAGCAAGTTCTATAGGGTGGCCAGGGATTAAATACTGGCTGCAGTGAACACACACGCACATGTTCATATATATGTTTTATGCATGTATTTATATGTGCATTTCACACGTGCACGTGTGTGCATGCACACACTGGGGTGAGGGACTAATTTTGTGTGTTCAAGACTGTCTCCAGGAAAGGGGGTGTGTGTAGCAGAGAGGCCTTTAAAGGGTTAACTGGAAGGGGCGGGACTGATGTAATCACTGCAGCTCACAGCCAAGTGCATCTGTTGGCCATGAGGTCATTCTTCTGCATGCTAATGATTTGGAAAATCAAGTCTAATGCTTGACATTATCAGAAAGGCTATAAATAGTACAAATCTTTATTTTTTGGAAGCTGTTCTTATTACCTAAGGGAGAGAGAAAGAAAAAAAAAAACTTTAGCTTGGACTTCAGATTGTTTTTTTTTTCCAGAACTGCTTTAAAGGTCATGTCTGGACCTTAAAATCTTGGAGGAATCCACTTGTGTCTGTTGATAAATGAATCCCAAAATCACGGTTGCAGTCACAGCTAGCCATCTGGGAGTGGAGGACTGTTGGTATGTGTACTTTGATATCTGATGGGAAGCATTTCCAAGTGCTTTGTTCAGAAGTTGACAAAGGTGGGTTTTTTTCTGAAAGAACGCCTCCAACCAGGTTAAACGAGGGGTCCTTGTCCGGAAACGTGAATGGACCAGAGTTTGGAGAAGAAGCCTTTCTGCTTTAATGCTGCCGTCTGGAGCCAGCAGAGGGAGCACGGATCTCTGTCTCTCCTGTTAGCCCTGAATGGACACATCTGATTTCTCCAAGGTCTGGCCAGGAGCGCTTCCTCCTTCATGACAGGCCAGAGGGGAGAGGCTCGGGATTTAGAGCAAGTGGAAGGGAATTCCTCGCCAGGCCCCATCAGACTCCACCACGTCTCATGTAGGTCATATTTGGAGCTCAAAGCAGATTAGTCTGAGTCTGTCTGAGGATGCTTCTGCCACCGCCGCTGCAGCTACCGGGCAAAATGGCGAACTTTCATCTGCTCGCCCGGAACAGCATGGGTGCCCTCTCGGAAAGGCTTATGAGGCTCACCTACCTAATAAAAAAAGACGTGTCGTTCTTTTCTACCACAAAATCACTGTTTCAAGTTTGCAGAAGCTATCAGAAGACCCAGCCTGGGGGTCCCTGGGTCATTCTGGCCCTACTGAGACTGCAAGTGTGCTATATTACACATTGGTCCTTCGCCTGGAGCAGAAAGCTGCCCCCAGCTCTCGCTTGCTAAGACCCTTGAGCCCCACTCAGGGTTGCACATACCAGGACACGGCAGCTAATATTCCGCAGTGACCCTGCCATGGACGTTCACTGGGTGGTTAGCCATTGAGTCAATCCTAGAAACAGCACAAGGTGGAACTGACTCTAACTGCTCCCCCGCCAGTCCAAAGATGAAAGGTTTTCCCCATTCAATCAGAGTGGTCACTTTAGGGATTCATTCAGTTATGCCTCCATCTTTCTCACCCTCCCTCCCTATAAATGTGGTCTGAATAAGGTTTTGCTAAACAGCACTTCTTATGTATTCACCTTCCTCATACATTTGCTGAAACCAGCCTAGAGCACTGTAGACCATGGAGGCAGAAGGGGCTTCAGGAGGCCCCCACGTCCAGGTTCTCACATCATCCTGATAAGCTGTGGACCAGCCGTGAGGGACACCCCAGGGTGCCAGCCTCAGCCACTCCACCCCCTTCTCCTTGTCACAGTGGGATCAGCTGGACAGCATCCCAGGCTCAGAGTGTGACCGCTGTCCTCTCAGGTAGGCTGTCACCTAACCCTGATTGTCGGTGACCTTGGTCACAGAGCTCCTGATGAGCCAGTGAGAAGGGAGTTGTTCTAAACAAACCATCTAGACTCTCTGTCTCAAGGTGTCTCTTTGAACCAAGCCTGCTTGGGAAAACTTGCCTCCCTCACTGTGGTCCTTCAGGAAGTCTTCATGAGATGCCAACTCGGTTGGGGAACAGACCCTGACATGACCAGAAACCCAGACCGAAGGAACCGGGGTTCCCAGCACGGCTGTGTGATGCTGGGGGTTCTACTACCTCCTGTCACGGCAGCAGTCAGTGCATTCGTCGGCCACTACACTCATGGGACTGTGACAGTCTGTGGGGTCCTCTGGCAGTTGTAACTGCAGACCCTCCTAGCCAACCATGTGGAACAGATCAGAGAATGAAGCCCAGAGGATGCGCTGACTCAACAGACAAGCCTCAGATGCTCCCAGGTGCCTGTGTGGGTCAGGCTCCAGGGCTCCATGTGGCCGTGGGGCTCGAGGGGCTTTTAACATTTTCAGGGTGCTAGGAGTACAGCAGGAACCAGGCCCAGAGCCTTAGTGTGGAGGCAGAAGCTGGAGCCATCACCGAACTTTGGGCCACCCTTCCTGTCCAGGACTTTGTACATTTTCCTCTCTCGGTGCTGAAGACGGATCGGGCTGACCTGCCGGGCTCCATCCTCAGATCCTGCTGTCCTCCTGTCCCCCCTCAACCCTGTGCTCAGCACTAGCCACGACCTTCCAACCAGAGCCGGCCTCCCCAACTGCAGGGGGGACGTGTCCCATCAGAGGGCCAGGCTCCGGTGTCCTCTTTGTCTAGCCTGTGGCCTCAGTCAAGTTAGTACCACTCTGCCGCCCAGAGTCCAATTCTGTAAAATGAGTCTAACAGCAGTACCTTCTGAGTTCAGTTCAGTTCAGTCACTCAGTTGTGTTCAACTCTTTGCAACCCCATGGACTGCAGCATTCCAGGCCTCCCTGTCCATCACCAACTCCCAGAGCTTACTCAAACTCCTGTCCATAGAGTCAGTGATGCCATCCAACCATCTCATCCTCTGTCATCCCCTTCTCCTGCCTTCAATCTTTCCCAGCATCAGGGTCTTTCCCAATGACTCAGCTCTTCACATCAGGTGGCCAAAGTATTGGAGTTTCAGCTTCAGCATCAGTCGTTCCGATGAATATTCAGGACTGATTTCCTTCAGGATAGACTGGTTGGATCTCCTTGCAGTCCAAGGAACTCTCAAGAGTGTTCTCCAACACCACAGTTCAAAAGCATCAATTCTTCGGCGCTCAACTTTCTTTATAGTCCAACTCTCACATCCATACATGACTACTGGAAAAACCATAGCTTTGACTAGATGGACCTTCATTGGCAAAGTAATGTCTCTGCTTTTTAATATGCTGTCTAGGCTGGTCATCACTTTTCTTCCAAGGAGCAAGCGCCTTTTTAATTTCATGGCTGCAGTCACCATCTGCAGTGATTTTGGAGCCCAAGAGAATAAAGTCTGTCACTGTTGCCATTGTTTTCCCATCTATTTGCCATGAAGTGATGGGACTGGATGCCATAATCTTAGTTTTCTGAATGTTGAGCTTTAAGCCAACTTTTTCACTCTCCTCTTTCACTTTCATCAAGAGGCTCTTTAGTTCTTTGCTTTCTGCCATAAGGGTGCTGTCATCTACATATCTGAGGTTATTTATACTTCTCCCAGCAATCTTGATTCCAGCTTGTGCTTCATCCAGCCCAGCATTTTGGCATACCTTCTCAGTAGAGCCCCGATAGTTCCCACTAAAGGGCACTGGTAAAGGCCCAGTGAGTCAGTATATGTACAGGGCTGAGGACACTTCTGGAGACCTCCGCAGGTGTTCCTGAGTGCTCTGCTCACCACCCTGCCCGTTTGGGTTTTTTCTCACTTTGCCCTGTGCCTCCCAGTTTCTCCTCTCCTCCTGGAGTCCCTTCTGCATGTGTTGGCCCGTCTCGTGGAAGAGGGGCTGCAAACTGGTCTGCCACCCATGGGATGCTGGCTGGTTGCCCCGCCTATGAGGACGGTCCCACTCTGCAGGCCAGGATGACAGCCCAGAACTCTGCTCAGGTCATCCACAGTGGCCCCCAAATACAAGTTATCTGAGGTCACCATCCATTCAAGGGTTGGAGGTACCCACTCTGCCCGCACATGCTCTGGGCTGCATCTGGGTGTCATTGTCAACCGGCCTGAGAACCACTGATCGCCCTGCACCAGCTGTCACCACCCCCAACCCATACCCAATTCCACCCTCCCTCTCATGTCACCGGTTCAGCCTAACCCCTGTGCATATGACATTTCTTTTAAAAACTCAAAATGTATCCTCTTGGAAGGGCTTCCCAGGTGGTTGAGTGGTAAAGAACCCACCTGCCAATGCAGGAAACTCGGGTTTCATCCATGGGTCAGGAAGATCCCCTGGAGAAGGAAATGGCAACCCACTTCCAGTATCCTTGCCTGGGAAATCCCATGGACAGAGGAGCCTGGCAGGCTATAGTCCATGGGGTCATAAAAGAGTAGGACACAACTGAGCAACTAAAGAACAACCACCCACACAACGAACATTTGGAAGGCATCAAAATATAAGCCATATCTAGGGTGTGAAGGGTCGAACACAACTGAGCACGCACACCTCCTCTTGGAAATATGTTAAAGCATTCATAGGAGGTTTTTTGACCCATAATCCATTTGCCAGAACTTGGTGGTGCTGGCTCGGCTGTGCCCTGGGTCACTCCCCAGATGCTGCAAGTCCCCAAGTCTTTGGGGGTTTTTGTCTGTGGTGTGGCCTGGAGATGGGGACTTCCTTTCAAAAAGTAGGCAGTTGCTGAGAACCACTGTGTCTCACAAAGGCGACCTGGTCCAGCTTCCTCTAACTTATCTCCCTTACTCCTTGATTTTTCTCAGCCTATGGAGGGAAAGCTTTGTCCTGTGTGTGTGAGTTTCTTGTATCTATATTTGGCCATAATTTCTTTAAAGAATGACATAGCACTTTCTTTCTTATATGCAACAGGAGTACGATAGCAGTGCAGGCAGGAAGAAGACTGACTGTTGCTTTAAGGGGTCCAGGTGTGTCTCCAGGTCACAGATGTGTGTGGGGCCCGAGGCAAGAGCCAGAACAAACGCCATAATTGGGTCTCATCCTCCCCAGCCCCTCCTGTCCTCCCAGTGAAAGTGGAGCCATGAAGAGCAGCAGGACCCCGGCCAGGTGTAGGGGAGGCGGGGCCGCCGGAGCCCGGTGACAATGCAGGCGGGGAAACTGAGACTTGGTCGGGGGCTTTCCTGAATTTTAAAGAGAATTTTCAGTCGCCCTGTTTTGCACCACCTTTTGTCCCTTGGACTGCAAGGAGATCCAACCAGTCCATCCTAAAGGAAATCAGTCCTGAATATTCATTAGAAGGACTGATGCTGAAGCTGAAACTCCCAATCCTTTGGCCACCTGATGCAAAGAACTGACTCACTGGAAAAGACCCTGATGCTGGGAAAGATTGAAGGCGGGAGAAGGGGATGACAGAAGATGAGATGGTTGGATGGCATCACCAACTCGATGGACATGAGTTTGAGCAAGCTCGGGGAGTTGGTGATGGACAGGGAGGCCTGGCATGCTGCAGTCCATGGGGTTGCAAAGAGTTGGACATGACTGAGCAACTGAACTGAACTTGCCTCATGTTTATTCACCCCTTTTCCCTCTAAAACTCTTACTCTCCCAGTGTCAGCTCTGGAAGAGGGAAGAGATGGATGTGATGAACATCTGCTCCACCTGATCTGAAGGAAAATGATGGTGCCGCCTGTCAGATGTCCCATCGCTGCTCCAGCCCCGCCTTCCCTGGGGAGCTGTCCCCGAGCAGGATGTACTGGGTATTTCAGGGGAGGACGAGGGGCTCTGACACCTTGCGTTCTGTCTCTCCTGTCCCTCTCAGAGCTTCATGTCTCCTTGGGGAGCAGATACTCAGGAATCACCAACATTGTCTTATTTTTCATAAACCCAGATTAGTCAGCTCCAAACCACAGCTACCTGTGAAAAAAGATTTATCAAGGGGCAAAAAAGACATTTAGCCAGCAGTTTGGATCAGTTGGGTTGTGATTTCCTTGAGCCAGGCCATACCGTTTGCTTCGTGAGCCGGGAAAGGACAGAAACTTGGCCTGATGTGTGGTAGCTGTCCCACTAAGTGCCCCGCCCATCAGTCTATAATCCTCCCAAGCTGGCTGAGATGGGGACTCTCAGAGGCGTGGATGAGAGGAGATGCAGAGAGGAAGACCCCACACCTCAGAGCCGCCAGCATGGGGACACTCCTGCCCCGGGCAAGCATGGAGGCTGGCCCCACGTTCCTCAGAAAAGACAGGACCTGAGACTGTTCAAAATATCGACATGCCATTTAATCGGTTCCTTTGGAAGAACTCGAAGCTGCTGCTTTTTCTGTGAAATGCTGCCTTAGGTTTGCCCTGGGTTCTCAGTCCTGCAGGGTTTTAAGTGTGAGTGGCATCCTGCCCCTGCCTCCGTGTTAATTATGGCCCCGGGGACACACAGCAGTTGCCAAGAGATGGCCCGAAAATACCAAGAATTTTTCTCCCAGACAGTTTTTGGAAGTGACTCTTGAAGCTTATTCAAAATAACCTTGAGAAGTTGTTTTGGGAGAATCCAGAGCTCCTGACTCTTCAGGTTCACATGCTTTGTGAGCCGTGAGTGGAGCCTCATGTCCAGAAGGTTCTAGAAGCTGGCACATGGACAGTTTCAGCCACCAGGGTAGGCTCCTGGAAGCCTGGATGGTTTTGCCTGAATTTCTGTTAAGCAGCAACCAAAGCAGAGGCCAAACGGGACCTCTCTTAGTAGCACTGAAGTCTGCGGATGGTGAAAAGAAAGAATATTTTATATTCTCCTTTTCCAGAAGAATATATGAATGATAACCAGGAAATAAACTTCTAAAAAGCTCAGCCACTCAATGGTGCCCAATTCTTTACATCCCTATGGACTGTAGCCCACCAGGCTCCTGTGTCCATGGAATTTTCCAGGCAAGAATACTAGAGTAGGTTGTCATTTCCTATATTTGCAAAGCTGTGCAACCATCACCACAATCTAATTTTAGAGACTTTTTAAAAATCCCTCCTGAAAAACAAAAACCTAAATTCCACTAGCAGTCCATCCTCATCCTACCTTCCAGCCCTAAGCAATCACCAGTCTCGTCCTATCTCTCTGGACCTGCCTGTTCTGAACGTTTCGTATAAATGGAGTCAGATGATACGTGATCTTTGCTGACTGGCTTAATGCACTTAGCACCTCTTCAGGGGTCATCTGTATTGTAATCTGTATCCGTATTTCACTTGTTTTTATCGCCAAATAACATGCCATTGTAAGGGCAGACCACGCTTTGTTTCCATTCATCAGGTGGTGGACATTTGGGACTGTTTCTGTCTTTCAGCTATTATGAATATGGCTGCTATAAACATTTCTGTACTGATTTTCTATTTGGAGACATGAATCATTCAGACTGGTAAAATGAACACTCTCTCCATAGCTGGGATATAACTGAGATCGCTGTGTTCACGTCCTGTGAGACAGTAAGCAGGTCTGGAAGCATCTTTCTCCACCACAGCCTAACAAGACATTAATGTTCAATGTTCAGTTTAGCTAAATTCAGTCATAGATCCTTAAGAATACATTATAGTTATGCAAGGGGAAGAGAAAAATGCCGGAAAAGTTGTTTTCGAAATGTTCCGCCTGCTGGCCGAGTCCCTGCACAGGTGGATGGACTTACCGGGCATGCCCTCTCTCTGCCCACCCGTCTTTCAGTCCGCTGTCCTAGTTTCATGCTTCAGAACCGAAGCTGATGGGCAAGACCAATGACTGAAAAGAGGAAGCCCAGTCCAGAGCCAGAGCCAGGTCTGGGTCCAGGACCCAGCCCCTGTGGCCGGATGGGAAATTCTGGACGCCTTCCTCGGGCCATTTGGAGATGGTAATTAGGCTGGCTAGTGCCCACTGGTCTGGGGTTGCCAGTGTTGAGAGTGTAGGCTCACCCCATCCACTGCTGCACCTGTTCGCATCCTCAGAGCCATTCCAAGGGGTCTGAATAGCCCAGACAGCCCTCCGATCTCCCACTCAGCCCGCCTTCCTGCCTCAAGGATATTTAGCTCTCACCCGAAGCCAGAACGCCAGCCCACTGCTTTCTGTCCCTCAGCATGCCAGCTCTCAGAACCATTCCCTTCCCTAATTATCCTGAACCAGCTAATTGTCTCCCACACTGACTGCTCAGTAACTAGGACCCAGGGAGAGCAGCCACTCTTCTTGTCCGACCCTGCCCAGCGCATGTCCCAGGGGGCAGTCCTGGACAGCAGCCTTGCCTCGGAGATAAGACGCTCGGTGCAAATCTTTGCTCTTCTGCTCTGCCAGTGAGCGCAGCCAGAGAAAACAGGCCATGGAAAGGCCCACCGGCTCTTGAAAAGCCTCCACGAGGCGCCAACCAAGTTGGTGATCTCCTTGTCCCTGGAAGTCCTGGTGGATAGTATCCAGGTGTCAGAGGAGTCATACGAGAACTGAGAAGTAGGATGTCCTTCTCTAAAAGACACCTTGGGGGTGTCTGAGCCACGTTGCCCATTGGTGTTCCGAGTTACCCCCATGTCCCCTCCAGTTCTCCCCACGGGGGTCTTGCTCCGCTGCTCTCAGACGTGAGTGGGGCCAACTCCCCACTGCCAACACCATTCACCTGTAAGGAAACTCCATACTTAACATGCGTATTAACCATACAATCAGTGCTTCTCAACCTTTTATCCTTCTTGCCCCGCATTTTTATTTCCTAATTTGTCCTCTCCCCCAAAACACCACAGATACATGGTCTACCTGTATATTTTCCATGCTGACATCGGAGCTTTGTACAAATAGAGAATAAGACATCTTTGTCTCCCAACAGCACGCCATTAACTCCTCCCCCAAAACCTCCGAAAGCAGAGGTTTCATCTGTCACCTGGAGCCTAGAACATGTCCTGGGACACACCAGGTGCCCAGCCAATGAGATAATGACATGGTTAGACTTCATGTCTCCCGTGTCCCTGGGCATCACACAGCTTCGAGCACCGTGGTCTCCTGGTGCTTCCAATACTGCCCAGGTTAGTCGGAATCTCATGCTGACCCCCCCTGGGGAGGCGTCAGGAAGCTGACAGCCTGCTGCTCTGCTCCATGCAGGGGGTCCCCGCCCTCCAGGAGCACTGTCTGTGTGTCAGGCCGAGTGACATTTGAGCCCCATGGAATAATTATGGCAGCCCCCAACTGCCGCTGTCTCTGCATCTCCTTAACTCGCCAGTGGATTGGCAGTCCCTGAGACTTTCTGTCCGGTCCAGCACAGCACACCCGGCTGCATGTGGGGACGCACTGGGAGAAGGGCCGCCTGTCCTCATCAGCAATTACAAACAAGCCCTCCATTGTCAGCCGCGCCATCTGTTTGCTCAGTCCCACCAATCCGGTGCCTGTACGCCCAGCATTGCCAGCGCCTAGGGGCTGCAGGGGAGGGGGCCATGGAGCCCTTCGTGGGGAGACCCTTTGCTCACAGTGGAGAGGATCGACAGCATGGAAGCTGAGCCCCTCGGCGGGAGGAAGACTCATGGAGATGTTCCACAACCGCCACCTTCCGGGAGCTCACAGTGCATTGTGAGGAAGAGGGGCAATCTTGATCGTTGCAGTGTTTAGAGGTCCCACAGAAAGCAGAGCAGTCCAGCGCCAAGAGTCAACACTGCCCGAGAACTCGCTGTGCCGCTAGAGCTCACTTTCCATGTAAAGACAGCCGTTCAGTGTCTAGAAATCAAGGAAGACAGACAAGTCTAGTGCGTCATCACTGTTGTTCTCTGTCCTGAAGTTCCCAACCCCAAGTAACTTTAGGGGGTATGGGGGAGTGAAATTTCATCGACAGATTAGAAAATATGGCCTCAGATAAACCCACATTCCTTCCAAAAAGCCCCACCTAAGATCTGTCACTGGTCCCTCCTCCAGCGGCATCCGTCTTAGAAATTGGCCGTGGTCACTGCGCCAGCCTTGCGGGCGAGGTCAGCAGACTATCCAGGTTCACCACAGTGGTCAGGCAGACAGCAGTCCATGTCACTGATAGAAAAGTCCTTTGTCCAGATTTGATGGTGGGATGGTTGTTTTTCAATTGCTCAGTCATGTCCAAGTCTTTGCAGCCCCATGGACTGCAGCACGCCAGGCTTCCCTGTCCTTCACCATCTCCCAGAGTTTGCTCAAATTCATGTCCATTGAGTCAGTGATATCATCCAACCATCTCATCCTCTGTCACCCCCTTTTTCTCCTGCCCTCAATCTTTTCCAGCATCAGGGTCTTTTCCAGTGAGTCGGCTCCTCGCATCAGGGGGCCAAAGTATTGGAGCTTCATCTTCAGCATCAGTTCTTCCAGTGAATCTTCAGGTTTGATTTTCTTTAGGATTGACTGGTTTGATCTCCTTGCTGTCTAAGGGACTCTCAAGAGTCTTCTGCAGCACCACAATTTAAAAGCATCAATTCTTTGGCACTTGGCCTTCTTTATGGTCCAAAAAGCCTCTTGATGAAAGTGAAAGAGGAGAGTGAAAAAGTTGGCTTAAAGCTCAACATTCAGAAAACAAAGATCATGGCATCCAGTCCCATCACTTCATGGGAAATAGATGGGGAAGCAGTGGAAACAATGTCAGACTTTATTTTTCTGGGCTCCAAAATCACTGCAGATGGTGACTGCAGCCATGAAATTAAAAGACGCTTACTCCTTGGAAGGGAAGTTATGACCAACCTAGATAGCATATTCTAAAGCAGAGACATTACTTTGCCAACAAAGATTCGTCTAGTCAAGGCTATGGTTTTTCCTGTGGTCATGTATGGATGTGAGAGTTGGACTGTGAAGAAGGCTGAGCACCAAAGAATTGATGCTTTTGAACTGTGGTGTTGGAGAAGACTCTTGAGAGTCCCTTGGACTGCAAGGAGATCCAACCAGTCCATTCTAAAGGAGATCAGCCCTGGGATTTCTTTGGAAGGAATGATGCTAAAGCTGAAACTCCAGTACTTTGGCCACCTCATGCTAAGAGTTGACTCACTGGAAAAGACTCTGATGCTGGGAGGGATTGGGGGCAGGTGGAGAAGGGGACGACAGAGGATGAGATGGCTGGATGGTATCACTGACTCGATGGACGTGAGTCTGAGTGAACTCCGGGAGTTGGTGATGGACAGGGAGGCCTGGCGTGCTGCGATTCATGGGGTCACAAAGAGTTGGACACGACTGAGCGACTGATCTGATCTGATCTGATGGTCCAACTCTCACATCTGCACGTGACTACTGGAAAAACCATAGCTCAGACTAGACAGACCTTAGTCGGCAAAGTGATGGCGGTCTAGTGACACTGAACTAGGAGTGTTGTGGGGGTCGGGGTGAGGAGCTGTCGCCTGACTCAGAAAGAAGTCGTTGCATTTGCAACATGGCAAAGCACGTGGGAAATAGGACGGCCGTGGAGGAGTGAGTGGTTGAGAAAAACCGTCCGTGCGGTGGAGCTCAGAGCCTCTCTGGGGTCCGACAGTACTGCTGGGGTCCTGCTGCTCTGTGAGTGAGAGTCCAGTTTTGCCTCTGAAGGGTCCCCTTTGAAGCTACCCTCTGCACAATACACCTCACTCTTCCTCCCTGGCAAACGTGACATAGAAAGTGACGCCTGTACCACATTAACACACTGCATGCCCCTCAAAAACCTGTAAAATGAAACTTAGAGACGTGTGAACTTATACAGTTAGTGGGTATCAGTTATTTTTTCAGGGCCTCCAGAGAATTCCAAATGCTTGTCTTGAAAACTCTTAGCTTTGACTATACCCAAGACAAAACATTAGGAACCCTCGTGCAGCAGGAACGGGACACTGAGCCCCCCTCCCCAAGGCCCCATTAAGGCCAGCAGTCAAAGGCTGACCCACACGCGCTGGGTCAGAGCTCCCAGCGTCTGCAGGGCTCCCACAGCAACTGACACACGTCCTGGGAAAGCTAACATCGCCTTCGTTTCACACCTGTACAGGTGACGACAGCCAGAATTTTGTCCTGCCAAGTGGAATTTCAGGTGAATTTTCAGTTGGTAATGATCTCGGAAGCTGCAGGAACACTCAGGCAGCCCAGGAACAGATGTATTTTTAGCACCGTGTTCATTATCGAGTTGGGCTGTGCGTGTGCAGGGCCTGTATTCACTCCATTTTATGTTCTTTCCCTTCAGATTAAAATGCATGAAGGTCTCGCTGCAGTGTTTGAACAAGGTAAGTTCAAAGAACAAGTGTTTGAACTGACACGTCAGTGGAGTTGCCCAGCGCCCTGCTCTTGGAGGAGTGGGGGAGAGTTCACTCACTGACTTGCCTCCCTCCGGGGCTAGGGGTTCCTGCCGCCCCCCCCTCAGCCCTGAGGGGCTCTGTCCTGCGTGTCTGCGCTGCCCGCCTGCCCAGGAAACCCACCCCAGCCTTTCTCTGGCTCCCCGTGCTCCGGGTGGAATCTGACACCAACACCTGCCATCCCAGAAAATGTCTTTGTCGCCTGCCCTTTTGTGTGCGGGGGGCCTCAGGGAGCCAGTAGGCCCGGGGCCGCCCCCTTTTTATTGTTGCCAAGCCTGGAGGAGTGGGGGTCTTGAGATGGGCCGATAAGATGCAGCACGTTGGGGCCGGCCTTTGACCGCTGGCCTTAATGGGGCCTTGGGGCCCTGGGCTGGGGAGGGCAGGTCGTCTTGGGGCTGCTGAATGGGACAGCTGGGAGAGGAAGAGCAGACAAAAGCTGAGGGGCGCAGAGGGCAGGGAACCCTGGCATCGCTGTGGTTTAGGACTCAGAGGGCAGGCTGGCCACGGCAGGTGTGACCTCCGTGGGCTGGGGTCTGGACCCTGCCCAGTACCCTGATGGACAGTGGACACCTTGCAGCAGAGCCTCTCGGGGTGGCCCAGGCTGTACCTCCTCGTGGAGTCACGGGTGGAAGGGAGACCCGATGCTGAGGGTGACCAGGAACCTGAGGGTGATGAGGATTCGGACAGGCGGATCAGGGAGCGAGCTGTCATTTATCAACCACATCACCCAATGGAGCCGGGGCACAGACACCCTCCCTTCTGGGTCTATGTGAACTGGGAGGTGAGGGTCTGGATTTTTGGGTTTATCCCATGCTCTGCCCTCCTCCCCCCGGCAGGCCCACAGCACAGGGAGCTGACCCTCCAACCCAGCTGCTTTTTCTTGACCCCCAGCCACAGAATTGTCCCAACCTGGGCTCACTGGTGCCAGCCCCCAAGGTGACACGAGCCACAAAGCCCGTGTCGGCCAGGCAGAACAGTATACACTCTTCCCTAGTCGTAGGGATTCACACAAAAGCCTCTTTTTTTTTTTTTTTTTTTTTTTTTTTTTTGCTGGGACCCCGTATCTCCTAAGGTGGCCAAGTGGGGCTCCAGGGTCCTTTGAACACTGGCTTCTAGCACGAGGAAAGGCCGGGTGGAGGCAGCGGCTGTCAGCGGCCAGGAAAGGGATCACCCCCCTCTGTGGCCAGCCTGCTCTGTCCGTGGTGGCCACCTCCCCATCAATCATGGGGGGCACGGTGGGAGCCAGCGCAGGCCACGGACATGCCAGAGGCAAGGTGGGGACTGGAGGCATGCAGGGGACTTGTGGTGCAGTCTCCTGCTCTGGCGTGACCTTCCTGGGGCGCCAGTGGTGAGGTCACTGCCCTGAGATGCCCGAAGGCCACTTTGCACTGAGAGTTTCACGCTGGTCCAAGTTGGCATTGCCCTACCCACCTGCCATGCTGCAGTGCAGGACTGTGAGGGCCAGCCCCCTGGGCCTTCCTGGCTGGAGTAGGGGAGTAAATATTTCCCTTCTGATCCAGCAATACTCACACCTGATATCACATCTTTGAGCATCACTTTATCTCCTGAATTTTTACTTGCTTTTTTTTCCCCCTTGCTTCCCTCTCCCAATGGATCTGAAATCAGTGTGGGTGGGGTTGGTTCCTAGTTGGTGGTGGTTTAGTCACTAAGGTGTGTCCAACTCCCATGACCCCATGGACTGCAACCCACCAGGCTTCTCTGTCCATGGGGATTCTCCAGGCAAGAATACTGGAGTGGGTTGCCATTTTCTTCTCCAGGGGGATCTTCCCGGCCCAGGGATCGAACCTGGGTCTCCTGCATTGCAGACAGATTCTTTACCGACTGGGCTATGAGGGAAGCCCTGGTTCCTAATTAATGATGTGAAATTTTATACAATTTAAAGAGAAGGTGTTCAAGCTGGAATCGTATCTGGGATGGAGTCAGGGGTGTTCTCCCTGCTGCCCGCCCTGATGAACCACACGCCGACATCCTCCAGGGGCCTGGGGTGATGTCCATAACCAGTGCCATCTCCACCTTGGATGACAGTATAGCTATGCTGCTTTTACCAAAAATCAGCCTGTTTTCAAAGACAAAAACAGCAGAAGAGAGACTCACAACTCCTCTCTCTGCCCGACCTTCCTGGGCCTGGAAGGGGGTGACAGAAGAGGCCAGGCTTGGGACATCTTAAGGAGCCATTTGGGGAACAAGCCTGGGGTAGGCAGTCTCCTCGGGTCCAAGCGTGTTCACAGGTGTTGATTCCAGAGGCTTTCCCTAGAAACAAGAAGGTCAGGTCCAAAAATGAAAGGAGATGCTGTCTGTGAATAAGGCCACTTATGTAAATTAATTTCAAAGGCTGGTAATGAGAGAAATGTCAGGCCAAAGCCCGGAAGTGAAGCATGCTGGGAGAAGGCTAGACAGCCTGCTTTTGAGGAAGCTGGGGCGAAACCCAGCAGGGTTTAAAAATAGGTTATTAGAAGGGTGATGAAATGGTCCTCCCTCGAAGCAGGGCCCGGGGGACCCACCTCAGCAACAACGGCCATGTGTTGCAGCAGCGGGCGCCTGGGTTCCTGGAGCAGCCCTGGGGATGGGGCGTGCGCAGGCTTCAGCTTCGTTCCTTTTTCTCTCTGGGACCCAACAGCTGTAGGCACTTCTGGACTCGTTCAATTAGTCCTGACCTCCCGTCTCAGACCCCTTGGGGAATAATCGAGCTGTAAGCCTGGTGTAAAGTATCAACATGTAAATCCATGTAAATAATAACACGATGGAGCCACAAGCCGCCCCTGACTTTTTTTCTTGTTCTTTCACTGATTCTGGGGCAGCTCTGCTCCGTTGCCCTTGCCCCACACCCACAGTGTTAATGGTGCCTTTTCTCTTCCTTCTTTACTTGAGGATTGGATGTGAGGCCCAATACATTTCAAAAAGATTCACAGCTCCTTTTGCGCTGCAGGAAGGTCTAGAGCAAAGGCTGGGAGGTCTGTGGGTTCATCCAGCAAACATCCCTGCACACGTGTGGGACCAGGCGGGGGTCCAGCCCTCTTCCTGGGGACATGCCACATCCTCCCCCTCCACCCTGTGCCCACAAGGGCCTCCCTCTGCTTCCTTCCAGGGCCCTGGCTGCCGGGCTGAGCTCCCCTCTATGGTGCCTCTTGGGGAGGAGGAGATGGAGGACACTCCCCCACTTCCCCATCTGAACCCCCAAACCCAGGCTCCGGGAACCTTGCTGCTCTGCCTGTGTCCTCTGCAAGTCTCCCCGCTCACGGGCTTCTGAACTTGAGGAGGAATCCCACCAAAATGCTGCGGATCAGACTCTCAAACTAGGCGGTAGCATCTCAGGAACCTTGGACTGTGAAAGAAGAAAAGTCGCCAACAACCAGAGACGCACCCGCCGGTGGGGCTCCCCCAGCAGAGGGAACAGGAGGAGGTTCTGGGCTCCCCAGGAGGGCGGGGGGCAGCTGGCTCTGTCCCCCAGGAGTCTCCTTTGCTTTGTAAACTGTCCGATGTTTCCCTGTCCCGCTCTTGGAGGAGGGCTTCCTGCATTGGTTTTGCTTCTCCTTCTGTTAGGATTCACGGCTAGCCCAAAATTTCATCATCATGGAAATTGGCTTTCCCCTGGGCCTCGAGCCCGGGAGAAGTTGTGCTTCCGTTGCTGTGTTTTCCACCTGGTCCCCAATGCCCGCTAACCAGGGAGAGCGTTCCTGACCCTGACCCTGACCCTATCCTTGCTGGAGGCCCTCTATGTGGTGATGGTGAAGCTCCTATCTCAGGGCGCTCGGGTGATTCTAGAAACACAGAGTCCTGTCCCTGCAAAAGCTCCTTCCTGGCCTCACCCTATGGTAGGCGCCCCCCTGCCTTCCTGCTGGGAGGGGCCTTCCACACTTTTCCCGACACACAGAGCTTTAGGGGGACTGAACTCCAGAGAAGGGTGTGATCCCTACTTTGTATCCATTTGGCTGCCCAAGAGGGGCCTGTTGTGTTTTTGTTTTTGTTTTTGTTTTCAGAAAGGGAAGAAGGACAGCCCCACTTTCCATTTGTGCTTGCCAGGTGCCCTTGCTGGGGTTGGGGTGTTGGGCGCTGGCCCTCTGCTAGTCACCGAGGCCCTCGGACCATCTCCAGAGTGAGCCCTGAGCCTGGAACAGGGGAGCCACCAGCTAAGAGCCCAGAAGGTTCTCCATGCAGGTGCTTCCCGCCCAGCCTGCCGTCACCTTTCCACTCCTGCACCCACCCGCGGGTGCCCCCAGCCTACCCCTTGCCCACCTTCCAGCTGGGCCCTCCGAGCCCCTTGCCCAGCAGGGCCACCATCTTCCCTGACCACCCACCGCCCAGTGGGCTGGTGCCTAACAATGGCAGGGGGAGCAGGCAGACCCTGGAGACTGTGAGACGGGATTCAGAAGGGCTTTCCTGTTAGAAGGCGGGGACTTCTGATTCTCCAGGGAGCTTGTTTCTCTGCTTTACAGAGAATGGTGGGTAGGACTTGAGGCCAGGCCCACAGGCAGGGGCGGCTCAAGCACTGCTGGGACCTGAGAGAACCCAGTTCGTCCCAACAGAAGCAGCTCTCCCGGCTGGTCTGTCAATGGTTTGTCCACCGATTGCAGGCTTGGTAGCAACGTCAAGGGTGACCAGAAGTGACCACCTTCTCTGTTGTATCAGCAAATGTCACAACTCTTGTCCTCCCGGGCACTCCCCCCACCGCCCCCCAACCCCAGCTTTGAGTGACTTCGGGTTTCTGCTCAGCGTGGTTTGGCCCACATGGCCCCAGAGTCAGGTTCTGCTCCATGTGGGTTCCTCGATCCTACAGGAGGGACATCACGTGCTCCTGAGTCCCACATAAGCTCTAGCTTCTGGGAGACCATGTCACCTTCAGGCTCTAGACAACCCCTGTATCAGAATTCTTAAACTTGGTTTCAGGACTCATACTGAAGCCCCCCTCCCCGGACTCCCGCCCCATGATTCCAGCCCTCCTGACCTGGAGTGGGAAAGGTGGTTGTAGGTAGCAAATACATAGACTTTCCTATAATCCCAAAAGATTCTGACCACCCTACGACCCCAGAGGACAGCTAACAGTGTGATGGCTCTTCTCAGTAACAGCTTTGGTTTAGAAACACAGGGACTAGTGACCAGGTTTTTTGCTTGCAATCACGTGCACTTGAATCGCTTTTGTTATTTGGGGTGGAAAATTGAAATGATCAAGTTTTTTTTCTTTTTTTTTTTTTTTTTCACTTAGAAAAGCAAATATTGAGCTTCTGTAATAAATGCCTTTCAGCAAAATTTCCAAGGGTCACTTATCCGGTGGGCACACACCTGAGTCACCGTGCTGACTCATGACATTAGTAGGTCAGCCATCCGTAAACACAAGTGGCCCTTGCTGGCCCCAAATGGAGAAGACTCGCGGGCTTCCAGGCAGGCCCAGGTCTTCGGCCCACCTCTCTGCACGTTGATTTCCGTCTGAAGCAAAGATAGTGCTCTCTAGTCTCACTGAGTAGGTGTTTGTACTTAAAAAAAAAATAGTAATTCCACAAAATGATGACATTTTAAGTAGTAAAACCTTAATTAGACAGCAGTGAGGACTTGTGGCTTGAAGACGGGACTGTCACGGTGTCTTCCTGTGGTTAAGGAAAGGTCTTCCCAGCTGCCACAGGGAAGGAAGGGGGCTTCAGCCTTGACTCTGAGAGAGGCTGGCTGGTGGGACCCTCATCCTTACCACGAGATCCTTCGGATCCTTAGACAATGCAGGTCACATGTTCCTGACCTTCCTTGGGAGTGACCACCCACACTTCATCTACTGTCTTATCTGCAGGCGGGAGGGGTGCTTTTACGATGACTGTGACGTCTTAGATGTAACTGTGTAACCCTTATAGCGACTGAAGGGGAATGTCCACACCCAGTGGGAAATTCCACAGGAAACAACCATGTCTTCATTGCACTCAGTACCTATGTATGACATACACGTTAAGTGAATGTTTTCTTGGGTTTTCCAGGTCTACAATATTTAGTCCATGTAAATGATAGAATTTGATAAATATGGTAAATTAAGTTATAAGGTGTCATTTGATTTCTCTTTTGCTGTCTCACGTTATTTAATGTTCCTGATGCTCCATACCTGGTTTGTGCCTACGTCGGTGTAGACTGTGCCTGTAAGCCACTTGGCTGGCACAGTGCCCCTCGGTGAGGGGCGCCCTGCCCCCAAGGAGCACACGGCTCACCAATGGCCACTACCTGACTCCCCAGTTTGCCCTCCCTCTTTAATTCTGATTTACTGTGATGACTCAATAAAGTAGAAACACAGCATTCACATGCCATATGTTCCTCGTGTTTTCATTGTAGTTAGAAGGAAAATAAAGTTTATCCTGGCGTCTAACAAAAGATGGTTTACATTTTTATCAGATGAAGTTGTTCAAAAGCATTTTTTTAAACCAAAACCTTAATAAGTATCCCAAATAGTAGCCAGGATGGATACAGGGAGGTTTGCTGATACGTTGTGTAAAAAAATGACTTCTTGGTTCATAACCTGGAAGCCAAGATCAAGCGTCATCGCTCTCCTATGTCTCAATGCCCCCCTGCTCCTCCCTTCTGCATCAAGGCCCACAGTGAGCCCTGGCTTTGGAGCCCATCTCCCCAGAGCAGCCCTCTGTATCAGTCACTCCCAGGGGTCTGGAGCCCCTGACCCTGATGAGCAAGGGTCCAGCTTGGAGGCTTTGTCTTGTGAAGAAGTGATAGACGGTGTAATAATACCCCCTGTGCTGCAGCTGAAGCCCACTTGTGGCCTCACCTCAGGACTCCAGCCATCAACCGTCACATTCAGACAACCTGGCCAGGTGGCCCCTACCAGCATCCTGGGCTACTTCCATACCCTGGACAGCAGGGAACTTCCAGGACATTAGACAATCAAGCTTTGCAAAAAGCATCCATTCGTCCATCTGCAAATATTTGCCGAGTCCCTGTTACTTACAAGACATTTAGTGACCTCCATGGGGAGCTGCTGTCCTGGGAACCAAGTAGAGCCTGAATCCTTTTGGCTTTTTTTTTTTTTTCTCTCAGCTTTTGACTATTAGCAGGAGCTCACTTTGAAGGTATACTTCACCTTTAATGCTTGATTCCTCATAAAAGGGAGCTGGGTGATTTTATTTGTTAGGGAGACTTCGTAAGATTCTGAGTCCTACCCAACCCCCCACCACCTAGATTCTTACCAATAGGTGTGGTGGGACCCATCATCTGTTTTTTTCAACTGCCCCCCCACCCCGCCCCAAGAATTCTGCTCCTTATAGAACAAAGGAGAACTTAGGAATTCTCAGTGGTTAGGACCTCTCACTTTCACTGCAAAGGGTGTGGATTTGATCTGTGGCTGGGGAACTAAGATCCCACAAGCCATGCAGCACAGCCAAAAAAAAAAAAAAAAAGGAATTCTTAGTAGCCTCCCTTCTGGACCATGTCAGACATGAAAAACACTGACTAGATTCATTCAAGTAAACATATTGCTATCACAAATATCAGATGACATTATGTAATCAAAATTCTCTTTAAACATTTTAAAATTTTTATTTATTTTTAGCTATGCTGTGGAGGCTGGAGGCTGTAGGATCTTAGTTACTTGACCAGGGATCAAACAAGCACCTCCTGCAGTGGAAGCACAGACTAACCACTGAACCACCAGGGAAGTCTCCCAAATTCTGCCTAAAACACTAACTTAAGAAATGAAGAGGAAGGGGAAAAAAAAAAAAAAGAAAAAGAAATGAAGAATAAATGAATAAATTCTGTCAGGGACAAGAATACGGTTCCCTGTGTGTCTTGGTAAAATTTCAGTCTTCCACTTACATATCCCACCTCACCCTCCAGTAAGACACGTGTCGGGTTGGACAGAGCATCTTTTCTATAAATAGGTCATGCTCTCCAGCTTCCAGATCAACACGGGGTCCTGGGGGCCTGAAAATTGGAGTGTGGCTCTCAGGCGGGCATGAAGTGGGCAGGGGTTTGCTATTAGAGCTTCTGAAAGGATCTTTCTGACTTCAGAAAATAGTCTGGTGAAGAAAAGCTTTTTTCCGTAAATACTCGGGGACTGCATTCTGCTGTTACAATGGCAGAGGTTAGCACTTCTGATCAATATTCTTCAGAAAAGGCTGCCAGGCTAAGTGCAGGCAAAGGGCTGGATGCCTCCCCCCTCCAAGAGGGCACAGCGCACCCACAACAAAGCTCTTCCCCACCCCACTCCGCCCCCCACACTTGGAACCAGCAAGGATGGCATGTGAATGGTATCGCCTCCCTCTCCCTTTAAAAAGTATCACCTTGTCTTGTCCTCCATGTTGATGGCTGATTATGGGACACTGGAAACAGCTACCAGCATCACTTTGCTGCAGGGAAATCTTAGCATCCTCATTTTCGGTACGGGGAGAAAGAAGGCCTGGCACTGTCCACTTGAAGGGGACGGCAGGGGCCAGGAAGAAAATGCAAAACAGTGACCTCTTAGGACTTCCCTGGGGGTCCAGTGGTGAAGACCCCACATTTCCACTGCAGGGGGCATGAGTTCGACCCCTGGTGGGGGAACTAAGATTCCACATGTTGAGTGGTAAGGCCAAAAAAAAACAGTGGCCTCTCTTAAGGAAGATTGCTTACCGATCAGCATTGAGATTTTAATGAAATAGCCAAAGTATAGATTTGTACTTTACACTCTGTGTTCTGTACTTTTTCCCTTCTAAAACTAATTATCTGCCCCCCACGTCACACCCCTGATCAATAAATAGATTCTCTGCAGATTAATGCAAACTCATACGAAGACACGAGCTTTCCTTTTTTATAGAAATAGCATCCAACAACACACATCATTCAGTAACTTCCTAAGTTTTGAAACATGTCATGGGCACCCCTCCCTTAATTAATCCTTCTAATAGGTGTGTATTATTCCTTCGTGTAGGCACACTTTATTTATTCAACCATCTGTGAACACGCAGGTGGTCTCCAATGTTTGTTATAACAAACGCACCAGTGGTCAACACCATCTCATCCTACAGATTGACATATAGCTCTGCTTTTATATCTGTAAGATAAATTCCCAAATGTGAAATTACCAAGGCAGAGTATAGATATAATTTCTTTGTGAATTTTATAAAAGTCTTTTACCTTTAGCTTCCTATTCATTTTTAGTGGAGCTCAATCTTTTCTCATGTTTCTTTACTAACTATATATCTATATTTGTGAATTGTGTGTTTATCTCCTCTGTTAACGATCTTCATATTTTTCTTCTCAATTTTTATGTAATTAAGTTTACAGTGAAACACACCTTTCATAACTCTTAAGGTTCACTATTTTTTCAAGTAAAAAATGTAAAGTATGCCAAAAATTAAAGAAAGCAGATGTAATTTTAGCCCTAATAGACTATTATAAATCTATAACATCAGCTTTGGGGGTCTTCTAAAAAAACAAAACTAAGACCAATGTCTTCCTATATTACCCACCTACTTAAGGAAAGGAAGCCTTGGTGTTTTTCTCTTTGTCTTTTTTTTTAAACTGAACTATAGTTGCTATGCCCAATCCAGTATTCTTGCCTGGAGAATCCCCATGAACAGAGAAGCCTGGTGGGCTACAAAGAGTCAGACACAACTAAGTGCCTAAGCACAGCACATAGCTACTATGTAGCATTATATAAGGTACAGATGTACAGTATAGTGATTCACAATTTTTAAAGATTATACTCCATATATGGTTATTGTAAAATATTGGCTATGTTCCCCACTTTGTAGAATACATTCTTGTAGCTTATTTATGTATATATTGGGATATAATGTATACCTGAAACTAACACGCCATTGTTAATCCATTATACCCCAGTAAAAATTTTTAGAAAGGAAACATGGTTTTAAAGGCGGGCACCCAGGTAAAAGGCAGAATTTCAGCCCCAATAAAGTGAGCCCTTTATTAACTGAAGAAAGTAAAGGCCTCCGCTTGGCTTATGCACCCAATATTTCCTTCCATGATGGTGCTCCAAGGAACTTCCTAACTTTGAAGGTGTTTCTGAAAATCCTAATATATGCATCAAAATACACCATGAACCACCTTTAATGTAGGTGGAGAGGAACATGAGCCTGGGAGTCAGACAGCGCTGCCTTCAGTCTGCAGGCGCCCTGCTCAGCCTCCAGCCCTCGAGTCCCAGCCTCTATAGTCTTTTTGCCTCACCCGTGAATTAGGGTAACAGTACTGACCATGGTGGCTACCCTTGAAGATGGCGCCAGGGGCCCATCACTCTGGAGCTCACAGCTGGTGTGACCCCTCTTGCACTGACTCAGAGAGGACCAGCGGGACCAAGAAAACACAGCGCAAGTGATGGTGTGAGTCTCTAAGACAAGTCATAAAATACTGACGCTTCCACCTTGGCCCCTTGGATGGCTTACTCTGAAGAAAGGCATAGTGAGATGAGAAAGGCACAGTGCTAGGGAGATCAACAGCTGTGGGACGGAGCCATTCTGGAAATGAACTCTCCAGTTCCTCACTCCCTCACTTGACTACAGCCCCAGGTGACATCTAATGGTAACTTCATGAGTGATCCTAAGCCAGAACCACCCAGTCGGGCCACTTCTGAATTCCTGACCCACCAAAAGAATGAAATATAATGAAGGACTATTGTTGTTCTAAGCCACTAGGCTTTGGGGTGGTTTGTTGTTCCACAGTTGTAGTCAATGGGACATGGGCCCAGTGTTTGGAAGATGCTGAGGTACAGAAGGCATGTACACAGGACACATCCTGATGGTGTTTTAAATAGTCCAGTGGATGAGATGATGCTAAACCCTGTTCCTCTGGGCCCTGACCACATCACTTCATGGGAAGAGCACTGGATCCGGGAGCCAGACATCCCTCGGGTTCTGGTCTCTCTACATCTCAGGCAACGAGCCTTGTGATGTTGGGCAAGGCATTCAACATTCATAGGCGTTTCCCTCATGTCCAGATGAATGAATTTGAATACCTTCCATACAGAGTTGATGTGGAGACCAAATAGAAAAAAATCACATTCAAGCATCTAGAAAGCAGACGATGCTCTAAAAACGAAAAGTGTACACCAGTTATCTGCTCAGTTCAGTTGCTCAGTCATGTCCGACTCTTTGCGACCCCATAGACTGCAGCACATCAGGCCTCCCTGTCCATCAGCAGCTCCCAGAGTTTACTCAAACTCATGTCCATTGAGTCAGTGACGCCATCCATACATCTCACCCTCTGTCATCCCCTTCTCCTCCTGCCTTCAATCTTTCCTAGCACCAGGGTCTTTTCCAATGAGTCAGTTCTTCGCATCAGGTGGCCGAAGGATTGGGAGTTTCAGTTATCTGCTACTAGACAACAAATGTCCCCAAAACTTAGTGACTTTAAACAACCGCCACTTTATTACTCTCTCATGGTTCTGGGGTGATGGGGTCCAGCTGGGGTCTCTCGTGCAAGTATTCCGAGATGGTGGAGGGGCCAGAGTCAGGGGTTACCTTCTCCCTGTGCATCTGGGGTTGATCCTGGCTGTTGGCTGGGATCTCATCTCAGGCTGTCAGCCAAGCACCAATATGTGGCCTCTGTGTGCAGCTTGGGCTTCCCCACAGCGTGGCATCTGCGAGTCCCAAGTGAGCCCCAGGGAGAAACTGCTGGCCTTTCCCCCTCCTGGTCTCAGAAGTCATGCAGAGTCACTCCCACTGCACTTGATTCCAGGAAGCAGTCACAGAGGTTTCAAGGGAGGGGCCCAGAGGCCACCTCTCAGTGGAAAGTGCATCAAAGAGTTTGAAGAGATAGCTTTAAAACCTATACCACTGGGTATGAAAAGTAAATAAAAGTTTAAACCAGTATTCTCTCCCATCCAGTGGATGGAGCTGATGATCAAAGGACTTCAAATAACAATGATCATGAGCGAGTTCTTCCCAGCACTTGACCTGAATAACTCAATCTCCACAGCAGCGTGGGCGGTACTTGGCTGCAGATGGCCGGACGCACCCTGGTCAGCTGAAGGAAATAAATGATTTTCTCGGGGCTCTTGGCTACCCCCCCAGACTGTGCCAGGGGGCTGCACGATCAGACTTTGGAGCTAAAAGAGCCAGGAACAACACCCAAATCACCCTGCCAGCCAAATCCCACTGCAGCTCCCACCAGGACACTGGGCCTTCCCTGAGGCCACCCCTAGGAGACAAGGATCAAGGCAGGAGCCTGCCAGGGGGAGTGGACTCTGAGTCTCAGATTTGGGGTTGGAACTGCCCCCCACCCCCAGCCCCACTTTCCCCAGCCTGGACATCACCCTTGCTTGAGTCTGAGCAGGGATGCCCAGAGGCCTGGGCTCTGAGATTTCTCCTTCTCACACTCTTGCCAGTTGCCATGGTTCTGGGCTGGCCTGTTAACTCGCCTGCAGGTGTGAAACAATAAGTGGTTTCCACAGCCAAGTGTTCTGAGAGCCAGAGTGGAGGCAGAGAGCCGAGAGAAGGTGGCGGGGACATGCCGGTGCTGGGTGCTGTCTTTGATGCAGTGCTGCTTCAAGCTTCATCTTTCACAAGGAGCTCGTCCATTTCTCTCTCTTACCATCTGCACCTGGAGCACGTGAAAGCAAAGCGAAAATGGTTCAGAATCTGTGGATTCGGTGCTGCGATCATGCCAGCGTGAGAGCCTTCGTTACAGGGCTGCATTAACCTGTTTCTCGGGAATATCGGTTATTGGAGTTTGGAGGTTGGGCAGTGTAGAGTGAAGAAGTTTTCTCCAGTGGACGAGATAGGAGATGACGTGAAATGATGACATGCTTGGCTCCTCTCTCTCTGGCTCACCCGGGTGAAATTTTCAGGCTGTTATTTTGGGGTCAAATTGGCAGAACACAAATCAGTTGTTTTCACGATTTGGAATTAGAAGCGTGTTATCTCCTTCTGCTGTCACATCACACTCCGTGACAAGGTCCCCTCAATAAGGGGATGCAGTCAAGACTCTGCATTTTACTCTCCATTTGAACTCTCCCATACAGACACATTTGCCCACTCCCAACAGTTTAATCTCTATGAACCAATGACCTTCTTGCTCTCAGCTAAATTTCCCCACTTCCTGGTCATGCCACCTCTTCGGGCTCTTCCATTTCCCATAGATACAACCTCACAGAATTATGTGAGAAATCAGTGAGTAATTTATATCAGTAATAAGGGTTTGATGGATTTTCCCTGGTAGCATTGTTCCAAACAAGTCAGTCCATCATTAGTCAGAGTTGGTAGTCTCTGGTTAAAACTTCAAGCCATCAAGTCTTCCCAGGCCAAATTTCCTGCCGGGGGCAGCAACTGGTAACACTCTCTGTGTGATGGAGACCCCCAAATTCCACGAGCACACGTTAAACACAAGCAGGCCCACAGCCTCACCCCAACCCACCTCCTGGGGATCTTGTGCAAATGCGAATTCTGGTCTGGCAGGTCTACCGTGGACCCTGCAGCTCTGCATTTCTAAGCAGCTCCCAGGAATGCAGGTGGTACAGGTCGGTAGCCTACACTTTGAGTGACAAGGCTCTGAAAAATATATGCTAGCGAAGTACAAGTTCTCCACTGTCGTTGCTGTAACTGATACACGTATGACACTGTGTTGGAAGTCTGACCTAGAAAAAATTTCAAGAATATGTTGGGAACTTCTTTTCCTGATTTTTTTTTTAAATTGAAGTATAGTTGATTTACAGTGTTGTGTTAATTTCTGCTGTACAGCAACGTGAGTCAGTTATATATACATTTTTTTAAAAATATTCTTTTATATTGTGGTTTATCATAGGATATTTAATATAGTGTACACGTGTGCTAAGTTGCTTCAGTTGTGTCCAACTCTTTGCAACCCTATGGAGTGTAGCCTGCCAGACTCCTCTATCCTTGGGATTTTCCAGGCAAGAATACTGGAGTGGGTTGCCATTTTCTACAGTAGTGGATCTTCCTGACCCAGGGATGGAACCTGTGTCTCTTATGTCTCCTGCATTGGCAGGTAGGTTCTTTACCACTAGCACCACCTGGGAAGCCCATTTAATATAGATCGCTGTGCTATACAAAGTAGGATCTTTGTTTATACATTCTGCATATAAAAGCCTACCTCTGCTAATCTCAACCTCCCACTCCATCCTTCCCCCAGTCCCCCCCTTTTGGGAAGCACAAGACTCTATGTCCATGAGTCTGTTTCTGTTTCCTACATAGGTTCATTTGTGTCATATTTTTGATTCTACATATAAGTGATGTCATGATATTTGTCTCTCTCTTTATGACTTATTTCACATAGTGTGATCATATCTAGGTCCATCTATGTTGCTGCAAATGGCATTGTTTTGTCCTTTCTAATGGCTGAGTAACATCCCATTGCATTGCTGTACATACACCACACCTTCTTTATCCATTTATCTGTCGATGGACATCTAGGTTGTTTTCATGTCCTAGCTATTGTGAATAGTGCTGCTATGAATATCAGGGTGCATGTATCTTTTCGAATTACAGGTTTTTTCCAAATATCTGCCCAGGAGTGGGATTGCTGGATCTTATGGTAATTTTATTTTTAGTTTTCTGAGTAACTGCCATACTGTTTTCCACAAGTCACATTTTAGGTTGGAAACTTCTAAACAGAGCTGACTTCTTCGTGCTGGACATTGATCTACATGCCCCCAATGCTCAAATATTTGTACAATTAAGTGAGGTCAGCAATTGTCAGAAAGGTCCTTGTTGCTTTGAATTCACATTATTTTAAAACTGATGAATGCTGAATTAAAATTATCTTCTTTAATTAAGTTGTTAAGCTAATAGTTACCAGAAGTCCACAAATGGTTGGGTTGAACCATGCAGACTTGTTGATATTAAACTTTTCATTTTACCTATGAAAACAGCAATCTTTTTACTATTCAACTGAAAGGTTGTGATTTCACTTGGTAAATGGCAGCCACTGTTGCAGTGAAGAAAATTATTTTCTGAGTTCCCTTCCCAGGCGGCCCTAGTGGCAAAGAATCCACCTGCCAGTGCAGGAGACAGAAGAGACAGAGGTTCAATCCCTGGGTTGGGAAGATCCCCCAGAGACGTGGCAACACGCTCAGTATTCTTGCCTGGAGAATCCCATGGACAGAGGAGCCTGCTGGACTACAGTCCATGGGGTCACAAAAGAATTGGACACGACTGAGTGACTGAACATGCACGCATGAGTTATCAAGATATTCATGTGAAAACCTTCAAGAAGATATCAAGGAAAATAATACTGTTCAAAGAATCAATAAAGGTCTTCTCTTCTAGAGATGAGTGAAGAAAGTGTGTTCCTTTGTGGTATACAATATTTGATCCGCTCTGACATGATTCTGTTCAGGTTTGGACACCCTGGGATGGTGATTCGTCCATCTCCCTTTATCCCTGGCAGTCCTCAATCACATCATTTTCATGTACCTTGTCCCTATCAGTTTCTGCCCACCCTCTAACAATGACCTCTTTGTAGCTGTATTCTAGAAGACTCATCTTACATAATAGAGTAGGACAGACAGAAGTAGAAAAGGACCTCTAGTCATTGGTGTTACTAAGCTTTTCAACGACACGTGTTTAAGTGCAAGTTCCCCCATGCTTTTCTGTTCTTTGTGCTCAGAGGAAATTCTAGCCTAATTTTTTTTTTCTTACGTAGAAAGAGCCTCCTGTGAAGCCTCCCATGCCTAAACACCTCTATCTCCTATCAGATCCCACAGACAAGAGCCTCTTGGCTCACTTTGTACATCCTGTAACTGTCAGGGGTGTCCATCACCTGGCAGCGGCGTTTGGGAAGGAGCATTGCATCGGGGCTCCAGTCCTGGACAACAGAAATGGAACAGCTGTTGCCTTTAAATACAAAGACCTTCTTTGATGAGTGAGGGAGGAGAGGAGTGGATTCAGGCTGATGTTCCCATCATTACTGTTTCCCTAGAGCGGTACTCAGCCTACTGGTTCAAGCCAAGTAGAGGGGAGACAACACCTGGATTCTGGATGGAGAGAAGGAAGTACATGTGACTCAGGAAAGCAAACGGTGTGGAGGAGTTTTTTATAAATGTTGGTGACGCTGCACAGCGTATGCATGGCACAGGTGAAACACTGTCTGTCAATGATCATGCCCTTGCGGACTTCCCTGGTGGTTAAGAATCCACCTTGCAATGCAGGGGACTTGGTTGGATCCCTTGTTGGGGAACTAAGCTCACACATACGGAAGAGCAACTAAGCCCATGAACTGCAATTACTGAGCCCTCATGCTCCAGAGCCCTCGTGCCACAACAAAGGATCCTGCATTCCGCAACTAAGACCCAAGGCAGCCAAATAAATAAATAATCGAGCCCTTGAATGTGCTCTGACTGGCAGTAAACGTTCTATATGTATCACTTCAAAATGGAGAATATTCTAAGACCAGCTTGTCCCAGTGGTGTGGGCTTTTGTGAAGAGCTAAAGACAAAGCATCAGTATTGATGCTTTGTGTGGAAATGCCACCAGAAGACCACACAGTCTAGAAATCTTCAAACAAGATGAATATGAACACGTTTACCCTTACAACCCATCTGCTCACCATACATGCTGCCAGAGGAAGCCTGCCTGCGCTCAACATTCCACTCTCCAGATGCAACAGAACAAGCCCACAATAAAAGTGCCTGGTAGACAATGATGACAGCTGGGGTTTAAGAGATGAAGGAGTGTGTATTTGGGTCAGTGAAAATATGGTAACTGACCTTGAATCAGATACACAAAAATGTGCCGTGATTCTAAGAAGCGTATGAGGTCTTAATGATGCCCCCAAACTATCTAGGAGTGGTTGACATGGAAGCCGAGGCATCCCTCTAACCCAGCCCTGAGAAATCAGTTCCTCTTCACCAGGAAAGGCCAAAATACCTCCCGCTGGGCTCTGTCACTCCCGAGACCCAGTCTAATTCGTCATAACTTCCCCCACAATTCCTCCTAACCGACCAGAGAAACAGGACACGTTTGTGTTCATAAAATCCTCTTGACTGGGAAATTGCCTTGATGACACCAAAGCCTGTAGCTGGTTGTTTGTACGAGACAAGGAGATGCTGATGAATCTGTTGGAAATTAGTTGTTTCCTTAGCAACCTCAGAAGGAGGCAGGAGTTCCCTGTTTCTCCTGGTGAGAGAAAGATGTCCCCTTTCTGGAAATCCTTGGGCAGGTAAGTCCTCTCATCTCTGGCCCCTTCCTTCTGTGCACTGAAGGTAGCTGGCCTCGCCAGGGAGCCTTGGTTGACCAAGGTGTGAGCAAATGGGAGGAAGCACCTGGACTGGGAGCAGGCCTTCAGAGGATGGCCTTATCCTCTGGGTATCTGGGACTAGTTCTTCCTCCGAGGGCCACCAGGCAGGGACATTCTTGGGAACCCGTGACCAGGCCTCACATCTGAACTGCTCTCTGTGATGCTGACAGGCCTGACAGAGCCGGTCGCCATGTTACAACACTCACGTTACAGTAAGTGTTCCAGCCTTTCCCCATGAGTACGAGTCATCTGATGCTGCAGGTTGCCCGTAAAATCACACCAACTTTCTTCACTGGGGCTTCCCAGGTGGCGCTAGTGGTCAAGAACCTGCCTGCTAATGCAGGAGATGCAAGAGACCTGGGTTCGATCTCTGGGTCGGAAAGACCCCCTGAAATAGGAAATGGCACCCCACTCCAGTATTCTTGCCTGGAGAATCCCATGGATAGAGGAACCTGGCGGGCTACAGTCCATGGGGCCGCAAAGAGTTGGACACAACCGAGCAAGTTTCTTTAGTATGTGAGATATTTATAGTTTGAAGATGCATTTGTCTGCTCTCTCTCTCCCCTCAGTGAGATCCTCAGGCTCTTCCTTTCAGGTTATACTGCCACAACATGATTCGGATGTTTCCAGAATTTAGGATCAGAATCCTAAGTGTCTTTGGACCGCCATATTGTACTCCAAGCCCTGGTACCACCTTGGGAGTTAAACGGAGCCAACATCCTAGTGAGGTGCTGCTCAGCTGACCCTCTTGCTCTAGAGTGTTCTGCCGCCTTTCAGGTCTCTCTCTACAACTCAGTTTCCCGATTGGTCTTCTCTAAACCCTACAACATGGGCTTTTAAGAGGCAAACACACAACTTTCTCTAGCCTAGCCACTAAAAGACTGTAACTTAACCTGAAACAGGCTGCCTGGGTGGTGTGCGCGTGCACACGCGCACACACACACACACTGTGTGTGTAGGTGACCATCTAAGTGGCCCCATACACTAGGGTCGATTTGCCAGAAAAATTTTCCCATAAGACAAAATATCCTTTCTGCAGAAAGACAGCAAGTTTGGGTCAAAGCCTGCTACCACAGGCCAGCGGATTCATAACTAGTCCTAAGGTCACAAGACACACTCCCCGGGCGGAGCTTTTCTCCTGCCCACTCCCTCTAGGGCCCTTACTGGCCTTCACCTTTCAGCCCACGAAGTCCTCCCCAGTATCTCACTGGGTCTCCCAAAGTCCATTCCCTCCAGTTTAGAGATGAGGACACGGGCCTGTTGTATGCCCTGGAGCCCAAGCCACTTCTCAACCTTTTGCATCCACAAGATATTGGGTGGGTGAGGAATTTCTAGGATGTTATAGAGGACTGTCAAAAGATTCTTCTGCTTCCTGTGTCTCGAAGACATGGTGGACAGCTGTGGAATGAAGTCTAACGGGATGGAGGGGTGGCAGGTTCGGAGTACAGGCTACCCTGGCGAGCCTGCAGCAAAACAATGGTGGTTCACAGAGGACCCCTGGCCAGCTGCCTCTGGGTGCAGACACTCTGGGCCACAGGTGCCCAGTGACTGTGGGTGCTGGCCCAACCTCGTGGCCCTAGGTGTCTGCAGGGGACCCCACTATACCCCTAGGTGCCCCTGAGGGCCCAGAGTCCACCCGGCCTCCAGCCTTGTATTGCTCTGCGCCGTGACGCTGTCATAGGGCGCAGCTGTGGAGCTTCTGGCCTGGCTCCACGCGCTTCCAAGTTACCCTGGAGGAGCTGCTTCCGCGAGTGGTACACAGAGTGAAGCCAGAGGGCCTGGGCATCACCTTCAGGCCAGGGCGCTACAGGGAAGGAACAGCGCCCCCAGCGGCGGCCCGCCTCATAACGGCCAGCCCCCCACCCGCCCGCCTCCCCAGGCTGAACTGTCTTAAGTTCCTGCGCAGCCGGTTTCCACTGGTGGGCGTACAGGCTGGAGCAGCCTTCCACACAGAGGATGCCCTCCGGATCCTTTGCACACTTATAAGGAAGGTGGGTGCATTTCCACTTGGCATTTTATAATAGGAGCCCTTGGGAACGTATTATCCAGGGAGGAGTGAAGAGACAGACAATCTGATTTCCTGCCTGTGGAACATTCTACCAACTCACGTTGCATCACTGTGAAACAAAGTGACCACGGTTTTCTATCTCTCTGCGCTGTTTAGTCAGCTTCAGTGTACTCCCTTCAGTATGCGATTTCACAGAATATCTCACAGAGATGAAATTCACTGTGCGATTTCCTAGCATATTTCAAGGAGATGAAATTTTGGTTTCTGTTTTAGAAAAGGTCTCCTTGGTCAGTCAAAATGAATTTCCACAAGGGATGAAGGAGCACATTTGCAAACCACCAAATCAAATTTTTCTGAAGATGGGCCTTAGGGTTTATGCTGTTATTATTATGGACAAGAAAAGCGAGCCAAACACAGATGCCAAGATGTCATACCTGCAGGCCAACCACCAGGTTTTTAAGAAAATTTGTATTGGCATGGAACGTACACTGACCCTCAAGATGCTGGGTCTTTTATTGTGAGGTATAAATTCAGAGGGAACATTTAAAAAAATCTCATATTGTTGCTTCAAGGGAGCAATTATCAGGCCACAAATTTGAAGGTTTCTTTGTTTCATTCCAAGTTTTCAGGAGGTTATTAACACAGCTCTGTCCCTGTGCTTTCATGTTGGGCTGCACAGAGTTTTGGTCTTCCAGTATTTTCCAAACTGGTAAATAATAAAAAGAGGGGCAGTTTGTCCCCGAGGCAACTTCCCTGTGCTGGCTGCTCCTCCATTGTTCCTGAGTCTGTTTTAAGACCCTCCCAAAGAGAGGAGTACTCGATGGTCCTGACAGCTGAGACTTTCAGTAAACCTTTCCCCACAAAAAAACTTCAGGCTCAAAATCTGAAAATCATCTCTTTTGTCACATTTTCTTTCCAAGTTTCTCACGTGTTGCCCTTCCCACCATCATGCCAGCTACACCTTTTGGAAATGGAGCTTCAACTGTATGGATTTCTAAAATCCCTTTGCTGGGCAAAATCTTAGATTTAATGGGCCACAGGGAATACACAACTGTGAGGGCTAGCACAGCTCCATAATCGAGCGTTTCAAAGGTGGAGAAAAACAACTCCAAATATTCACTGGTGAACGTCAGGATTGTTCTTCGAAGGGCTTTGTGACACATAATGGAAAACACTGTAATTACCGTTATTAAATTTAATACCCCAAACAGATGGTGCTCCAGTCCCACCCCCCCCCCCCCCGAAAATGGACTGCTCACCTGATTGGAAACTTATTTCTGAGTCCTTACTTTAAACTCAGTTGCTTAACTTCTGATACACCCAAACAAGAGTTGGTCTGTGTCCCTTACTTTGGAAATCTAACCATAAAATCATTCCTACTTTCTCCAGATTGATACTTAAGGATCAAAAATTACCCATCTTTACTTGAGGAATTACTGTTACACTGAGCCCCAAATTGTCAGGAAATGCTGCTGCTGCTATGTCGCTTCAATCATGTCCGACTCTGCAACCCCATAGACGGCAGCCCACCAGGCTCCCCAGTCTCTGGGACTCTCCAGGCAAGAACACTGGAGTGGGTTGCCATTTCCTTCTCCAATGCATGAAAGTGAAAAGTGAAAGTGAAGTTGTTCATTCGTGTCCGACTCTTAGCGACCCCATGGACTGCAGCCCACCAGGCTTCTCCATCCATGGGATTTTCCAGGCAAAAGTACTGGAGTGGGGTGCCATCGTCAGGAAATGAGGATCTGCTAAATTAAGGTGGTGTTCTAATATCCCCTTGGTTAAAAGGATAGATTCTTGTGGACATTTATCTAGATTTCTCTGAAAAAGATTTGCACAGCCTCCCATCTAACTCTACCTTCCAGTACATTCCTAAGGACCCCTAAAAAGCTTCTGGCTCCAGTCTGTTTTGAGCCTACACCCCAGAACTGCCAGAAGGGCAGAATTCAGCAGCTCAGGTTCAGCTCTAAAAATCCATGATTCCAGTGATGGTAGTGGGGTTTTTTTCCTTAATAAACAACAGGCATACATTGAAGAAATCATTGGAAGCTCTGTTTTAAATCCTTGTTGAAACCACATGATGCAGAAATAAGTCCACCTTACTTTGACTTTGAAAATATTTTATTTGAATAGTAAATAGTTATACAGTTGAAACAGTTCTATTGAAGCTTTCTATAAATAGCTAACAATTAAGAAAATAATGTATGTAGAAAAGAGATTGCATTTAAAAGTAAGAGCTGTCGGTTGTACCAGGGCCCCAGGGGGGAGGGGCTCCAAGCAGAATAAAATGGTAGGTTGTCTGTAATTAGCTCAGATAGGTATAAAAGTTAAAACTTTTAACAGATCCCTTTAGAAAAAGGCTCTCTTCTAAAATGCACAGTGAAATGTCAAGAGTGGCGGGGGGAGGGGGGGAAGTGCACCAAAAAAATATGCAATCAAATAATATCATAATCTTCATAATTAATATAAATAAATAAAGAATAAATAACAATTACTCATAAATCAACATATACATTTAGAGGGAACTCATATAGTCCTACCTCAACAAAGATGATCAAACTGAAAAGACTTTTGTGAAACACTGAGGCAGTTTCTACAGCATCTTCTGAAAATTCCCAACCCTCCCCCCTAAAAACAATCCCAAACAGACAACGTTCAAGGCATTTGTGGCTAGACTAAAGAAAACTCTTTTTTTTAAGCAATTTGATTTGTTCACATACAAAAAGGTAAAGCCAGACTCCAGCAGTTCACAAGCCATAATAAAGCTAATCATGTGGGGAGTTCAATTTACAGCCTGTGAAATATAAAGGCATTTATTCCTCAAGATTCACCCAAAACAACCCGTAGGCTACATACATAGAGAGCAGAGATTGGTAGGCGAGAGCAAACCGCATTTCTAGACCATGAACACAGCGAATACTAGCAAGAAAAACATCTCCCCTCCAAGGGGAGGCTTCCAACCACGAGACAAACGCGTACAGCTTTTCTCCCTTGTACAAAAAGAGATTGGCTCCTGTTGCGCCATGGTGGGGGGAAGAAGGGGACACAACGCAAAGGGGAGGGGTGTCCAAAAGGAGTCACAACGAGAGGATGGGGTTACCGTCACGCCACACCGAGAGAAGCGGAGACCACACTTTCACCGGGGGTGGGCGTCCCCGGCGCGGGCGCGGTGTCGGAGCGCGCTCTCTCCGTGGGTCTCCAAGCGAAGGCACGGTTCGGGGGGCCGGGGTGGAGGGCGCGCTCTAGCAGGCCGGACGCACGGGCACCTGCAGGAGGATCACCTGTCTGTTCTCGGACGGGTGGCACTTGTTGATGTGCCTCGTGAGGCCGGGCGAGCTGTAGAAGGTGGCCGGGCAGTACTTGCAGGGGAACACCTGGGCGGCGTGCAGCAGGCGCAGGTGGCGCTCCTGGGCGCCCTTGCTGGGGAACGTCTCCCCGCACACCGGGCACAGGTGGCATTCGGAGGACGCACTCAGGCCCAGCACGCCGGCCGCCTCGCCGTCGCCGGCCGCCTCCTGGGGCACCTTCTCGTCGGGCCCGGGGTACAAGGCCAGTAGGTCCTCGGCCGGGGGCGCCGGCGGCGGCGCGCCCTTGGCCTGCAGCGCCTGGTGGTGCGCCAGCAGGTGCTTGCGCAGATAGGCCTGGCGGCGGAACTTCTTGGCGCAGTGGTGGCACTCGTAGAGCCCGTCCTCGGAGCCCGATTCGGACACGCCGCCCGGGCTCGGCGTGTCGCGGTCGCTGCTACCGCCGCCCGTCACCTCCCGCGCCTCCGCCCGGGCAGGAGTTTCGGGCTCGCACGCGCGGGCGGCGGCGGGCGCAGGCCGCGGTTTGTGCCAGCGGCGATGCGAGGCCAGGTTGGCCGGGCAGCTGAAGACCTTGGCGCACTCGGGGCAGCGGTACTCCACGCGCACGATCCGCGAGCACTTGTGCTGTGCCAGCGCGAAGGGGTCGGCGTACTCCTCTTTGCAGAGCTGGCAGATGAACTCGCCCAGCGGCCGCGCCGCACCCCCCGCGCGGCCTCGCGGCGCCTCCACCGGACCCTCCTTGATCTTGAGCCCCAGCACGGGCGACGTGGTCACCTCGTCCTCGAAGTGCAGCTTGCGGATGGCTTTGGGCTTCTTGGAACCCGGGGCCTTGGCTACCTTGGCGGGCGGCTCTGCGGCGGCGGCGGCCGCGGCGGAGGCTGGGGGCGAAGGCCGCTTTCCCGGGGGCCGCAAGGCGGCGGCGGGGGGCAGTGGGGGACCAGGCCCCGGGCCGCGAGCCGCCTCGGCTCCTGCCGAGAAAGCCGTGCCCATCTTGAGCTCGGCGGGCGCGAAGAGCAGCGGGTCGCCGCTGCAGGTGCCACCACCTCCGGCGCCGTTGGCCCCGCCGCCGCCGCCGCCGCCACCCACGAGCAGCGCGGCGGGCGTGGGGAAGGACTCAGCCGAGACGGGCGAGCCGAGGTTGAAGCTGCGCTCGAAGTACTTGTGCTTTTCGTGCTCGCGGCTCACGGGCCGCGTGGGGCTGTAGAGCGGCGCGGGGTGCGCGGCCTCGGGGTTGCCGAAGTGCGCGGCCCGCAGCCCTGGCGGGGGTGGCGGCGGGCCCGGCGCGCAGGCGAGCGCGGCGGCGAGCGCCGCATGGGCGCGCTCGGTCGGCGGCGGCGGCTGCAGCGGGCCCGGCCCCGGCCCCGGGCCGGGCGCCGGGGGCGAGGCGCGGGCGCCCCCGCAGCCCGGCAAGAGCAGCAGCGCCCGATCGCCGTCCTCGCCGCCGCGGATCCGGTAGGATACCGGCGTGGACTTCTTGCTGCGCTTCACCAGGAAGCCGCGGGGCATGTTGGCGCGGCGCGAGGGTGAGGGCGAGGGCCTGGCTCGGTCCCACCTCCGCGCTCGGCCCCGGCGGCCCTCAGTGTCCCCGGCGCATGGCCCGGGCGCGGCGGCGGCGGCGGGACTCGCGTGGCGCCGGCGGCAGTTCGGCCCGCCTCTGCGCCCTGCACGCGCGTCCCTGTCCCCGGGCCCGGGAGCCGCTCCCTTTTAACTGGGGGAGGGGGCCATTGTTCTCGCCTCCCGCTTCCCCCGGAGCCAATCAGCGCGCCCGGAGCTCCTCCACCCGGTCGGGTGGGAGGGCGACGCGGCGGCCAAAAGGGGCCCGGGACTCGGGGGTCGCCCGGTAGGTGCGGCAGATGTACCTGAGGGCGCAAGGCCCCCGCGCGCGCCTCTCTGCCGCCCCGCCCGGCGCCGCCGCCCCGCCCGGCCCCGGCACACGCCCGGCCCCGCCTCCCTTCACGGTCTGCTGCTCCTCTATGCGGAGGCGCACGTGCCTGGGCTTTGTGTCTCTCCTCCGGGGGGCTCGGAGCCGCCAAATGGGCCCGTCCATCAGCACGACAATGCTGCCCCCCCCCCCCCCGAGCGGGGATTACCCGCGGGTCGCGAGCAAAATAGCAACAAAGGAGAAGAATGGCCCCAAATATGTCAGGAGGGTTCAATCCGCGAGCCGGAGCGGAGGGGGAAGTTGTGCACGCTGATTGGGTAGGGGCGGCGGTTGGCAGGGGCGGGGGAGATCCGAGCGCGGCTGCTGGGGCGGGAGAGGGGTTGGGGGAGGCGCAGGAACTCCTCCTGGTATTGGGAAATAATCGGGAATCAAAAATAGCTGCCAAGCAGGAGTCTCCCAGAACCTCGCCCGGACCTGGGACTGATGGGCCGCGGGGACCCAGGATTTAAGCGGAAACGGGACCCTGGAGTTTCAAGTTTGGGTGGAGGGTCTGGCCTGCTAGCTGCAGCCGAGGGCGATGTCCGCAGCCGCCTCGCGCCCAAGGGCCTCAGGAAGGTTTCTCTCGAGTTTGAGAAACAGTTGGCACTGCACTTCTTCAATTGCCTGCAGACACAGCGCTGGATGGGGGAAGGAGCAGGCTGGGTTCCAAGAAAACCTTGAATTTCTGAACTTTTTTGTTGTTGTTTTAAGTTCCCGGAGGCTCCGGGATTGGCATCGTTGGAACGGTCCAGTCCAGGCCACTCGGAACCTCCGCGTCGCCCAGGGCTGGGTCGATTCGAGTGGCGTTGGCCACAGCCCGAAACGCGCGGCCAGCCGCGTGCGCCCTAGTGAAGTTGGTTTCCGCTCTTCTTGCGCGGCCTCATGCATTTTCATTCGGAGCGGGCATTTTGTCTGCTGGTTGACATCAGATGCTAAATCAAGGGCTCCAATCAAGGCGCAGCGGAATAAAGGGGCCGCCTGTCTGGGCGCGGGGCCCCCCGGAGCCGTGCCCCCTTCACCTTTGTGAAGGAAATTAACCTCCCGCTATTGAGCGCCGGTCTCGGCCAATCTGGACTCAAAAGAGGCGCGTGCTGCCGGCCGGGGGGGAGAGGGGGGCAATCTGTCCTCTGAGGCAGGCTGTGGCCTAGGAGAGGACCGACCGCCTCCGCCCCCCCACCTCCCCCACCCTTCCAACCGAGCCACCAGGAAAAAACAACAGTGAAAATCTACCCCCCACCCCCACCACGCCGTTCCTCCAAGCTCTTCCCAGCCCCAGCCCTAACCCAGCCCTAAGGAAACACAAAAGCAGAATCTCCGGGAGTGGAGGGGTCAGAACCCCAAGAGTGGGTACTGGCCCTGATCGCCCATCACTAGGGAACAAATTGCCAAGCCACATAAAATGTCATATGTTGTGAAGAAAATGTCACTTTATTGAAAGAAAAGGAAATGGGCACTTTTCTGCAAAGCTCTGTACACTCAGATTTTGCTGAATTTTGCTTACGTTTGATTCCACTGAAGGTATTTAATTGTTTTGGATTTTCCCTCTGAAAATACCCTGGCGTGGAAATGAAAGATTTTTTTTTCTTTGAGTCCACATGAGTAATAGTTGTAATGGGGACAGTTGTTAGATTTAGTTAATCAAGGGGTTAATCAAGTTGATTAATCAAGGGGAAAATATTTGGTGGTTTTGTGTTTGTGATTTAAAAAAAAAAAACTTATACACTGAGAATATAATGCAATATATTTTGAAAGCTTTCACCCTCATTTAAAAAAATGCTAACTACGATGAAAGTAATCCTGAAAAAAGTTAGAAATTCTAAAATGATTATTTAAAATGTATGTTTCAGTCTAAAAGTAACTGATGTTATTTCTTTGCTCTTTTGAGTGCTGATTAATACTGCTGATGAAATTAGAAGTGGGAAAGGGATTCCGGGACAGCTCTGGCCAATTTTATTTTCTAATCACGAATCCCATCTGGATTGTCCAATAATAGGGCGGGGGCCCTGCCCGCCGGCATCCCCTACTGATGGCCGCGTATTTGGTCTTGCATGTGTAACCCTCCTTTCATTCAACAGATAACAGGGAGAGTTAGTCACCTTGAGAATCCTTTAAAAAATAACAACACCCATAATTGTGAAGAGGGCGGGGGTGTGCGTGTGTGCAAAAACAAAACAAAACCCCTGTCTGAATGCAGCGAATTCAACAGGGCTCTGAATTAAGCTAAGAGAATCTATTGAACACTACTGAAATACTGAGATTCAATGGATCTGTTTCTTTTTCTTTATTTGTGGTTTCTAGTCTTGCCAGAGAAAATGAAATCTGCTTTCAGACATGTATAGTCAAAACAAATGTAAACTTGAAAGGTCCGAGTATTAGAAACTAATTTCACAACCCAGGGCTGGGAAAGAACTAGGTTTCGCTCACGGCACACACTAGCACCGTCCAAGGACTTGCACCTCGCACCCGGTCTTGGGTTTCTGTCTTCTTCTCCGTGATTTTATTTCTCAGAATCTGCGCGCCCGCGGGCAGGTGGCCAGTGAGTCGAGATATTTGCCTTCCTTTTGGAAGAGGAAAGCGCCACCACGCTGCGCTGAGGCGGTGGGCCTCTGAGCACTGCGATTCCGGATAGGGGCCGTGTGGAGCTGGGTTGGGGACCCACTGAGTGCTGACCTGCCCCTTCCAGGGGAGTTCCACGGGGGAAGGCAAGAAGAGGGATCCCAGGCAGGGTACTGTCCTTCCTAAGCCCCAAGCGACTCCCTTCCTGTGGGGTCCTGGCCAGCGCTGAGGAAAAACCCGGAGGCCTCTTCGCCTCTCTTCTTGAGGGGGTGAGTGCTTCCTCTGACCGCTGCAGAGCTGGAGGCCACGGCTGCTCCGACTCTCCTGTCCTGGAGCCCTAGGTTGCCGTCGGGGAAGGCGCTGGGATTCACTGTGACCAGGAGTTAGCCCCAGGGAGTTGCTAGAAGCCCAAAGCTTGGAGCCAAGCGCTAAAGCGGGGAATTTCGGCCCAGGAATTGCCCCTTGGGATGTTTCTGGGTTCATGCAGCCCCTAAGAGGCCAGAAAGGAAGTCTGTCTCCGGGGTGTGTTTGGAGACGCCCTGGAGGCGTGAAAGGGAAGCGATCAGCGCCCCCAGCGCCATCCCGGGTCGGCTGCGGACATCTCTGCCTGATTTGCAGAGCCCTCCAGGTCCGCGAGCCACGGCCCGACCTGGATCGCGTGTTCCCGCTGCAGAGCCAGCCGTCAAGTCCCGGAGGGACCAGCGCCCCCCGGTGCGCCGCGCTCGCCGGCCGGAGCCGGAGACTCTTTGTATTTGCAGGAATGAGGGGCAGGCGTGTTGGGCCCCCGGGGCACGCGAGAGCCACGCGCAGCCCGCCGCCGCCCAGCCCAGCCCGCTCCGGCCTCCGGGCACCTTCCGGGGGCCCCCCGCCCGCCGGCCGTCGCCTTTGTTCGGCACATTAGCATAAAGCTGCCACGGATCTCCCGTTTAAATAATTCCACACAAAAGGAGAGCGCATGAAAGAGGGCGGACGAGGGCGAAGCCGCGAGGCTGCGCCGTCCGCCGGGCTCGGGGAGGGACCGCGCTCCGGCAGTTCCCTCCCCTCGAGTTTCAAGTGCCCCCGGCAATCTGCCGCGCGCCCATTATTCGCCCGGGGCCCACGGGGTGGTGGTCGGCCGCCCCTTTCATCCTGCCGAGTGTGCCGTCGGGCCACCGCGGGCTCCCTTGAAGTGCCCTCGGGGGCTGTTTGTTTTCGCCTCGGGTGGGACTGTCACGGCCGGGAGGGAGGGGGGCGGCGGGCTGGACGGGCCCCGGGCTGGGCGACTTGGAAGGGTGATGGTACCCAAGGCGGGCGCAGCGACGCCCAGAAGTGTGGGAAAGTCAGACGGAGAGGACGAGGCCGGGGAGAGCTGGGAGGGCAGCGAGTGCGGGGCGCTCAGGGGCGGCTTCCCCCATCTTCCCCGATGAGGGGCAGCCTGGCTCCCCTGACTCGGACAAGGCGGCGACAAAGCTCCAGCAAAACCGACCAGAAAGGCCCGGCGACTCCGACAGTCCCCTGTCCTCGCCCGCCCCGGGGTGGGGACGGAGGGACAGCCAGGCGCCTGGGGGCTGCAGGGGCGGACCGTCCGTATGGGCTTCGGGGCCCCTGTTTCTGCTTCGGCTCTTGGGTTGGGGGTCCGCGTTCCTCCTCTGCCCTCCTCGGGCCTCCTTCTCGCCCCCGCCTCCTTCCCTGGCGCCCCCTTCTCTTTCTTCCCAGCCCCTCTCTGCCCACCTCGTCCCACCTCTCCTCTCTTCGCCTCCACCCCACGCCACGCCACCCCACCCCTTCTCTCTGCTCCGCGGAGTCTCGCCCACCTCTGACCCTCTCCCCCTCGGATAGTCCCTGTCTTTTCTCTTCCTGGTCTCCCTCCCGGCCTCCCCTCCCATCTCTCTCCGTCCACCCCTCTCTTCGGTGCCCCCCCTCCCCCCCTCCCCCCCCTTTCTCTCCTCCCGCTCCTCACCCTCTCTGGCTCTCCACCCCCCACCCCTCCCCGCAGGCCAACGTGTGTTATTTTATTTGTCTAGAGAGAGCCTATTTGTTCAGTGATGTGTGGCCTCCTGGCCGCCTGCTTTAATGGGGGACGCGGAGGCTGGTTTCTGCGAGTATTAGCATACAGCTGCCGCTCCGCCGGGCCGGCTCGCACTGTATCCCAGCCTTATCATCACCTCTTCTCTCAACCAGAAAACAATCAACAGCTCCTTGCACACGGCGACTTTCGAGGCCCTCGCCCTGCTCCTTGGCTAACACTCAGCCGGTGCACCCGCGCTGGCGCGCGTGCACACACACACACACACACACCCTCTTCTTCTGAGGGTAAATACTGATTGCCTGGCTTTACATTTTCTCCTCCGTACAAGGTTCCCTTTCCTCTCCCATATCATCTTCTATTTTTCTTTCTCCTTGGGATATTTGGGTAGCATCTCAGGAGCCACTTTGGGGAAGGAGGTGGCCGCGAGCTAGTAGAAACTGACACGTGTCACAAAATTATTAAAAGCATCGTGAGGCATGGTTGTTCCTGCGATATGGGGAGAATACAACGTAGGAAATGTAACTTTGGTGTTTTCTTGTCCATATTCTTTGTCCAAAACTAGAATTACGAGATTGGGTAGGCTTAGAGCTCAAGACTCCCTGCTAAGCAGCACAAGCTGAACCGTATGGGGACTTCTCGATTGAATCTCTATGGAAGCTCTGCCAGGGTTAGATTTAGATTTAGAGAATTCTAAAGATTTAGAGAAGTCCAAATACTTGGTGTATCTGGAACCCTTTCTTTTGCCAGGATTTATCATCATTTAAGAATAAATATCTTTATTCTCCTGAAATCCTTAAAACAGCCAGTTTCAAGTTATGATCAACAAGTCTTGGGTTCATCTCCTGTTCTAAAACAAGCTGTTCCTTAGTCATAAAAATGCTTGTCTGCACACATATGCTAAAATTCCTACCTCAATTCAGGAAATTACTTTCTGAATATAGGACAGTGATTAGTAATTTCATCCCATACACTTTGTAGACTAAATTATATTCATTTTCAGACCTGCCATGATACTTATAGGTGCCCAAGATTACTTTTTAAAAGGCAGCAGAGAAAAACTTAACCATAAAATTATGCACGGTTTGATATTAAGGTTGCCACTGTCGTATAGGGTCACTTTTATGTGACTAGAAGCTTTTTAATGGTAATACTTGGTCACAGAAATCATCACCAGTTATCCTCTACTGTTCTGTTCATCTCCACCCAAGGTCCCAGGGCCTGTCACAGAAACTCACTCCAATTTGCTGATGTCTTTGATCCAGGGCCTCTCAGAGGAAGGGGAAGGAGGGGAAAGAGAGAGTTTCTTGAGCTAACTCATTCACAGGCCCTGAAACACGGTTCCATGTGTGTTGGGCTTGCAGTTTGAAGAGGGGACTAGTATTGACTGTTCCCCATATGAATAGCACAGTTTATACCATATGGTGGGCACTGGGCCCCCCACCCCTGCCCTTGTGTAAAACATATTTGTGCAGGAATTAATGGAGTTTGTTGCTTGCTTTTGCCTGCTTTAGAAAAATCAGAGCCTGGTGTTCCAGAACCATTTTATTTTTTGAGAGGTATTATTTTATTAATGGGGGATAATTCTGTAATGACTTACCCTCCAAGTGGCTGTGCCCTCCAAGTAGCTGTGTAGTCATTACAATTGCTCCAACTTTTGCTAAATGTTAACATAAATACAAACAAACAAACAAAAAAAGAATGAAAACTGAAAGCCAGTTTTAACCTCTGCTGGTCAAAAATTCAGACACAAATGATATCACACTATCTGCTTAAAAGATATCCAAATAAATGAAATGTCTTACCTGTTGTTCCTGAATCCATGTGTTTTCTGGAAGGCATTTAATGTGCTTTATTTACAAGAAAGTGGGCTACTGACCCACATTACAGGTGACGGGTACCAGAGGGCCCCAGTGCCAAGCAACAGTACTGAGAGTCAAAGGAAATGACCCAGATTAACTTCCCACTACCGTTTTTTAATCTAAAACGTGCCCGTGAACCTGGGTTGATCTGCCAGTTTTTTCAGTGCATTTATGCACCTAATCTGCAACAGGAAGTAGAAATGTAATATACAGGTCGTGAGAGCAGGCCCCTCATTTCAAAACTCCCTGTAAGCTTGTCTATGCAACCAGTCCTGATGTTGGATTATAGAGATAATTTCGCCGCGTCTGTATTCCTAATTTTCCATCCTGAGTATACGATTTTCTTTTATCACCCACGTGACCAGGTAAACATGTAAAGGACTAACAGCATTGGTGGCAGGGCTTTTCAGGAAATAAAACAGAAACATGCCCAAGGTTTTATTTAAAAAAAAACACACAACAGTTTTGCACACTAACGGTCTCATTTTATTGCTAAACTGGGTTATTCTGGCCAGGAACACGCCTGGTGTGGGTAAAGCCTCTCCGTGCCCCAGAACCGAGTCGCACCGCCGTGCGCCACCTACTGGGACGATAGGAAACTACAGGCATCTAGTGGCCGCAGAAAAGGATGGTGCCCGGCGGTCCAGCCAGGTTTCCTGCTTCTATCGAGCACTTCCCGAAACGACACGCGTGGAAACGATCACGTGGAGGCGGTGGCCGCAGCTAAATGATGCCCGGCCACGCGTACATGGGCAGGTGGTAATGATTGTAGTGCAGGTAGTCAAGGATGCTCTTCTCCACCAGAGGCCTGTAGATGGTTTCCTGGAAAACTCTTTTGAGGTAATTCCTGGGCTTCTCTGGCAGGTTGATTTCCTCATCTTCGATCTGACGGGCTAACTCTTCCATAGAAGGAAGGTTTTCATCCTGGAAAATAGAGTGAGATGGCAGATACTGATATTACTTGGGCTGAGTGCCACAATATTGTTTTTTTTCCCCCTAGGTTAAAAAAAAAATAAACTGTGGCAACACACACATAGCATAAAATTCACCACTTTATTTTTAAGTGTCCGACTTAAAGGTAAAAAGGACCTTCATGTCGTCATGCAGCCATCAGCACCGTCCATCTCTGCGTGGTATGTGCGTGTGAAGTGGCTTCAGTCGTGTCCGACTCTGTGTGACCCCATGGACTGAAGCCCTCCAGGCTCCTGTGTCCATGGGACTCTCCAGGCAAGAATACTGGTGGGTTGCCCTGCCCTCCTCCAGGGGATATTCCCCAGCTAGGGACTGAACCCGCATCTCCTATAGCTCCTGCATTGGCAGGCAGGTTTTTTTTGGTTTTGTTTTTGTTTCTACCACTAGCGCCACCTGGGAAGCCCTAGAATAACCAAGTTAGCTCTAGTTTACCAGAGTGGGTAGCCATTCCCTTCTCATTCTCCCAAGTTGTCACTACTAACCATTTACTGCCCATCCCAGGGGCTTTTGTTGAGGCATGCAAACTCTTAGCTGCGGCATGTGGGATCTAGATCCCTGACCAGGGATCAAACCCAGGCCCCCTATATTGTGAACACGGAGTCTTAGCCACTGGACCACCAAGGAAGTCTCCACCCTTCTGCTTTCTCTATGATTTGACTTTAGACATTTCATGTAAATGGAATCAAACACTAGTTCTCTTTTTGTGACTGGCTTAGTTCACATACCATAATGTCTTAGAGTTCAGCAAGCATAGTAATTTTAAGCTCTTAATTTCCAGATAAAAATAATCTGTAGATCAGGCTTGTTTTAAAAATAAGAAAGGTGGTGATTAAACATTTTTAGTTGAAAACTCCTAGATGGTTTACTTTACAGTCCCCAAGCAATGGGATTTTTAAAACCTATACTAAATTCTTAGTAAAGGCAAATTTCATTGCTATCTTTAAAGGTGTGGGGCTCAGAGAGAATAAAGTTATTTGCACTTGAAAATCACACACTGTGCACATTTATAACATAGTAGAGATTTCCCCAACATTTTATTATAAAAGGATTCAGACATAGAGGCAAGTTGACAGAGTGATGAACTTGGCACTCAGATACACACTATCTGGTTTCTATGGTTACCTTACTTGCTTCATCACCTATCTGCCTATCTATTGTTGAATAAAGCACTTCATTCATAAAATAAAAATAACTTTAAAAGGGACTTCTCTGGCAATTCAGTGGTTAAGACTCAGGGCTTCCAATGCAGGGGGCATGGGTTCGATCCCTGGCAGGGGACTAAGATCCCACATACTGTGTGGGCAGTAAAGCCAAAATAAAAAGCACTTCACTGAGATTTGAGCTGTGTGCTTTCTGAACACTCCAGTAATTGAAAATTACCCTTAAAGAAGATGGACTTTGATGATGTCTTTATTTGACCTTCCAATAATTCTTTTTTATTTTTAACAGCAAAAAAAAAAGTGGATAACTTGCAAAGTTCTATTGGATCATTAATTTATCAATAGTAAGAACTTGTAGGTAGAAAAATAGATTCAAACTATATGGAGAAATACAGTAATTATCACTTAGTTATATAAGTGAGACACTGCCAGGTGTGGGGATTATACATATATCACTTGAAAGAACCATCTGTGGGAGGCCAGGACCCCAAATCAGATCAACAAAGATGGGAGAGAGAAAGAATGGCAAGTGATGCCCAGAAGTAAATATTAGAGGCACTGAGACATTTGAGTGCCCAAGCATGTAGAGCTGAGGTTGGCTCTTTTTCCTTAATTTTCCAGATAGATTGTATCAAATATAACGAATATACAAAAATTAGAGGAGACTTGGGGCTCATGCTGTAGGATGCTGTTCTAACTTTGGGGTGAAAAAGTGAAGTCAAGTGAAAGTTGCTCAGTCGTGTCCAACTCTTTGCGACCCCATGGACTATAAAGTCCATGGAATTCTCCAGGCCAGAATACTGGAGTGGGTAGCCTTTCCCTTCTCCAGGGCATCTTCCCAACCCAGGAATTGAACGAGGGTCTCCTGAATTGCAGGTGGATTCTTTACCAACTGAGCTACCAGGGAAGCCCAACATTGGGGTAATGGTGTAAAGTCACAAAATAGAACTCTGAAATTTATGGAGGACAAATACCGCTCTAGATTGTAAACTAATTTTTTGTGCATTTGCCTCTCCTGTGTGCCCTTTCTCAGGGTGGCTATCTACCCCCCACAACAGGTTCCTCTGTGAGCAGCTCACCTCACAGTGCCCCCCAGACAACACATGATCTCCCGTGTCTGGCTCCTTTCAGTTAACTCCGTGTTTTGAGGTTTATCCACTTGTTAGAATGTATCAGCACTTCATTTCTTTTATGGCAGAGTACCTTCCCTGGTACAGTGAGACCACGTTTGTTTATCCACAGGTCCCGTGGTGGACATCTGGGTTCTTTCTTCCATCTTGTAATTCTGAATAGTGATGCCATGAACATTCATATATAAGTATTCGTTTGAATAGTGATTTTCAGTTCTTTGGGGGTATATACCTAGGAGTGCAATGGCTAGGTCATATAGTAATTCTGTTTATAAGTTTTTAGGAGCCATCAAACCATTTTTTTCATAGCAATTGCATAATATTTTTACATTCCCACCAGCAATGTGTGAGAGTTTCAATTTTCCCACATCCTTGCCAACACTCATTATTCCTTTTTTTTTTTTTTAAGTGTAGCCATCCTAGTAGATGTGAAGTGATCTCACTGTGACCCTGGTTTTTGTATTTCCCTAATGATTAACAATGTTAACATCTTTTCATGTAAATGGGTTTACTTTGGCTCTTAATTTTACTCCGTTGATCTCTATGTCTATTCTTATATAAGTACCATACTGTCTTGGTTACCACTGATTTGTATTAAGTTTTGAAATTGCAAAGTGTGTGTCCATCAACTTTTTAAAAGTTTCTCAAATTTAATTTGGAGTCTTTTGCATTTCCATATGAATTTTAGGATTGGCCTTTCCATTTCTAAAAAAAGAAATGAGGATTTTTATAGGCTTGTACACAATCTGTAGGTCGCTTTGCATAGTAGTCCTATCTTAACAATCTTTTTAAACTTTTAAACTTGGCACTTTGGTGTTTAAAATTTTTACTTTATATTGGAGTGTAGTTGATTTACAATGCTGTGTTAGTTTCAGGTGTACAGCAAAGTGAATCAGTTTGAGATATATATATATATATAGATATATATATATTCTTTTTCAGATTCTTTTCTCATTTTGGTTTTTGTTGTTTAGTCGCTAAGTCATGTCTGACTCTTTTGCGACCCCATGGGCTGTAGCCTGCCAGGCTCCTCTGTCCATGGGATTTCCAGGCAAGAATACTGGAGTGGGTTGCCATTTCCTTCTCCAGGGAGTCTTCCTGACCCAGGGACAGAACTACCGTCTCCTGCACTGGCAGCCTACACCCTGGGGACCCACGAGGAGCTGACACAGAGACACAGGACCTGCTCATTTAGGCAGTCAGACCACTCAGCCAAGCCCCAGCCCTTGTCTGAGGAAACCAACAAAGCATCTAGAATGGATACTTGACCGAACACGTAAATTCCCCACAACTCTGGTAAGGACTACAGGTGTTGGAAAAAAATAAAGTTTCATAAATATTTTACTATTTACATGGCAGAGTCAGATTTCTTGCCAAGTACAGAGTCTGTGCGGTGTGCAGCCTCACCTGCAGTTAATCGTGAATTGCTTGGAGAAAGAAGTTTCAGTTTTAAAAGGAGAGTGTTTAGGGACTTCCCTGACTCTCTTCTTCTGCTGCTGCTGCTGCTAAGTCGCTTCAGTCGTGTCCGACTCTGTGCGACCCCATGGACTGCAGCCCACCAGGCTTCTCCGTCCCTGGGATTCTCCAGGCAAGAACACTGGAGTGGGTTGCCATTTCCTTCTCCAATGCATGAAAGTGGAAAGTGGTTAAGATTCTCTGCTTCCACTGCAGAGCGCATGGGTTTGATCCCTGGTCGGGGAACTAAGATCCCATATGCCACACAACACGGCCAAAGTGAATTTTAAAAAAAGACACCAACATTTGCAAAAAACTAAGTAAGTAAATAAAAAATAAGAGGAGTGCATCTGGACACCCGTTGACTTCCCTTGACACCTTCAGAACACATGTGCACACAAATAGTTAACAGTCAGCTGGCAGATGTGGACAGAAACCATAGGAGCGTAGACTTCATGCTCGGGGACCAGGAGGAACAGCCCACTACCTGCTTTCAGCCCTCACTGTCAGCTGATAATGAAAGTACAGGTACTTGTAAAAGAGGAAAAGAAATCTGCCTCGTATCAGAGATTTGAATAACCCACTTGCCCTGAAATATCACCATCTATGTTTACGGACTCCATAGTTTAAGTGAAGGACAGTTGGTTTTCAAAGTGAAACCATAAAGTGAGAATGTAGGGAAAAGTCTAAATGATCAACAGCTTGTAACTCCTAATTTGCAAGGAATAACTCACATATCCGTTAATCACGCTTACCTCCTTGGAGGATAAGATTTGGTGTAACGCTTTCCGGAGATCAATAAAACGATCGTGAAAGAGGGCCATGCACCACGGCTCCGTGAAGTAGCTGGCGAGGGAAGAAAAAGGTTCAGTTAGTTGGAAACCCTCTCATTACCACTAATAAAGTATTTACCTGCTTTTTTTTTGCCTTTATAAATTACAGTTCTGGCTCTTTTGTAATCGTTTGCTCACGAAATGCCTCGCGGAACAGCATGGCCAATCAATTTTGTAAATGGATGTCCCTGATGTAAGGCCGGCTTCCATAATTACATTTAAAGTGGTTTAGTTCAGAGCTGGGGCAAGACCCAGTGAAGAATCCTGATTTTATCAGAATTTAAAAGCCTGAAGACTTGTAAAGAACGGTGTCTCCATTATCTGCCCCCGTTTGAGAAAAACAGATTGCAGGATTAACTGAACTGCTGCATAAACAAATTAAATTTGGGGAGACAATAACACAAATGTTGTTCATCATTAAGGTTTCTGGATTAATAATGACCAGAAAAACAGGCCACCTCGGTGTTGCGACACGGCCTTCGTGCAACTGCACAGATGCCTAATTGAATCTTTCTTCTGAGAGTGGTTCCGCTGGCGGCCCTCTTTGCTAACTTGGCCCTGAAAAACTATCTGGACAAATGCTTTCTTGCATGGGGGACAGCATGGCCATCCTTTATTCACAGGGGATTGTCGCAGGTATGCTGCATTCTTTGGAAGAACCAAGAACCTCTACTGGTATTTGAACTCTTACTTCCTCTTCACTCTCAGTGTCTCGGAATAGGAAACGTCTTCAGGGTCAGGCAGGCCCTCTGGGGTGACCTGGGCTCCCCTGGCATTCCTGGAACAGTTAGTGGACATCAGGTGTGTGCCCAGGGGAAGAGAAATTGGTGCCCACATGCAGATGAGCACGTTCTGGTTTTTTTTGATATTTTAAAAAAATATTTATTTGGCTGCATCGGGACTTGGCTGCTGCATGGGAGAGCTGCATTGCAACACTCGAGAGCTGCGTTGCATCATGTGGGATCTTTTGTTGCAGCGCATGAACTCTCACTCTCTCGTTGAGTCTGCCCCACAGCATGTGGGATCTTAGTTCCCCAACCATGGATCGCACCAGCACCCCCTACATTGCAAGGCGGATTTTAAACCACGGAACCATCAGGGTAGTCCCTGTTATCTGCAACTTGACAATAATTCTTGGGAAGGACATAATGAGCCCAGGGACACCACGGCACTAAAGGACCAGGGCAGTGTCAAGCCCGTGTAGGACCAGCCTGGCTCTCAGCTACACTGCTTGGCACCTATCACCTGTTAGCTTGTCCAGAATATGACCTAATTTCATGCTAACCCACCTACTTTGTGGTTCAGGTCATATATTCATCCCACTATGAATTCCACTAATATTGACTCCATGCCCATTCTGTGCCCAGCACTGTTCTGGGTACTCGGGAAACAGCAGGGACCAACACAAACATCCCTGCCATTGAGGAGCTTATATCCAACCGATAAGTAGGTCCATGTTCAACATGTCAGGGAGAACGGCTTAGGAGGAAACATAAATCAAGTGAGGATGGGAGAAGTCAGAGCAAGGCTCGCTCCTAAGACAGTGACTGAGCCAGCAAAGTCTGAGGGATGGGGAGTGAGCCACCTGGGACTCAGGGGAAAGAACCTTCCAGGACCAGCAGGCGCAAAGGCCAGGAGGCAGGTAGGTGTGTGCCCAGCCCTCAAGGAGGTGGGTGGAGATAAGCAGAGTGGGAGGGGGGCAGGAGCTGAGCTTAGGAAGGTGATGGGCAGGAAGGATGCTCCTGGAGGCAGGGGTCCACTCAGCTGTGCTATGTAATTGATCCACGGCCATCTAGCTCAGTACCTGTGTGCAACAGGCGTCTCACAGATGTTCAAGGAACAAAGGAAGGAACAATGATCGCAGCCCTAGTGGTTAAGAACCCACCTGCCAATGCAGGTTAGACGTAAGAGACGCAGGTTTGATCCCTGAGTCAGGAAGATCACCTGGAGGACAGCACAGCAACCCACTGCAGTACTCTTGCCGAGAGAATCCCACGGACAGAAGAGCCTGGCAAGCTGGTGGCACAGAGTCCGACATGACTGAAGCGACTTGGCACGCAAGTGCAAATTGCACACAGCATGGTATACACTCCACACTGCCTGGCCCTGATGGCTCTTTCATTAATATAAAGTTCTACTCAATAAGTAGGTGGCAAAACTCTGCAAAGTGTTCCAAGATGGGCAGTTGTGCAAAGGAGGGAGCCTCACAGGGACAGGGGGAGAGCTGTGGGTGAGCCCAGGCTCAAAGGGCGGTCAGCCTGAGCCCAGGTGTGCAGAGGGAGGGCCGGGGTTCCAGAGGGCACTCGTACAAACCTGTCAGTGCTGTGACTGACTCAAGACTGCTGAATCCTGAATGAATGGAGTCGATGGAGGTTCTGCCTGGAGCTCTGGACCCCCACAAACTCAGGCCGACATCCAACACCCGTCTGATTCCTGGAGCAAAGGCACTGATGTGGAGCCGGCCACCGGGCAGTTATCAGCTCAACCGGGTGATGCTTTGACACATCTTGGACGGTTGCTTCATGGGCCAAAGCATCAGTGACGCCCAAGTGCGTACACTCAAGCACAGCTTTGCCAGGATGGTCCCTCCCTCTTAGGTCTCATCAGATTCTAGAAAAGCTTCAGGGGATCGTAAACTTGCAAATCTTAAAACTACTATGCATGCGTGCTAAGTCATTTCAGTTGTGTCTGACTCTGTGACCCCCATGGACTGTAACCCACCAGGCTCCTCTGTCCATGGGGTTCTCCAGGCAAGAATACTGGAGTGGGTCGCCATGCTCACCTCCAGGGGATCTTCCTGACCCAGGGATTGAACCCAGGTCTCTTATGTCTCCTGCATTGGCAGGTGGCTTCTTGACCACTTGAGCCATCAGGGAAGCCCCTAAAATGCCTGGGTTAGAATTGAATGGGTGCTTTTAAGTTTGTTGCCACCTTTCCCGCATAGCTGAGATGCCACCTCCTCGCCCCATATGCGTTTCCATGGCAGCATCAGAGTTCCTACCCACTTGGTTTCGGGGTTTGCAGCCACAGCCTTCTGCTGCACAGAGGAAGCTACCTTCCTGGTGTCAGCACAGCTCTATTCCAACTGCCCAGGTGCCGCTCAGGTGCATCCCCATTCAGCACCCTCACCGCCCCAGCCTCTGTGTTACCTCTTGGACTCTTTGTCATTTGCTTCCAAGAGTGGACTCTGGGGAAACCCACTTCTCTTAGAATGAATGCAGCCTTCCACCCAACCCGGGGGCCCTTCATCTAACACCCAGGTCTCCATCACTTCCATCCATAAGGCTGAGCACAGAGGCCTGGGGAGCCTTAACCCTCTGAAAGGGATCAAGCTGGTCTGCATGGAGACTCGGGGGTGGAAGAGGAAGCTGAGGTTCCTGTAGGTTTCCTGCTGCTGCTTTGGAGCTCACGGCCCCTCCAATGGCCTCCAGCAGCAGTGGCACCTGGCAATTCAATGACCGCTATGCTCCTGACAGCCCGGCCAGTGGTTTGCAGACTCAGGAGACCGGACATTGCTGTCCTTTCAGTCTCATACCACTGCCTCCTGGGGTCAAGCACTTGAGGATCTTATCCAGAAGGTGATAATCTCTGCAACCAGCTGTTGGCCGCCTGTGTTCCCAGGGTTCGTCTAGTTTAAAACTAAACCAACCAGCTGTCATCGACAGCTCCTTCTCAGTTTGCAGCTTCAGTGGTGCCACTTACAAGGAGATGACAGAGTGCTAGCGCCCACACTGGGGAGCCGGGCCTCACCACAGAGCGTGTGGGCATGTTGTCTTAACCGTCGTGGCAGGCGGCACCCATCACAGTCACAGGGGAACTAGAGTTCTGGAAAAGCCGCAGCCTACTGCCTTTCCCAACCAACTGTGGGCTGTGGGGCTCCCAGGCATCCTCCCTTCACCCGGGGTGGGGGCTGCAGCTGTGGGCTGGGGGGTGCTGACCGGAGGTGGCAGAGTCAGGGAACTTCCTGGGGGGCCGCATCCAGTTCAGCCTTCTCCCAGCTTCAAAGCTGCGCTCACACTGCCCACTGCTCCATCTGCTGTCTTCTCCCTGCGGGGAGGGTCTCAGGCTCCCTCAAGACACTTCCCACCCCCGCCCTCATGCCTGTGGGCAGCCCCAAGGACCCATATCCACGTCTTCACCTCCTCTGGTGCTATCCACGCTCAAGTCCACACAGACCTCCTCTGTGGAGCTGACTCAGGGCTTGAGGTTTCCACCCACTTCAGTGCATGGAGCACTCCTGATGGTGCAGGAAAGTGCCCCAGGGTGTGTCTTGACCTCTAATGCAAGGTGGGCGGTGTGCCCCATGGTGTCCAGCACAGGCTGGCCCTCGGGGGCACTGAAGGAGCAGGTGAGGACACCTGGGACTGCTTCTCCCCTCACCCCCTCCGTGGAGCGCTTCTGCACTAGAGCAGTGACCCCGTTTAGGGCGGGTGAGAGCGGGGCTTTAGAGAGGCACAGACCCCTGTGGAGTCCTCAAACCAGCCTAGAAATATGGAAGCAGCCTTCGCTCTAAAAATCAGAAAAACTTTGAATTTAACCTCGAAGGATGAGGACGTTGAGTCAAATGAAGATCATCTCCTTTTGATATCAGGATGTTAGAAAGAAGTTTTATTTTATGAACTTGTAAATCTAGTTTCCTCCCCAACTGAATGACTTCTGTGCTTCAGTTTCTTTCCTTCTCTGTAGAAAGGAGAGGGGCTTCTGGAATCCTTGCCAAGGCTGGCTGGAGTCGGGGTACCGTCTGCATTAATGACCCCAAGAGCTATGGATGATTGGCATAATTCTAGGCTTTGGGGAAATGTATACTTCCATGAACAATGTGAATTAAAAAAAAATAGAGGGACTTCCCTGATGGTCCACTGGCTAAGACTCCAAGCTCCCAGTGCAGACGGCCCAGGTTTGATCGCTGGTCAGGGAACCAGATGCCACACACCACAAGTTAATGATCTCACATGCCACAACTAAGACCCCGTGCAGCCAAATAAAAGAAACAATTTTTAAAATTTAAAGAAATAAAATATAGCAACTTCTTTCCCAATTTACAATCAAAAAGGGAAGACTAACAGGACTACTGAGTCACCTTCATAGTTGGTGGCCTCAAAGTCTTCAGGAGACCCAGCTGGGTAAGAGCAGGGCTATACCACGGCTTCTAATTGGCCATGCAGATTGGGGTTCCCACATCACTAAATGCATTTTTAAACATCTGTGAAAAAAAGGTTACACAAATTCTCCAGGGCCCAAACAGGACATGACAGTCTCTGTTCATTTTGCAAATGGTTGTCCTGGTTTATTGGGGGGAGACTTAAATTCTCCATCACTTTTGCAAATGATCCACTTTTTCCCAGAAGGCCCAGGAAAGGTCAGCCCGTGGAACTGAATTAACCATTCTGGTCGATGTGGTCCAATCATTAAGGAATTGATCAGACTTCTCCAGAGCTCAACCTCATCTGGTCATTCAACCTCATGGATCGACAGGGTCACATCAATGGGGTGGGAACCTGGTAACCAGCCCCGCCACTGGCAAGGGGAAAAGACGGACTCAGTGGACTCAGCCCCAAGGCCGGGGCCCTTCACCAGCAGTAGGGAAGGAGAGCTGCAGAAGAACAAGGCCCACCCGGAAATGCCAAACTACATACCACTGCGAAAAGGGAGGGAGCGGGCAGAGAAGAAATACACCTCTCTCTCCAAGATCTACCCCCCTCCTTTTTTTTTTTTTAATGAAAAGCATTCTAATTTTATCTTAGTGTGATAATAGTCAATTTTTGCTTTGGGACCTGATAAGAGGGTTCCCAGCTGCTACTCGCTCACATCCAGAAGTTTATTTGAGCCAGAAACTCGCTTAAGCATTGCCTTTTCTCCTGGGGGGTGGGGGCGCCCGCAGGCCTTCCCAGGAGTGTGATGTTCTCACGGAACATCGCCTGATGTTCTCTAAGGTGCTGTCCCTTTCCTGTGTGGGCGGCACCTTAGACTCAGGGTGGGGACAGATATTCTCCTTCTACAAGGAGGCTGGGGGTGCTGGGGGGGCTGAGGGGGCCCCTTGGCCCTCTCACGGACACTCCACACACAGAAGGAAGGAAGTGCAGACACCCTGGGGGCCAGGTGTGACCTGGAGAAGGGAAGCAGTGGTCCCTGGCCCCAAAGGGCACACACTGAGGTGGATGTGTGGGGGTGTGGGGGTGGGGGGCCGGGGTTGGGGCGGAGGGCCAAGTGAGTCTGCATCCTTCCGGTCACTGCATTTCCACGTCCCCTCCTCTTAGGCAAATGTTTGCCAAACTTCAGCGTCTAGGGAACCCATCAGTTTTCATATAGTCTGAATTATTCATTTTTTCAAAAATGACCCTTGGATTGATTTGCTTTTTTTTAAAACAGAAAGAATGTCCACTGTCTTGTTCTAAGCCATCACACCTGTGAAAGCGTGGGTCTGATATGAACCTTGCACTTCTTGTCTTACTCTTACTGAAGTGATGCCATCTTTAGTCACGTGTGCCTCCTGCCTAAAGCACCTCGCCTGCTACCGGGGACGCTGGTTTTTTCTTACTCGATGGTGGAGGCACCTCATCTGGGGACACAACCTCACAGACACTGTGCTGAATAGTTCCTGTGCACTGTCTCATGTCATTGTGAATCCAGTCCTCTATAGTGGGGCTTGCTGGCCCATTTTACAGGTGAGAAGATAGATTTGGAGAGATTAAGTGACCTAGTGTCACACAGCTAACAGGTGGCCAAACTGCGTCTTAATCATTATTCTGCTTGCTCTGACAGTTCCAGCTCTGAACAACTGCACAATCAAACGTCATTTCCTGAGTCTTTCTAGCAACTTTCTGAATCACCCCAGTTTCCCTAGTACCCCCTGCATTAGGCAGATTAAGTTTGTTTGCAGTTATAAAAATATTCAAATTAATCCTGGCTTTAAAAAGGCATAACTGTAATTTTCTCATATAAAGAAAGTCCAGGTGAGGTGTTAGGGGCTGACATGACGTTTCCTTAGAAATCAGATCACAGCAGAAACCATAGGGTCCTTGACCTCATAGAGCAAAATGGCTGCTGAGTTCCAGTCATCATAGACATGTTCTTGGATGGAAAAAAGGAAAACTGAGGGTCCTTTTTCTTTATTTTAGAAAGCATTCCTAGAAATCTCACATAATACTTCTATTTATATCTTACTGCCCAAAGCTTGGTCAAATGGCTTCCTTGGCTGCAGGAGAGCCTGGGAATCATTGTCATCTATTTTAGGTACAAAATAACACCCTATAAATCAGGATTCTGAAGAGCAAAGAGAGAAAGGATGTCATCTGCTATGATACCCAATAAACTCCACGGCATCTACTTAAAAACCTTGTCTTAACGTTAAATCTATGAAAATTGGGAAAGTGTGTTAAATTGAAGTTCCCAGAATGAGAACATGTCTTTCACTAGATTCAAATCTGTCCCCAAATTAACATTCTGGAAACACACACACACACACAAACACAATTTTCTGTATATGACAGTCACCTCCAAGCCCATGGGAGACCCTGGTGTCTTCCACATCCCCGTCTGGCCCAAGTTGGCTTAAATGCAGAGGAGAGAAGAGAACAATTTGTGTTCCCATTGTGAGGGTGCATTCTGGTCGTTTTTATTCTGCCCATAAAAGAAACTGGATTCGTTCATTTCAATACAATTTTCAAAAAAATAAGAATAGGAACAAATAAGCATTTCCAGTTAGCCGTAGGTTTGCTTGGAAATTAAATTACACGTTTCTGGGGCGGTGGATTTACTCAGGGATGCCATGTATTATAGGACCAGATGCAGCCCATGACACGCTGCGACTAAAAACCCCAAACACTGAAATGGAAGTTTGATGTGACTATTTCCTGTCCGACTTGAGTTTGCCAGAATCACTATCCATAGTTCATTTATTGCTTTGAGGCATATTTAGAAAGATAAGATGAAGGATTTTGAAAGCAAAATAAACTAGTTATTTAACGTGTTAGTTGCTCAGTTGTGTCCGACTCTTTGTGACCCTGTGGACTATAGCCCGCCAGGCTCCTCTGTCCATGGAATTCTCCCGGCATGAATACTGGAGTGGGTTGCCATTCCCTTCTCCAGGGGATCTTCCCAACCCAGGGATCAAACCCAGGTCTTCTGCATTGCAGGCAGATTCTTTACCGTCTGAGCCACCAGGGAAGCCCAGTTATTTGATAATCAGTTCTGTCAACCTGCCTAAGATCTGTATAACAGAAAACCAAGCCTCCCCTGAATATAGTTTGGTTATTGTCAAAATCTGGAACTGGCATCACCAGGTAATGGATGTTTACTCCTCTAAGGAAATATGCCTCTCAGTGCCCTGGCAGTAAAAGCAAAATTCTGTTCTTCTGAATAGCTGGTAAGCAACCTGTCGCTCCCTGCTGATTGGCTCGTGGCTCCACAAAGCGGGTGTTCATCTGGTCACGCAGGTATGCCAGGAACCGGAAGCTGACACTGCCTTTGCCGGACACCCCGAGAGCTGGGCACACCAGGCACACCTGGTGGCAGAGGCGCTGGGAGAGAGGCTGCTGTTTGCTGGAGGTGCCGGCACCTGTGTGATGTGTCTCCTGTGAATGGACACACGTTCGATCCTGAGCCGCGCTGCCAGGAGGCCGTGTTCTCTCTCTCAAGCATGAGTCCAAGAGAATGGAGCCCCAGACACACTGGTCCTGGGTCAGGATCAGTGCCTGGATGGTGCTGAGGATGGAGTGCCGCCTGCTTGCCCCCTCCCCCTATCCCCGCCCCACCACCGCACCGCCCCTGCCCCCGGCCCCGCCTCTGGAGTCTTGGTTTCCAGAAATACTATTCCTACTTGATTCTCTGAAAGACCTGTCTGCTGGCAGTTTGCTCTTTCTGAATCCTGAACACTTAGCCCAGGAAAAACGGCTTCATCTTAGAAAATGGAAAATGTTTCTCTTGGGCATCTTGGCCCTCTCACCACTGATAAACATTTCCCTTCTTGCTTTGTCCTGGAAGAAAGCCCAAGCCAAGTGTGCGCGTTCACTGCTGACACATCTGTGCTGTGGAGGGCGCCGTCTCTCCACCTGGACTCAGCTTTGCATTGCTGACCTGCCTGTACTCACCCATTTACTGCCGACCTTTCTCTTTGTCCCCGCTCTGCCACTTGTTAGCTGATGTCCCCTTGAGCTGGGTTGCTTTAACCTCCCAGCCTCAGTCTTCATAGCTGTAAAATGGGGATACTGATGGTCCTTAGTGCAAAGAATGACTATCAGAATTCTCGGAGACCCTGCAGGAAAGAGGTCTGGCTGTGTGCCTGGCCCAGTGTGGGGAGGGCCCCGTGTGTATTGTGTTCTTCTTTTTTAAAATTTTCATCGGAATATAGTTGTTTAATGTTGTGTCAGTTTCTGCTGTACAGCAAAGTGAATCTGCTATACATATACATATATCCCCTCTTCTTTGAATTTCCTTCTCATTTAGGCCACCACAGACCACTGTGTAACATGTTCTTCTTCTTGTTATTATTGTTGTTGCTGCTGTTGTTCTTAATTATCCTACGGTATATATTTGTGTAAACAGCCTCAGATCCTTTCTGGTGTGAGTTAGAGACCAAATAAATGATTAAACACTCTTTGTTTGCCGTTCTATTGAAAGTCTGTCTTTGGCGTAACTCTGCAGTTCTTCTTGGGGACTGCTTTTGCTCCACTCCAGGGTTGTCTGCGTGAATTCATTCAGCTGCAGTTTTTTTTTTTTTCAACGATGAGTTTTTATTTTATATTTATTTTTTTACTTATGGTTGTGCTGAGTCTTCGTTGCTGCGTGTGGGCTTTCTCTCCTCGTGACGAGCAGGGGCCACTCTCTAGTCGCGGTGTGCAGGCTTCTCGTTTCGGTGGCTTCCCTTGTTGGGGAGCACAGGCTGTATAGCACACAGGCTCAGTAGTTGTGGTGCACAGGCTCAGCTCCCCCGAGGTATGTGGGATCTTCCCCAACCAGGGATCAAACCCACACCACCCCCCCTCCCCACATTGGCAGGTGGACTCTTCGTAACCACTGGACCACCAGGGAAGTAACTGGCTGCAGTTTTAGAGCAGCAATTCATTTTAGCTGTGATCAAGTTAAAATGGACTTTATGACGAGACTTTGTGAAGTTGTGTGTGCCCTTGAGAGTCAGGTGGGGATAAATAAACTGTGACCTCGACTGCTTATTTTGGTCTGAGTTGATGGAAGTTCAATCAAAAGTGTTATGCATGGCATTCCTTTTTTTTTTTTTTTTTCTGTTTATTATGAAGAGTGAGCCAGTCAGTCCAAATGGTTAACCCAGCTGTTGGTTGGATGTGTGCAGAGGCAGAGAGGAAGCCCCGGGGGATAATGATACCGGCCCCCCAGTGCCCAGCGAGACCAGGTTTTATTCTGACCTGCTTTTTGTGTCTGACTCGCCAGAGCAAACAGTCTTCTTGTGGAAGCAGCATGATTTTTATATAGCTAAGAATTTTGTTCCTATTTAAGTTGACCTTTACATTCCCACTGAAGCTCGGACAGTGCCTGCCCAGACCTTTGGCGGCCGTGGGGAGAGGCCGGGGTGAGAGCCCAGGGAGCTGGCTGACTTGGGGCTCCACGTATCTGCCCTCTTGGTCCATCTGCGGTGTTTCCTACACATTGCTGGTTGCTTAGGGGCTGCATTAACTGAATCTGGATGAGAAGTCTAGTGCTCTGGAAGCTGTCCAGCTATGTACATTGATTTGTTATATAAATTCAGGACTCGGAGGAGGAGGCAAGGTTAGCATTTAATTCGGCGGAGAAAGGCAGGCTCTTAGCGCTCAGCTCCCCTTCCTGTGCCCCCTCCTCTCATTCTGCATCTCTCTTCATAGAAAGCACAACCATTTCCCTTTAATTAGGCTGCAGAGAGCACAGGCTAGCATTAGGCCATTCAGCCACTCAGCCACGCTCACAGCCATGGCCATTTCCTATCTATTTTCTGTAGGGAAAGGAAAAAAAAGTGTATATATGCACACATACCCCCCAACAAGCCCGAGGAGGGTGGAACAAAGGAACCAGTGGAATTAAATTTTGTGAGACTGAGGCACAGAAGCCAGGAAACCCCGGAAACAAGGTATTTTGCTGGCTCATGAGTCTTTTGGTTAAACGAACTGCTCTTTAAACTTTAAAGGACTGCTTAGGATAAATATCACTCTCTGGTGCAGAATATATCCAACACATTCAGTCTAGGTTTGCAATAATTGTGATCGGTACATGTTTAAAATGATTCCCTTTCATAACAAAAAACTTTTTTGTAGTGAATACGTTTTTTTAAACTAAAGCTTTTATTGAGATGATGACAAATGACATCTTCCCTTTCTTTGTCACTTTTATGCTTTCAGGTTATTAGTTCCCAAAAACAAAGAACTAAAATTCAGCTAACATATTCCTAGTTCTTATCTCCCTGTTGTGGTTCGGTCACTAAGTCGCATCTGACTCTTTGCCACCTCATGAACTACAGTATGCCTGGCTGCCCTGTCCTTCACTATCTCCCAGAATTTGCTCAAACTCATACCCACTGTGTCGATGATGCCATCCAATCATCTTATCTCCCTAAACGACATTAATGAGAGGAACAGATATGACCATGTTTTGAGAATCCACAAGTGCACACTGAGATAGATAAGTGAATAAATAGAGGAGAAGCGATAACCTTTCCTTAGAGTCGATGGCCAAGTAATACATACAGAATGAATTGATGTAGCTGGACAAAAATCAACCTTTGGCAAATAAGACAGTAACAATCCTTTTCAGGCAAGAATTGTTTATGAATGCTAAAGTAACTGGAAAGGAGGATATTTATGGTCTTAAAGTGTCACTGATCAATGATGAGGGTAAAAATAGAGAAGCCTGCACATTTGTCACTTGACCAGGGACCACAGTTAACAACACAGGTGAGGACAGATCCTCCTCATGCCCGTCCTGCTGAGATCCCATCTGGTCCCATCACCTCACAGCAGATAGATGGGGAAACAATGGAAACAGTGAGAGACTCTATTTTCTCAGGCTCCAAATCACTGCAGATGGTGACTGCAGCCATGAAATTAAAAGATACTTGCTCCTTGGAAGAAAAGCTATGCCCAACCTAGACAGTATATTAGAAAGCAGAGACATTACTTTGCCAACAAAAGTCTGTCTAGTCAAGGCTTTGCCAACAAAGGTCTGTCTAGTCAAGACTTTACCAACAAAGGTCTGTCTAGTCAAGGTTATGGTCTTTCCAGTGGTCATGTATGGATGTGAGAGCTGGACTATGAAGAAAGGTGAGTGCCAAAGAATTGATGCTTTTGAATTGTGGTGTTGGAGAGGACTCTTGAGAGTCCCTTGGACTGCAAGGAGATCCAACCAGTCCATCCTAAAGGAAATCAGTCCTGGGTGTTCATTGGAAGGACTGATGCTGAAGCAGAAGCTCCAATACTTTGGCCACCTGATGCGAAGAACCGATTCAGTTGAAAAGGCCCTGATGCTGGGAAAGATTGAGGGCAGGAGGAGAAGGGGACGACAGAGGATGAGATGATTGGATGGTATCACTGACTCAATGGACACGAGTTTGAGTAAGCTCCGGGAGTTGGTGACGGACAAGGAAGCCTGGCTTGCTGCAAACCATGGGGTCGCAAAGAGTCAGACATGACTGAGCAACTGAACTGAACAGTGAGAACTCACGTGAGTGAGAGGACAAATCTGCCTTGTGTTCCTCCTGCTGAGATGCTTGGAGAGGGATGCAGTATCACCCCTGACATTCCTACAAGAAGGCATAGCCTGCAGCGAATCAAGAGCCATCAGACAGACCCAAAGGGGCAGGCATTCTACAAAATACCAGTCTGTGTGTTTCATGAGAGAAGGCTCATGACAGCAAAGGGGTGAGGAGCCATCCCAGGTTGGAAGCGATGATGGAGACACGATGATGGAGGAAGGGATGGTGAGAGGGTTGATGAGAAGCTGGGGAAACACCAGCATCTCGTGGGGGCTGGCGGGGTAGGGTAGGGACGTGGAGTGAGGAGGGGGGCAAAGCAGTATCTCCAGTGACCCCAAATACAGTAGAGTGAATTGTGGCCTACCAGGCACAGGTCCCGGGGCCCAGAGGGCGACTGTGCTGCTGCTGCGGGTGGGGGGTGTGAAAGGGGGGAGCAGGGCGCCCCAGGGGATCGAGATAAGACAGAACTGGGAGGGGCTGAGTACCAACCAGCACGTGGGCCTGGGTGGGTGGTTCCACAAAGGATAGAGGTGAAGGGCAGAGGGCAGAGGTGAAGTGTGGCAGGTCCCCTGTTAGTGGCAGGCAGTTGGACAACAAGATAGTTTCCATCCAGGAGGAGGGAGGATTAACACAGGGCCAGAAGCATCCTGGGGCTTTCTCGGGGTAGAGATCCCCTGGAGAAGGGCGTGGCAACCCACTCCAGGATTCTTAACCGGGAAATCCCATGGACAGAGGAGCCTGGTGGGCTATGGTCCATGGGGTCGCAGAGAGTCAGACACAACTGAAGCAACTGAGCGTGCACGCAGAGCCATCCCTGGTCACTCGTGTCTGTAGCGGAGGGCGTCCCGTGGTCCTTGTTGTGTGTCCCCTCCCTGTCCTGTCTTCGGCCAGGTCACAGGGGGTCCTGCTCTGATCACAGCTGTATCCTGTGAACGCTGGGCATCATGGCCTCGATGCTGACTTCTGGGACCATTCCAATTTTCACTTTCTCAGAATGGACCCAGGTCACTGGGATGGGGAAGGAGGCTACAGAGGCCATCCCTAGGGAGGAAGCTGTAGGACCCTCCTCTGCAAACACCCTCAGCTGCCTCATCCTCTCAACCTCCATGCCACCCAGCTCTCTGCCTGCTTCCCTCTTGCACCTGAGGAGCAGAACATAGATGGAAAGAACCCACATGACCTTGCTGCCAGATCGGCTCTCACTCCTGTTCATCCTCACGGAATCTAACGGGCACTCAGTGTTGCCTGGCAATCCAGACACCATGCAAGCGAATTCACGTTTCTGGTCTCTGAGATGACTTTGTCTCTTTCCTTAAACATCCAGTGCCCCTTCCTGCTTTTCTTTGATCTCAGCTGATGACCTCGCTGTATTGAGAAAACAGGAGCGATCAAGAGCTGCCTTGTCCTCTCACCCAAGTCCTGCTTTTCTCCCAGGACCCTGCCCCTGTGGCTGTTAGGATAGAAAGCTGTCCAGCTCTGTCCCTGGCCTCTCTCTTCTGCATCTTTTATTCGCTACAGATAAGACTCACATCCTCCCCTCTTCGACAAACCCCTCCGCACTCTGCCTGCCAAGTATTCCCCAGTTCTCTCTCCACTTACAGAAGACTTCTCCAAACTGGTCTCTGTGGCGTCTGCAGTTCTCAGGTCATAACCTCGCTCCTGAGCTATTTTCACTTCCCACCTGCTCTGAAGCAGCTCTGATCAAAGCCCAATTCAGCCACCAGCTCGCCACAGCCCCTCTGTGGAATCAACACAGCTGACCACTGCTCCATTCTGCAAGCATGATCAAACTCCCTTCTGAACCACATCTTCTGGACATGGAAACGTGAGGACTCTCTTGGCCCTTTTCTCTGGGAGCTGAGTGGGAAGAGATCTGAACTGGAGTCTGGGCCTAGTGGGGGCTCTGGGTGTGAAGTGTGGCCCAGGGTTGGCTAGACCTTGAGGCAGGGCTTCAGGAGGCCGTGGGCTCCCCAGGACCAGGCAGAGGGGGAGCTCCTGGGCAAGGTGGCTCCCTGCCCATTACCTCAAGGGGGCAGCTTTGAGTTCTAGTTGTTCAGTTGCCAAGCCTGACTCTTCGTGACCCCACGGATGGATGGTGGTACGCCAGGCTTCCCTGTCCTTCACTATTTCCTGTAGCTTGCTCAGACTCATGTCCATTGAGTTGGTGATGTCATTCAACCATCCCATCCTCTGTCGCCTCCTTCTCCTGCACTCAGTCTTTCCCAGCATTGGGGTCTTTTCCAATGAGTGGGCTCTTTGCATCAGGGGGGCCAAAGTATTGGAACTTCAGCTTCAGTGTCAGTCCTTCCAATGAATATTCAGGACTGATTTCCTTTAGGATTGACCTCTTTGTAGCTGTGAGTTCCAAGGCCACATTTACACAGCAGGGGTCGGGGAGGGGGGGGGGATGGTGTTAGATAGGGACCCTAGACTGGTAGTGTGGGGGTGGGAGAAGGGGGAAGGGGGGGCTCCAGCCATGCCCACAGCAGAGGTGGGAGATCATAAGTTCTGGTCAGGTAAGTCTGAGAGTCAAGTGGGCAGTTGGGTGTTTCACTGGAGCTTAGAGCACATCTTGCACACCCTGATGCTAAAACATTCCAAATCCAACCACTTGACTTGGCACCCATCTGTCCAACCCACCATCTCTCACATGGGAAAACCGGAGGAGGCTCTTCATAGCTGCTACTATCCATTCTCCATGGCAGCTGCAGTAAGCTTTCAAAGCACAATTTGGCAGGTCACTGCCTTTGCTTTGTGGAAAGAGCTACCTCAGCCCAGGCCCAGAGAGAGCCACATGATGCAGTGGCCCTGACCTCCGCTCACTCTGCTGCAGCTTTGGTTCCTGGACATTCCAAGATGTCTCCCCGTCGAGGACCTCTGTGCCCACTGTGCCCTCCGGCTGGACTCCTCTCCCCCTGCATCTGGCAGGCCTGGCTGTGTCTCAGTGTCGGCCCCGGCCACCTCAACTCCTCTCTGGAGCTGCTTTATCACACTTTGCTTCTTGAAGTTGTTTCCTAGCCCTTCGCACCATTGGAAATGGTCTTATTTCCATATTTATGCACTTGCATGCAGCCTGCCCTCCTCTGGAATATAAAATCCAGCAAGGCTGGCTTTTTTCAGTCTTATTTATAACTCTATCTACAGAACACAGCACACAGCAGGCACTTAATACATGTTTATTGAATGAATGCATGCATGAGTGTGTTCTTAGTCATGTCCGACTCTTCATGATGCTGTGAACTGTAGCCTGTCAGGCTCCTCTGCCCATGGGATTCTCCAGGCAAGAACACTGGAGTGGGTTGCCATTTCCTTCTCCATGGGGATCTTCCCAACCCAGGGATCAAACCCACATCTCCTATGTCTCCTGCATTGGCAGGTGGATTCTTTACCACTGAGCCACCTGGGAAGCCCTTTACTGAATGAAAGAGTAAATGAAAAGCATAGACCAAAACCATGATGGATTTGGCAACTAATTCTAAACCATTAGAATCTTAACTGGGAGGAACTGCAGAGGAAATGAGCTGAGTGTAATTTACTACATCAGAGACAGACAGACGGACAGTCACATGTCCATCTGATGTCCGTCCCTACGTGCCAAGCACCATGCCAGGTGCTGAGGATCCACAGGGGAAGATGTGTCTTGTTCAGAGGTGCTCAGACACCAGGAAGACACAGTGGTGTGTGAGCTGGAACACAGCCAGCTCAGGGCCCCAAGGTCAGGGTCACTTCGCCTCCCCTCATGACCACTGTCACCAGATGGCTGTCTTTCAGGCATGGTCAATTTGTAATATTCTTTTGTAACATGGGTTCTATCAACATAAGCCAACTGGCTTTGATTATTCATCAGGTTTAACCCAGCAAGTTAAAATATCAAGTGACTCTTTAAAGATCAGGTCTTTTAATGGGCTTGCTTACTTTTCAAAGTGAAGCAGCAGTGAAACCAGTTGGGTCTGCTCGTGAGCCCTGTCTCAGGGCAGGTGAGACCTGACCTCACCCCAGCGGCTGCTCAGCGACTCATGCTACACAGAGATGTGATCTACCACGAAGAAAGATGGGGAAACCCCAAAGAAGAGGGAGCTGCAGGGGATTCAAACGCTCCTGAATCATCTGCCTTCATCTGGGGATGGAATTTAGTGATTTATTCTTCTAAAAGATATTTGGTCATTTTTCTTCTTCCATTAAATTACCTTCCTATGAAATATTACTCAGCTGAAAAAGGAACAAGACTGGGTCATTTGTAGTGATGTGGATGGACTTAGAGTCTGTCATTCAGAGTGAAGTAAGTCAGCAAGAGAAAGATGAATATCATACATTAACACATAGATGTGGAATCTAGGAAAAAAAAGTGGTACAGAAGAACCTATTTGCAGGGCAGGAATAGAGACATAGACCGAGAGAATGAACGTGTGGACACAGTCGGGGGAAGGGGAGGTTGGGATGAACTGGGAGCGGCACTGCCGTACACGCACTGCCACGTGTGAAATCGGCAGCTGGTGGGGAGCTGCTGTTAGTACAGGGAGCCTGGCTTGCTCTGTGTTGACCTCGAGGGGTGAGACGGAGGCTCAAGAGAGAGGGGATATATACATAGCTGATTCACGTTATTGTACAGCAGAAACCAACACAACACTATAAAGCGATTACACTCCAATTAAAAAAAAAAGTTACCTTCCTAAGCTGGGAGACATAACCCATTTCCTTTTAATGGAAGGTCTTGGTTATAACATAAACTAAAAATGCTTTTTTTTTAACCCAAAGTTTAAGATAATGGCAGTCCGAAGATATAAACGCATGATGTTAGCCACGGGGGAGTCTGCTACAATCAAGATGAGCCCCCACGCCAACCATTTCGGAGACATGTCATTATGTAAAGTGGGGCATATCTATATTCACTGGGGACACTTCAGTTTTATTTTTCTGAGGGAACAGAAATTATAATGAGAAGGTACATCAATGATATTTGACTCCAGTCTATGGAATATTGAACTAGCCTTCAAAGTCCTTGCTTAGTTTCTCTTGAAAAAAATCACTTGTTCATCATCTCTTCTTCATGAACGTCAAGAGTAGGATAATAGTGACAACTATCTCCTCTATGATTTAATATTATACCAGTGATTCTAGGAAATTCAATAAAACAAGAAAAATAAATAGGAAGTGTAACTACTGGAAAGGAAAGAAAAAAGCAGTTGTTATTTGCAGCTGATAATCATCTGCCTAGAAATATGAGAATAACCTACTAAAATACATTTAAACAAAAAGAATTCAGGATAAGAACAACTTACAAAACCCACTATTTTCCCTATCTACAAATATTTTTAAAATTAGAAAATATAACAAAAAGATACTACTTGCAATAGCAACAAAACTATAAAGAATACTAAAATAAGCCTAAAAGTAAATGTGCAAGCTCTGTGAAGAGACCTACCAGAAGAAAACCACTGAACGGAAGACAGCACACAGAGATATAAGTGGTAATGTTCAATTTTATAAATGTTTGAAACTTACCTAAAAGTTCAGTTCAAAAATTCAGTTAAACTCCCTAAATGATTTTTTTAATGGAATTAGACATGGTAATTCATTTGGAAAAGTAAAAGAATAGCTAAGAAAAGACAAACTCTAATACCATAGTAATCAAAAGAGTGTGGCAGAATCCAGAAACAGAAAAAAAAAAAATGGATCAAATAACAGGGTAGCAAGTACAGAAGTGGACTCATCTGTATGAAAGAATTTAGCTTAATATATAATAATGGTAGCATTTCAATGAAATAGCAGAAAAAAAGACTTTTAAAAGTTATTAAGAAAGTTTTTTCTACACTTAGAAAAAGTAAAATCAGTGTCTTTAAAGAATAAAGAAGCATGAAAAAAATTCAGGAAGAATTAAAGATGTCAATGTGAAAAAAAGCTACAAAAGTGAAATAATAGAGCAGAATATAACTTTCAGTTGAAGGAGATTTTCCTAAAGAGGAGACAAATTTCAGAAGCTCTAAAGAAGATTTGATTAGGTAAAAATTAAAATGTTTATAAGAAAAAAGTATTGTAAACAAATGATATAGGAGAAGGAAAAGACTACTCACAGACTTGGAAGAAAATCTTTTCAAAACACAAATCTGATAGAAGACTAATGCCCCCAAAATTCAAAAATCTTAAGACTCAACAGAAAAAGAACAAACAACCCAATTTAAAAAACGGACAAAAGATCTGAACAGACACGTCATCAAAGAAGATATAGAGAGAGCAAATAAACATATAAAAAGATGCTCCCAGTCATTTTTCATCAGGGAAATGCAATTTACAACAACAGTATGATACCACAGCACCCTTGTTAGGAAAGCTAAAGTCCCCAACACTGACGCCCAGTGGTGGCGAGGACGTGGGGCCACAGTAACTGTCATTCATTGCTGGTGGGAATGCAGAATGGTGCAGCCACTCTGGAAGACAGTTTGGCAGTTTCTTACAGAATTAAACACATTCTTACCATAGGATTCCAAATTGCACCCTTTGGTTTATACTCAAATGAGTTGAAAACTTATGTCTACAGAAAAGAAAAAACTGCACACAAATGTTTACAGCAGCTTTACTCTTAATTGCCAGAACATGGAAGCAACGAAGATGTCCTTTAATAGGTGAATGGTCCATCCAGACCATGGAATATTATTCATCAGTAAAAAGGAATGAGCTATCAAGATATGAAAGATATAGAGGAACCTACAAGGAACCTAAAAACTTTACACATTGCTAAAGTGAAAGAAATCAACCCCAAAGGTTTAAATACTGTGTGAGTCCAAGTATACGACACATCTGGAAAAGGCAAAACTATCGAGGCAGTAAACTTGTGGGTGGTCTGGAAAGTACACTGGCTCAAACCAGAATCCTCTCCTAGCTGAGGTTTCAACAGTAAGAAGTTGGGTGGCAGACAGTCAACCGGCTTGAGGGGCTGGGCCTTTGGGGGAGGGGCCTCAGTCTGAGACCGTGATCACAGCAGTTATAGGGGCATAATCACATCATTAACGGCCATCTGATACAATCGAAAACAAAATCATTATCATGATCCTTTTAACAATCTCAAGCTTAAAACCACTCAGGGTCTAATTCAATAAGTAAGATACTTAAGTACAGAAAGTCACAAGCAAGAACAGATTTTGTGTCATATTAGCAAATCTGATTTTCATTAATGCAAGATGAATGTCTTCTATGAAACACTTTCATATCATATTAATGACATGATAGCAAGCAGCGTTCACCAGTTGCTAGGCAACATGAGGGCCCTCTAATGATGTCCTCAGTACTGAAGATGGAGCGAAAGAAGATGCCAGAGTTCTGAGACTCTTCCTGACTTCTTGGCAATGGTTTCTGCTGGAAAACCACTATGGGGCTGAGAGGGGAGGGAATAAATGATGTCATTTTCTATGTCACCATGTCACATACGCCTCTTCACCCTTTCCTCCTTTTCATGGCCTCACTAGTGAGAGAGCAAGAACTGAGAAGCAGGTTCAAAAGGGGCCACTCCAGGTGCTTTCCCTCTCCTAGGTCGGCAACAGACTCCTGAGACCAGAGTGGATGCCTTGAGGGGTGTCTGTCAAGCCATATTTTGTTGGACTCTTCTCTGCTCCTTGCATTACTACCTCTTTGCATGGCAGGGGGTGGAGGGTGGGGGTTAGGTCCCCAGCAGTCATGCTGCAACTTCATGGTTCCACGAAGCCAATACAGCATCTGATCCAAGTCTTCTAGTTACAAACTGATATGCAACAACCATCCCCAAACTTAGTGGCACAGAGTGAAATCCGTTGTAATATGCTCACAATGACTCGCTTCTGTTACATGACTGCAGGGGCTTCAGATGGGAAGACAAATGCCTCGGGGCCACTCTGATGTTCAGGGCTGGAATCATCTGAAGTCTTCTCCACCCACACATCTGGCCACCTGTGCTAGGATGACTTGAAAGCTGGGACTCTCGCTCGAGTGTCTACTTGGTCTTTCCAAACAACTTGGGCTTCCTTGCAGCATGGCAGCCTCAGGGTGCCTGGACTTCTTGGCTGACAGGTCTGGACTCTAAGAGCAAATGTTCCAGCAAAGAAGCTGGAACTACATGCGTGGCCTTCTATAACTCAGCCTCAGAAGTCACATGGCCCCACTTCTGCCACACTCCATTGGTCAAAGCCATCGCAAGCCAGCCCAGATTCAAGGGAAGGGGCACAGACCCCATTTCTCTATGGGAACAGTGCCAAGTGGTTTGAAACTGCTGCCCTAGGCCATGCCAGCCACTCTCCAGGAAATCTGGAACTGGGACTGAGATGCACCCGGTTATTCTCTGTGGGTTTTGGGGATTGTGACATGGAGGCATGGGGGCTGTGGAGCAACTGAAGAAACAGACCCGCAGAGAGAAAGCAGCGGCCAGGACTTGGCTTCTTCCTGCCTCTTGTAGTCCCTGTCCTGAGGCCCAGCCATTTGTATGCCCTGTGTTCCTTTGAAATACAACCATGAATTCTCAACATGAATTCTCCTTTTTAGCTTAAATCTAGCTTTGGTTAGCATCTGCTATTTGCAACCAAAGAGTCCTAAGTAGCTCACAGACCGTCAGCTGATTTATCTAATGATTACTGATGTAAATGTGATAGCTTATATGCATGATTCCAATTCTTATTAATTTCAAATATACTTATCAATTCCTTGTTATGGAAAATGAGGGTTTATCTTTTTAATAGTTTTTTTAAAAAATTGATGTCTTTCTATTTGTTTTCATTTATTTGTTTTTGACTGTGCCATGCAGCATGTAGGATCTTAGTTCCCTTTAACAGGAAATGAACCCAGGCCCCCTGCAATGGGAGTACAGAGTCTTAACCACTGGACCACGAGGGAAGTCCAGAGGTTTACCTTTTTAAAACAAACCCCTACTGCTCCCTATCCCAAACTTTCCAAACAGTATGACAACTTTTGATGAAATTAGTATCTTTGATTATATTATTTTAACAGTGTGAATATTAACCACATTTCTTTCTTATATAACTTCTTTTGCTTTCCTTAGAAATAATAATTGCTCTTTTTCTCCTCTTCATTTTCAATGTATCTAGCACAGTTCAGTTCAGTTCAGTTCAGTCACTCAGTCGTGTCCGACTCTTCGAGACCCCACAAATCGCAGCACGCCAGGCCTCCCTGTCCATCACCAACTCCCGAAGTTCACTCAGACTCACGTCCATCGAGTCAGTGATGCCATCCAGCCATCTCATCCTCTGTCGTCCCCTTCTCCTCCTGCCCCCAATCCCTCCCAGCATCAGAGTCTTTTCCAACGAATCAACTCTTTGCATGAGGTGACCCAAGTACTGGAGTTTCAGCTTTAGTATCATTCCTTCCAAAGAAATCCCAGGGCTGATCTCCTTCAGAATGGACTGGTTGGATCTCTTTGCAGTCCAAGGGACTCTCAAGAGTCTTCTCCAACACCACAGTTCAAAAGCATCAATTCTTTGGCGCTCAGCCTTCTTCACAGTCCAACTCTCACATCCGTACATGACCTCAGGAAAAACCATAGCCTTGACTAGACGGACCTTTGTTGGCAAAGTAATGTCTCTGCTTTTGAATATGCTATCTAGGTTGGTCATAACTTTCCTTCCAAGGAGTAAGCATCTTTTAATTTCATGGCTGCAGTCACCATCTGCAGTGATTTTGGAGCCCCAAAAAATAGTCTGACACTGTTTCCACGGTTTCCCCATCTATTTGCCATGAAGTGATGGGACCAGATGCCATGATCTTCGTTTTCTGAATGTTGAGCTTTAAGCCAACGTTTTCACTCTCCACTTTCACTTTCATCAAGAGGCTTTTTAGTTCAAGTCTTTCCTTTTAATGCTCCAGGAGGTCTGTAAAATCTCCTTCAATATTATTTTCAACATAAACATGTCAAATAATCAAAATAATAATTTTCTCAGGGTTCCTCCCTCTTAACGCCCCTGTGCTCCTGTCTGGTCTGACCTGGTTGTCCCCTGGGCTCATGGGGTCTTCTCCACACTGTTCTCCAGTCTTAGAATCTCTCAGCTTACAGCTGTGGTTGTTTCCCTTTTTTTTTTTTAATGGTTATGTTCTTTTTACATTTCTTTTTAAAAATTTTTATTCAATTATAGTTGATTACAATGTTCGTTTCAGCAAAGTGATTCAGTTATATATATATCCACATACATACATACCTATATGGGCTTCCCTGGTGGCTCAGTTGGTAAAGAATCTGCCTGTAATGTGGGAGACCTGGGTTTGATCCCAGGGTCAGAAAGATCCCCTGGAGAAGGAAATCGAAACCTAGTCCAGTATTCTTGCCTAGGAAATTCCATGAACAGAGGAGATTGGCAGGCTATAGTCCATGGGGTTACAAGAGTCGGACATGACTGAACAACGAAACCATCACCACACACACACACACACACACACACATTCTTTTTTAGATTCTTTTCCATTATAGGTTATTACAAGATACTAAGTATAGTTCCCTGTGCTAAAAGGAAGGTTCTTGGGTTACTTCTTAAAAATAACTCATATTGAGAACAAAATAGTGGTTACCAGTGGGGAGAGGGAAGGAGAGAGAGGTAATATAGGAGCAGGGAAGTAAGAGGTACAAACTATTAGGTATAAAATAAGCTACAAGGATCTATTGTACAGCACGGGGAATATAGTCAATATTTTATAATAACTATAAATGGAGTATACATTAAAAAATTAAATCTTTATAATACTTTCCTGGTAGTTCAGCTTCCTTGGTGGCTCAGACAGTAAAGAATCTGCCTGCAATGTGGGAGACATGGGTTTGATCCCTGGGTTGGGACGATCCCCTGGAGGAGATCTCAAAATATATGTAACTCCAATACCATTTTCACACTTAAAAATTAATAATTCCTTCACACCATCAAATATCCAGTGTTCGAATTTCCAATAATGTCATAAAGGGCCTTAAGTTTTTTACAGCCTATTTGAATCAGGATTCACATAAGCTGATATGCTTATAAAAATCTGTTTTAATCAACAGCCTTCCAATTGCAGTTTATTAGTGGGAGGAGTCAGGCTGTTTTTCTGTAGAGTCTCCCAGGGTCTGGGATGTGTGGACAAAAGCTCTGTGGTTTTAGGGAACATTCTCCTCTCTCTCCTCTATTTCCCATAAACTGGTGGTAGACCTAAGATCCTGGGCAGATTCAGATCCAGTTTTTATTTCAAGGTGGTGTGTTTTCCTGCCAAGAAGCTCAGAGTGTGTGGCTGTGTCTTCTTCTATGTTAGCAGCCACACCCGCGAGCCCTTTCAATCAGGAGAGTTTCCAAAACGGTGACGTTTTAACCGTGCTGTTTCTCCCTCCCGTGTGGGCAGGAACGGTCCTTGGTGCCTCTGTCCTTGGCACTTCCTTGGAGGAAGGTCATAGAATTACTGCCAGAAATTGCCTTCTTTCAGAAGGTGAGGATGTTACCCATTGTCTGTTTGGTTCTGCGGTTGCTGTTGAGAACCTGGTGCTATTCTGACCCTGGTTCTTTTCTCAGCGACATGCTTTACCCTCCGGACATTTGTAGGAGCTTCTCATCGTCCCTGATGTCTGGAATTTCATCACAGAGAGTCTTGGGTTGTTTGTTACTTATTGTGCATCTTTCAATCTGGAGAATATCTTCCAGTTCTGGGCTGAGAATATCTTCCAGTTCTGGGCTTTTTTTTTTTTTTTTTTAATCTTCTGCCTGTGAGAGGAGTCTCCCAACCCTGCTCCACTGCATTTTCTTTGCTCTCTCTGGAATTCCTCTTAGACAAAAGGTCTTGTTCTCTTTTTCATGATGCTTTGTCGACTTCATCATCTGATCTCTCTGCTCTGACTATTGCCATGCTGGAAACAGGGTAGTAGAGGGGACCAGGGACCAGGACCAGCAAAGGGGATCAGCATCGGGACCTTCACCTCACCCCTTCTTTCTTCACACTTTTCCTCTCCTGGGTCTGGTGTCCTCACGTCTGGAGTTCTTTCAGAGAACAAGGCTCCAGTCTCTTACAGGGAGGGGAGAAGCAGTTGGGGGGCTGCTTGGCTGTTGCCAGAAGGAGAGAGATCAGGTTGGGGGGTTCTGGTGAGTGACATTACAGTCTCTTCTGGCGTTTTAGTTCCGTCACTTGCAGAAAGAAGTTCCTGACTAATAGTTATGACCAGGAAGAATATTAACAACAACAAAAATTCCAATCTTTACCCAAGAACAACCTGAAATAATTTGTTTTAAAGAAAACCTGGAAATTAGAAATGATTCCCTGCCCTTGGGTATCCTCCTACTTGGCATGCTGCGGGCTGACCTGGGGCCGTAAAGCCCGGGGGTTAGCACTTTGGTCCAGTGCATAACTGGAGAAATCAGGGTAGGGTTATATAAGTTCATATATGTAATCCTTACCAGGACCCCTGCCTGCGACCCGCATCCAGAAAGATCCACTGCAGGTCAGTCCAGAGGGCAACAACTGACCTGATGGACACCCTTCAGGGTTCCCTGGAGAGGCTTCGATTTGGGGACCCGACAAGCCCAGCAGATCCTTGGTCGCAAGTTGGTGTTAACATCTTGAAGGCGGTGTAGCTTTGTTCAATTATCACGTGCAGAAAGCCTGCGGCTTGTAAGTGCCGCTTGTCAGCTGGGGCTGTTGGTGGCCAGAAGCTGATCGTTAAGCCTGCCGTGGAGCAGCGAGGCCACCTCCCAGCAGCCTTGCGGCCTCCAGCGTGGGGTATATTTTCCTATTTCACTTGGATTTGCTCCTAATGATTGAACTATAGATTATTAATGCTGTGAGCCTCTGGGAGCCCAGCGTGACTGTGCTGGGCTCTATTCTGCCCTCGGAGCCTTCGGCACGTATCCTGGCCTGGCAGACGGTGCTCCGGCAGCTGTCAGAGCCGCTGGGGCCAAGACAGGACCGTGGGATGCAAACAGCGGCTCCTATTAGCAGCTGCGGGCACATCGCTGGTGGCATTTGGTACTCTCTTCTCCCCAAATGACCAGATAGAGGGAATAGTAAGTCACAAAGCCCAGCTCGGAGTTTGCTGGGTGGCTGACAAAAAGAGTCTTTGGAGAGGAGAAGCTTGGGGCTATGCATCTGTCACTCTGCAAGGGGGCCTGGGCAGGTCCCAGTTTTGGGGATGTGCAGGGCCTGCGGCAAGGTGGCCCCAAGGTTGCCACCTGCCCCGCCTGGATCAGAAGGGTAGCAAAGCCCGCGGTTGTGGAATTGGTTCTTCCAGGACAGGCTCTGAGCAAGTGTTCCCTGTAGGTCGTCTCATTTAGTCTTCCCCTAGAAGCTGGGATAAGCCCCTTTTATGGGTAAAAGAAATGAAGCTTACAGGAACACAGGGACCTGCCTAAGACAAGCTGCCAGGTGAGATCCGAGGGACCCCACGGGGGTGTGTTCTGAGATGTGCTTGCTCCTTTCCACACCTTATCACCACCGAGGAAGAACCAAGTTCCCAGTGAGGAATAATGTCAGAAGCTGGGGTCAAACCCAGGACTAACTGACATGGAGGGCATTCCCATGGTGGCTGCATACAGAGGGGCCTGGGGAGTACCACATGCCTTTGGCTACATGGCCAGCAGCTGTTGGAAGCAGCAGGCAGCCTAGTGCATTGTGGGAGACAGAGCATCACCAAAATGGGATGTAAATCTGTCCTAGCTCAGACTGACTGGGTGACTTAAATAGTAGGCATCTATTTCTCAAAGTTCTGGAGGCTGCAAGTCCAAGGTCAGGGTGCCAGGATGGTGGGTTTCTGGTGAGGGCTGTCTTCCTGGGGCTGTCTTCTCACTGTGTCCTTAGACTGAGGAGAGAAACAGCAATCCCCCCTAATCCTATGGGATTAGGGTCCCATCTTTGTGACCTCATTTTACCTTAATTACCTCCTAAAGATTCTATCTCCAGATAGAGACACACTGGGGATTAGTGATTCAACATACAGAATTCTGAGGTCATGGTGGGGTTATCCATAGAGAGAGTAAACCAATAGAGGAATTATACAGGGCAATGGGATAGAAAATACTCAGAGATGTTGTTTTGGCATAGGGAGAATATGTAATATGAGGGGATGCTATGCCATGTATTAGGCTGGAGATGCTACTTTGAAATATAATATGTAATAAATGTGTTCTCAAACTTGAAAAAAAATTCTGTGTTTTAAAGATGTTGTTGTCCAACTGACTTCTCACTTGCATTGTTTGGAAAGCAAGAGGAATATGTTGTCACCTTTATCTTCATTCCTCTTAAAATAATCTGTTTTCTCTTGTTCCTTCTTCATTTATTCTTTATCACTGGTCAAATTGAGCAATTTGATTATGATATGCCTTGGTGTGGTTTTTTTTAAAAACTGTAGTTTTACAACATTATATGTTACAGATACAATATAGTGATTCACAATTTTTAAAGGTTATACTCCATTTATAGCTATTATAAAATATTGGCTATATCCCTCATGTTGTACAGTTGATCCTTGCAGTTTATTTTATACCTAATAGTTTGTTCCTCTTCCTTCCCCCACCCTCTAGCTTGTCCCTCTTCCTTTCCTCTCCCCAGTGGTAACCACTAGTTTGTTCTCTGTATCTGTGAGTCAGCTTCGTTTTGCTACATTCACTCATTGGTTGTATTGTTTAGATTCCACATATAAATGATATCAAACAGTATTTTTCTTTCTCTTTCTGACTTATTTCACTTAGCATAATGCCCTCAAAGTCCATCCACCTTGTTATAAATGGCAATATGTAATAAACTTGTTTTTATGGCTGAGTAGTATTCTGTTGTATATATCTATATATCACATCTTCTTTATCCATTCACCTCTTGATGGATTCTCAGTCTGCTTCCATATCTTTGCAATTGTAAATGATACTGCTATGAACATTGGGGTGCCTATATTTTTTGAATTAGTGTTTTTGTTTCTTTCAGATGTACACCCAGGAGTGGACCTGCTGGGTCATATGGTAGTTCTATTTTTAATTTTTTGAGAAACCTCAATACTAATTTCCTCTTTATGTTTTTCATGCTTGACATTCATTCAGCTTCTTGGACTTGTGGGTTTATTTTTATATAAACTTTGGAAAAAAAAATTGGTCATTATTTCTTTAGTCCATTTGAAGCTACTCTGTAGCTCACCAAGTCTCTGTTCATTGTTTTAAATTCTTTGTTTCTCTTTGTGCTTCATTTTGGGTGGTTTCAACTGCTGCTGCTGCTAAGTCACTTCAGTCATGTCTGACTCGTGTGACCCCGTAGACAGCAGCCCACCAGGCTTCCCCGTTCCTGGGATTCTCCAGGCAAGAACACTGGAGTGGGTTGCCATTTCCTTCTCCAATGCAGGAAAGTGAAAAGTGAAAGGGAAGTTGCTCAGTTGTGTCCGACTCTTTGCGACCCCATAGACTGCAGCCTACCAGGCTCCTCCATCCATGGGATTTTCCAGGCAAGAGTACTGGAGTGGGGTGCCATCGCCTTCTCCGGTTTCAACTGGCATGTCTTCAAATTCACTAATCTTTTCTTCAGCAAGGTCTAATCTTTGCTTAATCCCATCCAATGTATTTTTTTCATCTCAGACATTGTAGTTTTCATCTCTAACAGTTTTATCTGGGTCTTTCATATATTAATACTTTCTATATGTCTACTCAACTTTTCATTGTGTGGAATACAGTTATAATAACACTTTCAATATGTCAATCTGCTAAGTCTATAACTGTGTCAGCTCTAGGTTGGTTTTGATTGACTGATTTTACTTCACATTATGGGTTGAATTTTCTTGCTTTTTTGGATGCCTGCTCATTCTTCTCACCACTATGGGGAGACCACTGTGTCTACTGTACCCACTGATGAATCTTGAGGTTTTCTAGGTTGCCTGGTAGAAATACACACTGCTCCCAGCCCTGTCTGAGCTCCAGGAACTGTAGCTTCTAGTCCTTGGAGCGATTCTTTCCCAGCCTTGGGTGGTTTCCTCCCTTACATGCACTGATCAGCACTTGACTGAATTTTCAAGGGGAACCTTCTGATAATTTCCAAGCCCCTCTCTCTGGGTGATGGGATTAGGAATGGACTTTGTATTCTACTTGGCTTTAGAAATATTTTTCTAAATTTTCTATAACAATCATGTATTGCTTTCATAATGGAAAAGACTAAAGAGTGAAAAAAAAAGTACACAATAATCTTCAAAAGGAAACTACAAAGATCCAGGACTAGTAGGGAGAGAGGAGACGGTTGCATGATGCTACTCCCTGCTGCCCAGGTGGCTTCAGAGCGTCTTTTTGTTATTTGGCTATGAAAAATGTAAGCAGGAAGGCATTTTTTTTTTCACAATTCAGTGGACTGAAAACAGGATTTCTGAAATGTATTTTTGTTGACAATTCCAATAACAACAGAACAATCCAGTTTTTTCTTGGAGCTTTGTAAAGAGGTATTTATATTAAAGTAATGTGGTAGCCTTGGAGATAACCATTGGCTCATCAGCTATTATTTTAGACTTATCAATAATACCTTTGACCCACATGCTGCCAGGTGAAAAGGAGGCAGACAATCTATAAAGGGCTTTAGCTCCTGCAGCAAAAGCTTAAAAACATCCTCAGAGGGACAGAAGTCAGTTCTGAACATACCAGTCAGATCTGCTGAGCCCCTGGGGTCTGACAAGGGCTGGAATGTTAGTAACTGGTGAGGAAGTATAGGCTGGTTGGGATGGGGCCAGCTGAACAGTATATGAGCATAGGTGGACAGGAAGCCCACAGTGTGACCATGGGCCTGCAAGAGCTTGTCTGCCTCCCCTTCTCCCATGCTGTTCTTGTTCCCCATCTGTCTACCCTGGCATGTGACCTGAGGATAATTTCCTTTCCAGGTGACCCCACAAAAGCAGGTACAGAGAGAAGTCACATCCTCCTCCCCTGGGGCCTTCACTGCACATCCATCTCTGATCTACCACATCTAAACGTTGGGGAACTCAGAACCAATCAGGACTGGGTTAGGGGAGTTGAACTTTCTGTGACAGTGGCCGCCATCCATTCTGTGCTGGCTGATATGGCGGGCACTAGCCACACGTGGTTGTTGGGTATGCGAGATGTGGTTAGTGTGAGTGAGGAACTGAGCTTTTATTATTTTTTCTTTAAATCCTAATTAAAACTTAAAAGTCGCACCTGGCAACTGACTGTCAGGTTGGACAGTGCAGATCTAAGGTGTTGATGACTCTTTGCAACGCATGAAGCAACTTTTAAAACTATTCATGATACTAGACTCTAGTGGGAGGGAGGTTTGAGAGGGAGAGGACATGTGTATACCTGTGATTGATTCATGTTGACGTATGGCAGATACCAGCACAATATTGTAAAGCGGTTATCCTCCAATAAAAAATTTTTAAAAACTATATGATATGAGATTCTAGACATACTCTATAACTCAAACAGCTCATCCATTCTGTGCTATCCAGTATGGTAGCCACTAGCCACATGTGGCTGTGGAGTATGTGAGATGTGGCAAAAAACAAACCTCAATGCAGACCTTTCTGACAAATGCTGAGATAATATGCCAAGCTATAATTTCATGATGAATGAGGCAAATTGTTGGAACACACTGGATAAGCGATGAGAAAGAAAAGCCCTGCAGTGGAAGCAGTGCTCCAGGTTCATTACCTGAACATTCTGCCCTGACCAATGGAAAATCTGCGTTTGTTTTTCCTGTACATTATCATCTTGGGATGAGTGTCTGAAGGGACACTCACTGGCTATGAGTTCAAGATGGCTCAAAACAACCTTGTCCTTCATCCCAGGGGAGGTTAATTCCACACAAATATTACTGAAGGAAAGAGGGAGGTGACATATGCTAAAAAAAAAAATTGGTCTTTTTTTTTGACTGTTCTAGGTCATCTCTGCTACATGGGCTTTTCTCTAGTTGCAGGGAGCTGGGTCTACTCTAGTTTCGATACATGGGCTTCTCATTGTGGTGGTTTCCCCTGATGGGGAGAGGAGGGGCTGTAGGGCATGTGGGCTTCAGTACTTTTGGCTTCTGGGTTCGAAAGCACAGGCTCAATAGTTGTGGCACACAGCCTTAGCGGCTCTGCAGCATGTGGGATCTTCCTGAATCCGCGTCTGCTGCATTGGCAGGTGGATTCTTTACCACTGAGTCATCAGGCAAGCCCAACCCTGGTCTTAGCAGAGCAGTATTACAAATAAAAATGGACACAGGTTGTGTTAGATGGAATTTTGCTCCCGCACTGATCTATACTCAGAGGCCTGAGGTTGACTGCCTCAGTAATTAAGGATGTTCCAAAATATGGGTTCAGCCTCACAGGCAACGTGGTTGCATGAGAAACACCAGTGGGCAAGGAGATGTTCTTAGAGCAAGGAGGCCAAGGGATGACCAGTGAGAAGCCCAGGTAAAGCGTGCAAATACGGACAAGGGCAGAAAAACAGAGCTAAATCATGGGGAAGGAAAATGAAGAGAGTGGATTTTGATTTTAGCAAATCATTTAACCAGCTTTCTTTATCAGGCTATGGAATGGGATTGGCACTATCCGAAATCAAAGATTGGCAGGAACACTGACCTAAAGGTCTCCAGAAAGGCAAGTAGGTGGCCAACACAGAAATTTGCATCTTGGGAGAACTATTATCCAAAAAATAAATTCTTTTTTTATTTTTAAACATTTTGTTTGTTTGTTTGTTTGGCTGAGATGGGTCTTAGCTGTGGCATGTGAGATATTTGAACTTTGTTGCAGCATGTGGGGTCTAGTTCCTTGACGATTGAACCCAGGCCCCCTGCATTGGGAGCATGGAGTCTTAGCCACTGGACCACCAGGGAAGTCCACTCAAACAAATTTTAGGTATGCAAAAAATAATTGATGAGTTGGAGTGAGCAGTCATGGTTCAGTCAAATTTTGATAGGTCTGGAAAAATGGGCACCTGGAATTTAGTGAAAGTCGCTCAGTCATGTCCAACTCTTTGTGATCCCACGGACTATACATACAGTCCATGGAATTCTCCAGGCCAGAATACTAGAGTGAGTAGCCTTTCCCTTCTCCAGGGAATCCTCCCAACCCAGGGATCAAACCCACGTCTCCTGCATTGCAGGCAATTCTTTACCAGCTGAGCCACAGTGTGTGATTTTCTACTGGACACAGCACAAGGTCACCAACCACAGAGGAACCAAAAGACACTTAAGTCATGATTAAATTATTCCAGTTGAGTCTAATAGATGAATGAAGCGGGAGGCAACATGGGCTGGCAGCCTTCTGCTTGGATGCTCTGAAGAGATGGCACACAGCAGCTTTCTTAAGGGAGTCGCTCCTTGGGTTTTGCAGATCAAAAAGGTAATGGCAGCCTTTTAAAGGGTCTGCTCCTGTCCCATTTATAATATTGTGCCCAGCAGCACTTACTCACTAAAAATAGGCCATCCAAGCACTTGGCAAGTGCAGAGGGGGGACGCGGCGCTTACAGGAGGAAAGGGCCGGGCGAGGGCAGCCTTTGAGAGCTGAGCACGTGAAGATGTGAAAAGAGGTGATTTAATCAAGGTTCATGAGTATCTGATGGGCTCACACAAAGAGACCGGGGCAAGACCTATTCACACCGTGAGGATAAAGGATGCTACAGACTAATTAAGGCTAAGGGGAAGGGATTCAGGAGGCAAGAGCTTTTCTTCACAGGGCCAACCGCTAAGAGGGGTAAATGAAGATGAGGACAGTTGAGAATGTGGGGAAGGCACAGGATGGGACAGGCCTTACTGGAGCCCCATGATGGGGACTTTGCAGGGGCCCGCCTCAGCCTTCCTCTCCTCTTCACCCACGGTTCCCATCTCTGCTTCCCTGGTACCCCAAGGAAGCTGCCTCTGCCCCAGTATCTGAGGGCGAAGCAGCACCAGAAGGTGGAGGGAAGGAGCTGCTGTCAAAGTGGGTAGGGGCTGGGGGTACGGAGTCACGACAGGTGTGTGTAGGTGTGCGTGGGCCACTGCAGGACACAGGCGCTCCTAGGGGAAGATGAGGGAAAAGTTCATTTTCTAGCATATTTGTTATGTGATTGTCAATGCTGGATGGTTCAGAAAGGAACAAATGATTACTTGGACGCCTTTCTTTTCTCAAAGTGATAAATCAGTCAACCCATCAATTTATTTCTCTCTCTTCCACACACATCAGCAGACATACTCCAGCAGACACACTCGCACAGACACATGCAATCACAGGTGCACACACGTGGTCACCAGGGGTGAATTTGTTCTCTTCATCACTGGCAGGTTGCACGGGCGCACCAAGGGGAAGACAAAAGATAAACCAGAGGTAGATTCCAAGCCAGCCTGGCTCCAGACCCTCAGCTGCACCGCTGTCCTGTGACAGCTGTCGGCTTGGGTATCACTGCTGACTGCTCGGCCACCACCATGTGCCCCAAATGGCTCCAAGCGAGCCTGTGCTCGGGCAGCCAGACCCCCAGCTGGCGAGGCCTTGGCTGCTATGGCGTCTGCCTGCGTGGCTGCCACCATTCCCGCTGTGGCCACCAGCACTGCCTCTGTCCTGGCCCGTGATGGCGCGAGACTAGCTTGAGGGAAGTGGACAGAAAGGATCCAGAGGGTTTTGCTGAACTCAGAGAGGAACTTGACCTTGAGGTCACGTCTGCCTTGCTGGAGACAGAGTGGCCAGTTAATGGTCAGCCCTTGCAGCCTGAAGGAAGGTGCCCCCAGATGCAGCAGAGGGAATCATGCCCAGATTTGAACAAGAGAGGTTGCTGGTGCTGCCCAGGTCAGGGAAACAATTGGTAATCATATCTCGGCCAAAATCAGCTAAACCATTCACCCTGCCTGCTGGGAAAGAGCTTTGCCAGCAGGTCTGACAGCAGACAGGGCAAGCGGACAGGGCCAAGAATCAGCACGGGACCTGGCAGCATTTCGTGGCACTTGAAAAGAACGTGGCCACAGCTGTTCGTGCACGCTAACATGCGTCCGGGAGGGATGGGCGGGGCCTGGGGGCACCCTGGGTACCACACTAGGACGTGATCAGCAGTCCCTTCTGCAGTTAGCCACTATTCCCCCTGAAACTTTCTTACAGATGTCAATTGGCATGTCCCAATAGCCAGTGCTCTCCCATCTTCCATCCCAAGTATCCACTCCTAGCAAATCAAATTGACTGTTTAAATTATTTCTACCATTAGTTAACAGCTGTGCCCCAACCAGTGGTCTCAAACTCACAAAGTCTGTCTCTTTCAACATACCTTCTTCTCGGGGAAAAAAAAAACTGACAATGGCTTTTGAATTTGGTCAAATTTTCTTTTCAGAGAAGACTCTTAATACATAGCTCCCACAAAAATCTTCTTTGACAAAGAACTGATACCCCACCAGCTCAAATATTTTGGGTAAAACTGACAGCAATAATAAATCCCTACCCAGATGATAAGGAACAAATGAATTCACTTTCTAAATACTTGCAGTGTTTTATTTTCAGTAAATAATGGAGTCAAGTCTACAGAGATTTAAGGAGAGAAAGTCTATGATTAAGAAGTTTGATACTTTATAATTTATAATGGGAAACATATAGGAAGACATCCTCATACATAAAATGTTTCAAAAGTTAAGTACTCTTCCTGGAAAAAGAATCCATACATGCTAAAAATGCTTAGCAAGACAGTAATAAAACTAAACTTTCTTATTATGAAAAAAAGTATCTACAAAATTATGTATGGTGAATGTCACATGCTTAACATTGAAAGCATTCCCTTTAAAATTAAGAATGAGGCAAGGGTGCCATCCATCACTACTTCTATCCCAACTTCTATCATACATCTCAGCCAGTGCAGTAAGACAAGAAAAAGAAAAAGAGCTACAAAGATTGAAAAAGAAGAAACAAACAAAACAGTCACTATTTGCAGATGATATAATTTTTTGTGTGGACAGTCTAAAAGAATTTACAGGTAAATTATTTGAATGGATGAAGGAGCTTAGCAAATTTGCAGATTATAAGACCATACAAAAAGTTAGCACATTTCCATAAACCATATAGCAGCAATCAGTAAAAAAATGATACAACAGTAATAAAAACATAAAGAACTTTGGATCATGTGCTGTGCTTAGTCACTCAGTCATGTCCGACTCTGAGATTCCATGGATTGCAGCTGCCAGGCTCCTTTGTCCATGGGGATTCTCTGGGCAAGAATACTGGAGTGGGTTGCCATGCCCTCCTCCAGGGGATCTTCCCAACCCAATGATCGAACTCTGGTCTCCGGCATTGCATGGGGATTCTTTATCAACTGAGCCATCAGGGAAGCCCAAGAATACGGGCGCAGGTAGCCTATCCCTTCTCCAGGGGGATTTTCCTGACCCAGGTATTGAACTGGGGTCTGCTGCACTGCAGGTAGATTCTTTACCAGCTGAGCAGGGAAGCCCAATTCGGATCATATCAAATGAAAATAACACAAGCCATTGATGGAGAAAATAATAAACCTTTATTGAGCTATTTAAAGAGACCCACATATATCAAGATCTACAGAGCTGACCCTTGAACGGTACTGATTGGAACGGCATGGACCCACTTACATGCATATTTTTCAATAGTAAACACTATCGTACTACCTAATCCATGCTTGGTTGACCAGAATGCTTGGTTGAATCCACTTTCTTCATAAAAGAAGTGAAAAGACAAGCCTCAAAATAGAAGATGAAGGAAGGAAACAAAACAAACCAAGTTTGTATCCAGAACATATAAATGAATACTGGGAGTTAGTAAGAGATGATATCCTGCCCAAAATGGACAAATGTCATAGACAAGCATTTCCTAGAAAGTACCATGAATGGTCACACAAACAAATGAAAACCACTAAACTGCATTAGAAACCAGGGACGAGAACATTACAACGCGGGTCAGACAGCTTCCCATGCCACCAGGATGGCCAAATGTTCAAGCTGAATGGTGCAGGGGCCTGCCAGGGTTGTGGAGGGCTCTCACAGCCGGGTGAGCAAGTGCAGCAGACACCACTACCTTGGGCAGCATCTGGGCATCACCTAGTACACCTGAGAGACATTCCTGCAAAGAGGTGTGCCCACGACACCAACTGCACCGAACTAGAACCATCTGAACACCCATCAACCTGAAAATGGACAGATGAGCTTCAAGACGATTTTGTTATCTTGGGAATATCACACAGCAGGGAAAGCACACGAACTCCAGCTACTCACGTGGCCATGGACAAGCTCGCAAACAAGAGCCCCAAATGGAGTGCTGACTTCCTTCAGCAGCCACAGAATTGATTCAAACAGGTAAAATGGATCAGTACATCATTTAGGAAACCACAGATACATGGTACACCTTTAAAACAAAGCTTGGCCTGCTGCCTGTTTCAGTACGCAGGTTTACTGGGACACAGCCACGTTCACTGTTTTATGGACAGTCCATGGCGGATTTCATGGCATGGACGCTGACTTGAGTTCTTGGAACAGAAGTCATGTGACCCCTGAAGCCGAAAGTATTTACCACCCTGACCTTTATAGGGAAAGCTGGCTGATCCCTGCTTTCCACGAAAGAGGGGGAATGATTAACCCAAATCACAGGACAGTGGTGACCACCAAGGAGATGGAAGTGGGTGTGATCAGACTGGTGCTTTGAAGTAAGGTTGCATGTGTGTGTGCGTGTTATGTCATTCAGTCGTGTCCGACTCTTTGTGACCCTATGAACTGCAGCCTGCCAGGCTCCTCTGTCCATGGGATTCTCCAGGCAGGAATACTGGAGTGGGTTGCCATGCCTTTCTCCAGGGGATCTTCCTGACCCAGGGATCGAACCCACATCTCTTATATCTCCTGCACTGGCAGGTAGGTTCTTTACCACTAGCACCACCTGAGAAGCCTCTAAGTAAGGTTATTATCCTATAAAGTACATACATGCTTTATATACTTTTTGTTTGTTTGTTTCTATGATTATTCTACAACTTAAAAACATTCTTATAAGAGGGAAGAGGGATTGCTTCTGATGTTTCAGACTCCCCCATGGCTACTGAGGACCCCAGAATTCTACATCTCTGTTGTCATCTTGTTTTGTGGACACACAGAAATTCTCCTAACCTTTCTAAGCAGCAGATTGAGAGTTCTACTCTAAAATTCTAGCCTTCCTAGAGTTATAGGATAAGTTCTCTGAATTGAAAAGACTGGGGTCTAGACCACCCAGTCTGAGTAACCTGCCAGAGCAGAATTCAACGCCTTAGGCAAATGGTCACCCTCCTCTGTTAAAGCATGTGCCCTGAGAAGGTGGCTGGAGTCACAGACACCCTGCCTGCGGTGGTGGGATTCCCACCAGGACCAGGTGCCTCTGCATCCTGCCTCCAAATTGACTTCTTACATTTCTGATCACTACTCTTAGCAGCCTGTGTCTCAAGAGAGACTTGAATATCATCTGTGGCATGGAAGCCATGCGGGGATATGTCTGGAACCCAGCCTGCACATGGCCACAGGGCCAGGTGTGGACACACCAAGAGTCCATGCTCTTCTCCTCTGTGGGCTTCTCCATTCCTCTGGCTGATGCTGATGGTCTCACACCCTTCACTGTTGAGAAGCTCTAACTTCTCCCAGGTTTTCTCTGGTGGCTCAGATGACAAAGAATCCGTCTGCATTGCGGGAGACCTGGGTTCGATCCCTGGATTGGGAAGATCCCCTGGAGGAGGGCATGGCAACCACTGGGGTATTCTTGCCTGGAGAATCTGCAGGGACAGATGAGCCTGGTGGGCTATAGTCCATAGGGTTGCAAAGAGTCAGACATGACTGAGCAACTGAGCACAGCATAGCTCTCCCAGGGGTTCCCATCAACTTGCTGGCGCATCATAAAATACCTCTCTCATTCACAAGACACCGACTGCCTGTGTTTGCATTTCCATTCAGGAGAGGGCAATGCCCAGCTTACCTGTAGAGATCTGGGACCAGCCCATCTTTATACCGAGCGCACAGGTTGTTGAGGGCCTGCTCGTGCTGACCAAACAAGCGGATGTAGTTGGAAGCGGGGAAAGGCACTTTGGAAAGGCATGTGATGGTTTCCACCATCCTGTACTTGTTGATGTGGATGCGGAAGTAATTCCCATTCTTCACGTTACCCGTTATTATTTCTGAACCCTGGTGGGGGCGGGCATCAGAAAAACCCCATTAGAAACATGTCTGGACTTTGGCAACTTTGTCACAGCAATTTATTTTTCAAATATAACAGGGTATATGTTATTGCTTGCTGCAAATCACAGTGGTAGGTATTGACCAAGATCAACTAAAGGTAAGTGCGTGTCAGAAACCATGCATGTGGTTTAATGACTAAACGCATGTGGACTTAATGACTAAAAGTTCCTCGGGATATTTCACACTGTGACTACATCATTCCACATTTCTAAATTGGTTGCTAGGTTATGGCCAATTCTCCTTTCTTCAACACCTCACTCAGCTGGTCCGTGGAACTGGGTCTTTTCTCTCCTGTGAGGTGTCTAAGACTGTTAACTTTCTTAATTTTTCACAGTACCACTTTGAGAAAAGCTCCTAGTCAAAGGTGGTCAAAAGGAAAGACAGTTTTTAAAATTTTACTTGAACAAAGGAAGCAAGGTAAAGGTAAACCTCTGACAGCTGGGTTTGGGGAGGTTTGACTGGTAGGGTCCGTTTCCATGAAGAAGGTTCAAGCTCACGGGAAACAAACACACACACAATGTGTGGGCTACTTGTTAGCTTGTAAATTAGGAGAGGCGGAGGTTACTGGCTTTATGTCTTTTAGAAACGGACTGAAACCGCCACGTGAACCCAAGTGATGAGGAAACACACCTCTCTGCTCCAGTCACGACTACTTTTTCTATTTCAGCCCCTGGTGGCCACTGACCAGACATGCTTCCCACCAGCTCCAGCAACGAGCAGAACCTCTGGGGACAATCCTGGGTTTGGCTGGTGGTGGCTGAACCTGCACTTTGGCCCTGGACTCTGGACCCAGGACACAATAATGTTCAGTGACTGTCTCCTGAGAGCATATTGATTGAAGCTTTTGCCCTGAACTTGACTGTGACATTTAGAAATCCACCACAAGGTGAACTGCAAGGATCCCAAACATTTACTGAGTCCCGGACATCCCCTAGAGACACTGTCTAAACAAGAACACACAGTTTACCTGGATTTTTAAGTAAATTGAAGCAACTGGTGGGTGTTTGGGTATCATGTGGCTAAGCTCTGAGGAGGAACCAGTCACTCATAAAGGCACAAGGTGAGACAGAGGGGAGGGTAGACAGGTAAGTCCTGGCCCAGCCCCAAGGATGTGAGTGACAGTAGGGGACAGAACAAATACAGTTTAGGAAAGAGGTGGAGGATGGCACCCCAAGCAAGGTGCACCAAGTCCATCATCATAGAGATGGATGGATACAGAGAGGAAATCTACCTCCATAGCAAAGGGCTGAAAACAACATGCAATGAGGTGTTATCTAACAAAACAATGGTACATCTGCACAATGGGATACAGTGTATCCAATGGAAATTATTGGTAAACTGTATTTCATAACAGGGAAATATGTTTCCAGTACATTTTATACTGCAGAAGTACAGTATAACAATTTGTAATTTTTATAACTTGCACAGATTCATTCTATTTTCATAAAAATACATGGGATCATTTATTTGCTTTTGTGTCAACATTTTAACAAAATGTTAATGGGTGGGGGGTTGCTAAGACTAAAGCTGCTGGTATCAAACTCATATAGTCTTTAAAGTCTTGTGTTTATCCTTAGAGATGCACATAACAGGAACATTCATCATGCTCTATCTCCGTGTGTATTTAATTCAGAAATAGCTTTGCTATGATGAGCCAGCAAGTAAAGTTGACCCCTGGAGGCCCCTTTGCAGTCAGGGGTGCCTTGGTGAAGGGCATGAATAGCTGGGGGTGGGGCTGCCCCCTGACCTCGCAGGTAGGGTGACTGGGGTCCCGGGAGAGGGGGCACTGGCCATAGCTTGCAATAGTTTTGGTGCCAGGTTTCCCCAGGGCTCAGTGGAGAGCGGATCCCACAAGGCCTTGGACCCTCCTCTTCATCTTTGAAACTTATTTATGCTGAGTGATTACAGAAAAGCACTTGGGCATCCAAGGGGTACGTCTTGAGATCCACCCACATGGCTACTAATATTTTGGGCTCAGCAAAGACTTTCACTGAATATCCCACTCTCACAATGGCTCACAAGCACCAGTATGTGGGGGCTGATTCGGGGGATACGGAGCACCTTGGAGCGAGGTTCATGGTGACTCCATGGGTGGTGTCTTGCCACGTTTCTGTGGGGTCCTGGCAGGTTGCTGGTGGAGAATCTGAGCATCATGGGCCCTCCCTCTGAGGTCATCCCCTTCAGGAGGGCTAATGAGTCGTCAGCATCATCGTGGGTCTGCTTATCTGGGGGTGAGGCAAGCTGGTCTTATTTTTTAAATAATTTTTATTCCTTTATTTGACTTTTGGCTGTGCTGGGTCTTCTCTGCTGCCCAGGTGTCTCTAGGTGCGGCGAGCAGGGGCCGCTCTTCATTGCGGTGCGCAGGCTTCTTATCGCGGTGGCTTCTCTTGTCGCCGCACACAGGCCCTAGACAGCAGGTTCAGTACTTGCTTACGGGCTCAGTTGCCCCAAAGGCATGTGGAAGCTTCCCAGACCAGAGATCGATCCCTTGTCCCCTGCACTGGCAGGTGGATTCTTCACCACTTGGGCCATCAGGGAAGTCCTTTTTCTTTTTTTTAATTTAAAAGTCAAATTAGCAGCCGCGTGGAGGAAGGAAAGACCCAGTGGTGCAGAGATAGCTTAACTCTGGAAGTGACCATGACTATTGTTAATAAGACTTGGCACCGTGATCACATAACACGAGAAACATTCTCGTGTTTGGGGGCCATCCTGGGGCCTGTGGCATGGAAACAGTTTGCATTGACACGAAAGACAAGTTGCTTAAGGATGGGTTTTTCAGACACAAGTTACCCCATGGGGCTGGGCAGACTGATCTAAATTTCTTAGGTCATTTCTAGTCACAGCAGATGGGAAAATCCAGTGAAGTCCAGAACACTTCTGCTTATCCTTAAATGAGGACTTTAGGTGGCTTCCAGCCCGGCCACCCCATGAGGGATTCTGGGGTAACAGTGATGGTTTCACATGCTTTCCAGTTCTTGGGGATGTGGTGAGTTTCCAGTTCTTGGGGATGTGGTGAGTTTCTTCCTTTAAATACATGAGTTAATTGTTAGGATATTCAGGTCTTGAATTTAAAATTTTGACAGAGTAACTGGTTCTGATGTGGGTCTTTTTTTTTTTTTTTTTTTTGTCTTCCCATCTTTTCCTGAATATAATTATTCTTTTGAGCTCCTTTATGATTTTGACAAAGATTGGAACATGCCTCTGGAATTCATGCCAAGTGGAAGACCCAGGGGTAATCAGACTCGGCGTGCAAGAAACCCAGGTTTCAGCCCCCACGATGAACACACAGTTTTAAATTTAGTGGCATCCAAGGCAGGGTTTGTTGTGACAAATTTCTTTATTCCATGGAGGATAAGCCAACAAAGCATGTGGACTGGAATCTGTAGATCAGTTTATTATGTAGACAACTTGGGGACCCCTTTCTTCCTTTTGTCGGGCTACCAAGTGAATTACTCAAGCATCTCTTACTTAAATATCCTAAGGAGAGAGTGTTTTAGGAATCTGATGAGGTTCATCTGTACTACAATTATTGTGAGAACAGTAATTTGGTTTCTCGAGTGAAATACTGCTCCAAGGGTTCCATTCTCCACCCACTGGTGATATTTAGGCAACTGCCTGGCCATTTTGGCAACAATTTTACTTAATCAAATTAGTTCCAACCCCAAAAAATTGCCATGGAACCATCCTACATTTTTTTTTCTTGGTGAATAAAATGGGGGAAAAATCTGTTTAGATCTTTTGTACTAATTAAAAAGGAGGCCCGCCTGGCAAAATGGTTAATTACAGTCAGGGTTCCTGCTCAAATACTGTCACAGTACCAGCCAAAGAAGCTATTCAAGTTCTAGTCTTATTAAAACTGTCATTAACTAAAACTTCCTTTGGCACATCCTCTGACTTTATTCCCAGAGAGAGCCATGGTTCATAAACAAATGATATTGCGTGTCAGAAATCACACACCGTCCTTGAAGAATCTGGTTCTGTCCAAAATCAAGTCCAGTATTTCCTAGTTTTTGAAACTACTTGGTTCCCGGTATTTATCTACAAAGACCAAAGTGTCCGCTGGTCACACTCCAAACTCATCATCCGAGTTGCCTCCTGTTTACATCATCGGTGGCAAACTATACTTTCCAAAGATGGCCCCAATGGTATCCCATCCCACATGCTCTTCTACACTTGACCTTGACTATCTTCCCATTGAGAAATGAACTCTGTCCTTTCTCCTTGAATCCCACTAGGCTGTGACTGCTCCGACAGAGGATGTGGGGGTAGTGACTGCTATTTGACTTTCAGGGCTGAGTCATAAAAGGCAGTGCAGTGTCCAGCTGGCTGGTGGGGACCCTTGCACGTGGGAGTCCTGAGCTTCCATGCAGGCAGTCTCACCACTCAGAGGCCACCAGGCTGTGAGGAAGCCCAGGTGACATGGGCAGCCCAGGTGTGATGCTCTGGCCAGCAATCTCTGTGGCTGAGCTGTGCCAGTCCAGGTCAGTGACAAGCCTTCGGTCAGAGGACCCAATCACTGGGCTACCCCTAGTCTACTAAGTCCCAGCTGAGCAGAGACAAGCTGCTCCCACTGTGTCCTGTCCAAACTCCTAACCAACAGAATCTGAGCACAGTCCAAGGGCTGCTTCATGTTGCTAAGCTTTGTTACAGAGCAATAGAGACTGGAGACCATTGACTATGGTCCTTACTTGAAGCATTTTGCATCAGACCATGGATATGGGACATGCCTAAAAGAATCTTGGAAAGGCCCAAGGGAAATAAGTTTTAAACACATGACATCTGACCTTTCCTCAGCAGAACCAGGTCTCAGGACTTATCTGGAACTATGATTAACAACATTCACCACTGATGGGGCACCTGTTTTACTCCCTGAAGGGAGTGTTACTTTATATATGATCCCTAATGATCCCAGAAAAGCAGAGGAGTTGATAACTTGCCCAAAGTCCACGGTAAGACAACTGGAACACTGGGATTCTGACTTCCCAAAGCGGGGCCAGAAGCCTGGGAGGTCTGGAGTCTGTTCTCCTGATGGAAATTTCCATCAGTTTCTACTACATCTCACTGGCCAGGACCTGCCATGTGGCTGACCTCATTCTCAAGGAAATCTGGGAAATGTGCTTATTTTAAGTTAGATTGCTAATCTTCCAAAGGAAAAAAAAAAATCAGGATGTGAAAATGGGAATGGAAGCAGGCAACCTCCAGTGATTGCCTCACTGATGAAACGCAAACATGACACACAGGAAGGAAAGCCTCTGCTACAACAGACGCCACTCTGGGGCCAGCTGCCAGAGAGTCCTACGCGGGGAGCTCCCAACTGGCCAGCCACCCTGTGTCCTTGCTTCCTCTCTAGCTACCTTGAAGCCAGGAGAACACTGCCCTCCCCACAATCCCCAAGCACACGCAGCTTCTGCTTCACCTCCACGGTCTTTCCAGTGTCATTCAGAGGAGCAGGAGCACCAGGGGGTTCGGACGGACATCAGACCCTCAGCAATTTGCCTGCTGTCACCACAGAGGTGACATCGAGAATTTTAATTATCGATGGATACATCACAGGCTACCTCAGAACTTTGTGACTTAATGTCCTTCAGGAGGTAGTTGGATACATAAACTGGTGGTGCATCCAGACAGCAGAATAGATATATAAATATAAAATTCAGGGCTAAAAAGAAATGGACTCTCAAGCCATGAAAAGGCATGGAGGAAACTTAAATGCAAATTGTTAAGTGAAACAAGCTGATTTGAAAAGGTGACAGACTGTATGATTCCCACTCTATGATATTCTGAAAAAGGCAAAACTATGAAGACAGTGAAAAAAAAAAGGTCACTGGTTGCCAGGAGTTTCAGGGGAGGGAGAGAGGGAAGAACAGGTGGAACCGAAGGGATTTTTTTGGGTAGGGACCCTGGTCTGTATAACACCACTATGGTGGACCCAGGTCATCATACATTTGTCCAAACCCGCAGCATGTACAATACCAAGAGTGAATCATCATGTAAGTTGTGGGCTTCTGGTGATGATGCACCAGTGTTGGTTCATCAGTTGTAACAAACATACCCTGTGGTGGGGATGTTGATAACGGGGGCAGCTATGCATGAGAGGCTCAGGGGATGTATGGGAAATCTCTGTACCCTTTTCTCAATTTTGCTGTGGACCTAAAACTGCTCTAAAAAATAGATGGCTTAAAATGTCAATCAACTTTTACAACCTTAGTCTTTGGGAGTCACAGAAGTTGGGACTAGCTTAGCTAGGGGATTCTGGCTCATGGTCTCCTGCAAAATTTGTGGTCAAGATATCAGCCAGGGCTGCATCATCTGAAGGTTGGACTGGGGCTGGAGGACCACTCACACAGATGGCTCCTCACATGACTAGCAAATTGTGGAATGTCCAGGGCAAGAATCCTCAATCTCTTTCCATGCGGACCCCACCAAAGGGCCAACCGGGTGACCTGATGATATGGCAGCAATGACCCAGGAGGGTGCAAGTTGGAAGCTGTAGGATCTTTCAGGACCTGGCCTCAGAAGGCACACACTATCATTTATGCAATATCCTGCTGGCTACACACGTCAGCCCTGGTCAGTGTGGGTGGGGACCACTCATGGACATGGATACCAAGGGGCAGGAATGAGTAGGGGCCATTTCAGGGGCCAGCTGGCCCATGGCTTTCTGATGCAAGAACCAATACATGACACTAAAAACTGTGGATTAAGAATTTCACCCCCTACCCCCAGAAACAAAGTGCTATATTTGAAAGTAAAATGAAATTCAGGAAAAATACTTACAAAATCAGACTGGGCCCTCTGTACCTCCAAAGGGGTTGGAATGGTGGGCTTGGAGACATGCAAGTAATGGTAAGACCCAGGGAGGATGCCTCCTAGTGGAGAAGGCCAGTTTTAGACACTTTATTTCAGCTGGGTGAACAAATGGGTAGCAGGGCTGACATCTATACCACAAGACCACCAGAGACACCTGCTGTGGTGTGCACCACTCACTTTCCCACCAAAGTGCCTCTGTTAACAAGGGACACCCTGGGGCTGATAACATTTAATACAACCAAGGTGAATGTGCCATAATAGCACACAATACAGACACCAATGCTCTAAGAGGTCCAGGCTGACCCTGTGCATCCTGACTTCCCATAACTCACGGCTCTCTAATCCCCACCTACCAAGGCTTTGTAAACGTGGCCAAGATGTTCCCTTTCTCTGTCCTCCTCCACTGTGTAACCAACATACTAAAAAAAGTAAATGTTATAAGGAAAGTCAACAAAGTCCTTGTTCGAGGCTTTAGAAAATGTGGATTATGAAACGGTTACTATTTCTAGCTGGCCCCAGAAGCCCAAGCCAGGTCCCACTCTGAGCATCTTCTGACAACTGGGACTTGTCCTTTTCCATGGCCACTGCCCTCCCTAAGGTCTTGTCCAGAGTGAGGAGGCGATCATGACCTCTCACTGGGCAGATAAACACAAAGACTGGGATGTTGGGTTTCTGCCCCTTTAGACTGATGTTCTGTCTACTGGATTAGGGTTCACAGACCCTCCCCCCAGGAGTCCATGGATGATTATGGGTGTTGGCCCATCAACTCTCTGGAAGTACATATACACAATTCTATAAATATGTGCATTTTTCTGACAGAAGGTCCATCTCCCAAATATAAGGAAATTCTGTGTTACTCATGTGATGACCTCCTTAGGAGCCAATAAAACAGGGGATTAAAGTGGACCCATTTTACAGCTGCTACGAGTTGTGCTTATTATTTCAGACAGCAGACTGAAGCATGGGAGGCTCAGAAGCTCTCCTGATCTCTCAACTTTCAGTGAGAATAAAAGTTTGGCAAGATGTCAGGGCATCACACCACACACCAGTGGTGAGGAGCCTCTGGGCAAGTTATTGACCATTCCCTAGTCTCAGTGGTCTTACACATAGAGTGACCATCACAGTTCTGACATGGTAGAATCAGGTCCATCATAAACAGTTAAACATGAGAGAGCCCTCTCCCCACAATCTCTTTGCAAAGCCACTGACACACAGCGAAGCATCCTCACCAAGCCTACGGGAAATGGGGCTGGCTGGTCCAGACCCAACCAGCGGCTGCAGCAGTGGGATGAGGGTGGCCCCCTACACACCTTTGATCTTGGCTCCCTTGTACATGGGGATGAGTCGGTCAAGGTCGGCCGGTGGTTCGGTCACAGGCTCCAGAGTCGGATCGAAGAGCTTGAGCATTGCTGCTGCCAGTTGGAAGCCGATCTCTTTGGAATTGAAGTTGCTGTGAGTCCACTCATTCGAATAGTACCTATTAGAGAACTTGGTGAGGGGGCCGGCAGCTCTGATGGCTATGTCATTGGTGTGGAAGTTGCTGTCGATCACGAGTCGGCCATCGTAGACCAGGCATGCATCATTGAAGGCTTTGAACGTTTCATAATCCACGTTCTTCTCAAGGAAGCTGAAGAACATCTAGAAAGTGAACAGACACATTATCCTTAGTTATCATTCTTCACTGTACCTTCTCAAGAGGTTGGATCATCTCCATTTTATTATTTGGGGCACACTAGAAAACCTAAATCCACTAAGAGTATGTCCTAATGGTGTGTGTATCTTTCAGATGAAGAACAAATTAATATCACTCAATGTCACTCTTTTTTTTTAATCGCTTATTTAGGTATCCAGCAATGGATGCCGCATGGTGGAACATCTCCCACGAGAGCACGTTCTCCCCTGTAAGGAGGTTTATGTTCATAGACACCACTTGCCTCTCATTCCAGGACACTCAAAATCACTCCTTCTCAGTCTCCTTCCATTTTCCCCTCTGGTGTCTGACACTCATGTCTCTCCAGGTTCCTTCTTGGGGTCACCTTGTCGACTCTTTAGTCTTCAGACTGCCCCATTCCTGGCCCTTTAAGCCCAGAAAGTCTGTCCTTGCAGGATACCCCATTCGCCTCCATACCCTCCAGGTCTGGGCTCCTGCCCTGGGAGGGCAGGTACTGATTCAGTGAATATAGACAGGGTACCTGCATGCCCCACCCCCACATTCTCTGCCCAGATTTTAATACTTTCTCACACTCATCTGGAAATCATCTTCTGTATTGATGTTTCATTAAAGCATCTAGTGAAAGTGAAAGGGAAAGTTGTTTAGTCGTGTCCAGATCTTTGTGACCCTTGGACTATACAGTCCATGCAATTCTCCAGGCCAGAATACTGGAGTAGGTAGTCATTCCCTTCTCCAGGGGATCCTCCTGACCCAGAAATCAAACCAGGGTCTCCTGCATTGCAGGTGGATTCTTTACCAGCTGAGCTACCAGGAAGCCAGTCTAAGCTATTTGTTTTTAGGGCTTCAGTTGTTGTGGAAGAGGCTAAATTGACTCATTTTTATCTTAGTTGTTGCTATTCAGTCACTAAGTCATGTCCCACTCTTGGCAACCCCATGGACTATAGCACGCCAGGCTCCCCTGTCCCTCACCATGTCCCAGACTTTGCTCAAATTTATGTCCATTGAGCCAGTGATGCTATCTAACCATCTCGTCCTCTGTTGCTCCCTTCTCTTGCTCTTTCCCAGCATCAGGGTCTTTTCCAGTGAGTTGGCTTTTTGCATCAGGTGCCAAAGTATTGAAGTTTCAACTTCAGCATTAATCCTTTCAATGAATATTCAGGGTTAATTTCCTTTAAGATGGACTGGTTTGATCTCCTTGCAGTCCAAGGAACTCTTAAGTGTCTCCAACACCACAATTCAAAAGCATCAGTTCTTTAGCACTTGGCTTTCTTTATGGTCCAACTCTCAAATTCATACATGACTACTGGAAAAACCATAGCTTTAACTATATGGATGTTTATAGACAAAGTGATGATTCTGCTTTTTAATACACTATTGAGGTCTGTGATAGCTTTTCTTCCAAGGAGCAAATGTCTTCTAATTTCATGGCTATAGTCACCATCTGCAGTGATTTTGGAGCCTAAGAAAAGAAAATATGTCACTGCTTCCACTTTTCCCCCTTCTTTTTGCCATGAATCTTAGTTTTTTTTTTTTTTTTTTAATGTTGAGTTTCAAGCTAGCTTTTTTACTCTCCTCTTTCACTCTCCTCAAGAGGCTCTTTAGTTCCTCTTTACTTTCTGCCATTAAAGTGGTATCATCTACATATCTGAAGCTGTTGATATTTCTCCTGGCAATCTTGATTCCAGTTTGTGATTCATCCAGCCCGGCATGTCACATGATGTACTCTGCATAGAAGTTAAATGAGCAGAGACATTCCACACCCCTTCTCCACCCAAGAGTGATGCGCGAATGAGGAGTGAGGCAGGAATGAGCCTGCAACTGCCACTAATCACAGGTGACCACATACATTTAAATCAAAATTAGTTAGGTACTTCCCTAGAAGTCCAGTTTCCCTGCTGGCTCAGCTGGTAAAGGATCTGCCAGCAATGTGGGAGATCCAGGTTTGATCCCTGGGTAGAGAAGATCCCCTGGAGAAGGGAATGGCAACCCACTCCAGTATTCTTGCCTGGAAAATTCCATGGACAAAGGAGCCTGGCAGGCTATAGTCCATGGGGTCACAAAGAGTCAGACATGACTGAGCGACTAACACTTTCACTTTCCCTGGTGGTCCAGTGGCTACGACTCTGAGCTCCCATTGCTGGCAGCCCCGGTTTGATCCCTGGTCAGGGAACTAGATCTTGCGTGCCACAAATAAAGATCCCACAAACTGCAAATAAGGCCTGGCACAGCCAAATAAATAAATATTTTTAAAATAAATAAATCTAAATTAATTAAAAGTAAATAAAATTGAAAATCCAGACCCTCAGTTGTGGCCTATTTCAAACGCCCAAAAGCTACAGGTGGCAGCGGCTGCCATACTGACCGAACAAGTATGGACCGTTTCTACCATCACAGGAAGGTCCACTGGACAGCACCTGACTCGAGTCCACCATCCCTGTGATATCCTTTCTTCTTCCTGAGGGAACCAGCAAGGACTTTTCCCCTTTGCCTGTCTCTGTTCACTTGGACATCTAATCCTCTCCCAATTACTCCCATTCAGGTAGCCTCTTTCTCTCTAATCTGTTATAAAATTCTTTCTGCTTTTAACCTTACTCAGTGACCACAGGAAAATATATTTCTCTGAGTCCCTCACTCTGAGTCTGTCTCTCTACTCCTCTTTTCTTTTTTGCCTCGACTCCTTTCCCATCTATATAGAAATAGACTTCTCACCCATAGAAAAACACGTAGAAATATTTGAATTGAAATTATATGTGCAAAACAGGACAATTAATGCTCAGTATTCTCCTTCAACATCCCCACAAAGTTCTTCTACCTGCTCAGTTTATCTCCTAGGTAAACCTACCTTTTATTAAGGTGAAAGTGAAAGTGAAGTCGTTCAGTCGTGTCCCACTCTTTGCAACCCCATGGACTGTAGCCCTCCAGGCTCCTCCATCCATTTTCCAGGCAAGAGTACTGGAATGGGTTGCCATTTCCTTCTCCAGGGGATCTTCCCAACCCAGGGATCGAACCCGGGTCTCCAGCATTGCAGGCAGAGGCTTTTACCATCTGAGACACCAGGGAAGCCTCCACTTTTTATTAAGGGGCACATTAAATATACTAGCCCTTGTTTTCCTGGGTTTGGAAGATTACCAGCACTTCTACTGAAATCGTGTTATTTTATACCATTTTGGCATAGGCATTCAGAACATGGTTACATTAGAGACATACGAGTTGGTGGAGTGGACCGATTGCTGGAACAGCAAATCCAGCACTGTCCCCGGGAACACAAGTTCTGAGTCACAGATCTCTCATACCTCTCAAACACAATTCATGTGCTCCTATAAGGCCAACTGAATATTACATCTTGGCAGAAAATATGGAGTATTAGAAGAAACATCTGCTTTAAATTCCTCTCTAAATAATGCCCTAAGGTTCTACCTTAAGGAACTAGGAAAAGAAAGGCATGGTAAAGCCAAAGCAAGCAGAAAAAAAGAAAATTGTTAAGAGCAGAAATCAATGAGAGAGAAAACTGACAGACAACAGAGACAATTAACAAACTCAAAAGCTGGTGCTTTGGGGGAAAAAAATCAATACAATCGACAAACATCTATCTAGACAGAGAACTTTAGACAGGTCTTCGCCTCGTCTTCATTTCTGGCGGTTGCTGCCTATTTGTGCTATTCAGGATCTGAGGGCGGCTGCCATCACTCCATCTCTACTTCCGTCAGCACACAGGCTTCTTCCTGTGGGCTTCCTCTCTGCCATCACATCTTTCTCTCCGTATAAGGGCATCAATCATCAGACTTAGGACCCACCCCAATCCAAGAGGACCTTCTCTTTGTTTGACAGCAACCACTAAGATCCTATTTCCAAGTAAGGTCACGTTCAGGTCCTGAGGCTTAGGACCATAGCTCTCCAGGGGACATATTTCAAACCATGACCCCACAACCACAGTGGAGATGTGAAGATACTTGTCCCCATCAAAGTCTTGGAGAAGGGAATGGCAACAGACTCCAATATTCTTGCCTAGAAAACCCCATGGACAGAAGAGCCTGGAGGGCTAAGGTCCACGGGGTTGCATAGAGTCAGACATGACTGAGTGACTCACTTTCACTTTTGTCAAAAGTCTCCTAGTGCCCTGACAGAGATGCTACTCAAAGCTGATCATCAGAGGGATAAATACCCTGATCTCTCCCTTCTTTAGGCTTCTAATCCCCAGCCGGTACCTGTGCTATGCCAAGTCACTCAGTCGTGTCTGAGTCTTTGTGACCCCACGGAGCATAGCCCGCCAGGCTCCTCTGTCTATGAGATTCTCCAGGCAAGAAGACTGGAGTGGGCTGCCATGCCCTCCTCCAGGGAATTTTCCTGACCCAGTGATAGAACCTACATCTTTTACATCTCCTGCATTGGTAGGTGGGTTTTTTTTTTTTACCACTAATGCCAACTGGGAATCTCCAGCTGGTACTTACTGTTGGCCAAACACAGATGAGAGTTTCAGGGTGGGGTTGGGTGGGGAGAAACACAGCAGGGGAGCAGGAGACAGGACCCAAAGACAGAGGACCACGGTCTGACTCATTACTTTAGGGGGAAGTCTGGGCAGGAAGGCATGCTGGATCAAGGTGGTTGAAAGTATCTGCAAGGTGTCTTTGCCTTGATTCTAGTTCTGACCTAATAGGAGAGTGAAGGCCTGTGGGGGCTGCTACAGACCCTGTATTCAGTCAGATACTTGGGGAAGGTGTTCTTGTACCTGTGCTCCCTAGGCAGGGTGTGTACGCACCCCCAGAATTCCCCCAGGGTACACTTGGCACACCTCTTCCAGGATCATCATTTTGGGAGGAAACTTCCGATGAGAAGATCTTTATTTTTCCTCTCTTAAATAGGTATTGTGACATACATATGTAGATATGTAAAAAGTACATACACTTTTCTATTAAAATACTATGAACTTTTTCTTTTTCACTGCTATATCCCTCATACTTAGGACCGAACTTGAGACATAGTAGGCTTTCAATAAATCTCTGCAGAGTGAAGGAAGGAATGAATGTTCTTGAGGAGCAGAATGTAGAATCCCCTGGGTTATCAGAATGAAATGAGAGGTGGTAGGGAAGCTCCTCTGGCATGCAGTCTGCCTTGAGCTCCTCCTGTCTAGGTTCTGGGGGACGAGGGTCACGGCACCCACCTGTAAGAGCACTGGGGCGAGAAGCCCTGACTTAGGCTGACTGGCGCATACTGCCAGGTAATGGACCCCCATGAGCCCTCACAGGCCTCCCCCAGGTGGTCTTCCCACCACAGGCCGCTGGTATTCTTCATCCCAACCCAAGGGTCAACACACCCTTGACCCCCGTAAGTCCAGCCCTCACGCTGACTGCAGCCCCCTCCCTGAGGGGTCTCCTGCTTCTCTGGCCCCTTCCCCTCTTCCTCCTGGCTTCTGCTCGTCTCCTGAACAGGCTGTGAGCTGAGCTATTCTAAGTCCCTGTTCCACAGGGAAAGACCCACTGTAGCTGTTTTCAGAATCTTAGGAGGTCAACACGGTGTACACTTTGAGGCCCTGTTAGCCTGGGTCAGATCTTAAGCTGATGGGGAGTCACCGTGTTCTGTCTGTAAAGTGGGGTGCTTCCTGTGGCAGAGCCATTGTGAGGAGGGGGCAGAATGCACTGCAAGAGGGCAGCACGGCGCCCGGGACTTGCTCACAGTGGGGCTGGTTGTTGTTCAGTCGCTCGGTCGTGTCTGACTCTTTGCAACCCCATGGACTGCAGCACGCCAGGCTTCCCTGTTCATCACCAACTCCCAGAGTTTGCTCAAATTCATGTCCACTGAGTCAGTGATGCCATCCAATCATCTAATTCTCTGTCATCCCCTTCTCCTCCTGCCTTCAATCCTTCCCAGCATCACAGTCTTTTCTAATAAGTCAGCTCTTCGCATCAGGTGGCCGAAGTATGGGAGCTGGCAGTCCTCAAATCCTGACACTCCATCCACAAACAGGAGGGTGGGGGGGTCCAGTGCCCCTTCCTTTGCATGCGGGCTGCCTCGGTGACCTGCCTCCAGGACTCCGAAGGATGCTGCTTGACGTATGAGGTTAGGTCACAGGAGGAGGGATGCTGTCTCTGTCTCTATCATCTCTCAGTCTGTCTCTATCTCTGGATCTCTGTGTCTGTCTCTATCTCTGTTTCTATCTCTCTGTCTGTATCTCTGGCTCTCTGTTTATCTGTTTCTGTCTCCATCTGTCTGTTTCTATCTCTGGCTCTCTGGCTCTCTCTGTCTCTATCTCTGTCTGTTTCTCTCTGGCTCTATCTCTCTGTTTCTCTCTCTCTCTCCATCTCTCTGTCTCTCTTGATCCTCTCTGTCTCTGTCCCAGTGCTTTTGGAACCAGTCACCATGCTGAGGAGAAGCTCAGTCCCATGGAGGGGCCGTCTGTGATTGTTCTGATCAGCATCTCCCCTGAGCCTGATCTGACACCAGCAGCCCGACAAGCGGGGGGGACACACCTTTTCTATGGCTCCGGCCCTGCCCAGTCCCCTTTCATCCTCAGGAAAGACCTCTAGGGATTCCTGCCCGATGAGCCGGCTCCCACGCTGGGACCACAAGAGAGATGCAAGGATGACTACTGTTGGTTTAGGTCACTCGGTTTGGGCGGCTCTTTACGTAGCTACAGAAACTCTGAAAGTTTGCAGGGGCTGGAGAGGGGTGGCAGGGAAAGTGTGACTGTAAGTTCATCACCCATCACCTTTCAGACCCCAAGTCCCCCAAAGCTGGTAGCTCTCCCAAGGTGGTGAGTGAGGTTCCGGGGACCTACTTACGGAGCAGGGGAGCTGGAAGGGCTTGGTGGGCGTGGTGAAGCTGGCGGTGTGGATGGGGTCCGGGTACAGCCCGTTGTTCCACTGAGCCAGCAGTGCGTCCCGGTACACATTCACCCCCGCGGCCTGGAGCGCGTCCTCTATCGCGCCCTCCACGGTGCAGTCGTTGATGCAGGTGATGATGGATGTGGGTGGGTGCTGTACCAGGTGGATGCAGGAGCCCCTGACCCCCAGGCTCAAGAGGGTCTCCACAGTGGTGTATGTGTCAATTGAGTTCCCATAGATGATGATGTTCCCTAGAAAAGGGGGCAAATTGCTAAGATACATAGCTTAAAAAAAAAAACAAAAACCCAATAACCTTATTAGTCAAGTGCTAATGATGCTGAATTACTCCCTCCAACCCTCTCATTTTTTTTCAGCTGTGGGAAGCCAGTGGTGTTACCTAGCAACGGCAACCAAGATAATTTAGCAAAGAATGGACACACAACATCCCACAAAGTAGTCAAGTACTTTTAACACACAAGTAGGATATTCGTTTATGTTCCTATAATTTGAAAGTTGAAATTATGCTAAATGAAACTGTCAAGAATAAAACCTTTTATCTTGCTTTTCCCCTACTTGCTATACTTATTAAGGGGGAAAAATGGCGAAAGTTTGCAATAAATGCAAGTTCTTCTTGAGTCATGAAAAGGACAATGGTTAAAAAAAATAGTCATGTGCATGATGGTAAGGACATTTTAATACTTAATTGTTGAATTGTGTTGATTTCAAGAAAACTTTTTTTTGAAAACTAAAGACTAGAACATTCTGCTTTGCAACAGATAATTTTATAAAGATTCAAATCCTGAGTTTTACAATTTAATGTGTTAAGACCTAGAGAGAGATTGATGGGTATTTTTTTGGTGAGGAAAAATAAAATCATAAAATAATCTCGAAAGATTTATACTGTGTGAGAGTACTTTGATGATACAATTTATTTATATTTCTTAAAAATATTACAGAAGTAATTACATATGCTCTTCTGATAATGATATAAATTTTAAGACCAATGATCCTATTATATGAGTGAAGTGTATTATGTGCTATTCATGTTATTTTTGACATCGAATTGGCATTATTACCTCTTCACAAAGAAAGAAACTGCTGAGGACTCACATTTCAGGCAAGCTGTAACAATTTTACCACAAAACTTTACCTCTCTTTTTCCTTCTGTTTGTGAAATGATATGAAGAGGAATTTTAAGAGACAAAATAAATGGCAAGTGTATTTACTCAATTTTGTGGAATAAATTATGCAAAAATCAAACTGAAAGGAGGTATAATGGCTTATCTTACTTGCCTAGAAGAAAAGGAACTGGAATCTCTTTCAGGCATTTTTCAGAGCTCCTAGGAAGTCCTCGCCTACTTCCTTTTCTCGAACACGGATGGCCAAGGGGGACAGAAGCCAGGGGCAGGGCCCCTCCTCCCCGCCTTCCCTAGGACATTCTGATCTGGGGGCTCTGATTGCCTCCCCGTTCAGACTCACTAGTGTGACATTCCTGAGTAAGCTGCATTTTCCTTGGCTGAAAGAGCCAACATTTTGTTTAAATTATTGAGGTACCCACCTGCTGCAAAACGTGACTCCTGGAGGTCTGACACGACAAAGCAGCAGCCCGCCAGGAGAGCCAAAACTTGAACCTCACATTGTCCAAATTTGAGGTCCTCTGTCCCTTCTTTCAAATATGCATGTGAAAACAGCGTTCACTTTCCGTGAAACAGGTTAAGCGTTTAGGCCCCATGCAACTCAGAGTTTCATTATTTTTGCAATTTCTCCTTCATGTGGGCTTTTAGCAACTATTCTGCTTTTTCATTACAGGCTCACAGAAGCCCCAGCAATGCCAGGCTGCTGGGGTCATTAGAGGGCTGTATTTTTAGCCAGGGTTGCCCACAGATTGTAGGCAGTTGGAGAGTCTGAGGACTTCAAAAGATAATACTTTTCATAAAACCTCTCATACTTAAATTAGATGTCTCTCTCTCTCTCTCTATATATATATATATATATGCTAACTTCTAAATAGTTATCTTTTGGTTTGTCTTTTAATGTAATTTGAAACACCTCCCCAAACATGAGACTTTGGTTATTGTAACTGTCAGCTATTGTCACAATAATACTGTGTAACAAGCTACCCTCAGACTCAATGCCAGAAAACCAATAAGCCTGTGGTAGGTCAGCTCACAGGTCTGCAGGCTGACAAATGCTGGCTGCTATGGCTCCAAGCTACGGTTGGTGTCAAGTCGGTACCACCCTGCCTCTCTCAGCCTCTTTGGACCAATAGCAACCTGAGGCATATTCTCTTTTGGGAGCTGTGCAGGAAGGCAGGCATGACTGCTCAGGCACTTTCCAAGGCTCTCCTGGCAACAGCCACTAACGTTCCCTTGACCAAAGCAAGTCAAGTGGCCAAACCCACGCCCAAGGGGGAGAAGCACACTCTGTCCACAGCAGGGATGTGTATGTGTGTGTATTCATTGAATAACATTCCAAAATCATCGTTACTCTGGGCACAGTACTCTGTGTACCTATGCCTACGTGAGGCCTATGTGATGTCATCTAAAATTTTCATCTAAACATGTTTTACTGATCATTTACTTACATTGTCCCATCCCACAAAACAGAGTAGAATCCCATTATAATTTTCTACTACCTAAATAACAAGTCTCAGGTCAAATCACATCCCTCCATGAATATCACAAAACCCGATGTTAGGAAGTCAGCCTATTACTCTTTGCCCGTTCAGTCCTTCAGCTTTTAAGCATTCCTACTCCAGGGTGGGAGGCGGGGAGGGAATTATTCTTTCCATTATCTTCATGCAGTTGTGACTTATTTCTGCATCATTTCCAACTTTTACTTTGCAAAAAATTTTTAGATTCAGTTCCTGTTTATCTCACGACTCTGATATATCAGGCCCAACGTAGGAATTTTTAATACACAAGCCCTTATTATTATTACTATTAGTAAGAATAACAGAATTGTTATCAATAACATTGGCTTCAGGCAAATGCCTGTAACTTTTTCATAAGCCAAAGGTAAAAATATAAGTATGAAGACAATTCATAGGAGAAGCAAAGTCTTATATTTTGAGGCATCTCCAGGAAAAAAACCCAGCAGATAAAGAATTTGCTTGTTAATGTATTCATTTCAGGACAAATCAGTTTAGGTAAAAAATATGACTGCTTGTATTTATCAGAATAATTTTACTTGCATGGATGAGGTGGAACTAGAACTTTTTTAAAACTACTTATTTCTTTTTCCTTTTTTGGCCATGCCACATGGCATGTAAGCTCTTAGTTCCCGGACAAAGGATTGAACCTATACTCCTTGCAGTGGAAAACTAGGAGTCCCAACACAGGACCATCAGGGAAGTCCTGGAACCAGGGCTCTTAAAGCCCCCCTGGGCTGGGCTGTGGCTGTGGTCGTGTCTGGGCCCCAGTTGAGGATCCAGCCTCCAGCCAGGTGAGGCTTCCAAGGATCAAAGATTGTCTCTACCTGCCTTCCTTGCATCACTTCCCCAGTGATGGCTAAGTGATGGGTAGACTTCAGGCTCACCCTGCCCACCTTGGGGCTCCACACAGAGCCTCTCTACGACAGGCAGGACAATATGGTTCCTGGCCAGATGTATGGAAGAATGTTTAGGCTTTATCAGCTTGCTGACCCGAGACTAACTAAGCGTTCCTTTTGGGTCCTCTCAATGTTTACTGCGGGACACCCTCGCTCTGGCCAGGTTTTCCTACTATGCCCTTCCACCTGCTGTTCACTATGAAGTTGGCACCACAAGAAAGACTGAACCAGCCAGAGGATGGATTGTACACTTGAGATCTGTAAGACAGAAACATGTTAGATCTGGCTACTGGGTTTCTCTTCCAGCCTACAAAATCATACCCAGTTCTAAATGTAACCCAAATTGTGTGTGCCTCCAGCACAACAGTATAGAGTAACACTCCTAGTGTGCTGGTTCTCATTTAAACCCAGGACCAAGGATATTTTCCAGGGAGGTGAGCCCCTCGTGTGATGACCGTGCTGCGGACTGTTGGGTGGATCTGGGGCTGAATCAGGGAGGGAAGATGGAGGGGGAAACAACTGGAGAATGAAAGGGAGGGGGTGGAGTGAAATAGATTTTATCATCTCTGGCTGAGTTAGAAGCAAGAAAGGGTTTAAAAGTAGGTGAATGAGGGACTTGCCTGGAAGTTCAGTGGTTAAGACTCTGCTTATATAGCAGGGGGCGCGGGTTCTACGCCTGGTAGAGGAAATCATGCTGCATGCATGCGTGTGTGCTAAGTCTCTTCTGTCGTGTTCGACTCTTTGTGACCCCGTGGACTCCTCTGTCCATGGGATTCTCCAAGCAAGAATACTGGAGTGGGTTGCCATGCCGCCCTCCAGGGGATCTTGTCTTTTACGCCTCCTGCATTGGCAGGCAGGTCCTTTACCACTAGCGCCACCTGGGAAGCCCTCATGCCTCATGGCGCGGCCAAATAAACAAATAAATGTAGGTGAAAGAAAGTGGTTGTGGGGTGGGAGAGGGGCTGGGGAAACTGGGCCATAAATAACAGCAGTGAAAATGGCTTTGTAAGGGCTACACTGAGTCTGCCAGTGTGTCTGAGCCTGAGAGGGCCAGGTGGGGTGGCTGGGGTCCCCCTGGTGCAGAACACCCTGATGGCTGTTGGGGTGGTGTGGGAAGCAGCCCCAGGGTATGTGGTACCCGCAGCATCTGTCATCTACAGCGGGCTTCAGAGGTCAGACAACTCCAGGTCATTAAAGATTCATCCAGCTCATGCAGTTCTACCACTTCGGTGCTGTGTAACTCACAGAGTGTTTGCAAATATTTAGAAGGAGATGCATTCGTGTATGTTCTTTGGAAGTGCCCCTGCATGTATGGAAGAAACAGAGTGGAAAAGCTTAGGATGTCCCCCTGGATATCAGTTGTATGCTAAGAGATCCACTCATTGTCTTCTTTGCAGCTCAGTTTATTTAATAGATAAGAAACAACCAGTCTCTGCACTGGATTTGATGGCTGACAGAGGAGAAATGGCAGGCAGTCCTACTTGGAAACGGCAAATGGTAACCGACAGTTAGAACAGACTGGGTTGATTTTCAAGGAAGGGTGATGGAATAGAACTGCAGCAGTGTTCATGGGAGGCTGATCTCTGTTGTCCCTTTTAGGGGATAAATTATGCATTAGGGAGATTACAGAGCTGAATCAGGAGGCGGGGAAAGGGGGACAGAGGGGTAGTTAAAAAAAAAAAAAAGACAACCCTGGAAAGCCCCTGTAATTAAAGTTGGCTGGAAACAGCACCGTTTCTCTCTCATGCCCACCTGCAGCAACCTTTGGACCGAATGTCCAAGGGAGCTTCCAAAGGTAAGAGGGGCTTCCCGAGGCGGTGACGGCCCAGCTGGGGGGGAGGGGACATGGTGACCCTTCACCGCTCCAGTGAGCTGCCACTTCTCCATCTGAGGCTGAAAAAGCATGAAGACCTGCTGTTTGAGATGTTGCCATGAATGGAGAGGTGATGTTTTTGCTACTCTCTTGTTTGATGCTGTAAATGAACACATGAGCAACTCTGATTGTGTGACCAGCAAAACAAGGTAAATACACCCAAGATACAGAGATGGGAGGATTCTCCAGGAGGAAAATCATCCCTTGGAAAGAAGAACAGGGAAGGAATTTCTGATCTGACGTTCTGGCCAGGAAATCACCTCTCAAGAGGATAGGAAATAAATTTAGGAATTATGCGCACAAATATTAATAAGAATTTTTCTTTGTAGTAAATGTATTTTTAAGACCAGAGGAAACAAGAGTTACACATTAATTTCTGTACTTTAAATGACTTCTATCCATGTATATTTACATATTCCATTGTATTTTGATGAAGAATTATAGTTCCTTTTCCACATCAAAAGAAACAGAATGATTATGACCAGAACAGACCCAGGAGAAAAGTTTATGCTCTCTAGAAAACTGAGCACAGAGAGGTTAAGTGACGGGCTCCAGGTCACACAGCCGTAGATGGTTCAGCAGGATTCAGACCTGCCAGATCTGATTTGAGAACCAGGAGGGCATGGCAACCCACTCCAGCATTCTTGCCTGGAGAATCCCATGGACAGAGAAGTCTGGTGGGTTACAGTCTGTGGGGTCGCAAAGAGTCAGACACAACTGAAGCAAAGTAGCACGCATGCACACTCATACCACTACACTGTATTTGCAGATGGATATAAAACTTGTTCTAAATGCCTATATTAAAAACAAAAATATATATATATATATATATTTGACTACTGTGGTGTTGGAGAAGACTCTTGAGGGTCCCTTGGACTGCAAGGAGATCAAATCAGTCAATCCTGAAAGAAATCAGTCCTGAATATTCACTGGAAGGACTGATGCTGAAGCTGAAACTCCAATACTTTGGCCACCTGATGTGAAGAACTGACTCACTGGAAAAGACCTTGATGCTAGGAAAGACTGAAGGTGGGAGGAGAAGGAGACGACAGAAGATGAGATGGTTGGATGGCATCACTAACTCGATGGACATGAGCAAGCTCCTGGAGTTGGTAATGGACAGGGAAACCTGGCGTGCTACAGTCCATGGGGTCGCAAAGAGTTGGAAATGACTGAGTGACTGAACTGAACTGATATAACACATTCCTAAAAAAACCCCTCTAATTGGCATTTTATCTGTATAATTAACTTTTGGAAATAACTAGATAATGAAAGAATTTTCATAGATATCAAACAATATTTATAAATTATGAAAAAAATCACTTAAAAAAACATTTTATATCTGTGAATAGACCAGAGAATACACTTTTTATTTTTCATATGTTAAAGCATAAGATTTCCATGACCCAAGCCTGACCTGTCCCATGTTGCTCTGCCAAATGAAAAAGGAAGAATATATTAGATATAGCATAACAAGGGCTTTGTTCGGTGATTCATGCACTGGAATTTTAATGTTATACTTTTCTTACAAACATGCTTTTAATAAGGCAGTAAACTGTATTTAGCTAAAGATGAAAATAATTGATCCATTTCGGGCCATTAAGGCGGTGGATTTTTTTGTACTTTACTTTCATCCTACTTTTCATTTTCATGGAAAGTACAGAGGTAATAGCAGTTGAATTTCAATTAGTTTCAATTAATGCCATAAACTGTTATAATGTATTAGGTTGCTGGGTTCTATCTGAACCCCCGCCCCGCCAGCTAAACCCTCCGGGTTTTGTTTGCTGTTGAAAGCCAGTGATGTCAGCTCTTCGCCGGGATGCTGGAGCAGTTCTAATAGTTTAGGATAATTTACATCTATAAACCTATCCAACTCCAGAGCCCCCAAAACAATTTCCTTCAGACTGGACTCATTCCATCACAGAACAACTGTTTCTCCTTTGGAAGCAGAGGGTGGCATGATAAAACAGAGCCGGGGGTTGGAGGGGGGAGACTGGTGATACTTTGGGAGAGATGTTTGTGCATTTCCAAAGGGCAGAAATTCAGAGGAAAGCTAACTTCCTCTTAGTTAAAAAAAAAAAAAAAATTCATTGTTTCTGCTACCTAGAATCCATCTGTCCTTCTAGAACAATCCCTCCACCATCCTCAGAACAAGCCCCTCTTCTTGAGTCCCTGGGCTTCAAGTTGGGCCTGGACTGTCCCAGGATTCGGGCTATGATTCTTGGGTGGACATTTGACTCAATCCCCACCCATGAGACACAGGAGATTTTTTTCTCAGGGTCTTGGCAGAAGCGCCCTATCCTCGGTGTCCACCTCCCTCCAACCCCACCCTGAACTACCGAGAAAAAGGAGAATTAGCACAAGGGAGCAAAAGCTAACTCTGATGAAAAACGTCCACATTCTTTCTGGCGTAATTAGGGACCAAGAGCTGACAGGCGGAGTGACGGTAATGGATGCGGGAACAAAACTCTGCTCCTCCATTTCATGGAGTGCCAACTTCTAGTTTCCTGCTTCAAATGCCATCAGCCCATCACTCATGTGGAAATAAGCTAGATGCGGTCTTATGCCAACAGGACCACCAAATGGATCAAAGGTGGCTGCTTCCAGCCCTTCCCCGCCAGCATGGTGGCCCCCACCTCCAACCCCAATTCACCCTGCCATGAACACCAGAGATGGGGTTCACCTTTCTGCACTGCTGTTGCATGCACAGCATCACCCTTGGGACCCCAACCTCTAATAAATAACCAGTTAAACCTGGACTTAGCTGGACACTGACATTCCCCCCTCACCCCTCCACTTCCCCATCTCATTGCTGCCCTTCACAGAGTCTGCCCGACCTAAGTTGTTGGGCCATGGGTTTTGGATACAAGTCAGACATCCCCAGCCTCTCTCTTCCTTTGCTTATCCTGCCCTCCTTTAAGGCTGAGCCAAATCCTCCCTCCTTGGGGAAGCTGTCTCCAAACTTCACATTCTCCTGGGCTCCCATGAAGGCCATGGTGCCCCTCTACAACCAGACTGTTGCCTGGTGTACACGGATCCCTATCTTTTGTGTAGAGACCATGCTAGACTGCACTATTGGTAGGATGGCAGGGGCTGAGATGTACATCCGGGGAACCTTCGTGCACAGCAACAACCCCATCGCACAGCAGTAGTGGTGGTTATATGACTGAACTCTTACCATGTAGGAGACATGACCCTGAGTTGGACATGAAATAGCTTATTAATCTCATTTGCTCCTCACAGCAGCCCATGTGAGGAAGATATCTGGAATGGGACTAATTGAATTCATCTGAATAGGGCTCTAATTATGGAAAAACAACAAAGAGAAAGAGCTTCCTCAAGGCAGGAGGTTAACGTTTTTCTTCCCAAATTCTCTTAGAGTCCTCTGAAAAGGGTCACTAGCCTAAGTTGAATGAACTTGGCTGGATCGGTTTCTTAGATGCCTTCCAGAGTCTGGGCCAGCCCTCTGACTGTTTAGAGGACCCACTTGGGAGATGCCCCAGGGGTATTGTTAAGCAATGAACCTGGAAAGCAGCCTACTTTTAAGATAGGAAGCTAATGTGTACCAACTTCCTAACCTGTTCATTCAGTAGACAAAAACAGGTATGAATGGGTTTTATGCAATGGCTAATGGGAGACATTCTTAAATCTTGCAAAACCATTTATTTCCCTTTAAGTGGGTACCAGAATGTCACCATCTTTGACCACTAGTTAAGGCAACGCGATAGCATGGATGCTCCTCCCCCATTTGAAAGCCAAGAACTTTTTGCTTTGGAATTTCTAAGTACTCTGCCATAAGCATTCAGAGTTAAGAACTTGCATTATAGAATATTGTACACCAGTACCCCTCATGAACACAGGCATAAGAATTCTTCTAAATATGTTAGCATTCTGATTCCAGGAATAAGGATATAGGAATTTTCATCTCGACCCAGTAAGAATTATTCCAAGATGCAAAGTTAGTTCAGCACTCAAAAATCAATTAAGGTAACTCACCAAATTAACAGAGGAAGCAGAAAAAATTATTTATCACCTCAATAGATGCAGAAAAAAGCATTTGATAAAATTCAGCATTTATTTGTTGGACTGCAAGGAGATCCAACCAGTCTATCCTGAAGGAGATCAGCCCTGGGATTTCTTTAGAAGGAATGATGCTAAAGCTGAAACTCCAGTACTTTGGCCACCTCATGGGAAGAGTTGACTCATTGGAAAAGACTCTGATGCTGGGAGGGATTGGGGACAGGAGGAGAAGGGGATGACAGAGGATGAGATGGCTGGATGGCATCACTGACTCAATGGACATGAGTCTGAGTGAACTCCGGGAGTTGGTGATGGACAGGGAGGCCTGGCGTGCTGTGATTCATAGGGTTGCAAAGAGTTGGACACGACTGAGCAACTAAACTGAATTAAAAACTAGAAACATCTAAAAGGCATACTTTTAGATGAAAGTGATGTGGAAACTTTTCCACCTAAAATAGGAATGAGACAAGAAAGTCCACAATCACCATTCCTGTTCAACTGGTGGTCACTGACAGGGCAATATGGCCAAAAAGAAGGCTTAATAGGTCTACAGAGTAGAAAGAAACTAAAAAAAAACAAAAAAACTTGCATTGCCACATGCAAAGGCCCTTTTCTTGGTCAAAAGATTCCTGAATCCTAACTCTCAAAACAGCCAACAGTTGATTAAAATATTACATTGTAACAGGACTGAGCACATTCCTAAGACATAATCATATTTTGTATTGAACCACTGGTTTTTGTGTTTTCAGCAAGTTTAAGTTACATTTTGAGGTCTGGACTTGATGAAATGGGTCCCTGGTGGCTCAGCTGTTGAAGAATCTGACTGCAGTGCAGGAAACCTGGGTTGATCCCCGGGTGGGAAGATCCCCAGAGAAGGGAATGGCTACCCACTCCAGTGTTCTTGCCTAGAGAATTCCCATGGACAGAGGAGCCTGGCAGGCTATAGTCCATGTTGTTGCAAAGAGTTGAATGTGACTGAGCGACTAAACTACAAAGACAATGATGTCACAGACTGTATGGATAAAGGCAGGGTTCTGAAAACTCTGATTCACCTATTTTTGTAAATAAAGTTTTATTGGAACATGACTGTGTTCCAATAAACAGTGTTCCAAAACAGTCATGCTCATTCACTGACACATTGTCAGTGGCTGCTATCTTGCTACAGCAGCAGAGTTGGGTAGTTGGCACAGAGACCATATGCCCTGCAAAGTCTAAAATTTTTACTGTCTGGCCCTTTACGGTAAAAGTCACTGATTCCCTAAGTGTACTTAGGTCCTAGGGCAGTGATTAAAGAACAACTAAAATATTGAAACAGGTTTAAATACATACAGATCCAAACTGAAAATAATACCAAGTGTTAATGCAAATATTAAAATACTTCATCAAGTTTTAATCTGGGTTCCCAGTATACAGCTATATATATGTAATTATATATATGTATGTTGGAGAAGGCAATGGCACCCCACTCCAGTACTCTTGCCTGGAAAATCATGGATGGAGGAGCCTGGTGGGCTGCAGTCCATGGGGTCGCTAAGAGTCGGATGTGACTGAGCGACTTCACTTTCACTTTCATGCACTGGAGAAGGAAATGGCAACCCACTCCAGTGTTCTTGCCTGGAGAATCCCAGGGACGGGGGAGCCTGGTGGGCTGCCGTCTATGGGGTCGCATAGAGTAGGACATGACTGAAGCGACTTAGCAGCATATGTGTGTATATATATGTATCTCCCACACCTGCCCAAAGGTTCCAGACCCCCAGTTGGTTTTATGGGTTATTCCTGTCTAATTTTTAGATGCAAAGTATTTCTGACCCCAGAAAAATGTGGAAAGCTTCCCCAAAACATTTTGTGAGATTGGCATACCCTCAATTCCAAAACTTGACAAGTCAAGCATAAAAGAGAAAACAGGCCAATCTCACGTATAAATTTTGATTCAAATAGCCTATAAGTATTAAAAAATTGAATTCAGCAATGTATTGAATGTCCTTTGATATCTATTTCCTTATTTGTAATGAAATAAGTGTAGGAACTTGAGAGTTAACCAAAAAGTTCCACTAAAAATTAGAAGAAAGTATATAATATATTAATTATAATAACTAACATTGATTATAACAACTAACACTAATTACAATGTGCTGTGCTAAGTTGCTCAGTCGTGTCTGACTCTTTGCGACCCCATGGACTGTAGCCCATCAGGCTCCTCTGCCCAGGGGATTCTCCAGGCAAGAATACTGGAGTGGGTTGCCGTGCCCTCCTCCAGGGTATCTTACCAACCCAGGGATCAAACCTGCATCACTTACATCTCCTGCACTGGCAGGTGGGTTCTAATTGTCAGTCATAATAACTAACATTAATTATAATAACTAACATGGTGAAATTATATTTAAATAAATACATTACATAGATTAATATGTTTGATTGGATATATACTGATTCCCCATACTCCAGTCACTTGGTGATCCTTCTATCCCTGGACCGAATTGAAGGCTGGATTAGAAGACCAGCCCATTGCAGGTAGTTTATAACCTAACCAAGGCCCTGATCCTCTCTGTGCTTTCAGTAAAATGAGGAGGCTGCAGAAAGTCACCTCTAAAAGTGGACTCCCGGATTTCAAGACAAACTGGCAACGAGGCCCTGTTCTGGTTATTCTATTAGTCAAACAATTTCCATGAACCCAAGCGGGAGAGAGGAAGACACTTAAGACGACGCTTCTGAGTGGCAGAGGCATTTGTACAAATGCTTTCCCCTCTCTTTTGGATGCAAAAAGTGGCAGGCGACTCAACTGTGCGTCTGTGGGAACGACTGTGCGGGCAACCACGGCAGAGAACAATGGGTGACGAGAGAAAAGAGCCCTTACGACTCAGACCTTTCTTTTTCTTTCGAGGTCTTTTCAGCTTCACAAAAGGAGACATATTTTCCATATAATTGCTAAACATGTTTGCTTATTAAATTATTCTTTAATTAGTTAATGATTTTAGCCATGCTTTGCTCTTCGGATATTCATTTCGTGTAATAAAATAATTATAGATAATTAAACTATCTCCAGCCCTTTTCTTTCCCCCGGCAAACATGCTGGGTATCCAAAAATGACAACAAGTTGTAAATTAATCTGGAAAACAAAGCATGACAGATGAATGATTTTGTTGGAATTAATTAGGCACTAATTATACACTGGAACTAGATGAAGAATAAGACTCATTATGGAAAGAAAACGCTGTTCTGAAAAGATGCACGGGAACCAGCATCCTTACCTTCGGCAGTGATGGAGTTGTTCTTGATCCAGGCCAGGGCCCTCAGGCAATCCTCCTCATCGTTGAGGGTGAAATGATTGCAGGGAATTGGGCCGGTGTACCGCCGCAGGCAGCTGTTTGAAACCTCTCTGTTGGTCGGATGGAGGTTAATATCCACCTCCGTCGGGCATGGGACCTGAGGTGCATTACAGAAAGATGCTTATTTTGGTGGTAACAGGTGAAGCGTTCAAACAGTAATTAATTCATTGACTCACATAAACAAAGCAATGCCCAGTACAGGTGTGCCTTTTTCCATCTCCAGATAGAATCAGGTTGTAATTTAAAAAACAACAAAACAAAACAAAAATCAGATGGGTGAAGTGGCCACTCGGAGCTAATTCTCAAAAAGGAACTGCCCTGGTCATCTTGATGCTGCATAACAAATTATTCCGAAGCTCGGTCATGAAAAACCATTAGGAGGCTCCCAGGTTCTGGAGGTCAGCCATGCAGACAGGGCCAAGGTGGGGGACAGTAGGTCTTTTCGGAGACCTCAGCTGGGAAGACCTAAAGGCTGAGGGTAGAGACTTGATGGCCAGGGGCTGGAATCACCTGGAGATGAATTCAAGCCTTTTTCTTTCCCCAAGAATACAGGGTGGGTGTTTAAACAGATGACAAATCATTATCAGCCTGTGTCTAGAGGTTGGTCCCAGCTGTGGCAGGGGACGTGATGCCACATGAACACCATGTGGCTTGAGCTTCCTCATGACTGGGTGGCTGGGTTCCAGGGCACACGTCCTGGGAGAGGTCAGCAGTCCAGGGGGCTCACAGTCTTCTTTAACCTGGTCCTGGGGAGTCCAGCAGGGGCTCTCCTGCCAGGTTCAGTCACAGAGCTCATGATGAAGGTCTGGCCAGGGTCAAGGGAACGGAAACCAGGATCCACCTGCTCCCATAGGCGGGACAGGGCCATGGAAGAGTCTGTAGAACTGCATTTGATGTGGCCATTTTTGGTAAACAAACAAACAAAAACAACAACAACAACAACAACAAAAAAGAAACCTGCATAGAAGCAACTGTATCAGGGATTGAAAGTCAAGCGCACAGAGGGTCGAGGCACCAAATGAGGGAAGTGGGCTACCACTTACTTGTGAAAATTATTGGCTTCTCTCTCACTTTTTCAAAGAAGTATTCTTCCCCAGCCTTGCCCCCTCTCTCTCTCCCATGCAGTGCAGAGCCCTTCCAGTATAATTCCTGCTCCCTGACTTTTGACACAGACACGAGTGAAGACGGATGCTTTCCTCTGCCGTAGGGAAAGGAACAGCACCACATGATCACGGATGCCGGCTGGCTCTGGTCCTCATTGTCCAGGATGCTGTGATGAGCTGGATGGCCCGGACCCCAGCCAGAGTGTTCAACCTTGACTCAGCTCCATCCAGTCATTGCCAGGGTAGTCTTAGGGTTCTGGTTGGCCAGATATCATCTCTCAAGAAATGCCAGATATTTGGGTCTTGTTTTTATGTGGACTCTTGATTTGTTCATTATTTTGGTTCAAATGAAAATCAGACAGGCGCTGTCGTGGAAGCCAAGTTAAAGAGCAGAATGAGATGGGTGTGCCCAGTGGCCCCCTCGCTGCCCTGCTGGGTAGCATTTGGCGGCCAGGTGGAGATTATGGGAGATGATGAGGCTGGAACCCATGGTGAAACGCCCAGGCAGCCCGGCTTTTATCAGAGAAGCCAGCGTCCTGCATGCTTGTGGCCTGAGGCCTAAGGGTATGAGACCAGACTCCTACGGCTACAGAGGGCAAAGTGTTCACTGGCTGCAGAGACCAACATGGGCTTCAAAGAGTCTCTTCCTCCCCTGAGGACCACCGGCAACCCCTGGCCATTAGGGGGATGTGAATGCCAGATGGTTGCCTGAGCATGTGGGGCTTCACTAAACCCCAGATGACATTTGGAGAACTTGCTGGTACATCCTTCCTCAAGAGAAATAGTAAAGTCTGACTACACGACTGTGATGTATGTAATTCAATTTCAAGTGGGACTAAAGAACAAAAAAACAGAATCAATTTTTAAACCTGGATGTCTTTTCTCTGTGAGGAGGCTGGCCAGAAACTATGGTCATTTATCACAACTAAAGGGCTTCCCAGGCAATGCTAGTGGTAAAGAACCTACGTGCCAGTGAAGGAGATGTAAGAGATGTGGGTTTGATCCCTGGGTCAGGAAGATCCTCTGGAGAAGGGCATGGCAACCCACTCCAGTATTCTTGCGTGGAGAATCCCCACTGACTGAGGAGTCTGGCGGGCTGCAGTCCACAGTGCCGCAAAGAATCAGACACGACTGAGGCAACTTAGCATGTGCGTATGGAAATGGCAACCCACTCCAGTGTTCTTGCCTGGAGAATCCCAGGGACGGCGGAGCCTGTTGGGCTGCCATCTATGGGGTCGCACAGAGTCGGACACGACTGAAGCGACTTAGCAGCATGCATCACAACTAAAATTGTGGTGGCAATCTCTTATTAGCAATATAATGGGAAAATTCTGGTATTAATCACACTCGCAGTTGGTATAAAGCAATCCACCGGGGGCTTTGGTGAGTGACTTAAAGTGCACAGTGTGGAATACTCTGCCTTAGAGGTTTTAAACTTTATTAGAACTACAACAAGGATTGTATTGATAGTTAAGAGAAAATGAAATTGGGGTAACATATCAGTTTAGTAAATCATGCTTTAACAAATCAGGAAAAATCCTTGGCAGAAAAAGGCAGAGCTGAAGAGCAAACTGAGAGCTGTTCAGTTTATAAAAGAACTTATCATTCCAGATAGTGTGTGTTCAGATGAAAGAAAAAAAAAAAAACACTCAGAAAAGAGGGGAAAAAGGAATAAGGTCAAAAATGAAAATCAGTTTGCTGCAATCCTGTGATGTAACTGTCGCCTAAAGATTCGTATAATTCTTCTGTGCACTGAAGCAGGTGGAGTTGTTTTTGCACATCTAAACTATAAAGAATTAGAAATTAAAGGGATAACGTATTTTCATATTTGCACAGTGCCATGTCACAAAACAGGCAAAACTCAAGCTAAGTTTTTTAAGCTTGGAATTTTTAAGTTCCGAAACTAATTAAGTTGCCCACACAGAGTTTAGCAGAACTCGATACGTCAAAGGATCTATGGGGGAAAATCATATGATGTCGTCAGTGAAAGGAGGGAGTAAAGTTCAATAGGAGGCCATTCAATGTAGAAGCCCATCCGTACCAGCTCCCCAAAGCAGAGGTTCTCTGCCACCACTAACCTGGCACTGAACTGTGACTGGAGAGAAGCAGGGGACTTCCCAACCACTCCAGTGATTCGGGACTGAGCATCACCTGCTGGTGGGAGCCTGTTGGCCACCCTGATCTCAGCAAGTTAATTAACATGGCAGCAGGGGATGCTGCTGGCCTACCCATTATTCTGTCTCCCTTTCTTTCTTAGGAATGGATTCCTGGGACATATGCCCAGTTGGAACATTTCCCCACTTATGACCTAAGAAGTCAAGAGAGATAAGCAGGCATCCTTGATGAGGGATGGGGTAGAAGCAGGAGGGAAGAGGGCAGTGGGAAAAGTCATTTTGCCCCAGTCCTTCCTTCTTCCTGCCTCTTGCACATGAAATGGCCGGAACCACAGCAGCCACCACAAGATGCTGAGGATAGAAAAACATTCTAAAGGCAGAATAACAAAAGACAAAGGGTCTGGGTTCCTGATGACACCTGGAAGTCACTTTACCAGAACTGAGTTGCTTTTCTCCAGATATTTTTAATGAAAGAAAAAAAACTTTAAACAACAACAACCTATTTATCTGACTCTAGCTATAAATATTGGAGAAGGCAATGACACCCCACTCCAGTACTCTTGCCTGGACAATCCCATGGACAGAGGAGCCTGGAAGGCTGCAGTCCATGGTGTCGCTGAGGGTTGGACACGACTGAGAGACTTCACTTTCACTTTTCACTCTCATGCATTGGAGAAGGAAATGGCAACCCACTCCAGTGTTCTTGCCTGGAGAATCCCAGGGACGGGAAGCCTGGTGGGCTGCCGTCTATGGGGTCGCACAGAGTCGGACACGACTGAAGTGACTTAGCAGCAGTAGCAGCTATAAATATTAAGTTCCAGAATTTGTGTGTTGTGAAAACTTTTAAAAGCCATCAAGGGTAACCTCTGCACCACAGCTATGGGAGAGAGCAGGAAGGAAAGGGGAAGGAGGAAGGAAGGGGAAGGAGACACGGAAAGAGGGAGAGAGGAGAGAGAGAGGCAAGGACAAAGAACTGGAGCCAGACCACCTGGGCTCTAACCTTGCCCCTAATCTGCCACCCTGCTGTGACTGTGGACAGTCTGTCTTGTCTGACCTTGGGCCTCAGCCTCACGGCACCTCAGTTGCCTCATCTGTGAAACGGGGATTCTTGCATTTCTCCAGTTAGTTCTGCTTTGCTGGACGTGACTATTGCTGCTGCTCCTAACAGCTGTATGAGTTTGCCTGACACCTCTTGCTGTTGCCCCGTGAATCTATTTTTTCGCTCTTACCCTCTGGCTGCCCATCTTTGCCCCACCTCCTGGCTTCCCCAGAGTACTGCCTCGTGGGGAGTCCCAGCCACGGTTTTCCCATGGCCACGCTGACTCATCTGACTTCAGGCTGACACTTTTGTCCTTCCTCTTTTTGTGATGACCCACAGCCCGGCGTGGGGGCAGGCCTCTCTTGGTCTGCATGATGTGCCAAGAGCCGTGGAGGGGGCCCGGGGACCCCAGTTGTAAGCTCTTGCACACAGCTTTTTCAGAACCTGTGTGTGCTCAGCAATCAAAATAACCAATCCACACATGGGCTTTGTGGGGGAGGGGTTAGAGGGAGCTGAATGTGAACCAGAAAAATCTTCATCTTGCAAAATAGAAAGGCCATAGCTCATATCAGAAGTCGACCGATCAAGAGGAAAACCACAAACACATTTTTGCGAGTTCTGGGGAGCAACCCATGAAGACTGAATAATGGAAATGCCTTAGAATGGTTGACCCTGGAGACAGGGCTTGAAAGTAGAGACTAGCCCTCTTCATGCGAAACACTGCAGCACAGTGTAGCCTGAGCATGGATTTTCTCATTAAAAGAAAAAAAGTGTGGTGGATCTGGATATCAAAAATATTGCACGATATTTTAGACTGATCCATGCCATTTATAAGTCAGATTAGAGGTTAAGGTTTGCAATTATATTTTATAACAGATATAACATATAGTCTTTTTGCTTACTTTCATCAGTTTGTTAGTATTTTTTTTTAAATCACAGCATTGGGACAAAACCATGAGAGATTGGAAGAGAAGTAAATAGGGAGAGAAATAAGAGCTGGAAGCGCCCAATGAATTCAGCTGCCTTTAAAAAATATCAGCTTATGTACCTTTAGTTTTCATGTCCTTCTGGAAAAATTAATTTGGAACACTCTTGATCACTTCTTCATTTCATGTTGCCTGGTGTAAAAAGGGCAAGAGCTTAATGTGCCACAGACGAAAGCTGTGGGGCAGCTGGGCACACATGGGCAGGCGCCCCAGACTCTGGACAGCTGGCCGGGCCTCCTCTCACATTTTCCCAAGTCCACAGTCACAGGGAGCAGCTGGAGCTCTGAGGTGAGGCGGGGGACATAGGAGTGCTTGGTGTTTTCTTCTGATTTCATGTTCAAAAAAGAGGAATATTTAAGGACCTCATTTATTTTTATAAATAAAAATCCAGAAAAAAAAAATCCTTTTCTACACTTTGAGAACTGGATTTCTTTAAAAAGAAGAAGGAGAAGCAGAAGGGGAGGAGGAGGTAGGAAGAAAAGACATCACTCAGAGGCTGATCCGAGCTGGACCACGAGGGGTTCCCTTGACCTGAGGTTTCCAGGCCTCACCTGGAAACAAGTCAGAACTGAGGTTTCTCAGCCACACCCACCCCCACCCCACCACCTGCTGGCATCTGCATTTTAACGAGATGCACAGGGGATTTTTGTGCATATGACAGCTGGAGAAGTGCTGCTCTAGAGTAAGATGAGGTTCTAGAATGTTCGAGTCCATAGTTCTCCAACCTAGCCTCAAATCAGTGTAAGTTCAATGCATGAAGCAGGGCACCTGAAGCCGGTGCTCTGGGACAACCCAGAGGGTGGGGAGGGAGGTGGGAGGGGGCTTCAGGGTGGGGGGATACACATATACCTGTGGCTGACTCATGTTGATGTATGGCAAAAACCATCACATGCTGTAAAGTAATTATCCTCCAATTAAGTTTATTAATTTTTTAAAAAAAGAATCAACTGGGAGCTTCAAAAAAAAAAATACTGATGACTGGATCCCACTCACCCCAGAATAATTAAAACAAAGTCCCTGGGAGCAGGGCCCAGCCTGGGTTTATTTCAAAAGTGCCCCAGGTGCACTCAACCGGTAACTGCGGCTCAGTGATCGAAGTAAGTGATGCTCAGGGTTGCCGGGCTGTCTGTCCTCACCATGACCACCAGCTCAAGCATGAATGAATCCCCATGGTAGCCTGGGACAGGACCAGGAAAATACGACCAGTGTTTGCGTGGGACATGGTGGAGGGGGTGGATAACTCCGTATAAACCCAACTTGGAGCCTATCCAGTTCCTCGGGGGAAATGTAACAAAAAGACTCCATCATCTAAATCTCTTTCCATCAAAGAGATGACCTATTTCTGCACAAAATGCTGCTGCATTGCAGAGTGAGAATGTTCAAACTCAGCTTCAGTCACATCCTGGAGCATTTTCCTCGAGTGGGGTTTGAGAATTTAACCCAGATGGAGAGCATGGTCACCAGGTAAGCCACCAGCCACACTCCCTAGAGCTTTGTAACCAAGACACACAAAAGCACAAGGGTGACAGAAGGTGTGCATGTCTGAAATACTTTCTTGCAAGCCTGGCACCATCACCAAATGTTAGGCTCTTGAAAATGTAAGTTGCTCAGTCATGTCTGACTCTTTGCAACCCCATGACTGCAGCCCACCTGGCTTCTCTGTCCATGAGATTTTCCAGGCAAGGATACTGGAGTGGGTTGACATTTCCTCCTCCAGGGGATCTTCTGGACCCAGGGATTGGACCCAGGTCTCCCGCATTGCAGGTGGATTCTTTACCATCCGAGCCATCAGGGAAGCCGTAGGCTGTTGAGGCAAAGTTAATTTCCTGTAGATGCATGACAGGCTGCTTCTGGATTCTGCTCTGGTGAGTGGCAAGTGTTCGACTTTGGGACCACAGCTTCAAGGATGGCATTTCTCCAGTTTGCTGTGGTTTTCACCCTTGGGAAGAATGCTTTCTTGGAATAGGGTTTCCAGGAAGACTCAGTTCTGGTCACGCGTGCAGATGGGAGGCACACTCTTGGCCCTGGGATGTGGGCCCAGCCACCCCGTGACCCGTCCCCCCGCCCCGCTTCCCTCAGCCCTCGAGAGCTTCCCTGGTACTGCCGTCCAGTGCAGAGGATGAGGTGGTCATACAGCACGACTTTCTCTCTCGAAACGACGACCTGCTTGGCTGCTCGGTCTATGGCGGTCATCTTAGCAACCACCACGTTGACCCAGGAGCACAGCGACATCAATTCATGATCTCTGTCATTATAGCAGTGGCTGCGGAGAGAGAGGCTCCATCAGTGACATTGAGCAGCTGACAGTGGGCATTAATTAGACATCCGGCGAGCTGGGTCAGGGCCCCTGGTGGGCCAAGCCCGTGCTCTTGCTGAGAACTTACCAGGATCTGGGCAGGCTAGGAGATCTGTCCTTGTGTAACATTTAGTCGCCAATCGACATCTTCCTATTAAAGCTAAATTGTTTTGCTTGGGGTAGGCCGGTCCATGCCAGGGAGGATGCACGCACGCCTGTGTGTGTGTGTGTAACCATTTCTAATACTCTTCCTTCCAATGCATGGCTGGTGTAAATTTACTTTAGCTGTTGAACTGTCACAATGACAACTGTCATCTTGTCATATTGACCACAGACTCGGAGTGAATGAGGATGAAGAAAGTGACACCTGAGGATCCCCAAAGGCAGGGGTTGAGGCCCCACCCGTCTGCGAAGGCTTTTTGATAAATGACTCATATCCAGAATAAGCGTATGGATTCATGCCCAAACAACAAAACACATTTTATTTAAAGAAGGTGTCAATTAGGGAATTATGTTTGCATCCAGTACAATCCCTGGGGACTTTGGGGAGTCCCTCCTAATGACTAAGGTGATTTATAGGGACCTCTGCTTCCATAAGAGCAGGTCCAGGATGGACGGGTTTGCTTCTCTGGGTTCTGTTTGAGGATGAACACAACACTGTAATGGGAGAAAAGTAGATTTCCTGTGGCTTTGGGTTTATTTAGATTTCTGTAAGGGTTGTTTCCAGAATCTTCTGGAGGGCGTGACCCTCAGGTACAGGACGTTTTAATAACCCTGTTCTGAAGACCTAGAGTGCAGAAGAGCAGAACACTGAGAGTCTGTTTAAACCCAGGCTTCCCCAAGCCAGGGTCCGTGTCCCTGCTCTGTTGCCAAGGAGACTGGGTCCCGGGGACTCTGCACCCCTTCTCAGAACCTCACCATCTCCACCTCCGAGCAGAAGGTGATGACCTCTCCTCACCCACCTCAAGGGTTGTGAGGGATGGGCATGAGAATGTAAGAGATGCTGTCCGGTCAAGCGGGATGCATATGTGAGGAGTTATTAGTCCAGATAATGTTAACGATACACAACCCTGTTTACTCTGATTAGAGGCAAACAGGATTCTGAAGTGGTAATGGGAGAACATTTTTTCTTTTTGATCCATGCGTAGAGTCTGCTCGCACCACACAAAAAGAACACTGGTAATGGATACACATTAGACCCTGTTACGGGGCCTGTGAAAGAGAAGCGAGTCTGGGCTTTGTATCTCTCCATGCAACAACACTTAAAAAACAAGAAAATTTCTTCTTAATAAGAAAAGAAAATAGGGGGCTGACCTGTCACGGGAAAATAACAGATAGTGAGATGAAATTCTTTTTTAAAAAGCCATGTTGGTAGCTTTATAGGAAAACAGGATGTTTCATTGATTTCGTACATTCACGAAGAGACCCATGAAGGACTGTTCCTATTTGGGACATCATCCATTCCTAATAGAGTGGTACTGTCAGCCATTCAAGATGGGAAAAAAATTAAATTTCGTTAATGACAGGGATTTGTCACATGAGGATCTGCTCAAAGATGCAAGTTCTCGGGGAAATTTGGGAAAGGCTAAGATGAATGTTATTTGTAATGACAGTCGGTCAGCAGTGTTGATAATTTCAGAATTCATATCTCAGAGCTCAGATCTGAAGCTCTGTCCAGCAGGCTGGCACTCAGAAACACTGGGGCTTTAGGAAACCTCAAGAAGCATGGAAAATGTGGGATGCTTCCTTTTACAGCCTGTGACCACACAGAATGACATTTCTCAGTTTAGGACATCACTGGGCAGGCGATGCCCATCCGTTTTGGATATTATAAACCATTCTGGATCTCCTTAATTTACCTATCAGGTAGGTGAAGCTAGATACTGGAGGCTGTAAGTGTTCTGCCTGTAAAATTATTTCCTAAGCAGAGTAAACAAATATTAAGATTCTCACATGGCAGGGACTGTCTCAAGGCTTGGAGACCAGAGAAATATCTCCACTAGGGTTCTCTGGGAGACAGAGAAGAAACCAAAGAAGGGAGGTCAATGAAACTTCATGTTTCTCAAATGAGCTTGACCCTGACACAGAAATAATGTGAAAATCTGTCTTCGTAGAACATTCCGGAGACAGGTAATAAGGAGAAGGGAAAAAAAAAAGTAGAAATGCAGAGTGGCCAGCTGGCTCAAAGTTGCAGTGACCTCAAACCTAGAGATCGGAAGTCTTAGCCTAAGATCCAAGGTGCAAAATTAGGAGTGAACTCCAGGGGAATATTAATTAATGTAAGTGTGGTGAAGACCTGCATTTCAAGGAATTGGAACCCTACAGGATCGGAAAGGACCTCAGAGGCTTTCAGGAGGGTTTACTGTGACCCTCCCGGAAGAAGGAGCATCGTAATTACCCTTCAGTGGTTCAGAGCGGATTGTCTAGTTAGCCGCTTTCTCCCTCTGCCTGTTCCCCCTCCCTCCCAGTGCCCTCCTTTCTGTTGGATCCCCGGGTAAGTCATTAGCACCTCCACCAGAGGCTGGATGGTGTGGGGACACGGGCAAGGGAACAAAACATGGCTCTTCAAAAAATAGTAATGGCAATAATAAATCCAAACACTGGTTATGGAAAAGTTCAGAATTTGTATTAGGTTGGCCAAAAGGTTCATTCAAGTTTTTCCAGGAGCTAGTATGGAAAAACCTGATTGAACTTCTTGGCCAACCCAATATTTAGCACGAGGAATTTGAATAATTAGATTTACAGATGTCAGCGCACTTGCTATTTTTTAACTCCATGATCAGAAAGTTTCCTATATCGTGATCTGAGGACCATTTGAAAGGCAGCATCCTGTTGATGTTTCTGTGTTGTAGCTTCTGTGGGTTAGGACATGCTGGTCCCCATTAAGAAGTATCTTATATGGCTGTGTTATCTAGTCCCTATCTACACCCTGGTGGAGGGGACTTTGGTAGGTACTTTTTGAAGGTAACCATCATCCATTTGACATAATTTCCTGAGCACCTGCTAAGTGTCGAACATTGTCCCAGACACTGGGACCAATCAGCAAACAAAAAGGCAAAAAATTCCGGCCCTTGCGGAGTTTGCAATATAGCTGAAGGATTCAGAATCAACCATTTTAAAGGCAAATTGTATATTTACAAGGATTTCAGTAATAAGGAAGAGAGCAGAGGAAGAGGACTGGAGTGTCCTGGAGAATTGGTTGCAGACAATTGGGTGGTCAGAATGGGTCTCGTGGAAAAATATAAGTCGCTCAGTGGTGTCCAACTCTGCAACCCCATAGACTGTAGCCCACCAGGCTCCTCTGTCCACAGAATTCTCCAGATAAGAATACTGGAGTGGGTTGCCATGCCCTTCTCTGGGGTTCCTCCCAACCTAGGGATCAAACCTGGGTCTCCTGCAATGCAGGCAGATTCTTTACCATTTGAGCCACCAGGGAGCAAAGACCTCCAAAGTGGGGACTTGCCTCTTGTGTTCAAGAACCATCAAGGAGACTGGTGAGGCTACAGTGGAGAGAACAAGGGCAAACATAGTGGAAAAGGGGGTTAGAGGTGTCAGCAGAAAAGGACAGGCTTCAGACTGGATGGAGCATCTGGAACTTTCTGTGATGACAGAATCCTTCTGCAGCTGGCCTGTCTGATAGGAGAGCTACGAGTTACACGTGGCTAGTCGGCCACTTGAAAAGTGGCTCAAGTAATTGAAGGGCTGAACTGTAATCCCCCTGAACTGTAATTAATTGAAACTTAAGCAGCCACATGTGGCATGCAGTTGCCACGCTGGACAGAGCAGCTCCTGGCTGCTGAGAGTTGACATGATCTGATTCACGTTTTTGCAGCCTTTTTCTGGCGACTGAGCCGATAGCATGGATGGGGGGGGGGGGGGTAGAACAGGGGCTGAGGCACCAGGTGACTGAGTGCTAGCCACACGCAGGTCCCTGCAGAACCAGGCCGGCAGAGTGTCACTATCTATCTCTTCTCTTCTGAAACACACCTGGCCTGGAGACTGACAGAAAACCTTGGCCAGGCAGACTGAATTACATTCCTCGTGAGACAATGATTGGGAACACCGGTATTTCCTGGGAATTGTGTCATTTGGAAAGACAGAAAGTGAGGAAGGGGTGTGCATGGATCGACTGTCCTCGCTCAGCCAGAATTTGGCATTAGACTGATTTTAACCCAAAACTCCAGTGAGCCTGGTTTAGCCAAGCACAATCCACAGTCAAATCCCTCAAAGCACAGAGAGATGAAGTCCCCTTTGTGGTGGGGGCAGAATCTGAACCCCATCGACCTGGCTCTAAACCCAGACCCTTCTGATGGTGCTCTGATGATGTCCTTACCAAAACTCTGAAGTTTATAGTCTGGTTTTAAAAGTACTGGGTCAAAATGAGCCTGGTTCTGCTGGCAAGGCGGCTGCTGTTTTTGTCACTGTTTGACAGCAAAATCAGCCTTTTTCACAGAGGAAAGATGATCCTTCTTCATGGACCTAAAATTAACATCCACCCCCCGCCCAACTCCCACTGAGAACAATTTCCTCCCTCCTTACTGGAGAAACAGGCACATTGTTTCTAGAGGTAGGGAGCCTAATCATGCCTGTACCCACGCTTTGCTCAGGAAATTAAAATGAGTGGAAGCTGAGTGATAATGAAATGGCATTTTCTAGAAAGGATGTTGTCAAAGACTGATTCTGCGGGGACAGAAACATTGACGCTTGCCTTGATCGGTTCCAAAGACCTTTGCTTCATCAACCTCGAGTGGTAGAGGGCTGGGTGGGTCTGAAACGCTCACCCCAAGGAGGCACCCAGCCTTTAGCTCCCTCCAGCGGGTTGTCTGTTCTGATACAAACACAGTCACCAAGCTCCCCTGCCCTGGAGAGTCACTCAGAACCTGAGTATAGGTGGTATCTGGGTCAGCAGACTCGTCCCAGACGTCTGGAACAGGCCAGGATCCTCCCAGCCCTGCCATTCACTCTGAACTTGCGTTTGCATCTCCTAAAGAGCATCTGAACCCACAAGAAAAGCCCACCACTTCCCTTTTCTACTGTTTAGCAGAAAAAGGACAGCACATAAATGAGGGCATTTAGGCTTCAGTATGAAAAAGCAGGGGAAGGATAAACTGGGAGTTTGGGATTAACAGGTACACACTACAATATACAAAATAGATAATCAACAAGGACCTACTGTACAACACAAGGGACTCTACTCAATATTCTGTAGTAACTATGGGAAAGGAATCTAAAAAAGAATGGACATATGTATAAATGAATCACTGTGCTGTACACCTGAAACTAACACAACATTGTAAATCATCTTTACGCTCATATAAAATACATTTTTAAAAATGAAATTCATACTCATTTGCTAAAAACTTCCTTTGTTCATTGCCCAGAAGTTTTTTTCCTGGGAGTCCGTAGGTTGAAATCAAGGTGAGATTACTGAACTTCAGATGAGAGCTAAGGAGAAAGAAGAAAAAAAAAAAGGTAAAGCACAATTCTGTGAAAGTTCATTGTAATTCAATTGAACCTTATTTCACATGTCTTCTAATTGTTGCTGCTTTCTTTGACTGTAGCAACTCTTTTTACAAAAACCTTTCAAGAGAACCAACCATTTAAAGGAGAAAGAGGGCATTGGAACAGCTAATGACAGGAACTTCCCAAACTGCCGGCCAGTGAAGGCAGAACATTAATTTTTAAAAATTTGCTTTTCAGAGTAAAACAAAATCAAACTCCAAATTAGAAGGAAGCAGGTGGATTTAGTGTAAGTCAAAGTTGGGAAGATCTCCTGGGGAAGGGATAGGCTACCCACTCCAGTATTTATGGGCTTCCCTCATGGTTCAGATGGTAAAGAATCTACATGTAATATGGGAGACCTGGGTTCAATCTCTGGGTTGGGAAGATCTCTGGAGGAGGGCATGGCAACTCACTCCAGTACTCTTGCCTGGAGAATCCCCATGAACAGAGGAGCCTGGTGGACTACAGTCCATGGGGTTGCAAAGAGTCGGACATGACTGAGCAACTAAGTGCATGCACGCACGCGCGCGCACACACACACACACACACACACACACAAGCAAAGTCTGAGTTTCAGATGACTTCTGAGAACTGGCATGGAACCCTAACCACCACAGTGAAAACTTGCTGAGTGCTTGCGCTCAGGGGTTCTGTGAGGTCCTCCCCAAGTCCTTGAAGCAGTACTATTACTACCCTGACTTTATTGTGTGAAATGGAGGCAAAGCGATTTGCCCAAGACAGTACACCAGGAAGTCTGGAGGTAGGATGTGAACCACGTCATTTGGCTCTAGCATCGTCTCATCTAACCTTGGTCTCCACTGCCCTGTAAGACCCCAAACTGTGGACAGGGATGCAAAGGTCATCTAATTCCCACAGTCAACAATAGATTTATGACTTTCAGATGTTTGTAACTACTCAAATCAAGAGGCCACAGCATCACAGAGGAGAGAATGCTGGAGGATTCCTTTCGAGAGCAAAGCTGCCTTATATTTATTCGCATCAGGCTTTCCAGGGCTCAAGGTGCACTTATGGGCATCATCATAGAGATTAATCTTCAAGACAATTTCTGCCAGGGGCAGGAGGCAGGTTTGCATTTATCCGTATTTCAGACTGAAGAAAATCAAGGTTGGAAATGGTAGATAATTTCTTCATGGTCAGGAAGGTCAGAAGCAGCTGGACCAGAAATGAAAGCCTTGCCTTCTGACCCCAAGTAGCACCCGTTGGATTTACCCAGGTTTCCCGGAGACCAGCGCCCAGGGGGGTGGTGAGCAGTCCACTCAGCACACACGTTAAGTGGGCACTTCTCTGCGCTCCTTCCCTCTAGGTCTCCCTGAAATATTTACAGCTCTCCTGCTGGGCAGATCTACTCTCCAGCTAGAGTCAGCAACATTTTCTGGGTGAGCTGATCTTCTCCTGGCCTTCAGCAGGACAAGGAAGGTATTTTTTTTTCCCTAAAAATCTCTTCTTGGTTCACCCCTCCCCTTACACCAACCAATGCCAAAAAAGAAACCGTCTCCAAGTTAGAGAAGAACACCCACCCTCTTTACCCAGGAGGGAACTGGAAAATTTCCAAACATGGAAATGCTATCAATTTGCTGACAATCTGTTAAGTACCATTAAAAGCCAGAGCCTTTTGGTGAGGGCACACACGGCCGGCAATGGAATAAACTCAACTGCACCTGACATTTAAAAGTAGCTAAATATTATGAAAGGGTCTGCTCTAAAGTCTCTAGGGATGTGTGTCATTTAAAGGCGAATATTCTTATTTGATACAAAGAAAACCAAGAACATCTATCCTCTAACAATAATAATTTTGAATCCTTTCAAATAACATAAAGGTTACAATTAACCCAACTACTTAGGGCTGCCAGTCTGCAAACACACCAATCGTAGGCCTTTGATTTCTTACCATTTAACGGAAAATGCAAATAATAATATGTGTTTATACTCACGTGTAGTCAAAATTTATTTGGGCTTTGGAGGCTAAGTGATCAAAATGTGGTTTATGTTATATAGATAACATCTATATGCAGGCCTCTTTCACATCTCTGTGTGAATAAGAGGCGTAGTGATTATTCAGTGATATCTTTTACAACAAAAACAATCTCTTTGGCACTGAATAATTTGAACTAACAACATGGACCACTTGTAGAATGACTTTAATTTGCCAAATTACTGCCCTGCATTACCCTGAATTATATTATACAGTTAAAGGTTTCAACAAAAGATCAGAGGAGGGGCATTTTCTTAATTTTTATCTATTCATTATTTTTTTTAATTTTATTTTATTTTTAAACTTTACATAATTGTATTAGTTTTGCCAAATATCAAAATGAATCCGCCACAGGTATACATGTGTTCCCCATCCTGAACCCTCCTCCCTCCCCTATTCATTAATTTTTAATCTATTTTTATTTACTCCTCAGCTTTAGCCTCAGCCAAATTCCTTCTGCATTCTTCCTCATGGCTTCTATGATTCTTCATCCACTCTTCAGGGTTGCCATTTCACCCTTTCTCATTCTCCTTACTATGCCTTTTCTCATTTTCAACTGAGAACACCTCCCATGTCGTAAGGAAAACAGAAAAGAGCCCCCCTCCAGCAGGAGCACTCCCTCATTTTCCTTTTTGCCACCTCCACATTCTCCAACAAGAGCAATCTTCCTTCCCCCTCCAATTCAGAAGACAGAGGTCTCCCATTAATCCTGTCTCCTCTGCAAGCTCCCCTCCTGCCTCTCCCAGCAAATTTCTCTTTTAACTGTACTTAAGAAACCTGAAAGTGACCTGTCTCGTGCTGATAAGGTGGAGCCATGCCATCAGCAGACCCTGCTTCTCTGCTTCTCAGTGTGCGCCTTCCATTCCTAAGGTCACCTCAGGTCCAAGGCGGCTCCTGGAGCTCCCGCCATCACATCCCCCCTACATCCACATTATAGGCAGAAGGGAGGAGGAATGGGTAGAAACGGCTGCTCTTTAAGGAGCTTCCCTGAAAGTCTCACGTGGTGTGTCCGCTGACATAGCAGAACTTAGTGACATGGCCATATGTAGCAGCAAGGGAGGCTGGGAAATATGGTTTTTCAAAGAGAAACACACTGGGTTTTCCAAGAACAACACTACCCAGCGTTCTGTTATCAAGACAAAGTACAGAATAAATACTGGGTGGCAGCTAGAAGTCTCTATGCACTGACTTAAGGAACAGTAGGTGGGAATGAGGGAAGATCCTCATAGTATCCAGGGTCCAGGCAGGAAGTGGACAGTTGACTCCACAGGGGGTTTGACTGAAGAAAGGCAGAGATGTGTGCAGGCTTCTGGGGCTCACCCATGGACTAGCAATGGTGGGTAAGGCGCCACTGCTGATGGTAATCCTGAAGAGGGAGGGCTGGAGGACACAGGGACGGGTGGGGCCATGGAGGAGGCCCCGTCCAGGAGCTAACATATAGAACTCTCAATCTGAGATGGCACTGCCTTGAGGTTCTCCTTGAAGACTGCTTTCTTCACCATCTCCTCCTCCATGGCCCATCTACCCTTTGCCAAGCTTCCCAGGCTCCATGCTCAGCCTGGGATTGACCAGGTGATGGAATTGACCACCATGACTTCATCTTACATCTTTATACTTTTTTTTTTCCTGAGCTAGAAACCTAATTTCCAGACGCCCATCAGTCCTAATGTAGCCACTCCACAGGCATACCAAATTCAGTATGTGTCCAAACAACAGATCTGTGGCCCCTCCCACTTCTCTTTCAACTTCATCAAAGACATGGTCAACTGACCACCTCTTAAGTTAGGAACCTGGGGCTCCTACCCTCCCTCTCCTTCCCCACAACTGGTCACCACATCCAGTTATGTTTGCATTGTCCACGTCTCTTGACACCCGACACCTGCCATTCCCAGGACACACTGCCTTAGCTCACCTTCTTGCCTAGAGAAAACAGTACCAGGGTTAGTCTCTCTGGCACAAGTATTTCTCCTGTCTATCTTCCTGGGAACTCTTTTTAAATTAAATCCAAGCTCAGTTGTTCCTGGCTTAAAGTCCCCATGTCTGCTCAACACTTTGGTGAATGAGGATCATTCACTTAGCATTCACACTTAGCAGTGTGGCTAAGACCATGGGGTCAGGGGTCAGATTGCCTTACTGGACTCCTGGCTGGAGCACTTTCTAGCTCTTTGGCCTCAGGCAAGTTATTCAACCTTTCTGTGGCTCAGTTTCTGGCCTGTGAAATGAAAATAATAAAGTCTCACTCCTCATATGAGTGATGTGAGGATGAGATTAAATAGCACCTATAAAACGCTGAGAATATTTCCTGCTACACTGAACATTTTCAATGCATGTTAATTATTTTTATGACCAAAACTTTAAGTTCAAATTCATGAGCATGGTATCTCAGTTCCTATGTTTGGGGCATACCTGTGCCTCCCCACTCTTCTTTGAAAGTCAATCTTCTTGCTGTTCCATGAAGTTCCTGCCTCTTTCGTGCCTTTATATGAAATTACCACCAGCATTTCCATTTTATCTCCAACCTCTTATCTTTCTGTGATAGCTATCTCTTTCAACCTGATTTAGAAACATCCAAATATTTAATTTCTTAAATTTATAACTGAGTATCAGATAATCTTATATAGTCATAATACTCTTAGTTATAGTACTCTTAGGTACTCTTAGAATACTCTGAAAAAGTTATAAAATACTCTTAGATATAATATTCTTAGATAGTTATGGTGGCTCAGGCAGTAAAGAATCCACGAGCAATGTTGGAGACCTGGGTTCGATTCCCACGTTGGAAAGATCCCTTGGAGAAGGAAATGGCAACCCACTCCAGTATTCTTGCCTGAAGAATCCCATGGACAGAAGAGCCTGGCAGGCTACAGTCCCTGGGGTTGCCAAGAGTCAGACACAACTGAGTGATTTTCACAAGAGTATCAGTCCACAATCATCATACTGTTGATCATGTACATATAGACCTTAGCTTTTCCTCAGATGAAATATGGAGGTACCATTTCATGCCAGTCAGAATGGCTGTGATCCAAAAGTCTACAAGCAATAAATGCTGGAGAGGGTGTGGAGAAAAGGGAACCCTCTCACACTGTTGGTGGGAATGCAAACTAGTACAGCCACTATGGCGAACAGTGTGGACATTCCTTAAAAAACTGGAAATAGAACTGCCTTATGATCCAGCAATCCCACTACTGGGCATACACACCGAGGAAACCAGAATTGAAAGAGACACGTGTACCCCAATGTTCATCGCAACACTGTTTATAATAGCCAGGACATGGAAGCAACCTAGATGTCCATCAGCAGATAAATGGATAAGAAAGGTGTGGTACATATACACAATGGAGTATTACTCAGCCATTAAAAAGAATACATTTGAATCAGTTCTAATGAGGTGGACAAAACTGCACCCTATTATACAGAGTGAAGTAAGCCAGAAAGAAAAACACCAATACAGTATACTAATGCATATATATGGAATTTAGAAATATGGTAATGATAACCCTGTATGCGAGACAGCAAAAGAGACACAGATGCACATAACAGTCTTTTGGACTCTGTGGGGGGGGGGGGCAGATGATTTGGGAGAATGGCATTGAAATGTGTAATATCATATAAGAAATGAATTGCCAGTCCAGGTTCGATGCAGGATGCAGGATACAGGATGCTTGGGGCTGGGGCACTGGGATTACCCAGAGGGATGGTATGGGGAGGGAGATGGGAGGGGGGGGTTCAGGATGGGGAACACGTGTACATCCGTGGCGGATTCATGTTGATGTATGGCAAAACCAATACAATATTGTAAAGTAATTAGCCTCCAATTAAAATAAATAAATTTAAATTAAAAAAAAGAAATATGGAGATAAAACATTTAAGGCTTTTATTCTTTCAATATTCAAAATTCAGTATTATTTCAATATTCAATATTCAGAAAGTTCCTGCACACAGAAGAGGGGATCACAGGGGCATTTGGGTATGGACATGCATTAGACGAGATGGCAGAAGCAGTGGCACCTCGGAAAAGGCACTATCTTGGGTCTCACACTATTGGCTTTATGCGTGAAAACAAAATCTAGCATCCCCGTGAGCCCTCCACTCTGAAATCAAAGGTCATCATGTCGTGGAACCAAAAAAAAAAAAAAAAAAAGTTCAAGTGAAGTGCTCAGGCCAATGAAACATTAAACAAGTGCACCTGCATTTTCACAGCAGATAATTCCAGTGGGATTTCATGTTGCTGTGGATACAGAGGGAGGAACGGCTCAAAGACACTTGTGAGGCAGGGAGGGATTAGAGTATCCAGGGAAATAAGTAAAAGGTATTGCGTTTCGTTCCATGCTTTGGAAGGACAGAGACAGAATTAGGTCTAAACGTTCTTATCCTTCACATAAAGAGGGTCACATTGCCAAGTTATGGTGAACACGATAAAAGAAACACAATGCTTCTCAGGTTGCTTACCCTTCTGGGCAGTAGAAACCTGTCAACCTGCCAGTGAATACGTATTATTTTTTATTTTTATGTTTTTGCTGATTTCCTTTGGGGGGGGCACATAATTAGGACAACCAAAGCAAGTAATTTAATTAACTGTTTCCATTAATGGTTTTATTCAAACAAACAGATAATGTGGAGGGAAACCAATTATCCCATATCAACCTAAATGCTACAACTTAATTTACTAAAATCTCTGCTTTCTGAATTGTTCAGGACAATGACAAAAACATTTGCCAACTGAACGGTGAATGTCAGCTAAAGATGGATATTTAACCTAACTGCATATTTGACTAGTCCAAGAATAACTCAGACTTAATCTGGTCTTAATGATACCATGTAATTTCACAAAATGAATAAAATGATGGAATTTCAAAGATAGGAGTTATGTGGACTTTCAATATGAGAGGAAAAATACAGGGAGAAAGCAAATCAACGCAAAATCTTTCTTATGAGTAAAGAACCTATTAAGAGAATCTACCCTTTCCTTTGGAAAATGTTTAACTTCCTTCTGCAATATTTTTTTCTGCTTAGATCACAAAAGAGACTTTTGGACAACGTCCTTGGCCACTGACTTCATTTTTGTTGTGTGAGTGAAAATGACACACAGCAGCTGCCTGTGTGGCCACAAAGCTGTTGGTAACGGCACACTCTGACCTCCGGGGAAAACTGGATGGGTAGAAGCCTGTGATCAATGATCCTAAGCCCTTTGAGAAGGGACACAGTCAGCCTTCACCGAGTGGATGCCGTCCTGCATGTCTCCCTGCTCCTGAAAGCCCCTGGAGGAACCAGGAAGGAGCCCAGAGGAAAGGGCCAAGGAAGAAGTTGCTTAAACCTGCCTGCGTCCAGGCTTGTGTGTGGGGTCAAGGATCTCTTATCAACACTGGATCCACAATTTGGCACAATGGCCTGCCTGGCATGACCTTGGTGCTCTGTGGATTCTCCAGGGACCTGGCAGTGGAGGGAGGCTGGTGGTTAGGATAAGGGGAGTTGGGCGGGGGAGATTTGGGGAGCACGATCTCAGAGGAAAAGCTTATGTATCTGTGCATGAAGGTTAAAACATAATCCTTACCAAAAAAAAAAAAAAAAGAAAGAAAATGAATGTAATGCTTGAAATGTCCATTGAACAAATGAGAACAAAATTTGGGAGTTCCAACAAAAAGAACAAAATAAAATTGAGTTTTGCTTTATGATTTAGAGGAAATGATTTAAGATGTTTTCCTCTCTGCATACATGAAGTAAAAATGTCATTCCCTTCTCCAGTGGACCATGTTTTGTCAGAACTCTCTACCACGACCCGTCTGTCTTGGGTGGCCCTGCAAGGCATGGCTCATAGTTAGACAAGGCTGTGGTCCATGTGATCAGACTGGTTAGTTTTCTATGATTGTGGTTTTCATTCTGTCTGCCCTCTGATGCAGAAGGATGAGAGGCAAACAAAACGTGGTCCATTGGAGAAGGGAATGGCAAACCACGTCAGTATTCTTGTCTTTAGAACCCCATGAACACTATGAAAACGCAAAAAGATAGGACACTGAAAGACGAATTCCCCAGGTCAGCAGGTGCCCAGTAAGCTACTGGAGATCAGTGGAGAAATAACTCCAGGAAGGATGAAGAGATGGAGCCAAAGCAAAACAACACCCAATTGTGGATGTGACTGGTGATGGACGTAGTCTAATGCTGTAAAGAGCAATATTGCATAGGAACCTGTAATGTTAGGTCCATGAATCAAGGCAAATTGGAAGTGGTCAAACAGGAGATGGCAACAGTGAACATCAACATTTTAGGACTCAGTGAACTAAAATGGACTGGAATGGCTGAATTTAACTCAGAGGACCATTATATTTACTACTGTGGGCAGGAATCCCTTAGAAGAAATGGAGTAGTCATTATAGTCAACAAAACAGTCTGATATACAGTACTTGGATACAATCTCAAAAACAACAGAATGATCTCTGTTTGTTTCCAAGGAAAACTGTTCAATATTATGCTAATCCAAGTCTATGCCCCTACCAGTAATGCTGAAGAAGCTGAAGTTGAATGGTTCTATGAAGAGCTACAAGATCTTCTAGAACTAACACCCCAAAAAGATGTCCTTTTCCTCATAGGGGACTGGAATGTAAAAGTAGGAAGTCAAGAAACACCTGGAGTAACAGGCAAATTTGGCCTTGGTGTGCAGAATAAAGCAGGGCAAAGACTAATAGAGGTTTGCCAAGAGAACGCACTGGTCATAGCAAACACCCTCTTCCAACAACACAAGAGAAGAATCTACACATGGACATCACCAGATGGTCAATACTGAAATCAGATTGATTATATTCTTTGTAGCCAAAGATGGAGAAGCTCTATACAGTCAGCAAAAAACAAGAATGGGAGCTGACTGTGGCTCAGATCATGAACTCCTTATAATACAGATTTAAATTGAAGAAAGTAGGGAAGACCACTAGACCATTCAGGTATGACCTAAATCAAATCCCTTATGATTATACAGTGGAAGCGAGAAATAAATTCAAGGGGTTAAATCTGATAGAGTGCCTGAAGAACTATGGAAGGAGGTTCGTGACATTGTACAGGAGGCAGTGATCAAGACCATCCCCAAGAAAGGCAAAACGGTTGTCTGAGGAGGCCTTAGAAATAGCTGTGAAAAGAAGAGAAGCAAAAGGCAAAGGAGAAAAGGCAATATATACCCACTTGAATGTAGAGTTCCAAAGAATAGCAAGGAGAGATAAGAAAGCCTTCCTCAGTGATCAATGCAAAGAAATAGAGGAAATCAATAGAATGGGAAAGACTAGAGATCTCTTCAAGAAAATTAGAGATACCAAGGGAACATTTCATGCAAAGATGGGCTCGATAAAGGACAGAAATGGTATGGACCTAACAGAAGCAGAAGATGATATTAAGAAGAGGTGGCAAGAATACACAGAAGAACTGTACTAAAAAGATCTTCATGACCAAGATAACCACGATGGTGTGATCACTCACCTAGAGCCAGACATCCTGGAATGTGAAGTCAAGTGGGCCTTAGGAAGCATCACTATGAACAAAGCTAGTGGAGGTGATGGAATTTCAGTTGAGCTATTTCAAATCCCAAAAGATGATGCTGTGAAAGTGCTGCACTCAATATGCCAGCAAATTTGGAAAACTCAGCAGTGGCCACAGGACTGGAAAAGGTCAGTTTTCATTCCAATCCCAAAGAAAGACAATGCCAAAGAATGCTCAAACTACCGCACACTTGCACTCATCTCACATGCTAACAAAGTAATGCTCAAAATGCTCCAAGCCAGGCTTCAACAGTACATGAACTGTGAACTTCCAGATGTTCAAATTGGATTTAGAAAAGGCAGAGGAAACAGAGATCAAATTGCTATCATCTGTTGGATCAAAGAAAAAGCAAGAGAGTTCCAGAAAAATATCTACTTCTGCTTTACTGACTATGCCAATGCCTTTGACTTTGTGGATCACAACAAACTGCAGAAAATTCTGAAGGAGATGGGAATACCAGACCACATGACCTGCCTCCAGAGAAATCTGTATGCAGATTGAGAAGCAACAGTTAGAACTGGACATGGAACAACAGACTGGTTCCAAATAAGGAAAGGAGTACGTCAAGGCTGTATTTTGTCACCCTGATTATTTAACTTATATGCAGAGTACACCATGAGAAATGCTGGGCTGGATGAAACACAAGCTGGAATCAAGATTGATGGGAGAAATATCAGTAACCTCGGATATGCAAATGATGTCACACTTATGGCAGAAAGCGAAGAACTAAAGAGCCACTTGATAAAAGTGAATGAGGAGTGAGGAAAAGTTGGCTTAAAACTCAACATTCAGAAAACTAAGATCATGGCATCTGGTCCCATCCCTTCATGGCAAATAGATGGGAAAACAATGGAAACAGTGAGAGACTTTATTTTGGGGGGCTCCAAAATCACTGCAGATGGTGACTGCAGCCATGAAATTAAAAGATGCTTGCTCCTTGGAAGAAAAGTTATGACCAACCTAGATGGCATATTAAAAAGCAGAGACATTACTTTGCCACAAAGGTCTGTCTAGTCAAAGCTATGGTTTTTCCAGTAGTCATGTATGGATGTGAGAGCTGGACTATGAAGAAAGCTGAGTGCTGAAGAATTGATGCTTTTGAACTGTGGTGTTGGAGAAGACTCTTGAGAGTCCCTAGGACTGCAAGGAGATCCAACCAGTCCATCCTAAAGGAAATAAGTCCTGAATATTCATTGGAAGGACTGATGCTGAAACTGAAACTCCAATATTTTGGCCACCTGATGCAAAGAACTGACTCACTGGAAAACATCCTGATGCTGGGAAAGACAGACTGAAGGCAGTAAGAGAATGAGGATGAGACGGTTGGATGGCATCACTGACTCAATGGATATGAGTTTGAGTAAACTCTGGGAGTTGGTGATGGACAGGGAAGCCTGGTGTGCTTCTTGGGGGTCGCAAAGTCCATGGGGTTGCAAATAGTCAGACACAACTGAGTGATGGAACAGAACTGAAAAATGCCATACATTTATCCTTTGAGCACGTGCAAGGTGTAAATACCAAGATGGCACCTGTAAAAGGCAAACTGGAAACCCTTCACACACGAGAGGTAGCAAAGCACAAGACAGAATCAGAATCATCCCTCAAGACTGGAAAAAACAAGCATTGTGGGAATTCAATAGCAAATGAGAGGTGCCTTCCCTGGTGGTCAAGTGGCTAAGAATCCGCCTGCCAATGTAGGAGACACAGGTTCAGTCCCTACTCTGGGAGGATTCCACATGCCACGGAGAAACTAAAGCTGTGGGCCACAAATACTGAATCCCATGCACCCTAGATAGAGCAGGTGCTCTGCAACAAGAAGCCACCACAGTGAGAAGCCCATGTACCGCAACAAAGAGTAACCCCCATTCGCTGCAACTAGAGAAAGACCATGCAGCAACAAAGACCCAGCGCAGCCAAAAATAAAATAAAAAGAAATAAATAAAAAGACCTGGATAGTTTTTAAAAAGCAGGTGAGATCACTTCCGGGTGGGGAGGGTGAGGAGGGTGCTATGCTTTGGGCACATACTGGAGGTTAGGAAAGCTTTATTGACACAGTCAGGGCAGGTTTCCTCATGCTCGGCAGGTATCTTCTTGGGCCTTCATTCTTCATGGCGAATAGTCGAAGCATGAAGCTTTGTGAAATGCTTTCTACTGGGTCCAATTCAACACGCAAATACTATGAACCAGGGGCAATGGCTTCAGCTATGCAATGTTTAATGATATGTTAATAATTATGCCTGGTAAGCCCCAAAGTAACAATGTGACTTAGAAGTTATATGATTTGTTGAGAATCAGAAAATGTGGTTTGGAAGACACAGCCCATAAAAACAGCTCCATTACAATGAGCAATCAGAGGGGGGAAAATAGGTTTCCTTATGGGTAAGACTGCCAAGTTTGAGAAAAAGTCTCCATAAATGGTGATTAAACCTGGCTGTGTGTCAAAATTACCTGGAGAGTCTTAAAAATACACATTCCTTGGGTGCACTGGATTGTTACCACAGGAACAGGGTCTCAGGAAGTTGTCTTTTTGTAACTACCACCTAGTCACCCTTACCCAGAAAAGTAGCTTTGATTTTAGAATTGTAGAGTTTGGAATTTTCACAAACTGTTGCTTATACAAAAAGTTGTTGTTGTTTTAGTCACTAAGTGATGTCTGACTCTTTTGCTACCCCATGAACTGTAGCTCACCGGGCTCCTCTGTCCATGGGATTTCCCAGGCAAGAGTACTGGAGTGGGTTGCCATTTCCTTCTCCAGGGGATCTTCCCGACCCAGGAAGCTTCTTGCCCACTTTGTTCCCACTGAGGTTTCTGGAGGAGCAGAACGCCTGGGTTCTCTCTAGAGCCTCCAGGATGCCTGGGGACAGAGGTGGCAGATCAGGACAGCCTCCTGACACGGTTTTCTCTTCTTGCCTCTCTTCCCTCTGCCTTTGTCTAGACCCGCCCACTTTGTTAAAGGGCTGCTGCTGCTGCTGCTGCTAAGTCGCTTCAGTCGTGTCTGACTCTGTGCGACCCTGTAAACGGCAGCCCACCAGGCTCCCCCGTCCCTGGGATTCTCCAGGCAAGAACACTGGAGTGGGTTGCTATTTCCTTCTCCAATGCATGAAAGTGAAAACTGAAAGTGAAGTCGCTCCCTCGTGTCCGACTCCTAGTGACCCCATGGACTGCAGCCCACCAGGCTCCCCCATCCTTGGGATTCTCCAGGCAAGAGTACTGGAGTAGGGTGCCATCACCTTCTCCATCGTTAAAGGGCAATGGTGTAAATATTAAGAAAAGAGAATATAGACTTCCCTGGTGGTCCAGTGGCTAAGACTCCACACTCCCAGTGCAGGGGGCTGGGTTCCACCCTTGGTCAGGGAACTAGATCCTGCCCACCACAACTAAGGCTGGGCGCAGCCAAATAAGTATTTTTAAAAACCAAAAGAAGGAGACCAAACAAAAGAAACCAGGTTAGGAGGGGACCCCCCCCTCACACACACACATTTCCTGTAAGTGATCCTCCTGCCTCAGTGCTTTCCTGCCTTCTCTGCCCAGGGTCTCCCCCTGACCATGGCAGCTTGAAGGACAGGATGGAAGCATAGCCCAAGAGTGACCAGATGGACAAGAACTGGTGGGTAAATACTTGCTTTCTTGAGCACAGAGGGACAGCTTCCAGCTGTGACCCCGCAGGTCCTGGCAGCACTGAGCCTCAGTGTCTACAATGACCCAAAGGCACCTGATCTAGGGGATTTGCTGGCTTTCCTGCCTGTCCCATCTCACCTGCTTACTCAGGTAGTTCTCAGAGATCACCTCCAAATAAACTGCTGCTGCTGCTGCTAAGTCACTTCAGTCGTGTCCGACTCTGTGCGATCCCATAGACAGCAGCCCACCAGGCTTCCCCATCCCTGGGATTCTCCAGGCAAGAACACTGGAGTGGGTTGCCATTTCCTTCTCCAATGCATGAAAGTGAAAAGTGAAAGTGAAGTTGCTCAGTCGTGTCCAACTCTGTGCGACCCCATGGACTGCCGCCTACCAGGCTCCTCCGTCCATGGGATTTTCCAGGCAAGAGTACTGGAGTGGGGTGCCATTGCCTTCTCCCCAAATAAACTACTGGCACCAAATTCTTTGTTTTCAGCGCTTGCAAGAATGCAAACCAAGATAGGGGCCAATGTCATCATTTGAAAACGAGCTGATTGGAGGGGCTGGAGGCTGAGCAGGTGACTGTCACTGGTCCACATGTGTGGTTTATATTTCATGCCATCATGGAGAAAGTGCTTCCTATTTAACATCTTTTACCCCAGGGGCTCAGAGAACCCACAAAACACGGCAGTTAGCTGATCCCCAAAAAGGCCTGACATTGCTCAGAGAGGCTGCTTTCCTTTTGTTCTGGGAGCCTCTAAAGTGAGCCACTGGAGATGAGAAAAGATCTCCTGAAGAGAGCAGGAAGGAATGCTGTCAGTAAACGAAGATACTTTCATTTAACCTTAGTCACAGGCCACCTCAGAGATACTGTGGATTTGGTTCCAGACCCACAATAAAGCCAATATCCCAATAAAGTGAGTCACCTGTTTTTTTGGTTTTTTTTTTTTTTTGGTTTCCCAGTGCACACAAAAGTTATGTTTGCAAAACACTATAGTCTATTCAGTGCACAATAACATGATGTCTACAAAAACAACATACTAACTAAAAAATACGTTTTTCCTATAAAATGGTAACCATCATCTGACAATGCAGGGCTTCCACAAACCTTCAATTTGTAAAAAAAAAATGCAGTATCTGCAAAATGCAGGAAAACCCAGGGATGCCTGTGCGCTTCAATACTAGGATCAGGTTAGGAAAGCTGATGGTGACGAGGACGGCTCTGGATCAGTCTTTTCTGGATGCGGGATGCCAGCTCCTTCTGCCTGGGGAGGCACTGTCCCTGCCCCTCACCTTCCATCTCCCCAGGCCATCAGAGGGGCCTCTGTACCAGCCCTCCTCCCCCCACCACCACACCCCCACCACAGGCCCCATCGTGATGCCAACGCAACAAGATGTGATATGTGACCTGCCCCAGGGATCTCTTGCCTGCTCCACAGCAGGTGCCACGGCCCGGCTGCCACCTCACATTTCCGGGGTACCCAGAGGGTGATCGGAGCCAGCACAGGGCCCTCAATCCCTGGGGCAGAGGCCAGCAGCACACAACAGGACAGCCAGCAACCTGTTCACTGGGGTTCAGCTCCGAGATCAGCACGTAAGCACTACTTAATGAATCACCTAATTAGTGACAGGCCACACTGAAGGCCTCAGCTGTCCTCAGACAAAGGTGGAGATAAGAAGCCTCATTAAGTTGTGAGCGCTTGGCTGCAGCCGCCAGATCCACAGTTACGCTGGGCGCGGCATGGTCCTGTGCCACCTGATAGCGCGTGTTCCGGTCACCTGGCACAACCGCAGCTTCACAAACGTGCCCTGTAGTTCCAGGCTGTTCTTAGTTACCTTGACATGCCCATGGGGATGTGGGATCAAGGCTCGATGAAAACCAGAAATTTCACCCTGGGGTGAGATGACACGGTGGGAATTTTGACACCTCTTCTTGGGGGCAGGAGTGGAAGACGAGGCAGTGGGGGGCCTGGCGTCCACTGGAGCTCCCCGAGAACCAAAGGGCATCTTCCTCCAACCACCCAGAGTTGTGGGGACACCACCCGGGGCTGCTTTCAGTCACTGTCATCTCAGGGTTCATTCATGCGTTTCTCTAGGGCCATTAGAGGCTCCTCGAGAGATTCTTTACATCAGAATTGAATTAGGAAAGATTTTAAAGTAATGGATTAAAAGGAGCTGCTCCATAATTGGGAGTAAATAATATAATACACAAGGCATAGAGACACATGAGCTGAAACAGAATCAAACAGTAACTGCTTCAGCTCAGTGGCTTGATGACAAAGACAGAAGGAAGAAGCTGTTGTGTACAATTCTGGAAGATAAAATGTCTATCTAGGATACTGACGGTGGTGGGGCCTGAGGCTCTGCGTTTCTAATAAGCTCCCAGGTGATGCTTATCTCGCTGGAATACAGTCCAAACTTTCGAGTAAAAAGAACATAAGACATAAAACGAGTTCATGGACCCGGTTCTTATCCCACCCCCTGTTTTTGGTAGAGCATGTCCATAATTCTTTTTTAAAACTGATTTTGGAGTACCGTTGTGGAAAGCCCAACATTGTGAAAGCATTGCATTTGGAGAGTTCTGCAGGAACAAGGAGCTGGTAAAAATATGACTGGCTATGAGGAAAGAGGTCCCTTGCTTTTTGGAAAGAGCTTTCTGACTTTCTTGCAAAGCTCTCCTTTAGGACACGGCATCTCCCTGACAGGTGATGGAAGCTCCCCTCTGGACCTGGCTCTTGATCTGAGAACGGGGACTTAGACTAAACTCTGACAGAGTTGGTGGAGCTCCTGGTGTGACAGCAGCTCAGGGCTGGCAGGACTGGGGGTCCCCTGCCATGTCCCTCCCTTAGCAGGGGAACTGATGGCTGAGGCCAAGAGCTTTCTGCCAAAAACAAGTGTTTGGGGTTTTAAGCAGAAGGACCAGGAAGGATAAGACCAAACAACTACGCTGTCTAAGACAACACCTTTCTGTCCCAACGGGCCAGGCAGCCAAACAAACACCACCTATCAATCATGAAAACTACAATTTTAATATAGCTCATGTCCATCACCTGAATGTCTTGGGCACGATGAAAAACACAGAAAAGAGTCTTAAAAGTTCCCTTTTCCCTCTACTTTACTGCCCTCTATTCCACAGATGAGTGGGGGTTTTCTACTCTATGCCCCCCACCTCAAGAAAGCTCCCTGGCATGCTTGCTGTCCTCCCCCTGCCCAGCCCCTGGTCCCCACCATGGGGGCACACGTCCCGGCAAGGTGGGTGATGGGGAAGGAGGCCAGGATGTGCCCTCCAGGTGGGGCCTGGGGGTCTGAACACGTTCCCTCCTCTGCCCCTTGCAGAGTTGCTTGGGCACAGTGCCCTCAGAAGACAGATGCACAAGACCTGGGTGTGGGGGATGGGGGGCCAGTTAGCTGAGCCTCCCCTCCACCCTGAGTCACCCTCCCCTTTCCCCTTTGTATCAGCCAGCCAGGGCTGGCTCAGGAGGGTTGACAGAGACCATAGAAAGTCTAAGGCCACTCAACTCAGCACCAGAGGATTCACCAGAACCAGGAGGACATGGACACACACGGCGGGTGGTGTGTGTCTCTAGAAATGCCTGCCAGTCATGTCACCGGGCACTGGAAGGCCCAGGAGGCCTTGCCCTCATGAGGACAAGAAGTCACCGAGCAATCCACTAGCCTGATGACCAGACAGGAAGGGTGTCCTCTGAGCAGGCGTGCCTGTGGGTGGGTAGCAGCTGAGGACCAGACAATGTTGTACTAAAATCCAAAACCCCAAACATCCCCTCAACACTCCCTCCCCACGTGGAGCTCACACCCAGGTGTCTGTGTTAGTTGGTGAAAGTAAAAGTGGCTCAGCTGTGTCTGACTCTTTGTGATCTTCTTTGCGATTCTCCAGGCCAGAATACTGGAGTGGGTAGCCTTTCCCTTCTCCAGGGGATCTTCCCAACCCAGGGATAGAACCCAGGTTTCCCACATTGCAGGTGGATTCTTTACCAGCTGAACCACCAGAGAAGCCCAAGAATACTGAAGTGGGTAGCCTATCCCTTCTCCAGTGGAGCTTCCCGACCCAGGAATCGAACTGGGGTCTCCTAGTTGCAGGCAAGCTATGAGGGAAGCCCCCTGATGCGTTAGTTGGTGACTGTGGACAAATCACATCAACATCCTAGTAGCGTCATGGCACTTGGGGAAAGAAGAACATGACAAGGCCAAGAACTTCTGCAAGGGCTGCTTTTGGTATCTGAAGAGGAGATCCAAGGTGCTTTGCAGTTTTTCTGCATGTAAACAATGAAAGAACAAAGAGTTGTGTTTGCTTTGTCACCAGATGACAGGGTGACCAGATTTTCTGGAAAAAGACGTTGTTGTACTGGGCTTCAGATGGATTTTCTGGCAACTACGGGGCCCCACCTGGGTTTAATAACACAGAGCAGGAGCACAGGAGGGCGACTCCTAAATCTTGCCTCCAAAATGTGGATTTAATCCTCACTGGAGGTCAGTGCTTGGTGAAAACTGTGTTTCTTCCATTTCATTCCAACTCGAATCATTTATAAAATCCATTTCAAATGGCAGTTAAACTGTTAAGTAAAATCTACAGCAGGTTACTATGGTGATTGCTGATTTGAAATAATTAGAGAACATAATGAGAGAACTATTTCCTCTCTTCGGGATTAGATATCCGTAAACTGATACTGGTCTATTTTTAGTGGACGTAATCTGTGCAACGATGATAGAGAACCATGAGTGCTTTAAAATGCTTTAAAAAGGTCTGTCTGATTGAGGAATTTAATCAACCAAGTACTTATATCAAAATTTATACCTGTCTTTATTAAATCTAAGTTGATTCCATAAAAAGAAAATTATATGTGTATATATCAATGTAATCATTTTAAACAAGACATAATGACTGGATATATAGCTAAATTAAAATTTAAGATCTGTTTATGATAACTTCTTCTCTACTATAATTTCACAACTCCACCCAGATCATTCATCATTCAAAAATGGCTGCACACAACTGCTGTTCAGAATCTTAGGTGAGGAGTCCTGTCAGAACAGGGAAGGCCTCAGACTACAGAATGGCACAGGCAGCGAAAAGGAAGTTTCCTGAGTGCATCTCATGATTCCTTTCTTGCAATGCAAGAAGACTGCAGTAAGCTGACCACAGTATTTAAAGCCTGTGAACTTTGTTCTAATTTCAATAAAGACAGGAGACCTATGGGACTTCCCTGGCTGTCCAGCGGCTAAGACTCCATGCTCCCAATGCAGGGGGCCCGGGTTCAATCCCTGCTCAGAGAACTAGATCCTGCATGCTGCATCTTACACTTGGCATGAGTGTTGCAACGAAGATGGAAGATTCTGCGTGCCGTGACCAAGACTCAGCACTACCAAATATATATATATATATATGTGTGTGTGTGTGTATATATAATTTTTTTTTTTAAATTAGGACTTTGCTGGTGGTACAGTGGATCTGAATCTGCCTGCCAACGCAGATGACATGGGGTCAATCCCTGGTCCAGGAAGATTCCACGTGCCTCAGAGCAACTAAACCCGCACGCCACAACCACTGAACTGGCACCAGAGCCTGTGCTCTTCAGAAGAGAAGCCCGCACACCACAGCAAAAAGTAGCCCCCGCTCGCCACAACTAGAGAAAGCCCATGCCCAGCAAGGGTGACCCAGCGCAACCAAAAATTAATCAATTAAAAAAATTAAAGACAGGTGACTTAAATCTGGTTAACTAAGGGTGTGTTCTGAATAACTGAGCAAACTGGCTCAGAAGTGAAAAAATCTTCCATTAAATGTGAGGTCAGATGAGTAAACTAATCACCTGGGGTTAGCTCATCCCCCTGTCCACCAGGAACAAATACCTTCTAGGGTCCTTTCCTCTGCCCCTTTCCTTGTTTAGCCCTCACCACTCAGCTAGTGGGGATACCTTTCCCCCTTTGCCCGCTCCCCTCTTAGCACCTACAGTTTTGAATGGTAGCCAAAGTTTTCTCATGTGATCCTGAGCAAAAGATGTGGGGAAAGAAATATTCTCTAACTTAGGAGTCTGCATTTCCTCCAAACCAGGGTCTTTGAAAACACGTGGAGACTTTTTATAAAAGTAACCTGGATCTGAGAGAAGCCAGGCACACACTGGCAGTTCCGTGCCGGTGGTGGAGATACCAGGCCACAAACACAAGTTCTTGGACAATAACCCGGGGCTCTTCCTATTAAAGAGGGACTTTAACAGGAAGTCCCTGTTAAAGGAAGAAATTTGCTGAGCAAATAGAAAGCTAGTGGGGGGAGCTGAGAAGCCTCAGGAATCACCTATCAGAACAATGGGCAGAAATTACGCATTGCTTCAAGGATAATAGAAAACAGCTCAAACAGATGCATGAACCTCAACTGTCCTGGGATAATGTACTCTGCCCCCTAGCACCCAAAATGCAGGGGTCGAAAAAAAACGTCCTGGCCTGCCTGCCACCTCTGAAGCATGTTCTTGATGCATAAAGTCAAAACTGGTCCATCCCCACACCTGCTTGATCACATAGAACATCTGTTAAAACACAAGTTCCCAGGGCCCTCCATGGGAACTTTCTCCTTCCGTATGTCTACAAGGTCTGGGAATCTACATCTCCAACAAATGCTCTAGGTGATTCTTAGAATTCAGCCAAAAAGCGAGCACTAGTACAGAACCGGGCTGAAAAACACCTTGAAAGGGTCAGAGTGACACATACTAGGCACTGTGGGCCACATGGTCCCTGTCACGGCTACTCAAAGCTGCACTGTAGTAACAAAATAGAGACAAAGCATAAATAGATGAGCATTACTGTGTTCCTGTAAAGCTTTATTTTCAAAAGCAGGTGGACCTGCTTTGACCTGAGAGGCTAGAGTTTGCCAACCTCTGATCTAGAATATTCCTCTGATTCATGTTTTTATTAATCTACATAGGCAAGGTATGTGAGGTGTCAAAAAAAAATCAGGTCTGTCTTTTCAAGGGACCCTCTCAGGTGTGGGAAGAGAAAGGCCCCTTTAAAAACAAACTGATAAATAAAGTAAAACCACTTACCAAAATACCAGCGTTTCTAGGAAGGAAATTCCAACGTTGGATGCGCCAACAACAACAATCTTGGCATTGACAGTTATTTTAGGTTCCAACGATAGTTTTCTGTTTGTATGGTTCAAGGCATAACTCAACTGGAAAAAAGCACAAAGAGAAAAATGGACTTGAGGAAAACATAGATGAGTCTGCGTCCCTAAATTGGCAATTAGTTAACCAGAATATTACCAGCACATCAAACTGAAAAATGCCCCTGCACAGCCCTAAGGAGATTTACAGGAAGGAATGTCAAATAAATGAATGTAAGAATATGGGAATATACCTAATACTGGTGCACATCAAAATGCTTAATCTAGATGACTTTTTGTCTTATTATTAACAGATGTTTCATAGAGGACTGAGACCATCTATGACTAAAGATGATAAAGTGAATAAACCCACAGGAAGACAGGCAAGCTGCTCCCTGAGAAACTGTAGTTTCATCAAAGGCCTCAATCTTCCCTTCTGTCCAGGGTTTTCCTGAAACTGTGAATGACTGGATTACAGTAGCTGGGTTCTTGATGAAAAGTATTCAGTTCAGTTCAGGTCATCTCAGTTGCTCAGTTGTGTCCGACTCTTTGCGACCCCATGAATCGCAGCACGCCAGGCCTCCCTGTTCATCACCAACTCCCGGAGTTCACTCAGACTCACATCCATCGAGAGAGTGATGCCATCCAGCCATCTCATCCTCTGTCATCCCTTTCTCCTTTTGCCTCCAATCCCTCCCAGCATCAGAGTCTTTTCCAATGAGTCAACTCTTTGCATGAGGTGGCCAAAGTACTGGAGTTTCAGCTTTAGCATCATTCCTTCCAAAGAAATCCCAGGGCTGATCTCCTTCAGAATGGACTGGTTGGATCTCCTTGCAGTTCAAGGGACTCTCAAGAGTCTTCTCCAGCACCACAGTTCAAAAGCATCAATTCTTCGGTGCTCAGCTTTCTTCACAGTCCAACTCTCACATCCATTCATGACCACTGGAAAAACCATAGCCTTGACTAGACGGACCTTTGTTGGCAAAGTAATGTCTCTGCTTTTGAATATGCTATCTAGGTTGGTCATAACTTTCTTTCCAAGGAGTAAGCGTCTTAATTTCATGGCTGCAGTCACCATCTGCAGTGATGATCTTCGTTTTCTGAATGTTGAGCTTTAAGCCAATTTTTTCACTCTCCTCTTTCACTTTCATCAAGAGGCTTTTTAGTTCCTCTTCACTACCTGCCATAAGGGTGGTAACATCTGCATATCTGAGGTTATTGATACTTCTCCCGGCAATCTTGATTCCAGCTTGTGCTTCTTCCAGCCCAGTGTTTCTCATGATGTACTCTTCATATAAGGTAAATAAGCAGGGTGACAATATACAGCCTTGACGTACTCCTTTTCCTATTTGGAACCAGTCTGTTGTTCCATGTCCAGTTTTAACTGTTGCTTCCTGACCTGCATATAGGTTTCTCAAGAGGCAGGTCAGGTAGTCTGGTATTCCCATCTCTTTCAGAATTTTCCACAGTTTATTGTGATCCACACAGTCAAAGGCTTTGGCATAGTAAACAGGGTAGAAATATATGTTTTTATGGAATTCTCTTGCTTTTTCAATGATCCAGAGGATGTTGGCAATTTGATCTCTGGTTCCTCTGCCTTTTCTAAAACCAGCTTGAACATCTGGAAGTTCATGGTTCACATATTGCTAAAGCCTGGCTTGGAGAATTTTGAGCATTACTTGACTAGCGTGTGAGATGAGTGCAATTGTGTGGTAGTTTGAGCATTCTTTGGCATTGCCTTTCTTTGGGACTGGAATGAAAACTGACATTTTCCAGTCCTGTGGCCACTGCTGAGTTTTCCAAATGTGCTGGCATATTGAGTGCAGCACTTTCACAGCATCATCTTTCAAGATTTGAAATAGCTCAACTGGAATTCCATCACCTCCACTAGCTTTGTTCGTAGTGATGCTTTCTAAGGCCCACTTGACTTCACATTCCAGGATGTCTGGCTCTAGGTCAGTGATCACACCATCGTGATTATCTGGGTCGTGAAGATCTTTCTTGTACAGTTCTTCTGTGTATTCTTGCCACGTCTTCTTAATATCTTCTGCTTCTGTTAGGTCCATACCATTTCTGTCCTTTATCGAACCCATCTTTGCATGAAATGTTCCCTTGGTATCTCTAATTTTCTTGAAGAGATCTCTAGTCTTTCCCATTCTGTTGTTTTCCTCTATTTTTTTGCATTGATCGCTGAGGAAGGCTTTCTTAACTCTTCTTGTTATTCTTTGGAACTCTGCACTCAGATGCTTATATCTTTCCTTTTCTCCTTTGCTTTTCACTTCTCTTCTTTTCACAGCTATTTGTAAGGCCTCCTCAGACAGCCATTTTGCTTTTTTTGTATTTCTTTTCCATGGGGATGGTCTTGATCCCTGTCTCCTGTACAATGTCACGAACCTCCGTCCATAGTTCATCAGGCACTCTATCAGATCTAGTCCCCTAAATCTATTTCTCACTTCCACTGTATAATCATAAGGGATTTGATTTAGGTCATACCTGAACAGTCTAGTGGTTTTCCCTGCTGCTGCTGCTGCTAAGTCGCTTCAGTTGTGTCCAACTCTGTGCGACCCCATAGACGGCAGCCCACCAGGCTCCCCTGTCTCTGGGATTCTCCAGGCAAGAGTACTGAAGTGGGGTGCCATCCTCTACTTTCTTCAATTTAAGTCTGAATTTGGCAATAAGGAGTTCATGATCTGAGCCACAGTCAGCTCCTGGTCTTGTTTTTGTTGACTGTATAGAGCTTCTCCATCAATCTGATTTTGGTGTTGACCATCTGGTGATGTCCATGTGTAGAGTCTTCTCTTGTGTTGTTGGAAGAGGGTGTTTGCTATGACCAGTGCGTTCTCTTGGCAAAACTATTAGCCTTTGCCCTGCTTCATTCCGTACTCCAAGGCCAAATTTGCCTGTTACTCCAGGTGTTTCTTGACTCCTACTTTTGCATTCCAGTCCCCTATAATGAAAAGGACATCTTTTTTGGGTGTTAGCTCTAAAAGGTCTTGTAGGTCTTCATAGAACCGTTCAACTTCAGCTTCTTCAGCGTTACTGGTTGGGGCATAAACTTGGATTACTGTGATATTGAATGATTTGTCTTGGAATCAAACAGAGATCATTCTGTCATTTTTGAGATTGCATCCAAGTACTGCATTTCAGACTCTTTTGTCGACCATGATGGCTACTCCATTTCTTCTAAGGAATTCCTGCCCACAGTAGTAGATATAATGGTCATCTGAGTTAAATTCACCCATTCCAGTCCATTTTAGTTTGCTGATTCCTAGAATGTTGATGTTCACTCTTGCCATCTCATTTGACCACTTCCAATTTGCCTTGATTCATGGACCTGACATTCCAGGTTCCTATGCAATATTGCTCTTTACAGCATCGGACCTTGCTTCTATCACCAGTCACATCCACAGCTGGGTATTCTTTTTGCTTTGGCTCCATCCCTTCATCCTTTCTGGAGTTATTTCTCCACTGATCTCCAGTAGCATATTGGGCACCTACTGACCTGGGGAGTTCCTCTTTCAGTATCCTACCTTTTTGCCTTTTCATACTGTTCATGGGGTTTCAAGGCAAGAATCCTGAAGTGGTTTGCCATTCCCTTCTCCAGTGGACCACATTCTGTCAGCCCTCTCCACCATGACCCGCCCATCTTGGGTGGCCCCACAGGCATGGCTTAGTTTCACTGAGTTAGACAAGGCTGTGGTCCTAGTGTGAGTAGATTGACTTGTTTTCTGTGATTATAGTTTCAGTGTGTCTGGCCTCTGATGCCCTCTTGAAAAGTGGGGCAGTTTATGAAAGTTAATGAAAAAATATTAACTCTATTCAAGTCTGCATCCCTCATAGCATCTGGAGCACAGTAGGTGTTCAGTGATATTTACAGAATGACAAACGTGTTGAATGACTAAAGCATATTAGATAATAAGGCTTGTTCAGTCTTTCAAATAACTTAGGGTCAGGGAGGACTCTTAGAAGCACAGAGAGTAACAGATGATTGTTTTAATGCACATGTTTGAGAAAATGACCTGGATTGATTTGTTTGGTTCACTTTCCTGCAGAAGCTTCAGTGGGAGCATGAAATGTACAAGGGAAGGTTTTACTAGAAAGAAGTGATGGGGTACTCTTGAAAGAATGTCAAACTAGAAAGAGCAGAAGACTTTGCTTCCAGTTTTTAATTCATAAATTCAACTAACATTTTAATCTGATGCTTCCTGTGTGTCCGGACAATAACAGGGTTTGCAGCTGACTTCTCATCAGAAGCAATGGAGGCCAAGAGTCGGTGGAGTGATGTCCACACCAAAGCATGTCTCTTGTTCAAGTTCTTATTACATTAGCATTAACTCATCCTCTAGGTTAGAGACCTTCAAATCTAGTAGACCAAACCAGTTTTTAATTTTCCCAAAATCCTGAGACACCACGAGTTGGAAGTTTAACAGTGAAGCCCTATGCAAAGTTAAGCTCCCACTTACTTTTTAGTGCCTAAGGCAGCATGGGGGTGTGGGTTTCATGCTTTGCAATTCACCCAGGAACATGTGTGATCTAGAGGATAAATCCCCTCTCTCCAGCTCAAGCTAGCCCAGCAACTCGAGGTAGGAAAATGTCTTGAGAAAAATAAAGTATTAACAGAAATCCAAAACAATGTTCCAAGATTTTAGACTCTCCCCATAATTAACATTGATGGTGTCTCCCAGCATCTATTTCACTCTCTCCCACATCTAATGAGGCGCACCATGGATTATGGGAAAAGACAATCCACTCCCATCTGGTTGATACAAACCAGGTTGTATAATCCCACCCTCCTTGCTCAACAATGACCCAGAATAGACATGTGACCTCTGCTGGCATAATCAGAGTGAAGTTCAGGACTTCTGTGTGATAATTTAGGAAGGAAAGCCTCTTGCCTTCCAGATGGCCTGGGGTATGTAAAGCCTGAAACAGCACAGTCATCATGCCACCAACAGGGAAACGATTCTGGGATGAAGCTCCAAGTGAATAACCAAGAAATAGAACAAGAATTCCTTTCAAATCCTACCTGAGCCCCATGCTATCTTTGGGCTCTTCAGTTACAGGAGCAATAAGTATTAGTCAGCTATTGCCAAACAGTGTTACATAACAAACTGCCCCAAAGTGCAGTGGTTTAAAACACTGCCATCTATTTTGACATCAGGAAGAAGGTTGATGTCAGTGGGATTCATCAGGGTTTGGCTTCACTCTGCAGTTTTCAGTTTGGCCTCACATGGCTTTCCTTTTTTAATTTATCTATTATTGAGGTAGAGTTAATGTAAAATATAAGTTTCAGGTGTACAACTGAGTGAATCATGATTTTTAAAGGTTGCACTCCATTTATAGTTATTATAAAATATTGGCTATATTCCCTGTGCTGTACAATATATTCTCATAGCTTATTTTACTTTTTTTTTTTACTAAAATTCTTATTTCGTATTGGATTATAGCCAATTAATAATGTTTTGATAATTTCAGGTGGACAGCAAAGAGACTCAGCCACACATATATATGTGTCCATTCTCCTACCTAGCTTATCTTTTTTGGTGACAGACAGCTGGGTCTGTCCTTCTCATGGCAACACGAAAGTGCAAGAAGGGTGAGTGAAAATAAGAAATACCTTTGCAATCCCATGGACTGTAGCCCATCAGGCTCCTCTGTCCATGGAATTTTTCAGGCAAGAATACTGGAGTGGGTTACCATTTCTTCCTCTAGGGCATCTTCTCAACCCAAGGACTGAACCCGCATTTTCTGTTTCTTCTGCATTGCAGGCAAATTCTTCACCTGCTGAACCATCAAGGATGCCCACTTATTTCTCAATAAGGTATTAAAAAAATATTGTGCATGGCCAAAGCAAGCCACAAGGCTGAACCCAACACCCAAGAGATGGGGAAGCAGACTCCCCTGGAGTGGGAAGAATGTCAAACTCACACACAAGGGTGCAGCCCAGGGAAGGAGGAAGTGCTGGGGAGAAAGATGCAACCCGTCCTGTTTCCTTGATGGTTAGGCCAGTTTGTTTCTTTTACACGCAACTAAAAACCTCCTAACAGAGAAGGCAATGGCACCCCACTCCAGTACTCTTGCCTGGAAAATCCCATGGACGGAGGAGCCTGGTAGGCGGCAGTCCATGGGGTCGCACAGAGTTGGACACGACTGAGCGACTTCATTTTCACTTTTCACTTTCATGCATTGGAGAAGGAAATGGCAACCCACTCCAGTGTTCTTACCTGGAGAATCCCAGGGACAGGGGAGCCTGGTGGGCTGCCATCTCTGGGGTCGCACAGAGTTGGACACGACTGAAGCGACTTAGCAGCAGCAGCAGCAAAAACCTCCTAAACTAGATAGACTTTCTGAATGACAATAATGAATATACCATTTAGGTGAAAGAGTATCTAGTTAACCCTGGTACATCTGGCTGCCAAAGTGGACTGTGTTCTGATTAACTTGCAGGACAAGCCTTGGCAGCAGCAGATTGGGTCTGGTAGTTAGAGGGAAGAAAACAGAAAGCATAGCCCGTGGTATGATGGCATCTAATCGAAGATCCAATTAACAGACTTAAGATTCAAGCATCTTCACAGAGGTCAGAACCCAAGATTCCTTCCATAGGAGGTGTGTTCAGACATTCCCCTCTGCTGTCAGGAAGTGTACGCGGACACTGCAACACGGGCAGTCATGAAATTCCCTGGTAAAGAATGATACCTCATTTATGAAACAGCTCCTGAATCAAAGATACAAAGGCGTCCGGGGAACAGAGCAGAATGGCTTTTGTTTCCCTCACAATAGCTTTAACACCAACAGCTGCCAGGCCTCAGAAATCACCTTTCTAACCGCTGAATACACACAGTGGCCTCGGGTGTCAGCAGTTAGCATCAGTACCCACAAGGGTGGGTGTCTCGGGAGAGCAATCAGGCCTCACAATGGTTCTCGGGAAACCCAATTTTGTGCCCAGGCTTTAATTAAAAACATATTCATCATTGGGTATGAAGAAGTAACCTGAAGAAGCCACATTTTCCTTTTGTTAGGATAGGCGATTTTTAAATGCCTTGAAAAATAAAACATTCTTTCCAGCCTGGAAATGTCTTTCAGTGACAACTGCAAATGAAGACGGCTTTCAAAGGGTTTGTTTTGCCATAAGCTGGGAGCTCGAGGCATTTTTGGAAGAAAGCACAATGTGTCCTTCCTTTATGTTCCTTCAAACTACAGATTTTCACAGCACAGAAAAACAGGTATGGAAGACCCTCTGAGCCAAGCCAGGCTTTCCTTTTCTTGGTCTGAACATCTACTAAAGATGCGCTGTGCCCTGGGGATCCTGGTTTAGATGCTTGTTTCTGTTTTTTATTTCCTTAATAGCAAAGTAAAAATACAAGCTCTATCTATTGACTCATACCTTATAGACAGAAATTAAATGTATTTTGGAATAGTAAGTTATCAAAGATGAAACAAAGGAGTGTCTATAAGCCGTCCCACTATGTACTGTACCAGTCATTATATGGGTGAGAGGTCAGATTCTTACCTCCATGTTCTTTTGAGACATCTATGATTCTATTTTCCTAATGGCATTCAATGAGCATTTTTAGACAAAGGGATGATTTTAAATAGAGAGATGAATAGGTGCCCCAGCAAGATGGGCTTCCCTGATAGCTCGGTGGGTAAAGAATCCGCCTTCAATGCAGGAGACCCGGGTTCGATTCCTGGGTTGGGAAGATCTGCTGGAGAAGGGATAGGCTACCCACTCCAGTATTCTTGGGCTTCCCTTGTGACTCAGGTGGTAAAGAATCCACCTGCAATGTGGGAGGACCTGGCTTCAACCCCTGCATTGGGAAGATTCCCTAGAGAAGGGGAAAGGTTACCTACTCCAGTATTCTGGCCTGGAGAATTCCATGGACTATACAATCCATGGGGTCACAAAGACTTGGGCATGACTGAGCGAGTTTCACTTTCAGCAAGAAGGAATAAACCATACAGCATGTATAAGCTGACCTTTTAAGGCTAAAAGACAAGTCCCTTAAAATAGATTAGGACTCTCGTAATGAGTTTAAAACACAAGCCTTAAGCTCCATCCCTGAGAAGGGAGAAGAAAGAATGGATAATATGGGAAATTCTCTCGGTCTGGAAATTCTAGAGCTGGGGTGAGGTGGGGAGGGGAGAGAGTATGAAGCTTTCTGAGAGAAGTGATGATAAAGGTCATGTGGTGGGCTGTTGAGATGAGAAAATAGGGAATAGAAATGAGCATGTGCTTAAATTTTAAGCTATTTATCTGCAATCGCCTACAAACTTCTGAATCAGAACACCTTGTACAAGTGAGAGCGTGACTCATGGAGGGCTTTCGTCCTTCTATTAATTCATCTGGTTGGTCTGCCGCCCTAGATTATTTGCTTCCTGGAGTCAGAAGCTACATCTTTGTTTTCTGAGGCCTTGTTCAGTTTTAGTTTAGCTTTTGTTTTATCTGAACAATTCCTGCCACACATTTTTGGACATTTGATCAATGATGAAAAGGACGGATAGGCTGATTTTTCATGAGCCCTTCTTAAAGGGTGTTGATATAATTTCCACTGATTCAAAATATTTCCTTTGGTGTTTTCCAGCTGCTTAAATGGCCAAACCAATGATTTAGATATAATTAGAGCTTTGCTATTGTTGTTGTTTAGTCACTAAATCGTGTCTGATTCTTTTGTGACCCCATGGACAGTATGTAGCCTGCCAGGCTTCTCTGTCCATGGGATTTCCCAGGCAAGAACACTGGAGTGCGTTGCCATTTCCTTCTCCAGGGAATCTTCTGGACCCAGAGGTTGAATTCACATCTCCTGCACTGGCAGGCAGATTCTTTACCACTGAGCCACCAGGGATGCCCCATAATAAGAGCTACTCAGGATAAAAGTTTGTCTGTTTAGTAAAAATGATACTGATATACAAGCTCAAGTGCGTTTATGCCATGATTCACATACATTTGTCAAGAGATCTTAAAGACATGGTTTTGAGTTGTATGCATATGCATTAACTGTTCTGTGTGTTCAAAAAAACTAGTCAAAATATAACTTAGTCTGTTATATACAGATCTGAGTTCTGTGTTTTCATAACTGGTTAAGTTTCTCTTTTGCACTTAGAATGAGTTAGAATCACAACAAAATCATGACTGAAACTCAATTTCAATAACAGATCCAAAATCAGAAGTTAATAAAATTACAAACAGGCCATTAAACTAGAAAGCAGTGACAATAAATACAAATGATCCTATAAAATAAACCCGATTCTTACTAAAATGCAACATGACGACATCTATGGTGAATTTTTTCCAATGACACCATTTCGTTTGGGGGTGACGTTCAAACTCCAGGATCACTGGACTAGGCATCATTAGCCTGGCGGCAAGGTTTGGGCTTGTTTTCTTAACTCTGCTACTGGTTGAAATTCTGAGCCTCTTTTCCTTAAATATCAGTTTCCTCAGGTGTAAAATGGAAGTAAATTACACAAGCCTCTGCCTTCCTCAGCAGGCAAACATGGAAACTATTCATTAAAAAACATCGCCAAATACTTGGAGCTTTTCAGGCAAAGATGTTACACAAGGTAAAATTGCATATCCTCTCTCCAATCTGCAATATGAAAGGCAAATCTTCGAAAACACATTTTAAAAGGGTGAAACAAGGAGCTCCATTTTCAGCTCCACACCCATGTGTATCTATTTTTTCTTACAGAAAGCGTCCAAAGACTTCAAAGGGAGCTCTGTCCAGGCAAGAAAATGGAAGATGGAGAGATTCAAAGCCATTAGAAATAGAGTTTCTGAAATTCTTAATAAGCCTATTTTTGCCTTACAAATGTAATTTTTTTCCTCCTTACACTTTTCCATTCTCTCTCTTCTTTTTGAGAACGCCCCCCAACTTTCCCCCAATTTGATCAAGACGAATAATGACAGGTTGACAGTGCTATAAATATCGGTGTCTGTTTCAGAGTTCAAAGTTCACAAACTGGCCTCTTGGGGGCAAAGTATTGCAACATTTACCAAATAAACAAAGAGTAAGGAGAGACAGACACATGAACAAGATTCAATAAGTGGGACATCTCTTCCACAGATTAACAATGTGATTCTGAAAAGTCATTAAAAGGCTCAGAAGCAAGGTAGGAACGCCATCACCTGTCCCAGCACAGCCTGAGGGGGCTGTCAGGACAACGCCATGGTTTTCAGCCTTGTTTTCTGAAGGATTCCCTAACCTTCCTTTCTCTTAGAGAATGGGCACCTCTACCACTTCCTGCAGCTCCAGCACTTAGGGAGAATGCACATTGTTATGTCTCTGGCATGTGTGAGAGGGATGACTCTGGGACCCCTTCTGACTTGCTTTCCTAACACGGGGGTGAGTGTACTCAGAACCGTGCAAAGTGGGGCAAGGGGTGAGCTGGGGTTCCTACAGGATCCCCACTGTTGCCCCAGGCACACGGTAAAGTTAGCAAAGTGAATGAGGCCCTAATTTGGCCTTTCAAAATTATTCATAACTCTACCCATGATCCCAATATCCATTGGAAGGACTAATGCTGAAGCTGAAACTCCAATACTTTGGCCACCTGATGCGAAGAACTGACTCATTAGAAAAGACCCTGATGCTGGGAAAGATTGAAGGCAGGAGGAGAAGGGGACGACAGAGGATGAGATGGTTGGATGGCATCACTGACTCAATGGACATGAGTTTGAGTAAACTCTGGGAGTTGGTGATAGACAGGGAAGCCTGGCATGCTGGAGTCCAAGGGCAAAGAGTCAGACACGACTGAACAACTGAACTGAACTGAACTGAACTACCCATAAAGAATTCTTATTTCTTTAAAGAACAATCATGCCTTTGACTCCTTTACATTCTTCACATTATCCCAGGCAAACAGTGGGAGCTTGAGCCCTAGATAAAGAAGAGGGTTCCTGGACTTCCCTGGTGGTCCAGAGGTTAAGAATTCTGCCAATGCAGGGGACACCATTTGATCCCTGGCCCAGAAAGATCCCTCATGATTCAGGGCAACTAAACCCATGCACCACAACTACTGAGCCCACTTGCCCTACAGCCCGTGCTCTACAACAAGAGAAGCCACTGCGGTAATAAGGCCACGAACCACAACTAGCCCTCACTCGCCTCAACTCGAGAAAATCCAAGCACGGCATTGAAGACTCAGTAAGGGATAAACAAATAAATTTTGTAAAAATTAGTAAAAAAAAAATTTTTTTTTTTAAAGAAGAGGGTTTCTGTTTCAGTTAGGGTTGGACTTGGCTGCATACAACAGAAAATGCAGCTTAAACACAAAACAGTACCTTTAATAGGATAGAAGATAATTTCTCTTTTTATGAAGAAGAAATCTGGAAATACATAGTCCAAGGCTATTGAGGCAGAGTCAGACTTCTACCTGCCTAATTCCCCATCCTAGTGCATGGCTTCTATCCTCAAGGATGGCCCAGGATGGCTGCCAGAGATCCAGACAGCATGTCCTCATTCCAGGAAGCAGGAAGGAGAAGGGAGGGGAAAAGGGCCTTCCTTCCAGTAAGCCACAGCCTTTAACTAACCTTTTCAGACACCTTTTCAGCAGTTCCAACTACTACTTCTATCCCAGTGGCCAAAACTAAGTCATATGGTCATGCCTAATGCAGGGGCTCTAAGAAACACATTCTCTTTGTTGGGGCATTGCTGTCTGTGACAAAATTGAGATCTTATTACTAAGGCAAAGCGGGGGAAAGGATAGTGGGGCTGACTTGTAGTCTTTGCTGTAATTCTTTGCCACCGTGTGTGCTCAGTCACTCAGTTGTGTCCCACTCTTTGCGGCTCCATGAACTATAGCCTTCCAGGTTCCTCTGTCCATGGGATTCTCTAGGCAAGAATACTGGACTGGGTTGCCATTTCCTACTCCAGGGGATCTTCCCAACCCAGGGATCAAACCCACAGTCTCTTGTGTGTCTGCACTGGCAAGCAGCTTCTTTACCATTAGCACCACCTGGGAAGCCTGGCTATAATTCAGTAAGCTTCTATAATTCAATGGGTGAGTTTCTTTAACTTGCATTTTTAAAATACTTTATCCATATTAAACATGGAATATTTAAAATAGTCCATCTCTCCTACACTCATACCCCCCACCTGTTCATTATCACTATTTGCAAACGTTTTAAAAATTCAAATTATTGCCACCCCATGACATTCACTGGCAACCATTCTTACACATTTATATGTGGGGGGTGGGGAAAGTGTTTGGGAAGTTGAGTGACTTTAATGGATTTCACCAGTTCTAGGGTGCACATTTTTTCCACATTAGCATCCCTGAAAACAGCATCATGGTCAAGGTCATCTTAGCCGTTGAGGCCAGCCAGGTAGCTGCGGTGACACAGTGTGCAGTGCTGGGCACAGGTGACTTGATCAAGGCTATTCACTGTCATCATTTCCAGAGAGTCATATGCGTTATGTGACAACAGGGGATGAGTTTAACTGCTGCTGACAACGCCTTCAAAAAGATTACAGCATGATTTGGCATTGAAATGAACACTTATTATGTTCCCATGAAGGCCTGGAAACCACACAGCAGGGTGCAAATTTGATATTAGTGAAGCAAATATTAGTCATTGGAGAGAATGGCTATAATTCCATATTTTCTTGCAATGCAACAATCGAGTGCTTTATGGGAGCAAATCAGGGATGATAGATGCCTACAAGTAGACAACACTGTGTCATATTTTCTTACTGAGACACATGCAAAAGTTTTTTTCTTTTCGCATCCCACAGCAAACAATGCAATTGAAGGGAACATAAATTGGCTCTCCTCTCTGAATAGATGAAAGAAATTTCAAAGCAATAAGACTTGTATGATCGATTTGTATGCTGTTCAGGGCTCTCATTAAGACACTGTGTCATAGTTTGGCCATGTTTTTTTCTTAATAATACATAAAGTAAGAGTTTATCTTATAATAATGACATCTCGTGTATACGCTAAGTTGTTTCAGTTGTGTCCGACTCTTTGCGACCCTATGGACTGTAGCCCACCAGGATCCTCTTGTCAGTGGGATTCTCCAGGCAAGAATACTGAAGTGGGCTGCCGTGTCCTTCTCCAGGGGATCTTTCTAACCCAGGAATCAAACCCGTGTCTCTTATGTCACCTGCATTGGCAGGCAGGTTCTTTACCACTAGCACCACTTGGGAAGCCCATAATAATGGCATCTTAGATTTGATAAAGGTGATTAAATTCACTTGTTTTTAATTAAATAACATCTTGAACCAGTAGCTCATATTATAACTACTGAAAATATGGTTGCTTTGATGCGATACTCCAACAGAGGAAAAGGGAGACCCACGTTTGGCTTTTCAGAGACCCAGAGACTCACTGATTCCCCAACTTGAGGATCTTAGCACGGGCGCCAGGAAAACCTCCTGTGGCTCCACATCCCTCCCTTCCCATCTGAAGAGGTGCCGAGTGTTTAGAAATGTCTTCTGCTCTCCTCATCACACCCAGCAACTCCTGTCTGTTAAGGTTCAGCCACTTGACACTGGAGTTATCATCATACAATGTCAGCCAGAAACTGGAGAAATGACATCTCTGAGGTGAACAGACAGCAAAAGGTAGGCCAAAAGCAAATCCATGGCAGAGAAATGGTTTGTAGAATCAATGACCTGACCTGTATTGCTCTAAAAGCACAAATCACTATTATATCCATGTCTCTTGAAAAAAACTCATTGACTTAATGTCTTAGCTGCCTAACCACTCTCCACCTCTAGAGCCACATGAGAGACCCATTTGTAATGGAATAAAATGAAGGCTTGGCCTCAAAGGTTTTGAAAATACTCAAATTCAAAAGCAATGAAAGGCATTGTTCCTGTCCAAGAATGCCCTTCTGAAAATTATGACATTTTACTACAAGTATCCAAGGATAAAAAGGGTCCTCTCCATTTTTGAATGGGCTCCCCATGTGGTGCTAGTGGTAAAGAACCCACTTGCCAATGCAGAACATATAAGAGACACAGGTTTGATCACTGTGTCAGGAAGATTTCCCTGGAGGAGGCCATGGCAACTCACTCTAGTATTCTTGCCTGGAAAACTCCATGGACATAGGAGCCTGGTGGGCTACAAGCCATATGGTTTCAAAGAGTTGGACATGACTGAAGTGATTCAGCATGTATGTATACATATACTGAATACAAATGAATATATGTATGTTTATAACATAGAATTTGAATGTCTTAATAATTAGGTGAGGAATCAGAGAAATATATGAGTGATAAGTTTATTCTCTTGGGGTTCTCAATGCAAGAATACTGAAGTGGTTTGCCATTCCCTGGAGATCAGTGGAAAAATAACTCCAGAAAGAATGAAGGGATGGAGCCAAAGCAAAAACAATACCCAGCTGTGGATGTGACTGGTGATAGAAGCAAGGTCCGATGCTGTAAAGAGCAATATTGCATAGGAACCTGGAATGTTAGGTCCATGAATCAAGGCAAATTGGAAGTGGTCAAACAGGAGATGGCAAGAGTGAATGTCGACATTCTAGGAATTAGCGAACTAAGATGGACTGGAATAGGTGAATTTAACTCAGATGACTATTATATCTACTACTGCAGGCAGGAATCCCTTAGAAGAAATGGAGTAGCCATCATGGTCAACAAAAGAGTCCGAAATGCAGTACTTGGATGCAATCTCAAAAATGACAGAATGATCTCTATTCGTTTCCAAGGCAAACCATTCACTATCATAGTAATCCAAGTCTATGCCCCAACCAGTAATGCTGAAGAAGCTGAAGTTGAACAGTTTTATGAAGACCTACAAGACCTTTTAGAACTAATACCCCAAAAAGATGTCCTTTTCATTATAGGGGACTGGAATGCAAAAGTAGAAGTCAAGAAACACCTGGAGTAACAGGAAAATTTGGCTTTGGAATATGGAATGAAGCAGGGCAAAGACTAATAGAGTTTTGCCAAGAGAACGCACTGGTCATAGCAAACACCCTCTTCCAACAACACAAGAGAAGACTCTACACATGGACATCACCAGATGGTCAACACCAAAATCAGATTGATTATATTCTTTGCAGCCAAAGATGGAGAAGCTCTATACAGTCAGCAAAAACAAGACTAGGCGCTGACTGTGGCTCAGATCATGAACTCCTTATTACCAAAGTCAGACTTAAACTGAAGAAAGTAGGGAAGACCACTAGACCATTCAGGTATGACTTAAATCAAATCCCTTATGATTATACAGAAATAGATTTAAGGGATTAGATCTGATAGATAGAGTGCCTGATGAACTATGGACGGAGGTTCGTGACATTGTACAGGAGACAGGGATCAAGACCATCCCCATGAAAAAGAAATGCAAAAAAGCAAAATGGCTGTCTGAGGAGGCCTTACAAATAGCTGTGAAAAGAAGAGAAGGGAAAAGCAAAGGGGAAAAGGAAAGATATAAACATCTGAATGCAGAGTTCCAAAGAATAGCAAGAAGAGTTAAGAAAGCCTTCCTCAGCGACCAGTGCAAAGAAATAGAGGAAAACAACAGAATGGGAAAGACTAGAGATCTCTTCAAGAAAATTCGAGATACCAAGGGAACATTTCATACAAAGATGGGCTTGATAAAGGACAGAAATGGTATGGACCTAACAGAAGCAGAAAATATTAAGAAGAGATGGCAAGAATACACAGAAGAACTGTACAAAAAAGATCTTCACGACCCAGATAACCACAATGGTGTGATCACTGACCTAGAGCCAGACATCCTGGAATGTGAAGTCAAGTGGGCCTTAGAAAGCATCACTACGAACAAAGCTAGTGGAGGTGATGGAATTCCAGTTGAGCTATTTCAAATCCTGAAAGATGATGTTGTGAAAGTGCTGCACTCAATATGCCAGCACATTTGGAAAACTCAGCAGTGGCCACAGGACTGGAAAAGGTCAGTTTTCATTCCAATCCCAAAGAAAGGCAATGCCAAAGAATGCTCAAACTACCGCACAATTGCACTCATCTCACACGCTAGTAAAGTAATGCTCAAAATTCTCCAAGCCAGGCTTCAGCAGTACGTGGACCGTGAACTTCCAGATGTTCAAGCTGGTTTTAGAAAAGGCAGTGGAATCAGAGATCAAATTGCCAACATCTGCTGGATCATTGAAAAAGCAAGAGGATTCCAGAAAAACATCTATTTCTGCTTTATTGACTATGCCAAAGCCTTTGACTGTGTGGATCACAATAAACGTGGAAAATTCTGAAAGAGATGGGAATACCAGACCACCTAACCTGCCTCTTGAGAAACCTATATGCAGGTCAGGAAGCAACAGTTAGAACTGGACATGGAACAACAGACTGGTTCCAAATAGGAAAAGGAGTACGTCAAGGCTGTATATTGTCACCCTGCTTATTTAACTTATATGCAGAGTACATCATGAGAAACGCTGGGCTGGAGGAAGCACAAGCTGGAATCAAGACTGCAGGGAGATATATCAATAACCTCAGATATGCATATGACTCCACCCTTATGGCAGAAAGTGAAGAGGAACTAAAAAGCCTCTTGATGAAAGTGAAAGAGGAGAGTGAAAAAGTTGGCTTAAAGCTCAACATTCAGAAAACGAAGATCATGGCATCTGGTCCCATCACTTCATGGCAAATAGATGGGGAAACAATGGAAACAGTGTCAGACTTTATTTTTTGGGGCTCCAAAATCACAGCAGATGTGATTGCAGCCATGAAATTAAAATACACTTACTCCTTGGAAGGAAAGTTATGATCAACCTAGATAGCAAATTGAAAAGCAGAGACATTACTTTGCCAACAAAGGTCCATCTAGTCAAGGTTATGGTTTTTCCAGTGGTCATGTATGGATGTGAGAATTGGACTGTGAAGAAAGTTGAGCACCAAAGAATTTATGCCTTTGAACTGTGGTGTTGGAGAAGACTCTTGAGAGTCCCTTGGACTGCAAGGAGATCCAACCAGTCCATTCTAAAGGAGATCGGTCCTGGGTGTTCTTTGGAAGGAATGATGCTAAAGCTGAAACTCCAGTACTTTGGCCACCTCATGCAAAGAATTGACTCATTGGAAAAGACTCCGATGCTGGGAGGGATTGGGGGCAGGAGGAGAAGAGGACGATAGAGGATGAGATGGCTGGATGGCATCACCAACTCGATGGACATGGGTTTGAGTGAACTTCAGGAGTTGGTGATGGACAGGGAGGCCTGGTGTGCTGCAATTCATGGAGTTGCAAAGAGTCGGACACGACTGAGTGACTGAACTGAAGTTTATTCTCTTGAGAATTTTGTTAAATGAAAAGTTGTATAGTTATTTGTTTGCACTCCCTAAAAAAATGATTTATAGAAAATGTGTCAGGTAGCATATGTCTGAATGTTATTTGATTAAAGAAAGAGGACTTCAGGATTAAAAACATTTGGTTTAAAACATTAGGTTTAAAAACATTTCCATTTAATATCCCAGAAGCAGACTGGAATCTACCCTTATTCTCATAGAAGCAACTTACAAATATTCAGCAAAGAGTTTCTGTGACATAGAGCAATTTCCCCAGTGAGAAAAGCAACTCTGGGAAAAAACTGTCTGTATGAAGTCAATGTTCCAGCAAGAAGGCAAGTCTGACTTGTTGGTGGAGAAGGCAGTTGGATTCATGGAGTGATTCTGGGGATAGCAGGATAATCCATCCAGAATCCTGATGCCTGAAATTCTCCCATCAAAAATTTGATATAGACCCTAAGTCAACAATTTCAATCCAACAGACACATACTGAGCATCTCCCATGTGCCAAGCACTGGCCCCAGTGGTGGGGTAAGAGTGAGGCACGGCTCCTGTCATGAAGGAATTCTCATTAAGTCAGGAGACATGAGTAAACTAAAAAAACGCAGCATGTATGATTAAAGGCAGTGTACCAGGAGGCTACGGCTGTGTAACAAACCAGTCCAAGATTGAGAGGATTAAAACAAGCGTTCATTGAACTCATGATAGGAGGGAAGTCAGGATGGTCTTCTTCAAGGAAATGACAGCTGAGCTTGATTTAGAAGGATCTTTCCCAGGTGATAGGCAAGAGAAAAAAACCACTTTCCAGACGGGATGGCAGGGGGAGCCAGTGCAAGAATCTGGAAGAGTGAGGTATCCCACTGAAAAACAGATTAGGCTCTACACGTGCATTTGCAGATGACGTCCTGAGGAGGGAGAGTGGACAAGGTAGGCAGACGCAGAGGGGACACACAGGGAGCAGCAGGGTCAGGAGAGCCTTTGGGCATTTCTGGGCACCGAGCACAAAGGGAAATTTCTGTTTCCCTGGGAATAAGCTGTTTGCTTAGGTCAGGTCCCTGGCTATTTGCACCTGCTGGTTCAGGCCTCCGGTTCATTTGCCAGGAAAATGGCAGCAGTGGGGAAAGAACTCATTTTCCTGAGAACTGCTGTCCAAGCGAGGGCTATTCTACAGATACAACTTTTCAATCTGGCTGAGTCCCCGCCATTTCTTTATTTTCACTCCTGGGTCTTTTCACACACTCCTGAAAGCAAACTAAAACTCAGGGCTCTGCTGTGCATGTCTGAGGTGTGCCTTCATGCACACGTGTAGCCTTTCAGTCAGGCTCTGTACTTCGAATATTGACATTCAACAGTATTCCAGAGCTGTTCTGAAGAAATTAAGAACATTCTCTTTCATCTCGATGCAGACAATGGTGTGTATTCTTTTGCACGACTTGACATTTCTGTGCACTGAAATGAAAGGTTCACTCAACTTCTAAGAGCAACAAACAAGGGCTGTTGTGAAAAAATAAGCCTTTCTGAAAATTCCTATGGAGAACGCTAAGGCTAAAAATAAAGTTCAAAGGATCTTGATCAGAATCTATGGGCCAGCTTTTTGGTTCCAGGGAAGGATGTACAGTGGGGAATAAAACAAACTCTTTTTTTTTTTTTTTTTTTGACCACGCCGTGAGGCATGTGGAATCTTAGTTTCCCGATCAGGGATTGAACCCGCACCCTTGGCAGTGGAAGTGTGGAGTCCTAATCACTGAATCACCAGGGAAGTCTCAAACCCAGCTTATTTTTAAATTGAAATTAAAAGAGATCTGGACAGAGAGTGAAGCAGAAACTGCAACAGCAGGGAAGCTGGGCCACCATTAATGGGAATGGCCTGTGCTGAACAAAGATGGGAACACGTTAATAAAACGCGGAGGCTAACGTCAGTCATGCAGACATTTCACATCCGATCAGGGAAAGCAACAATGTTTGCTGTTCATTCCTGTGAAAAGAAGAGCTCACTGCACAGAAGACACTGGTACAGGAGATTTCTACTTCTTTGTTTCTCCTCATTCTTTGAATCCATGCCTGATGATTTTGACAGTACTTTTGAGAGACACTAATTCCATGCTCTCGATGGAAATTTGTCCATCATAGTAAGATAGTAAGTATTCAAAATATCTGATTACAACACATACATACACAGACACACAGTAATAACAATCCTGCTGTAATTAATTAGCACAAAAGGCCAGGCCAGGCCTGGAGGGCTTAGAAGGGGAGCTGGCTTGCCACTCCTGTGGGAACCACCCTTGGGAAGGCAGGTGTCCCTGGCAGCACATTTGAGGCTCCACAGATCAAATCAAGCAGGAGTCCTGGGGAAAATGTCCCCTTTTGCTCACTCTGCTGTGTATTCAGACACAAACTATAACCACCACCACCACCACAGCTAAAATCGCTCTTGGTGGGGTAGAGGGCAGAGGCCAGGGGATGCCGCTGTCATTACACCTGTGTGTGGCTCACATCACGCTTCAGTGCAGAGACAGGTCCAGAACTTTTCATCTGTCACGTGCACGTCAGCGGTAAACAGCCCCGGCGTTCGTGTTAATGACACCATCTGGCGGCTCCCATAACTGTGGAGCATTCAGCTTCCAAACAAGATGTAATGGCAGCAACACATGAAACCCACTGACATTTACAGTAAGGAAATTTATTATCCGCCGTCGGTTTGTATAAATGTGTTTGCATGACTGCTGGGGCTATAAAATCATCACCTTTGCCAGGCAAGGGAAGGTGCAATAAATAATGGATTGTAAGCCATGCATGTACTACCAAATCATGAAACATTTATCACTCAGGCACAATAGCGTCTTAAGCAACAGTTACCACTTGAAAAATTAATGCCACTTTGGCGGGTTAAATGAAAACCATTTAGTCTAGGCTCTCATGATTTTTAATATGGTTTGTTATAGAATACAGGGATTTTTTTCTTAATTTTTATTTTTTAGTTGAGTATGATATATGCATGTAAATAACTCTTTTATAATAATTTTCTCTTGAGAAGCAATCTGTCTAGGCTCTTTTGTTAAAAAAATACTTAAATATATAAACTGAAATGTTTTCTTGAAAAAGAAATTATTGTTAAAACCTTTTCAAAACTAGAAACGACAAAAGAGAGGTTCAGATGGCATTCTTCCCTTTCAAATCCTTAATGGATTGGACAGTTATGGCTGCAATTAAATCATTTTAACTTTGAATTAAGGAAACAAGTAAATATAAAGTCAAAATCAGCTAAATCCCACGAGGAGTCGAGCCACATTTGTCCCCATTACTTAGCCCTTTAAAATACTCTCCCCACAGGGTGCCCCGTAATTTTCTCCTTTTTGCTTATTCTAAGGGTATCCACAGCTTTAAAAAAAAAATCCATGGAAATAACAATTCAAAATACAGATAGACTGGGCGATGGTGACTGGCTTTATGGAGGATTCATCAAAGACTACCACTGAATTCAAAGGAACAAAGAGAGACGTAGGTGGGACAAGTTACTTGTTTTCTTCCTGGACATGGGGTGGTGAGTGTGGGGAGCCCATGCCTGCCCTGACACAAGCCTCAGGCTGGGATGGAGGGCAGGAAATCCAGCCTGGACCAAGGCTCTGTCATGGGATGCTCCTAGGAAGATGGATTCTTGAAACATCATCATCTTGACGTGTAAAAAGGAACACTTATCAGGAGGAAACAGAGAGAGCGCTGTTTAAAAAAAAAAAATTAGGCAGATGTCAAGAAACGATGGAAGTAGAGATTTCTAGCTCAGTTTGTGAGTCAGGTTTAACTCCCTGGTGAGAGCTGTTGAGTAGTTTTAGGGTCTCAGACCCTCAGATTTGTCCTTCATTCTCCCCTGCCCCTCCAGGCACAGTGCCTGCCCAGGCAGGGGGAACGTTTTGGTGGGGTTGGGGGCGGATGGAGGGTTCTCTGGAAGACTCATCCCTGTAGGGGAGATGATGGGCTGCAAAGAGTCAGGAGGCCCCGGGGGAGCCCTGCCCCATCACTGGATCAGTGGAAGGACAAGGATTTTCACACCTTCATCCCCAGGCTGACTGTCACCTCAATGGCTCCTGGAGCTGCCCCTCTGTGCGGCTTAGGATCAAAATCCCAGGTTTTGTCAAGATGAGTCATTGAGGATGTTTCCATCAACTGCCTGGGAGAACCACCCGCCCTTTGGAGGACTTCAGAGCCCAGCCTGGGCAGACAGAGGGGGAGGGGGGCGGGGGACCGCTCGCCGTCCACTGCTGTCCTACATGTCAGGAGAGGTGACTGTGTGTGTGAGGAAGCTGTCCACGTCCATCCACATGCCGCAAGTCTCCACCACACGACGGAACCTCTGCAGTTCGAGCCTATGGACACGAACCCCAGCCCCCCGGGACTGTATCCTACTATGACGTAACATGTATTACTTGAATCTTGACATTCAGACAAAAGCACCAAGTCAGGGGTTCTTCTCGAGTGGAATCTGTATGCAGTAACCTGTGTGAACACCACGTGTTCACCTGTCCTTCCATCTGTCAGTCATTAATGTAAATATTTCCCAGAGTTCTGACTCTTACAGGATGTGTTCTGGAAAGAACTCTCCGGGCTCTCCCAGAGGCAGAGGATGGAGGGTCAAGGCCAACATGGCCTTGCTCTTTCCTTTCAAAGTGGTATCAGTGCCTCTAGGACCTAACTAATCGCTCTGCCTCTGCACACATGTGCATGTACATGTGTGTGTGTGAGGCAGTGTGTAGCATGGCAGAAACAGCTCTCCTGAGGGTATGACACAGGCTGACAGCCTGAATGCAACTGTGAAATGAAGGGAAAAAAACAGCTAACAATAAAGAAAGAGAAACAAAAAGGAATTCAACAGATGCATGTCATTTTTCCTCTTCAGCGAGGATCAGTTTTTCTTGTTAATTATATCACCTATTCTTTCCTTATATTGATAATTACATAATTACATGAAACAGATGGGTGACAGAATGCTCCCAGATGGTGAGAACGTAAACAGGCTTACCAATCACTTATTCTTGAGCATATTATAAAGAATTATTTAATAATACATAGATTTCTATACACATCTGTTAAATAGAGCCTTCAAAATAGCAGTGACTTTGTCATTCTTTTCTTACCCAGATAACAACACCCTCCGAGGAAGTTCAGGGGAAGCCAACTGCCATCCAGGTAAAATATTTAACCTTTTCCAAACATTTGGGCACATGAAATCCTGAATTCTTATCTGAGTCCATGGGTTTCCCCTGCCCCTTTTAAAAACAGAAATAATCGTTTGAAGGGGAATTGCAATCCCATAAAGCTCTAGTTCTGCTTTGAGCAAGCTGTGGAAGATTGCAAAGAAATCGGGGGGGGGGGGGTGGTTGTGTTTTAAGAATATAATTGGAAACATTTCCATTGTATCTGATGGACTTCTCACATGAAATTCTTTTAAAATAACCATGAACTAGAAGTCAAACCAACCCACTCCAGTACTCTTGCCTGGAAAATCCCATGGGCAGAGGAGCCTGGTAGGCTGCAGTCCATAGGGTCACTAAGAGTCAGACACAACTGAGCTACTTCACTTTCACTTTGCACTTTCATGCATTGGAGAAGGAAATGGCAACCCGCTCCAGTGCTCTTGCCTGGAGAATCCCAGGGACAGGGGAGCCTGGTGGTCTGCCGTCTATGGGGTCGCACAGAGTCCGACACGACTGAAGTGACTTAGCAGCAGTAGCAGAAGTCAAAGCATCAGTGCTGTGTCATCAGGAGTGTGTGCCCATGGGAAGGCTGGTTCTCAGGGGGCCAAGGGCAGGCTCAGGGCCGAGTTGCACTCTGGTGGGTGAAAAGGAAGAAGGGAAACCTTCCGGACCCTCACACCACCGCTCTGGCCCATCAGATAAGGCGTGCATAGGATCCTGTCCACAAAGGGGCAGGGCTGATTCTGGGAAAGGCGTGTCCACATTGTGGTGTGCGTCAGATTCAGGACAAAAAACACACCACCACAGCATGTGATGGGTACAGAAGTGGGCTCAGGGTCTGTGCGGCTCCTGGGGAGAACCTGGACAGGGGAGGCGGGTGAAGAACAGAACTCAGAATCAAGCTGCAGCCACAAACTGTGCTGCTGGAATTGACGGGGTGTAGACATGCTTGGAATTTGTGCACTTCTCTAGGGATGGTGATTGTAGCATGTGTTTGTGTGTGTCAGAGAGAGAGAGAGGTGGGGGATGGCAGAGGGATCGGTTGGTTCATAAGCAGAATCCGAGAAAACGAGTTTGCAAGCGAACTATATGCTTCACCAATAAGAAGAGTTTCTAGACCATGGGTGCATGTAGAGATTAAAGTACTAATTCTTACAAGGAATTTAGAACAGTGCCTTTCATACATAAAGTGTGACAAATGTTAACTATAATCACATTTCTCCTGACTTTACTTGGTTGTTCTTACTTTTAGTATATTTTTTGTTTTGAAAAGAAATAGAACAAGACTAATTGAAAAGTCTCATTCAATTACACAGGGCTTTGTTAAGTTTTCTTTTGCAAAGACAATAATATCCAGAAAAAAAAATTTTCATCCCCTCTACCACTAGCACTAAACACAACTAATTTTGTTTGTATATATTTCCTGTTTTTGTCCTATGTATACACATTTCTTTAAAGTTGAAATAAACCCATAAATAACGCAGACACACACACACACACACACACACACACACGCACAAAGATGCATTTGATTACTCAGGGCCTGGAGATTCTTTTGGAATCTGGGCTTGGCAGGAGGTATTCCCCATCTGCTCTCCAGTGGGGGCAAGTCCCCAGAGGGAAGGCCAGCTGGGAGAGAGAAGCCAGGCCATCTCTCCTGGAGCTCCAGGGAACTGGGTCTCAGCATGGCTGCCCTGAGCACAGCCAAGAGCTCTGGGGCTCCAGGCAGCAAGCCGCAGAGCAGACAGCCCTCAGGGAGCAGGACATAGTGAGAGGGGAGACGGTGGGGGCACCCCCACCAGCAGTAAGGCACCTCCACCTTAGAGGACAAGGGCGTGGAGCAGCAAGGACAGGGGCAGGTTCAAGCCCAGCCACCCAAACTCCTTCCATCTCTGGCACTTGCTCCCACCTTTGGGGTGAGTCAGATCACCGGGGGTGTGTATTTGTCTGTGTGTCTGTCTGTAGCCTCCGACCTACCAACCCAGAGTGACCAGTGGGTGGGGAAGGAGGTTGTCTAGTACCAGGTTGTCAACAGTACATAATTCCGTGGGACATTCTCAGACCATCTCTGTGACCTGCTCACAAATTGTCACTTGTGAAAGATAATAATACCTGGCTCACTTTTTAAAATCAGCCATCATCTTGGGTTTCACGGAGGCACCACCCCAAGGTGATATCGAAGTGCTTTCGGCCAGCAGAGCTTCACTATAGTGACCAGAAAGTGTTGCCTGAGGCACCTTTCGGTTAAATACAAAAACTACCATAAAACCCTCGATTATAACAAGTGCCATGGTGATCGTTTCAATGCACTGAACTATACTTTAAAACAAAACAAAACAAACAGAACCTGGGACATGATTGAAAAGTGCCAGGCAGGACAAGGCGGTGGCGTGCAAGTCTCGGTTGCTGCCTTGGGTCCCCAGTGCCTGGATGGCGGGAGCCAGGAACGCACTGGCTGAGACATGTTTGGTATCTGCAAGAAGACCGCCATAAAAAACGTTTATGGCTCCTACACTTCTACCATACCTTATTTATTCTTTTATTTTCCTGTTTTTCAGGCATGCTTTCTGTTTTCTTCTTGCCTGTTAAGTTGGTTTCTATGGAGATCATGACATCAGGAATCCTGACTACGCTTAGTGGTCTTGGGGCAACATACGGAGTAAAGGTTTTTATTCTTCCTGAAAGAGGGTCAGCCCCAGACGACAGCAGCAGCCTGAGGTCTGAGGACTCCAAGCTGCTTCTCTGACGGGGTGGGGGGCGGGGGGAGGAGAGCACATGGTGGGGATGGCAGACCAGCCCCCCCCACCCCCCACTCCACCCCCAGGCCACCAGAGCCAGGCCTCCAGACACAGGCACTTCAGTTTCCAAGGCTCATTTAATCCTTTGCCTCCGTGCACACAAATGCCATTTCCCCCTCAGATTCAGTGAGTGTGTAAATAATGATGAATAAACTTGGAAGGCTTTATGAAAATCACTAAAACGTGGAAGACTTTTAATCCACCTGAGCTCAGTTTGAATGTAAAACCTCTCTAGGTCCTTAGTCTGTTTGGTTTTTTTTCCCCTAGCCTCTTACATCTTTAAGAGAGCATATCCTACTTTTTTATCAACCAGAATTGATTAACAAGATGTACCATCCCAAAGCTCTCACATAAGACTAAAAGTCAGACTTCTGATACTTTTGAGTACCTACATCTATTGACATAAAATGACTTCGGAACAAATGGTGTTGTGTTTTTATCATTACTCCGGGGGCCAGAGGGAGCGGCCAGCCCCGCGAGGCCTGCTGGGTCTGCAGGCCACGTGCACATCACTGTCATCGTCCTGGTCGGCACTGTTTTATATTAACAGATGCGATTCATTCCTGCCAAGTCCCCGTTGACTCCTGGCCCTCCCGACCCCTCAGGCAGCAGCCAGGGACACCAGCCGTTGGGCAGACATGCCCTTTCATTTCCAGGCAGAGAGCAGGTTGAGAGGCTTTTGAGTCTCACAAGAGCCTGACTTTTGAGTCCCCCCAAAATCAGAGTTGATGTTTCAAACAACAGATTTCAGAAGAACACGTGGTGATGGCAGAGTCTGCTGTCTCAGGGAAGGTAAGTTGGAGGGACAGAGGGAGAGAAACGCAGCCCAGCCTCTCCTCCCCCCGGGTAGGGCCATAAAGCCGAGGGACCAAGCAGGATTCACCCCCACAGGGTTCTGGAGAGCACAGGGGTAGGCAGGCCTGTGCCTCACAGGGTCGCCCAGCCCCCTGGGCTGAGAAGGTAGAGTGGTTGAGGGTGGCACCAGGGCAGGAAAGAGGATAAGGCTGTCCAGGAGCTTCCCAAAGCACAGGATGGCGAAGGGGAGGGACTGTCAGAGATAAAACATGAGAGAGGGCAGAGAGAGAGGGCTCGTGTTCCAGCGAACTTGAGGCCTGATCCGAAGAGATCTTGAGGCTGTGAAGAGGGCCCCCACCTTGAGCCCTGAGGGCTGCTTGGGAGCCTGGGTACCAAAAGAGGGATGGCTGAAGGAAGGCTGAATCTCTGAAAAATGAGCAGATGCCTGTGAGGATGGAACATTTCAGAATGGGCTCCATTTAAATGTTAAATGGCTAAATGTGCCTGGAGTTGGTGGAGGTTCCTTGTCCTCCTAGCAGGTGGAATGAAGCCTCCAAGCAGAGATTCAGCTGAGTTAGAGGCTAATGGGGAAATGGAAGGCTGATGGCTATTTGCAGACCTGATTATCTGCTTAAGAATCTACATCTCACTGTGGTACATATATATAACAGAATATTACTCAGCCATAAAAAGAATAAAATAATGCCATATGCAGCTATGTGGATGGACTCAAGAGACTGTCTTACTAAGCAAAGTAAGTCAGACAGAGAAAGACACATCAGTTCAGTTCAGTGGCTCAGTCGTGTCCAGCTCTTTGTGACCCCATGGAATGCAGCATGCCGGGCTTCCCTGTCCATCACCAACTCCTGGACCTTGCTCAAACTCATGTCCATCAAGTCAGTGATGCCATCCAACCATCTCATCCTCTGTTGCCCTCTTCTCCATCTGCCTTCAGTCTTTCCCAGCATCTGCATCTTTTCCAATGAGTTGGCTCTTCACATTAGGTGGTCAAAGTATTGGAGCTTCAGCTTCAGCATCAGTCCTTCCAATGAATATTCAGGACTGATTTCTTTTAGGATTGACTGGTTTGATCTCTTTGCTGTCCAAGGAACTCTCAAGAGTCTTCTCCAATATCACAGTTCAAAAGCATAAATTCTTTGGCACTTAGCTTTCTTTATAGTCCAACTCACGTCCATACATGACTACTGGAAAAACCATAGCTTTGACTAGATGGACCTTTGTCAGTAAAGTCAGAGACAGACAGATAACATATGACATCACCTATGTGTGGAATTGAAAATATGGTAAAAATGAACCTACCTATGAAACAGAAACAGACGCACATGCACGGAGAACAGCCGAGAGGGAAGGGTTGGGGAGGGATGAAGTAGGAGTTTGGGATTAGCAGCTAACAAACAATTATGTGGAGAATGGATAAACAACAAGGGCCTACTGTACAGCACACGGAACTGTACTCAATATCCTGTGATAAACCATAATGGAAAAGAAAAAAATTTTAAATCTACATCTTACAATAAAAGAGAGAGTCCCTCATGCTGGCAGTTTACACACTGCAAGGAGAAATCATCTTTTAAAGTGGGGAATTGCAAGCTTGCTTTCTCAGATCCTAAATCGGCTTGCTTTTTGTTCAAAGACATAGTAGCTTTACCTTTGACCTAGAGAATCATTGCTAGGAATTTTCGGAAATAAAATCACGATGAATGTACTCAGAAATAACAAGGATGGACGTGGTGGCCTTGTTTATAATGACAGACATTCGGAGAGGACATTAGGGACCTAGCTATACACAGCAGTGCCGGCTCCCGGGTCTGGCATCCCTGCGTCCCAGCACCTAACCTGGCAGCTGCTCGGCCTGGAGAAGTGGATGTCACAAAGGACATGTGAGGCAGGAAGACAAAGGCTGCTGCGTTCCACCGGAGCTGCGCTCGTGACAAGGTGAAAGCAGGTGGGCAAGCACTGGTTAAGTGACTTTTAAACCCCTCATTCACAACAAAGACACAAAAGCATTGGAAGAATGGAGAGAAGGGGATTTTTCTGGAAATTTCCTCAATGAGAACTGTTGATGTGCTCTGGGGCGCACGCCACTCCAGCCCCAGGAGGAGGGGCAGGGGTGCCTCATCCTTTAAGTTACAAGACAAGGGTCTGGGAGCCTCAGGCTCTTGAGTGAGTCCCCATGGCTAGTGGACATGGTGCAGTGGTGTGTGGTTCCCACCCAAGTATGCTGATGACATCAACAGGCCGGCCAGTGACTGGGCGACCGAGAGGGAAGGTGCTGGCCACGTGCGCTGACCAGACAGCCTGAGCTCTTATCAGAGGCCCTTGCCGTAGGACCATCCCCAGGGGCAACCCCGACTCGGGCTGCAGAGTTGGAGTGTGTGTCCCTGAATTATGGGATGCAGTCCCAAGCAGAGCGACAGGGATCTCTAAAGAATTGGACCCTTGAGAAGAGGTGTCAGGCACACAGGGCAGGAGTTACCTTCTGACACACGCCTATTGCCCTAACTGTTCCTCCCCACCTTGGTCCCCATTCCAGAAGGACTGGAAACATAGCTAAATAAGAATAAGATATGAATAGGCTTTTTTTCCCCCCAAAAGCTAAATACTAATAAACTAAATAGATGCTCAGTCACTGGAGGGCATGGTGACTTAGAAGGAGCGAGGAGGCTCCCAACCCTCCTTCACCAGTTACAGGTTTCAGTGGAGGGGTGGAGTGGGGGGATGCAGAGGAAGGAAGGAATAAACTCTAATCTTTGGATGAAAATGGAATTTGAGTTTTGATTATTACCTGAAATGACATTGGACATTTTATAGAATTAAGAGCATGTTTTGTGGATTTGGAATGACCCACTTGGTGCAGTTGGTAAAGAATCCGCCTGCCAGTGCAGGAGACACAAGAGATGTGGGTTCATTCTCTAGGTGGGGAAGATCCTCTGGAGGAGGAAATAGCGCCCCACTCCAGTATTCTTGCTGGAGAATTCCATGGACAGAGGAACCTGGCAGGCTACAGTCCATGGGGGTCACAAAGAGTCAGACATGACTGAGTATACGTACACACACAACTGTAACTACCTAAAATTGACGAGAAAAGCCCCGGGACTTGCTCACTGTCTGTCTGAGTGCAGGGAAAGCTGGCCTCGGCGATCATATTCCCAGGATGATGGGGGCAGAGATCGTTATTATTCACACAAGTCCCGCTGGCTCAGTGTTCAGGCATATAATCAAATGGCTCGTAACCTCAGTTCCCCCAGTGCAAGATGGAGAAAACACTACTCAAACTACTGTGAGAATGTTGTGGCTAAGGCACACAGGCACAGGACGCAGAGCCTGGCCCAGAGGACGGTGCGGCCACCCAAACGCCACTCGAGAATACCCAGGGACACGGAAAGGTGTTCACAACCTCAGAAGTGAAAGTGCATGTTTCAGAACACTGCGTGCAGATGACCCCATAGTTAATCGCATGTGGCTTTTTTCACAGAAAATAATCTAGAAGTAAAAACACCAAAACATTAAGTAAGTTAACCTATAGCTAGAAGATTGCAGGCTTCATCCATGTTCTCTTTCTATCGTCTCTCTTTTCCCCTAAAATTTCTACCATCACCATGCACTGCTTTTGTAACCGCATACATATATTTTACTCAAGGAGGAGGATGCAACTTCCCTGGGTGGGGGTGGGGCGCGGTGGCAGGCATCTGCAGCTCTAATTGTCCCCTTTGTCATTTTACATCCTCAGCTCCGTTAAAATCCACAAAGCAAAGCTTCCTACTGGTGGGCTTTCCTCCCCGAAGGCAGATTCTGAAGAAGCCACTTAGCTGTAGAGGCCAGCTCCCGCTTGGGAGCTCAGGTCCACCAGGGAGCCTTGCCTGGCAGCGGGTGTCCAGAGCGCTGCAGCCGGCAGCTAGTGTGTCCTGAGTACCTTCTGGACTTCTGCGGCCTTGCTCTGCAGGGAACAGGACACATTTTCCCCCTCCTGGATTGTGGGAAGAACCCCATCAGCATCTAGGAAAGCCTCAGAATTTTTTTCTGTTGGAAGCTGTTTTAAATGCGTGTTACCAAATGCATTTAAATAATGTTACCAACGGTGGGCTGAAGTGAAAAACCAGCAGCCCTCCACATCACTCCTTGGGGTCTGGATGGGCATTTCCTGTGCTCGGAAATGTCCTTGCAGCCCCTCCTGGGAGGTGATGGGCCAGAGAGGGTGAAGCAGGGAAGATACAGGCAGGAGAGATTTTATTTTAGAAAAATCTCTGCTTTCCAGAGAACTGAAGCTTAGATTGGCAGCATACCACCAAGCACATGTATGGCACTTTCCCAAAGCAGTGGGGACACTCCACTCCTGCAACTGAAGGAACAGTCAAGGTCACGGCCCATCCATGGCCTTGAGCTGGCCAGCAGCTCACCACTTATGAGTAGGGGTGCTGGGTCTGATCTAAGAATGAGAGAACAGGGACTTCCCTGATGGTCCAATGGCTAAGACTCAGCACGCCTAATGTGGGGACCTGTGTTTGATCCCTGGTTAGGGATCTAGATCCCACATGCTGAAACTAAGACTGAGTGCTAAATAAATAAAAATAAATATTTTTTTAAAAATCTAAAAAAAAAAAAAAGAAGAATGAGAGTGCAAAATGGTGCCATTACTTGGGAAAACAGTTTGGAAGTTCCTCAAAATGTTAGTGGCAACCCACTCCAGTACTCTTGCCTGGCAAATCCCATGAATGGAGGAGCCTGGTAGGCTGCAGTCCATGGGGTCGCTAGGTGTCGGACACTACTAAGCGACTTCACTTTCACTTTTCACTTTCATGCATTGGAGAAGGAAATAGCAACCCACTCCAGTGTTCTTGCCTGGAGAATCCCAGGGACGGGGGAGCCTGGTCCGCTGCCGTCTACGGGGTCACACAGAGTCGGACACGACTGAAGTGACTTAGCAGCAGCAGCAGCAGCAGCAAAATGTTAAACCTAGGGTTACCACGTGACCAAGCAATTCTAATCCTAGGTGCAACACCCAAGAGAAATGAAACACACATCCACATAGAAACCTGTGTGCAAATGTTCATAGTGTCATTACTCATAGTAGCCAAACAGTGGCGATGACTCAAATGTCCATCAGTTGGTGAATGGACAGACAAAATGGAGTATGTCCACGTAACAGAATATTACTCGGCTATAAAAATGATTTGAATATTGATACATACTGCAAAATGGTTGAACCTTGAGAAGATGCTCAATGAAAAAAAGACAGACACAAATGCCACATATTGTGTAATTCTATTAAATGAAGTGCCCAGAAAAGGCAGATTCGTAGAAACAGAAAGTAAAATAGTAGTTGCCGAGGGCTGCGGGGTGCGGGGTATAGGGAGTGACTACTAATGGGTTACTTTTTGCGGGGGGAGGTGACAAAAATATTCTAAAATTAGATGGTGATGGTTGCCCAACTCTGTTAATATACCAAGAACTAATAGCTTGCTGTTTAAATGGGCGAATTGTATGGCAGGTGATTCATATCTCGATGAAGCTGTTAGAAAGACGGGAGAGGGGGAAAGAGGAGATGAAGGGAGAGAGAGGTCGCCTCTCTTACAATATCTATCCTAGAAAATGATAAGATATACTCCCTGACAATACTGAGAGATGGAGAAGTAACTTTACTTTTCACTGTTTCTCATCACACCGTGAAGCCTCCTTCTGCCTCTACTGCAACCCAGTTTCTACAGGCGGGCCCATCAGTGCTCATCCTGTCCAAGCCTCACCTCCCGAGGGAACCTCCAGTCGCTCATCCTGGGCGTTACCTGAGCACTTTCTAATGAAGCCAAACACAGAAAGGAAGTGAATCTTGAAAAATGGATACTGTGACCCATGTACAGGATTATTTTTTTTTCACCTTTCCTGTGGCTGCCACTATAATTTTGAAAGGTTTATAAAAACAAATTGGACACAACAGAGAGAGATGTGCAGACAGCCGGGATCAGCTGCTGTCCAAAAACTGACCCCAGGGCTCTAACCTGGACCCCTGCATCTGCTCCCAGCCCAGCCAGGGTCTGGCTGGCACAGGATCAAACACGAGGCTGGATGGCTCAGCCAAGAGGAAAATCCAGCTGTTCTGGGGAAAGCCAATTATCTGTGAGTCACCTTTTGATTACAAGACTAGTGCCAAAGATCTGGGAGACTCCAAAAGGTTTCTTATCAAGCCATCTTCCTTTTCTGTGGTTTGGTTTGCCTACAATAAACCATGATATCAGTACTTTAATGTTTAGGTAAGAGAGAATATATAATGGTCTGAGTTTTTGGTGTCTAACTGCCTGGGCATGAAGCCCTGTCAATGAATTAGCCTTTGGACAAGTCACTAGCTCTCTGTTCTGCAGGCCTGTTTTTCTTTAAATACCTTGAGAATGACAGTAGCAATAACTATTCACAAGTGCTGCTCATATGAGGATTCAATGAGATAATTCATGGGAAGTCTCAGAAACAGCATGCTAGTAATGGCAGTAGGAGCTGTAGTTTATTACTCTGTAACCTTTCTAACATGGAGGAATTTGATAACAAGGAGAATAAACCACTGATTTATGTCATTTTGATAGATACATATATACTATGCACAATACTAAAGTAGATAGTGTTTAGAGAATTGGAAAGAAATGACCATAGAACTTGTATTTTTTTGTTCAGGAGGGGAAAAAAAAGAGCCCATGAAGGCATTTATGTAAATTATTCTAAGAATGTCAGAGAAAAGGGTTTGCCATAAATAAAAGGAAATGCATTTCCCACAGGTTGGGTAACTGTAGGAAATGGCTGGGAAGTGGCTTGAAAAAGCAAACTGGATTCACAGCGATAATTTAAAGTGGGTTAATTTCATTTCAGGAGAATATCACAATGGTACCATTAATAATGATCAGTGCATGTATGATGCTGAAAAATATGGGTTTGCATTTTTAGAAACAAGGAGATACGCAAGGGTCAATTTAAACACACACACACAGGCACACAAGAACAACCAAGGGAAGCCTAATGCAGGCAGTGAAAGTTTCCAAGTTTAAGGAAGGGTTGGGGAAACAATTAAGCTGGGAAAATCTAGCAGGTGCTGGGAGAATAATGCAATTTCCTAGGGCAGCAGATGCGCAAAGGAAACAGTATCCAGCAGCAGTCCATCAGATGGTAATTACAGCTGAACTGGGGAAGAGCAGCCAGATGAAAGGGGCGATTCAAAGGGTAACCGAATGCCAGAGCGGACATCTTCCTGAGAGCTCACACACCAGGAAAGGCGGGCCAGCACTTAGCTCTGAGAAGGGGGGTTAAACAAACCGTCGTTCTTACTTTGTAGAAGGACAAAGGGAAAACGGGGGCCTCAAAGAATTCATTAGTCCAGATTTAAACAGATCGTCACGAATAAACAACCACACACACACACACACACACATGCACACAAACGAGCATTGATTAGTCTAAACGTCTGATTCCTGAGATGGTTCTGTTATATGAAAGATGATGGATTGATCTGGTCCAAAAAGTTTTGGGGAAGAAAAAAAAAGGAGAGATGGATTGACACTCTCATTCATTTAGAATACTCTAAATCAACACAGAGAACCAAAGTGAATGACAGGGAGCATCTCCTGGTACCGAAGCAAAGGGAGGAGCTTTTTAAGTTCAAAGCAGATTTTCTGGTGTTTATTATCACAAGTAAGAGTCATTTAAAACCCCGGTCTTTGAAAGGAAAGCATGCCTCGAACACATCTGCCCCTCCCAAGGGATTCCACAGAACAGGTCCAACCCCAGCAGGACTGTTCTTCTCTTGCTCCCCGGGGCTGGTGCACCCTCCCCCATCCCTGGTTTAACTAACCCCAAGAAGATCCCCTGGAGGAGGGCATGGCAACCCACTCCAGTATTTTTGCCTGGAGAATCCCCATGGACAGAGGAGCCTGGCGGGCTCCAGTTCATGGGGTTGCAAAGAGTTGGACACGACTGACTGAGCACAAACACGAAGCAGTCCCATGAAGCGTCCCAATACTGACACTGGACTGTAAGCTCCCTGAGGGCAGGTACCCTGTCACGGTCATCTCTGAATCCCTAAGGGGCAGGCCGGAAGGAAAGCAAGTCAGCTTGCACAGAGAACCACCCCAGAGTAAGTCAAATTGCTCCATAGTTTGTAATTAATATAGTCATCCATTCAACCAAATTTTGAGTATTTCCCTGATCATGGTTCTCATGCAAGTGGGCCACACTGATTCATTTCATTAACAATTTCCATCAGAACAATTCTCAGAACGCAAATGCACAGGCCGAGACAGCCAATTCAAGATGAGAAGCGAGTCTTCTCGGTCCGCGCCATGTGGATTACGGTCAGGAAAAAGCCTTCCCTTATCCACGAATCTACTGGTTGACTGGCAACATGATGAATCTTCCGGGCCCAGCCCTGTGATGTGTGATGCAAATCATTCACACGTTTTCCAGGTCCCTTCCTGTGACCTGACATGGGTGGGCTGTCAATTGATACGAACTACAGGGCGGGTCTGGTGGCAGGGACACGATTTATCTAGACCAGGCAGCAGCAACCTGGCCTCGGGGTGGGAGGGGGCGTGTTTCTCTGCCACGCAATGATGAATTTCAATCACTGCTGGCTTGTGCCAGCGTCAAATTGGCAACCCACTGAGATGAAACACTTTCTATCCCATTACTCATGCCTGGGGTGATCTGTTCCCTTGAAGACTGGCTTCCCAGGTGAAAGCTAGGGAACGGATGGTCAGTCTGAGATGGCTTAAATGGGATAAAATGTATGAGAGGCCAGTGCTCAGAGAGAGAAACCTCTGCGAGGAAGCTGAGTCCCAAATGAAGCTCCAGGTGCACAGAGGAGTGTAAACCTTAAAGGGACAGAAAGGAATTCATTTAGTAAAACAATCTGTCAACTTCAGCAGCTGCAATACTATTTGCTCTGCTAAGAAATCAGTGTGCTTAGGACCCTGTAAGACATTCCTTCTAGGGGCTTCCTTCTGGCAGTTCAATGGTAAAGAATCTGCCTGCCAGTGCAGGAGACATGGGTTCGATCCCTGGTCCGGGAAGATCCCACATGCCGCGAAGCAACTAGCTCCGTGAGCCACAACTACTGAGCCTGTGCTCTAGAGCCTATGCTCTGCAGCAAGAGAAGTCACCACAAAGAGAAGCCCATGTGCAGCAACAAAGACCCAGCACAGCCAAAAATAAACAAATAAAATCATCTTATAAAAGAAATTCCTCCCGAAAAACTTCCATCTGGCTCACCTTGTCTCAGATAAACAGCCTAAAACATTAAACCCACCTACAGTCTTTTTTAAATTTAATTTAACATAATAGCATTTTAATGTTTGAGCATCCAAGCTCATTCCATGTGGATGATGCTCTCAATAATCCTTTGGTCATACTTCAAGATTTCTACATTTTGACTAAATCTAGGTCTTTACTAAAGCCTTCTTGAGAATGAGTACAGCAGCAAGCAGCAGTAAAGTACTTCTTTAAAAAAATCAGAATTCACTATATACCTATGGCTGATTCATCTTGATGTTTGGCAGAAACCACAATATTGTAAAGCCATTATCTTTCAATTAAAGATAAATAATTTTTTTTAAAAAAAGGAAAAAAAAATCAGAATTCATTAACACAATAAACCACACAGCACAAAGCAGCAGATACCGAGCACCAGCCACACTATGGCTGACTTTCTGGAGTAGGGATTCAACAATCCATCCTGTGCTATTTCTTGGGGGGTGGTGCACAGCACACACAGAGATAACCACAGAAAAGCTTATTAAATGTGAGCAAGGATTTCAACTCATAGAAAACTGGAAAGTTATGATAGGGTTGTTGTTAATGAAACAGAATGTGTTCTTTGGCTTTTTTTCCCCACCTGGAGTCCAGCTCACCTCAAAGTCATCCAGTTCTGGAGATTCCCAGGGGTGGGAGACGCTGGAGGTTCAGGAGCGCTGCCCTCGACACCGAGTCAGCAGCCCTGAACTGTTCCCCATCCCTCCAGCCATACACTCGTGCCCCCCAGGGACCAGCTGAAGGCAGTGGGGCCATGGGCTGCCACTGACGTCCGGGGGCTACTCCTGGCCCGGCCATGTGGTCTACCCAAATTCGAGTGCATCTCAGCAGTGGGTGCATATGTGCAGCACCTCTCACACAGAAGCATCTCTGTACCTTGCGCCTGTGGATCCTTCTCCTGGGATCACGTGACGTCAGACAAGCTGTGATTCAGTGATGGGTAGAGATGGAGCCACTCTCCCTGACCCCAACACACTCTCTTGGATCTCATTATGAAAGACCTTTCCCCCAGTCTCCCCACCCTACAGGCCACCTGGTGGCCGAGCCGGTGGTCCTGCCGATGGGCTTAGGCCCTTTCGTCTCTAGCATGTGATGCTGGGGCCCTGATACCTAAAGACACACCTGTGGTCCTGAATGAAGTGCTATGTACCTGCTGCAAAATGATAAAGGAGGAAGGGGAATTGGGTGAGGATGCAGTAAATGCAAAACTGGCCAAGAGTTGAAACTTGTTGCAGCTGAGGGCAGAGGATCCGGGACTTTCAGTGAAGCTCATAGAGTGGGCTGAGACAGGGGCCCCTCTGCCTTCAGAAGCTTTCAGAGCGAGGTTGCCTGTGTGCTCAGTCATGTCCGACTCTTTCTGACCCCATGGACTGTAGCCCGCCAGGCTCCTCTGTCCATGGAATTTCCCAGTTAAGAATACTGGAGTGAATGGCCATTTCCTCCTCCAGGGGGTCTTCCTGACCCAGGGAGTGATCCCACGTCTCCAGCATTGGCAGATGGATTCTTTACCACTGTGCCACCTGGGAAGCCCTTTAGAGCAAGAGGACAGAGTAATTCAGGGTCTGTGTAACAAAATAATAAGATTTGAATCTGGCCTCTGTCTTTAACCTCGTACTTTCAGGAAATCATGCTTCATAAAACTACCAGCCTATGAGGGATTGTACACTAAAAAAAAGAAGACCAGGTCTCTTGGTTTAGTCCGGAGAATCTCTTCTCTGTCACAGGATTCGCTCTGCTCCTTGTGGATGCTTCGTGTTTTCCGTGATGAAGACTGGGAGAGGGCAAAAGGATTGCTATTTGTTTTCAGTCTCTGCTCAAAGACAAATTTAGAACTTATCAGAAAATGAATAAAAATTTTCTGTTTAATTTTACAATTTAGAGATAAATGTAGGACTTACAGCAACCTGGGTCACAGTCGGCAGTTGCCTCTAAGATGGGCTTGGTGGAGTGGCCCCCTCACCCCCAGCAAGTAAAGCAGGAGCTGGGGACAGTGTGTGATGCACTCTGGGCAGCACCAGGCTTCTCTCCAGTTGGTTTGAGCACCACATGCAGCTCTGATGAGCAGCTCCTTGGCTAAAGGTTTGGAGAATTTCAGCTTTGCACTTTTTTTTCTCTCCCATGGAGGACAAACATCAGCCCACTGAGGGATGTCCTTCTCATTTACGCAGAAGTGGGGTGGAGAAGCCCTGGGACGGCGGAGCCTGGTGGGCTGCCGTCTATGGGGTCGCACAGAGTCGGACACGACTGAAGGGACGCAGCAGCAGCAGCAGCAGCAGTGCACAAACAGAACAGGCTCACATGTGAGTCAGCCTAAGTCACAGCCAAGTTCCTGAACATGGGCCCTGTGCGTGTGGCTGTTTACACGTACATTTCCACTGAAAGCGAAATCTAGGCTCTGTTTGGTTCCTTCTCTTGTTCTGCTAGTAAGGGCGGCCCGGGGCTGTCATTTTAACGTTTCCCACCCCCCCCCCCCATCTCCCACACAGCGGCCCCCCAGGGCAGCGCTGACTCCCCGCGAAAGAGTGAACAAAACCCAAAGGGTGAACAAAACCCAGCTCGGACTCAGCCCCGACGTCCTAATGCAGCCAGATACCGGGTCTCAAATCGTGCAACGAAAGCATGAGGGAAGGGGCGTTTGCTTTGCAGCAAGGCGGCTATGCCCACAACGATGCTGGGAGGCCGACGCCAGCCCCACTGGTCCTGAGATGCAGGGGGCGCGTCACAAGGACCCCTCGGCGCCCTGCTCCGGGCTCTTCGCGGACGCACCACCCGAGGGCAGGGGCCGCGGGCAGCCCGGGCTCCGGGATGAAGGAGCCGCCACCGGCCCCCGTTCCGCGCGCAGAGCCGCCCCATCTGCCACGCCCCGCCGCGCTGGCACCGCGCCCCGCCTGCTGCCGCCGGCTACCCACCGCGTCCTTGGAGACCTCCTTTGATGGAGCGTTGATGCCAAGCTTTTCCAGGGGATAGACAATCTGTCGTCGGGGCCGCACGGGAACCAAGTAGTGGAGGGCGGATGTCAGCGAGTGGGCCTTGGGGCTCTGGACCTGGGAGACAGCAACCTCTATTTTAGAGGGGAGGGCGTGGGAGCCCAAGCGCACAGATGCCAGACTCGACAACCAGAGGGCGGGTGGGGGGAAGAGGGGGAGACCGGCAAATAAACAAACATACTCTTAGAGCAGAGGAATGAATTGTAGATAATGCCTGACACTAATGAAGATAATTATGGGAGTAATTGCATTACTATCTCTGTGGGAATGACAGATAAACAAGTGGTTTGGTTTATGGGATTTTTCAGCGCAAGTATTTTCCCCAGGAGGATATTCTTCTCCACAGTGATCATGAATCAGCTTGATTTGACCCCATTAATAAGCTGTGTTATCTGCATCCTGGTAACCTTTGTGTCTTTGGCACAAGCTGCTTTAAGAAGGCATGTAGATATGTCATCTGAGGGGCAACAGGGCAGGAATGCGAACACCCTCATGTTTGTGAAAGTCACTGCTACTTCAACTGGACCTTTCTGGATCAAATGAGTGCTTTAAAAATCAAAGGATGAAACTGGAGAGAGAGGTGAGGGCGAGGTAGGGGCTGGATTAGATAATTTTGATTTATATTTGTCCTAAATTGTGAGCTGGATTTACGCTTACTGAAATGGGCTACAGTAAATCATGCTTTAGGTGGATGCTTTAGATATTAATGTTACCCAACTTAAGAGCTTCTAAAAGGGATTTTTAAATCCTTCACCATTGAACTTCACTGCCTGATATTACACACTGAAAAGAAGAACCTGGGGTCTCCAGCCAAAGCTCTGTTTTTAAGCCTGGACAAGCTTTCCATGCATGTTCTGGCAGGAAGTTGTGGAGAAAACTGTCTTCGCTGTGTCAGTCAAGAGTTCACTTATACTGCTGTCAACTGGGGATTTATAGCAGAATTTGGAGAGTCTCATTTGCACTATTTGGAATTGCTTCATGCACTTGTTTAAATGGATGTGTATAAATCAACCAGAAGTGTAGACAGAGAGGAAATCTGTTTCCAAGTGTGTTTCTATGTTATACACACAATAGTGCATGCTGCTGCTGCTGCTAAGTCACTTCAGTCGTGTCCGACTCTGTGCGATCCCATAGACGGCAGCCCACCAGGCTCCCCCATCCCTGGGATTCTCCAGGCAAGAACACTGCAGTGGGTTGCCATTTCCTTCTCCAGAGCATGAAAGTGAAAAGTGAAAGTGAAGTCGCTCAGTCGTGTCCGACTCTTAGCGACTCCATGGACTGTGGCCCACCAGGCTCCTCCATCCACGGGATTTTCAAGGCAAGAGTACTGGAGTGGGTACATGGTGCTAATTCTACACCATGAGGGGAATATGTGAACATCCATTGAGTTCAGTTCAAGGTACCGTTTTTTTTTTAGCATGGACGCAAAAAGACTCTACCAACCTGGCACATGCAGGCACCACTATGAATAAAAACTGAGAATTTAATGTCACATCCTGAAGGTCACCAAGCTGACACTTGGCCAAATGGGAAGTGTAAAGCAATTGCTCAGGGCCATGCCTCTCAGGCAAAGCTGTTACACTTCCCATTTCGTGAGTTCAAATCTGGGGCATTCATGTTACTGTTGTGCTGTGTTTTCATCAGAAAAAAAAATCATCTTTCGAGTGTATTCTCCATTCGCTACCAATCTTTCCCATGTTTTTCCTTCTTTCTCCCCCATTTCTTCTGTTCTTCCAAAGGCATTTGTCAAATAAGATATGTTGGTAAAATTACTGTTATGTGCATGTACCCATATACCTTAGATTGTTTTCAGTTGAATAATTCAGAGCATTAAAAAAAATCTGTTAGCTCACTGTGATAACTAAGAGGAAAAGTGACAGTGTCAGACCCCAGGCAGAGCCACAAACGGATTATGGGGCAATTTCAACCTAGTCTGGGGGTTCACCTCGCAACAGCCCTCAAGTCTGCCTTGACATTCTCAGTGGCAGAGGGACCATCTCGCAGGAAAGAATGGCTTGGGAGTCCAGCTCTGAGAAGCCCTTGCCTGTGAGCAAGCAGGACAGTGAGTGTGTGTGAGCACAGGTTGGACTCGTCTAGGCATTGGAGGTCAAGCTCTGAACAGGAAAAAAGCTCCAGCTTCACGGCACAAGACAGAATGTGAGCTAGTGAGAAGTGCAATGGTGGAGACTGAAGCAGGAAGAACAGAAGCAAGAGCTTCTGTGTGTACACATAACAAGTGCTGTTGCAGACACAGAGGTGCTTCACCACATAAAGGCTGCCTCAGTATCACTTATCTCCACTTTTTATCCATCACTTTTATGGGATGTTATAGTGCTAATTTGGAATGTCATCATAGCACACTAGAATTCAGGATTGAACTGATTTATCCTGAGTTCACTACTGGAATGTTCTTTGCCTGAAGAACATGGTGGGCCGTCTCGGCATTCACTAATGTATGTGACAGATAATTTGATTCTCACGTCCCTTAGGACACTTTTCCATAGCTTGCAGTCTTTGGTTGATATGGAAAAGCAAATAAATTGTTCTACTAATTGTGTGGGTTGTGATGGTTTCAGAAATTCAAAGTCTTCTGGGTTTTCCCTAGAGTGTGTGAAAAGGACCAAACTCAGTATGGCCATTTGAAATTCAGAGTCAAAATCCATATATAGTCAAATATATATATCACATATATGTATCATATATGTATATATGTGTATCATATATGTATTGTATATGTCTATGTGTATACACATGTGTGTGTATGATGCATATATCATATATATACACACACACACACATATAGTCAAAATCCATGGAATGAGGAAGAAATAAAATATTGGCCGCAACACGAATGACACCGTGGATGCTGGTCTGCAGGAGAGGTGGCCAAGGACACGCTCTTACCTTGCCCTCCTTGACTTGTGGGTAAACAGGGTAGTAGAGACAAGATTTGTATCCTAAACGGAGAATCTCCTTGAGGAAAAACTTGGTGTAGTGCCGGAAAATGGGATTCAGGACAAAGTGATACAGGTGTCCGTGCTCTTCGCGCTGGTGGTGATTGAAGTAGATGAAATCTTCAATGTTGTAGTGAGATCGGATATACTCTATATCCTACAAAAAAAAAGAGAGAGAGGTGAGAAAGGACACCTAAGAGGGTTTTAAACAAATGGTATGCATCTTCTGAGAAACATCATTTAAAAATAACTTTCAGGGCATGCCTTTCCCTTCTCTTCCTAAGGAGCCAGGGTAGAGACTGAACCACGCCTGGTGCGGACTAGGAAGAGATCTACCCCAGCATCTGCTCTAAATGGCATTCATCCTCGGGGAGAGAAGTTGAACACACACACCCAGAGATACCCACACGAGGATGTTTACCACAGTGAGGTTTCGAGTTGTGAAAACGGGGACTCAGTCCTGCGCTGGATGCTGCCCGGACGCCCTTCATCAGTGACTAACAGCTTACAACGGCCACCTCAGCAGAGAACTGCTCTGATGATGGTCATGCTTAGGTCAGTCTTCAAGAAGTTTCCCTGGAAGGACCTGGAGCCTGAGCTAATGATTCTCTCCTGCATTATCATGTTCCAGCATGTGGCCAGAGGAGTGGCTATTTAGCTGATCCCCTCTGGATGGACATCTGACTTGTTTCTAGGGCTTTGCTATGAGGAAACACACTGCCCTGTGCACCAGATCCAGGGCTTCTCTGAGTGAAATGCCCAATGAAAGGAAAGAGACTTTAGGTACAATAATGAGAGATGAGTTATTTTCTCCTATTACTTACTAATCTCATTTTCATGGTTAATTTTTGAAAAGCTAAAAGCTTGTTTCCCAAAAGTCACTTGCTTTGATGGCTTACTTCTGGAGGGTGGCTCAGAGCTTTGGAATTTGTTTCTCACAGCTGTGCTAACAACCCAGAGAGCCTTGTGTCCCAGCTTGTAGGCAGCCTCCCAGTGGCCAGAGCAATGTCATGGAGAAGCGGATAAACACACTGTCAAGGAGACCATGCCAGCCATTCTCATTGGTCATTTAATCTCTCATTCATGACATGGACAGACTTTTGAGGAAAACTGAGAAATGCAAACGATCAGATAGAGAAACATACCACTCACTCCAAGGGAAACAGAGGTTATCTAGCAAACAGAAGATAATTAAAAAAAAAATTCTACAAAATGTCCTCAGAGATACCAAAAAGGATCTCACATAAAACATAACAAACAAGCTGCTACAAAAAATAAAGGAACAATAAGAGAACAAGGAAGGGACTTGGAAGTTAAATACATGAACTCTGAAATTAAAATTCCAGTAGAAGGTCTGAATAGACATGGATGAACAGTGCATTAGGAATCTGGAAGACAAAAATCAAGGAAATCTCCTAGAATGAAGAGTAAGAAGTACAATGGATTAAAAAGTACAGGAAGAAAGATATGAGACAGCAAAGGGTCAATTCCATTTAAAAAGGAATTTAAGACAAGGAGAACACAGAAAATGAAAAAGAAATAATTAATGAAATCATGGAAGAAAGAGGTTCACAAGCTCAAAAGAGGCATAAGATACTTTATAAGAATTTCAGGAATAAAAAGGAAAAGGGAATTCTCAAGAGAGAAAGCAAACAAACATACACTTATTTACATCAGATTGTGTTTTATCTGTGACATTGGCTACTGGAAGATGATTAGATTAAAAACAACACTCTGATGAGGAATCATTTGCATAGGAATTCTATACACAGATGAATTCAGGTGTATGGACAGATGAAAACTTGTATGTGTGTGGACTCAGAGACCCGACCCTCTTCCACCCTCTCTCCAAAAATTCTTAAAGATATATTGAATCAAAAGAATCTAAGAACAAGGATAGTTTGAATACATTGAAGAAATAAAGTCACATGAGCTTATCAATAAATGCCAAAACACATTTAATAAAATTCAATACACATGAACAATAAAAGCTTTTAGTGAACTAGAAATAGGAGAGAAATTCCTTGATATCTTCCAGAAGCTATGTTCCCAGCTGCGAGGTCTCAATATTACATTTATCAGTTCTGCCTAAATTGTTGTGTAAAATCTACATAGGCACAAATAAATTCATAGTAAGTGTTACAAGGTTTATCCAGAAAGGAAAACACTCAAGCAAAACCAAGAAATTTTAGGCAAAGAAAACAAATAAGAGAAGACTTCCGTACCAGATACCAAAACACATGATAATGCAATAGCTATCAACAAATAAATCTATGGAATGGAATAGAGAGTAAAAATAGACACAGACACATGGAAATTTAATAACGCAAAGGCAGCATTTTAAATCAGCAGGGAAAGAATGGACTGCTCAGTAATAAATACTTTGGAATAATTGGCTGTGCATTGGGACAAAATAAAATTAGCTGTCCACTTAACAACAAACACACACGATGCATGTTATTAAGTGCAAGAAAGGATGTTGGAAGGGATAAATGCATAACTCTCAATAGAGTAATTCTTTGGGGAGAGAGCTGGGACTTTTTTTGGTGTTGGGAGGTTATTTGAATTTTTAGAATGTGAATGTTTTCATGTATTCTTTGTAACATTTTAAACACTTTGAACTGAAAAAAAAAAGTGTCTGCCAAGTAGGATGCAAGCAGATCTATAGCCTTCGGGAAAAGGAGACATTCGTATTAAATAAGAGTTTAAATTAATTAAACTTAGAAAGAGACATCGTGCGTTGATTCAGGAGAGGAAAAGGCGCAGTCAAGGGAAGTCATATCCACTTCCCAGCTTACCATTTCATTTCTGATCACTGCAATGCCGACTACCTGTTCTGCAACTTCAGCTACAAATACCTGAAGTGGTGTTCCATCCTGGAAAGAGAAGAAGATGCCTTAGGACCTTTCAAAATATTGCTATTAATGTTTCTGTAAGCTGTCCTTAAAGGGTTTCAACCGTGATCATAGAACAACAATGATGAAGCCACCATCCTGTCACCTTCTGGGCCAGGTAATAAGTTCAGTGCCCTCCTTGACTGCATTTAACCCTCACTCCAACCCTATGAGGTAAATATTACCATTATGTCTCTACTTTATTTATGAGAAAACAAAGCTTGAGAGTCCACCTTGACAAGATCTCCAACTACTGCGGAATGGATCTATTGATTCCAACCACGTGCTTTTGACTGGGAGTCTGTATTCCTGCCAAGATAATCTCATGGACAGAGGAGCTTGGCAGGCTACAGTCCCTGGGGTCGCAGAAAGTCAGACATGACTTAGCGACTGAACAACAACTGTTTTCTTTAGCACATCAGTGGTTCTCACTGTCAGCCCAGGAGCCCTGTGTCCTGAGGATGCCAAAGAGCTTTGGTACATGTCTGCTACTACTTTCTGTATTAGAAATTAAAATTGAGAAAATTTTGGATTCTTCTATGAATTTTTGTTGAATTTACTCATTAAAGCAAATTTTTTAATTTGACAAAAATATTTAGAGAAATATTTAGATGACACCACCTTTATGGCAGAAAGCGAAGAAGAACTAAAGAGCCTCTTGATGAAAGTGAAAGAGGAGAGTGAAAAATCTGGCTTAAAACTCAACTAAGATCATGGCATCTGGTCCCATCACTTCACGGCAAATAGATGGGGAAACAGTGGAAACAGTGAGAGACTTTATTTTTTTAGGCTCCAAAATCACTACAGATGGTAACTGCAGCCATGAAATTAAAAGACACTTGCTCCTTGGAAGAAAAGCTATGACTGACCTAGACATCATATTAAAAAGCAGAGACATTACTTTGCTGACAAAGGTCCATCTAGTAAAAGCTATGGTTTTTCCAGTAGTCATGTATGGATGTGAGAATTGGACTATAAAGAAAGCTGAGCACTGAAGAATTGATGCTTTTGAATGGTGGTGTTGGAGAAGACTCTTGAGAGTCCCTTGGACTACAAGGAGATCCAACCAGTCCATCCTAAAGCAAATCAGTCCTGAATATTCATTGGAAGGACTGATGCTGAAGCTGAAACTCCAATACTTTGGCCACCTGATGTGAAGAACTGACTAATTGGAAAACACCCTGATGCTGGGGAAGATTGAAGGCAGGAGGAGAAGGGGATGGCAGAGGATGAGGTGGTTGGATGGCATCACCAACTTGATGGACATGAGTTTGAGTAAGCTCTGGCATTGGTGATGGACAGGGAAGCCTGGTGTGCTGCAGTCCATGGGGTTGCAAAGAGTCGGACGTGACGGAGTGAGTGAACTGAACTGACGGATTTAGAGAAAAGAGTAGCATTGTTTCAGATTTTTGCAGATCTCGAATGTGTGGCTTAATGGAAGACAGCTAGATTCTCACATCTGCTTCTGTATTCAATCTGTTGTAATATATTAGTTTGGTTGAAATGAATGAAAAAAAAATCTGTCTTCATAAGGACAGTAGTTGGAAAAAGGAGATGTATTTAAATAATTTTTTCAGATAATTATGGATATTCTTCTTTGATGCTCCACCAAAAAGTAACGTGTCGTACATATTGTATTAAAGAGTTGTTGCAATGTGGATCTGAAATCTATCAGTGAATGACCTACTACATTGAAATTCACTGGTCTCTTCTTCACTTTGAATCTTTTACCTCTGCATGATTTTGTAATACCATGGCCTGTCTATCTGGAAAATATTGGTTCACCAAGCTTATGCAGATTTTCCAAATGTTGACCTATTTTTAATCGCAAAATATCAAAACACTGCATTTGGTAATATCACCACCAGCTTCATCAGAAAACCTGTTTTTAAGTTTTTGGGGAGCTGTCAAGCTTATGATGGCAGATACTGATTTTCTAAAAGTCTAAGTTTTTCTTTAAAGCTTGGTCTTCATCATAGAGGATACATGCTGTCAGTTATCTTCGTGGAGTGACCCTCTCACCTCGTTCACTTTGAAGAAAAAGTCTGCGGGCTCCCCAGGCCTAAATAACCATATTTTGTCTGCCAGCTGCTCTGTGACAGCAGCGCTGCAATTCAAACAACCGCAGAAGCGTTTTCCTTCAAACCACCCCCACATTTCAGTCTGTAGCCCAAGAGCGGTATGGCCGTATCTCGTTTTGCTACACAGAATATGGAAAATACATACACTCAAGGACTGAGGCTTAGTAAGTGAATAATGTTTACAGCTTCAAGGGAAACTGGCTCGCCTCCTTTTTTTTTTTTTTTTTTTTTGAATTTTAATTAAAATGTCTATGGAGATAGCTGCAGATGCACCAGCAGTTGTAAAAAACAATACAGAGAGATTCCTTGTACATCTCGCCCAGTATCCTATAATGGCCACCTTCTGCAGAACACTAGTATGATATGACAAGCAGGGAAAGCACACTGATGTGATTGTGTGTGTGTGTGTGTGTGTATTCAGGTCTGTGCAGTTTTAGCCCCTGTGTGGGCTCATGTGCCCACCATTGCATTCAAGATACTAGACAGTCCACCACAAGGATCTCTTGGCTTGCCTATTGTACCACACCTGTCTTCCCTCTGCTCCGCTTCCATCCTTAACCCTGGGAACAAGTGATCTGTTCTCCAGCTCTAAAGTGTTATCATTTACGAAATGTCATACAAGCAAAATCATACAGTATATAACCTCTAGGGATTGGCTTATTTTTCCATTTAGCATAATTCTCTGAATATCGTCCAGTGGTAAAGAATCCGCCTGCCAATGCAGGAGACGCAAGAGACGTGGGTTACATCCCTGGGTCAGGAGGATTCCCTGGAATAGGAAATGGCACCCTACTCCAATATTCTTGCCTGGAAAACTCCATGGGCAGAGGAGCCTGGTGGGTGACAGTCCATGGGGCCGCAAAGAGTTGCATATGACTGCTAGTGGAGGTAATAGAATTCCAGTTGAGCTATTCCAAATCCTGAAAGATGATGCTGTGAAAGTGCTGCACTCAATATGCCAGCAAATTTGGAAAACTCAGCAGTGGCCACAGGACTGGAAAAGGTCAGTTTTCATTCCAATCCCAAAGAAAGGCAATGCCAAAGAATGCTCAAACTACCACACAATTGCACTCATCTCACACGCTAGTAAAGTAATGCTCAAAATTCTCTAAGCCAGGCTTCAGCAATATGTGAACCGTGAAATTCCTGATGTTCAAGCTGGTTTTAGAAAAGGCAGAGGAACCAGAGATCAAATTGCCAACATCTGCTGGATCATGGAAAAAGCAAGAGAGTTCCATAAAAACATCTATTTCTGCTTTATTGACTATGCCAAAGCCTTTGATTGTGTGGATCACAGTAAACTGTGGAAAATTCTGAAAGAGATGGGAATACCAGACCACATGATCTGCCTCTTGAGAAATTTGTATGCAGGTCAGGAAGCAACAGTTAGAACTGGACATGGAACAACAGACTGGTTCCAAATAGGAAAAGGAGTACATCAAGGCTGTATATTGTCACCCTGCTTATTTAACTTCTATGCAGAGTACATCATGAGAAATGCTGGGCTGGATGAAGCACAAGCTGGACTCGAGACTGCCGGGAGAAATATCAATCACCTCAGATATGCAGATGACTCCACTGTTATGGCAGAAAGTGAAGAGGAACTAAAAAGCCTCTTGATGAAGGTGAAAGTGGAGAGTGAAAAAGTTGGCTTAAAGCTCAACATTCAGAAAACGAAGATCATGGCATCTGGTCCCATCACTTCATGGCAAATAGATGGGGAAACAATGGAAACAGTGTCAGACTTTATTTTTCTGGGCTCCAAAATCACTGTAGATGGTGACTGCAGCCATGAAATTAAAAGACGCTTACTCCTTGGAAGGAACGTTATGACCAACCTAGATAGCATATTCAAAAGCAGAGACGTTACTTTGCCAACAAAGGTTCGTCTAGTCAAGGCTATGGTTTTTCCTGTGGTCATGTATGGATGTGAGAGTTGGACTGTGAAGAAGGCTGAGCGCCGAAGGATTGATGCTTTTGAACTGTGGTGTTGGAGAAGACTCTTGAGAGTCCCTTGGACTGCAAGGAGATCCAACCAGTCCGTTCTAAAGGGGATCAGCCCTGGGATTTCTTTGGAAGGAATGATGCTAAAGCTGAAAGTCCAGTATTTTGGCCACCTCATGTGAAGAGTTGACTCATTGGAAAAGACTCTGATGCTGGGAGGGATTGGGGGCAGGAGGAGAAGGGGACGACAGAGGATGAGATGGCTGGATGGCATCACTGACTCGATGGACGTGAGTCTGAGTGAACTCCGGGAGTTGGTGATGGACAGGGAGGCCTGGCGTGCTGCGATTCATGGGGTCGCAAAGAGTCGGACACGACTGAGCGACTGATCTGATCTGAGCAACCGATAACACACACACACACACACACACACACACACACACACAGGACATTCACCCAAGTTGATGCATGATATCAACAGTGCATCCCTCAACAGTACAGGGGTCCTTAAAAAACTAAAAATAGAACAACCATATGATCCAGCAATTCCACTTCTGAGCATATACCTGGAAAAGATGAAAACCCTAATTTGAAGAGAGACATGCACCCCAGTGTTCATTGCAACATTACTGACAATAGCCATGACATGGAAGCAACATAAATATCCATCAACAGAGGAATGGAGAAATAAGATGTGACACTTATATACAATGGAATGTTACTCATCTGTAAAGAATGAAATTTGCCATTTGCAGCAACATGGATGGACCCAGAGATGATCTTATTAACTGAAGTAAATCAGACAGAAAAAAAAAATAAATCTCATATAATATCACTTATTTGTGGAACCTAACAAAAAATGATACAAATGAGCTTATTTACGAAACAGAAACAGACTCACAGACCTCACAGACATGGAAAACAATCACAGTTACCAAAGGAGAAAGGGGTGATGGGAGAGATAAATTGGGAGTTTGAAATTAACTGATATACTGACTGGCTGGCTCAGTCACTCAGTCATGTCCAATTCTTTGCAATCCTAAGGAATGTAGCCCACCAGGCTCCACTGTCCGTGGGATTTTTTTCAGGCAGGCATACTGGAGTGGGTTGCCATTTCCTCCTCCAGGGGATCTTTGTGACCTAGTGAATGAACCCACATCTCCTTCAGCTCCTGCATTGCAGGAGAATTCTTTACCACTGAGCTACTGGGGAAGCCCAACTGATATACATTACTATACATAAAACACATAAACAACAAGGACTTACTGTATAGATATACATATATTTATCTGAATCACTCTGTGGTACACCTGAAACTAATACAACATTATAACTCAATTATACTTAAAGAAACAAAAAAACAGTACATCGTTTGCTACTGTTGAGCACTATTCAATGGCATGGAGGTAACACAGCTTATCCACCTGTTGAAGGACATCTGGTCTGACTGCAGCTGCTATGAACACTTGTATTCAAATCTTCCTTTTTCTGGGATAAATGGTCAGGAGTGCAATCACGAGGTCACATGACTATTGTATTTGTTTTTTTAAGGGCTAGCTAAAATGTTCTCCAGAGTGGGGATAGTATTTCACATCCCACCAGCAACAGAGGAGTGACCCAGTTTCCCAGCATCCTTGCCAGCACCGAGGGGCGTCCCTCTTTTTAGTTTTGGCCATTCTGCTGGTGAGCAGTGACCTCCCGTCACGGGCTTTCTGTTCCTGTCGCTCCTGTGAGAGCAGAGCTGCAAATTCGGTGACCACTGGCAAGTTTGCCGTCCCACCCCCGATCCACACCGACGTCCCTGAGGTTTTTCTCACCATTGCTTTTGCATCATCAGTGCGAATATCAATTCAGCAGAAAAGGAAAATAATTTCTTACTCTTAGGAGGATAGTTTTAACCTCACAGACTCCCTGAATGTCTTGGGGACCCCTAGAGTTCCTTAGAACCTGCTTTAAGAACTGGGCCACTACATCATACTGTGTCAGACAGCCACGAGGGGAGGAACAAAAAAAATATATAAACCAAGACCAAAAGAGACCAAGACAAACCAAAACAGAAAAACATGTGCTGAAGGGAAGTTTTCTTTTAATTCAATGCCTTTATATTTATTAAAACTCTCGCCATGTTTGTGTTTGTTGCCTCCCTCTTGATGAGTTTTAGATTGACTGAAAGGGTTGTTCAAAAGAGCCCATAACTGGGAACTCGCCAGATGACCTGAGAGGTGGAATGAATAAACTGGGGTATGTTCAAGCAATGAAGTACTTTGTATACCACACTGTGGCTGAACCTCACAGTCGTGGCTGAGCAAAAGATGCTTGGTGTCAGAAGACATAGTGTCTGATCCCTTTAAATAAAGCTCAAAAGCCAGGTATTTATGATCTTAGAAGTGAAGGTAGTACTAACCCGGCGGGAGGGAGGAGTCACTAAATGAGAACTTGAAAGGGACTTCCAGTGGGCTGGGATTAGTCTGTTTCCTGCTTATTCCATGGCGTGTTCAAATTGTGAAATCCATCAAACTTTTTTTATTGGTTATGCTTCAGTGAAATTTTTTTAAATAAAATTCATCAAAACAGTAATGAAGCATTTTCCTAACCACACGCATTCTTCCACATCTGGAGGAAGGTAACTGGCGTGGTCCTTAAGAAGGAACAGTCTTATGGACTCTGTGGAGAGGGAGAGGGTGGGAAGATTTGGGAGAATGGCATTGAAACATGTATAATATCATGTATGAAACGAGTTGCCAGTCCAGGTTCGATGCACGATACTGGATGCTTCGGGCTGGTGCACTGGGACGACCCAGAGGGATGGTATGGGGAGGGAGGAGGGAGGAGGGTCCAGGATGGTGAACACATGTATACCTGTGGCGGATTCATTTCAATATTTGGCAAAACAAATAGAATTTTGTAAAGTTTAAAAATAAAATAAAATTAAAAAAAAAAAAAGAAGGCAGCAATGACGTAAGGACCACTGCTAGCTTGTCCTTTGTTATGCCAAATGTATAATATACTTACTGTATTAGAAACAGAGCCCCAGATTTGTCACACAGGATCTTCCCAGCCAATCTGATCTTTGAGGATGCAGCCAGGTCACCAAAAGGGTATGGACCAACCCATCATCCAGAAGGTGAAATGTGTGCTGCTGGGGTGGGCACCAGGGACCCAATGATACTCTAACCTGACTCAGATGTGCCTGTTCCAAGCACTGGGGTCTCATTTTCTTACACGTTGCCTAGATTAAGTTCAAATTTTCTATGCCCAAGATAAGGATTTAGGGCATATCTGATCAGCCCCCATGGGGCCACTAGTGAGAAAAACAGCCCCAAATTTCTTTAAATCTCAGTTTCCTTGTTTTTTTTCTCCCTCCCCACTGCCAACCCCATCTCTGTTGCTCCCAACCACCCAATTCTCCAACAAGGCCCAAGAAAACTTTGGGATGGAACCTACATGGCTCATAATGGTACCAAAGCATGGAGAAAGGAAGCCAGTCTGGAAGTGGCAGGTACTTACAGGGTCCCTTCGAGCCTCGTTGTACTGCTTCAAATCCTCCAATATGCTTTTACACGGCATGAGGGTGCTGACGAGCTTTTCAACACCAGGAGTGTCCAAGAGGGTAGCTAATCTTATTTTAATGGTCCTGGGTAATAAGAGACACATTTTCTTTTTCAGCTTAAAGTACTAAAATACATATTCTCCCTGTCCCCCAAATGGAGACAAGATTGTAACAGATCACACTTATGTAAAATAATATCCAGTAAAATATTTTTATATAACATTGTGGTTTAATTAAAAAATAACTCTTCATTCTAGAAAACATGGAAAACATTCATTTAAAAAGTGCGAACAATAAGGTTAAAAGAAAAAGAAAACAGCAACACTGATTGTAACCATTAACCAAACAATACAAAGTCAAATTTTAAATTTATTTCACTTAAAATGTTCAGCACTATGCTTTATGTCACATTTGCTTCATACATAAAGCCAAACTCTGTCAAACTTATAAAGTATGTTAAGAAGTTAAGAACTTACAGTGAACCCAGGCTGGCTTCATGAGTCTTGAATTTCTTAATAATTCTATCTCTGATTTCGTGATTTTACGTGAAGTCTAGTAGGATAATGGAGCACGTCCAGGGCTTGATGCCTTGGCTCACACGTGGTACCCACCTCACCCAGCTCGCACGATGGTTTCTCCCCCATCTGTGCCCTGCCTTTGGCACCTCCCCAATCTCTGCCCTGTGATGGCTTCTATCCTCTGCCAGGGTGACAACTGGGTGCATCAGTGGGGGAGCCCCAGTTTGAGCAATCCTGCCCCACCCTCGCTGAGGTCCTGGACATGGGCCTGGGGAGGATCGGCATCAAAGTGTGCCCCTGGAGTCTCTAATCAGAGCAAGGTGGTGGCTGTCTGCACCCAGGGCAGGCAGTGCCACAGTGTGTTAGGCTGGCAACTCAGTGTAGAGTGCCAGCCCACCCCATACCTAGGTATGCAGGGCATCTGAGTGCCTGTTTGCCATGGGATGGAGCTGTGGACCCTTGTGAAGGGGAGGTGATGTCTCCACCTTAGCCTGGAGGCTGGGCCCTGCATACGATGTAGGGTTCATACAAGGCACACTCTCCAGTCATTATAGGGTTATTAGTGTTATTATCAAATAGGACAAGGCTACTCCTCCTACTATTAATAAAGTAAAATACTCTAACCTACTTTCCTTCCAACTGTACTGAATATTTGTGCTTATGTTTTAATGTCCGCTTCCGTTCTATATGCAAAGCAGCACATTTGTAAAGAACAATCTACATATATAGTTAACTGATATAAAAATGATCAATTACTTTGTCTTTAAGTCACGTCCAACTCTTTGTGACCCCAGGGACTGTAGCCCACCAGCCTCTTCTGTCCATGGAGTTTTCCAGGCAAGAACACTAGAGTGGGTTGCCATTTCTTTCTCCAGGGGATCTTCCTGACCCAAGGATCAAACCCACGTCCCCTGCATCTCCTGCACTGGCAGGCAGATTCTTTACCACTGAGCCACCAGGGAAGCCCCAATCAACTGCTATCACCTGAATAATAGAATAATAATAAAATTGGAAAAAGAGTACATCAAGGCTGTATATTGTCACCCTGCTTATTCAACTTATACGCAGAGCACATCATGAGAAATGCTGGGCTGGATGAAGCACAAGCTGGAATCAAGATTGCTGGGAGAAATATCAATAACCTCAGATATGCAGATGACACCCTTATAGCAGAAAGTGAAGAAGAACTCAAGAGCCTCTTGATGAAAGTGAAAGAGGAGAGTGAAAAAGTTGGCTTAAAACTCAACATTCAGAAAACGAAGATCATGGCATCCGGTCCCATCACTTCATGGCAAATAGATGGGAAAACAATGGAAACAGTGGCAAACTTTATTTTCTTGGGCTCCAAAATCACTGAGGATGGTGATGGCAGCCATAAAATTAAAAGACACTTGCTCCTTGGAAGAAAGGTTATGACCGAGCTAGACGGCATATTCAAAAGCAGAGCCATCACTTTGCCACCAAAGTCTATCTAGGCAAAGCTGTGGTTTTTCCAGTGGTCATGTATGGATGTGAGAGTTGGACTATAAAGAAAGCTGAGTGCCAAAGAACTGATGCTTTTGAACTGTGGTGCTGGAGAAGACTCTTGAGAGTCCCTTGGAGGACAAGGAGATGCAACCAGTCCATCCTAAAGGAAATCAGTCCTGAATATGCATTGGAAGGACTGATACTGAAGCTGAAACTCCAATACTTTGGCCACCTGATGTGAAGAACTGACTCATTAGAAAAGACCCTGATGCTGGGAAAGATTGAAGGTGGGGGGAGAAGGGGATGACAGAGGATGAGATGGTTGGATGGCATCACTGATTCGATGGACATGAGTTTGAGTAAGCTCCAGGAGTTGGTGATGGACAGAGAAGCCTGGTGTGCTACAGCCCATGAGGTTGCAAAGAGTCAGACACGACTGAGCAACTGAACTGAACTGAATAATAGAAACAGCATGAGCAATTTTTAAGTGAAAGATAAGAACGTGGTTCTGACATGGCCACCTTGTGCCAAAATCTAGTTCAGATGTTCCTACTTGTATCTCTCCACAAGTTTGGAATGAGGAGTTTCGGATCATCATTCTTTCATTATCAGCTCTGTGCTGGGTCCCTTCCTCTGCCCCACAACTAGGCACAGAGCCGGGAAGGAGACCACGCCCACCAACTCTTCTGCCGGTTACCGTGCACAACCTTCCCAGAAGTGAACACATGCTCACGCCAAGACAGTTTAGGCGTTTTCTCCTCAAGGGCTCATACGTGGTTCTAGAGCTGCTTTGAATCAGAGAGGAGCTTAGCCATGGTTGTCCACCCATCCATGGAGCTTCCTCCAGCCATAGAAGAAGCAACTTCTCCCAGGGGGGTCCTACATGGGGCCCCCTGGTTTCCTAACCCTTCCCTGTGGCCCTTCACCTCCCCAGGTCACTCCACTCTCACATGTCCCTCCTCTGCTGAACTTGGATGTTCAGGAAATGTCACCTCTCCACGAAGAAGTGATGTCATCCTCACCTACTGGTCCCTTCTTGGATCTGGAAAGTTTTGTTTCACAAGAAATTTTTTTCTCCTGCTTTTGGCGGATTCTGGCCTCAAAGGTCAGATTTTATAGCATTTAATCAGACTGTATACATAACAAAATAGAAAATCATACATAAAAGTAGAAGGAAAAGGAATTAACAGTTAATTTTTCAACTTCAAGTTGAATGAATGAATGGCTATAGACACCTAGCAGTCAACGTGTATGTCGTCACTCAGTCTTGCAGAATATAGGGTGGTTTTTTGATGTCAGTGAATTAAAACTAAATGATGGAAAGAAGAAAAAGTAATTTGAATCTTTCTGCATTTCAAAGGAGTGATCTATGTAATAGAAACATAAAATAATTCGACAGCTATCAGCATTTCAGTCTAAACCGAAACAAAATGATAACCACAAAATAAAGTTTCTCTTGGCTTCTGTTCAAGGAAGTTGGTTAAAACCACCAGAGAGACTGATGGCCCTAAACCACTCTCAGTGACAACATGGGCCTGAAACAGGTAGAATGGTGACATGCTAGAAAAAGATGACTACCAGGCATGAGTCACCCATGGAAAAGCATATAAAGCAAAAACACTAAGGGAAGGAATCATTTAAAAGCCAACTCCTAAGGGCATTTTTATTTGCTGAGCAAAACTGACAATAAGTAGTATGATTCAATTTAGAGGTCAATGTTTATTCATAGAAAATCATTTCTGGCACCAAATATATATATATATAACAGTTGGATGAGTAAGTTTGAAACCTAGTCTCCCAAATTAAAAAAAAAATGGCAAATTTCAGAAAAACATGCTTTGGAAGAGCAGGAAGATAGAATGACCAGTTGGTTCATCCAAACGTGTCCTCTGGTCATGAATAAAGAAGAAAAGCCCATGCAATGGTGGCTCAGATGGCAAAAAAAATCTGCCTGCAATGTGGGAGACCTCGGTTCTATCCCTGGGTCTGGAAGATGCCCTGGAGAAGGGAATGGCTACCCACTCCAGTATTCTGGCCTGGAGAATTCCATGGACAGAGGAGCCTGGCGGGCTAAAGTCCACGGGGTTGCAAAGAGTCAGACATGACTGAGTGACTTTCACACACACAACAGTGAAGGACAGGCAGGCGGAGGAAAGGAAAAGGGGTTCTCATACCACACACCCCCCCTCAGTTTATATAAGCAGGCACCCCTGAGATCACTCGGTGAAGGAGAGTGTTAAAAAGCGTTCAGTTTATGCACATTCCAAATGAAAGCTAACATAAATGCTGGGAAATGTCCTCTCAAAGACCAGTAGCCACAAATGAAACGAGAGGGGCCCCCTCGTGGAATCTGTTGACAGAGAGGTGACACCGCTAACAACCGAGCAATTTGTCCCTGTGCTCAGCAGCATGGCCAGAGGGCAGGTGACAGACATAAATATAATTTCCCAAGAGAGGAGGAAGGCGATCCGGTGGGAGCCGAGGACAGGAGGTCATGAAATTTAGAGTAACCAAACTTAAGGGCAAGAACAATCCATCCCAGATGTCAAGAGAAGTGAAGCAAAAAATGGAAGAACACGGATGTATTTAAAGCCACAGCTCAAAAAGCGGGGCAGCGGAGGGCTGTGCCCACATGGCTGCTCCACTGCCTCCTGCCCTCTGCCCCCACGTGTCTCATGCCCCTCACATTCGCCCTCATCACTACCCGGTCTGTATCTTCTTACTCCCCTTCCTTTGTATCTTCCTCCTCTACCTAGAATGCAGGTAGAATTTAAAGAATTAAAGATCTAGGTTTGCTCTAGAGAACAATGACCCACTGCCATGGCCACAAGAGAGACATCCCCTGTTGGTGATACACACATGGGTTTTGAGGGACATCCCCCTGCTACACGCAAGCACAGATTCCAAGCAGCAAGGAGTCAGGAACAAGAGTAAAAGTGCAAAGGAGCCACAAGCCTGGAAACACTGAGAACTGGGTGAGCAGTGGCAGGTGGGTTGTCAATGAAACTCAGAATAACAAAGGAAAGTTCCCAAAGAGGGCTCAGAGGGGAACAGTGACAAAGATCATGATTTTCTAAGGACACGGAAACTATTTCCGCTTGAGAGTTTAACGTTTCAGAAAAGAACCCAGGTGCACACAATCTGCACCTTTATATGTAAGTGATTAGAACAAAGCAAACATGAAGCTGACATCGCAAATGGTCACAAAGAAAAACGGGGACCCTGCTGCCACCAGGATTCATTTCCAGATGCATGTTGAAAGGCTCATTGTTTTGAAAACTTAAACTTAATTTTTAATAAAAGAAATGTGTGTTCATAGTAAGAAAAGGAAGTGTACAAGAAAGGAACATGACTATGAATTAAATAATCAAGCAACTAAGAGCAAGGTCAAGACCACAGGCAGACCCGGGGCCCAGTCCTAACCGTATGTCATCTGGCTGCTGTCATCAGTGTGTTTATTCATGAGTAGCATTGGAAGTCATGAGACAATGTCACCAATATGCTCTATGCAAGAATGCAGAGAGTGTAAAGAGCACTCTAATAAAAGTTTTACTTGAGTCATAATAAAATTTAAACTCTCAATGATACAAAATTAACTTCATTTTCTATTATGGACATAATGCATGCCTATAATTAAAAAAAAATCACACAGAAATAAACAACCCACTCTTAAAAAGGGCAGAAGATATGAACAGACATCTCACCAAAGTAGATACACAGATTGCAGACAGCAAATGAAAAGATGCTCAACATCATAAATCAGTATGGAAATGCAAACTAAAGCAAGATACCACAATACAACTATTAGAATGGCAAAAATTCAGAACACTGACAAATGCCGGTGAGGATGTGAAGAAGCATTCATTGCCGGTAGGAATGCAAAATGGTGGAAGACTTTGGAAGACAAGGGGGTAGTTTCTTACAAAATTCAATATTCTTACCATACAATCTACAGTTGTGCTCCCTGGTTTATACCCAAATGAGTCAAAAACTTACATCCACACAAAAACCTGCCCACGAATGTTTGTATTTGCCTTTGTAGTCTGCCTTATTCATAATTGCCAAAACTTGGAAGCAACCAAGCAGTCTTTCAGTAGGTGAGAGGATAAATAAACTGTGGTCCATCCAGACAAAGGAATACCATTCAGGGTTAAAACGAATTCAGCTATCAAGCCTTGAAAGTACTAATTACTAAATGAAAGAGGCCAATCTGTAAAGGCCAGACACTGTATGATTCCAGCTATGACATTCTGTGTGTGTGTTAGTTGCTCAGTCGTGTCCAACTCTTTGTGACCCCACAAACTGTAGCCCGCCAGGCTTCTCTGTCCATGGAATTCTCCAGGCAAGAATACTGGAGTGGATTGCCATTCCCTTCTCCAGGGTATCTTCCCGACCCAGGAATCAAACCCTGGTCTCCTGCATTGCAGGCAGATTCTTTACAGTTTGAACTACAGGGAACAAAACTATGGAAATGGTGATAAGGCCAGTGGCTGAAAGCGATGGTGGGGAAGGAGAGAGAGATGAACAGGTGGAGTACACAGGAGTTTTAGAAACTACTCTATATGAAATTATAGTGGAGGACACATCATTACACATTTGACCAGACCCATCAGCAGTGGCTACGGGACTGGAAAAGGTCAGTTTTCATTCCAATCCCAAAGAATGTTCAAACTACTGCACAATTGCACTCATCTCACATGCTAGCAACGTAATGCTCAAAATTCTCCAACCAGGCTTCAACAGTATGTGAACCGCGAACTTCCAGATGTTCAAGCTGGATTTAGAAAAGGCAAAGGAACCAGAGATCAGATTTCCAACATCTGTTGGATCAAAGAAAAAGCAAGAGAATTTCAGAAAAATATCTACTTCTGCTTCATTGACTATGCTAAAGTCTTTCACTGTGTGGATCACAATAAACTGAAAAATAATTAAAAAGATGGGAATACCAGACCACCTTACCTGTCTCCTGAGAAATCTGTATGAAGGTCAAGAAGCAACAGTTAGAACTGGACATGGAAAACGGACTGGTTCCAAATTGGGAAAGGAGTATGTCAAGGCTGTATATTGTCACCCTGCTTATTTAACTTATGTGCAGAGTACATCATGTGAAATGCTGGGCTGGATGAAGCACAAGCTGGAATCAAGATTGCCAGGAGAAATATCAATAACCTTAGATATGCAGATTACACCACCCTTATGGCAGAAATCAAAGAGGAACTGAAGAGCCTCTTGATGAAAGTGAAAGAGGAGAGTGAAAAGCTGGCTTGAAACCCAAAATTCAGAAAACAAAGATCATGGCATCTGGTCCCATCACTTCATGGCAAATAGATGGGAAAACAATGGAAACAGTGAGACTTTATTCTCCTGGGCTCCAAAATCACTGCAGATGATGACTGCAGCCATGAAATTAAAAGACGCTTACTCCTTGGAAGGAAAGCTATGACCAACCTAGACAGCATATTAAAAAGCAGAGACATTACTTTGCCAACAAAGGTCTGTCTAGTCAAAGCTATGGTTTTTCCAATAGTTGTGTATGGATATGGCAGTTGGACCATAAAGAAAACGGAGTGCCAAAGAACTGATGCTTTTGAACTGTGGTGTTAGAGAAGACTCTTGAGAGTCCCTTGGACTGCAAGGAGATCCAACCAGTCCATCCTAAAGGAAATCAGTCCTGAATATTCATTGGAAGGGTTGATGCTAAAGCTGAAGCTCCAATAATTTGGCCATCTAATGCAAAAGACTTGGGAAATACTCTAATGTCAGGAAAAACTGAGGGCAGGAGAAGAAGGGGACGACAGAGTATGAGGTGGTTGGATGGCATCACCGATTTGATGGACATGATTTTGAGCAAACTCTGGGAGCTGGTGATGGACAGAGAAGCCTGGCATGCTACAGTCCATGAGGTCACAAAGGGTTAGACAGGACAGAGTGACTAAACTGAGCTGAACTGAACTGATAGAAGGTGTAACTGATAAGCAAGCCTTCATGTAAACTGTGGACTCTGGTTGATGATGGTGCATCCCTATAGGTTCATCGATGGTACAAATGGTGCTGTGAGCCTAAAACTGCTCTAGAAACTAAAATTTATTAATGAAAAAAATCAAACAGAGCCCACAGATATAAAGCAAAGAATATATTGCCATGTACACCCCCACATCCCTGTCTTGCTTCCCAAAGGCACATAAGGTTAATAAAGTCCTGTGGACTTTTCTAGAATGTCTCTTATGTATATAAGATTAAAAACAAATCTTGATTTTTTTCTTGCATGTTCTAAAAAGACCTTCTCCATCCTGAGACATGGTAAGGATCAGTTTGCACTCACACTCCCCATGGGCTTCCTCTGACTGGGTTTATTCTTGCAGTGACACGTCTCCGTGGTCCTACAGACCCACGGCTGGTATCCTCATCACAGCTGCAGGCTACTTTTACTTGAGTGTTTACGAGCTTTGAAAGGACCGGGGAAACATCAGTAGGTTGCTCACTGCTGTATTCTCAGAACCTTGCCTGGAACCTAGCACTGTACACACAGTTTCTAATTTGGACCTATTGCAATATTTACACTGAACTCTTCAATCATGTGGGAATTTATTTTACTGGAGAATATGAAGAATATTTCTGTTCTTGTTTTACCCCATCACTTACAGAATAATTCTTTCTTTTCCCATCATTGTGACACAAATGCCATCACGTATATTCATCTATGTGCCTTTAAACACACACACATTCGATTTTTACTCTCTTGGGGTCTTTCTTGTGTTACCTTGCTCTACCCATAGAAATGGTCAAATGACATTGTTTTGATTATCTTAGAGTTGGATTATGCTTTAATATCTGACTGGACTAGTAATTTGTCACTATGATTCTTTCCCTAAATAGACTGGTAAAAATCACTTAATGAAACCCTCCATCAAGAAGATGATTTTAAAAATAAGTTATTAAATTAAAATGGCAGGGAGTTCCTTTTCCGTTCTCCTTTTATAACTTCATGGACTGTCTTTTGGCCCTCCGAGCATCTGCTTACTTGAGCAACCCTGCCCGATGGAAGACGTACAGGTCCTGCTCTAGGGTGCAGTTGTTGAACGGAACCACCTTCACGAAGCTCTGGATGAGGACAAACTCAGGGGTGAGATGCGGCACAGAAACGATGCAGAAGTCCTTATCCTGATGTGATTGGAAACCAGAAATCATTAATCACCAAACAAATTCCTGCTGTAAAACACTAAAGAAAAGAGGAGTAAAATGTGTGAAGGAGACGGTGTTCAAGTTAAACATTCCTATCATTTGGAAAATAATCAGAAAATTCAGGGAGATAAACAACTGTAAGAATATGGGGGAAATTTCTGGTCTTTGACTGAAACCTACATAAAAGAATACTGTGAACAATGGAAGCCATTTGGCACAGCTGTTTTTTTGAAAGTAGAGTTTTAAACTAAGGACGTTTGCGTTTGCAAACTCACTTGTATCCAGGAGTGAATGAAGCGGTGCCCTGCCATGGCAAAGGCCTGGGTTTACCAAGTGCTGCTGTGCCAGTCGTGGTCCCTGCCTCTATGAGGAGAGAGGGTGGTGCTTCAGGCCTTTTCAGCTCCAAAGTCCTGTGATTACACAGGCATGGATGTCTGTGTATTTTGTCACAATGTGATCTTCCTTGGGTGATGAGATCTAAGGGCAGGTTAACCTGGGCAGTGAGATTTGCGTGTCCTGACCTGAAACGTGCTAGCCAGGAGCTGCTGCTGGCCACCGAGCGTTTGGAACCTGGCTAGTGTGACGGGGGAACCCAATTGTTACTTTTATTTCATTTTGATTAATCTAAATTTAAATTTCAAAACTGATACTTGGGAACCCTCCTACATTGTTGGTGGGAATGTACACTGAGGCAGCCACTATGGACAGCAGGATGAAGGTTCCTCAAAAAATTAAAAACAGAACTACTGTATGACCCAGCAATCCCACTCCTGGAGAAAACTATACCTCAAAAAGGTACATGCACCCAGGACATGGAAGCAACCTAAATGTCCATTGACAGATGAATGGAAAAGATGTGTGTACATATGTATACACACACATACACACATGATGGAATATTACTCAGCCATAAAAAAGAATGAAACAATGCCATTTGCAGCCACAGGGATGGACCTAGATATTATCATACTAAGTGAAGTAATTCAGACAAAGGCAAATACCATATAATCACATACATGTGGAATCTAAAAAAATAATACAAATGAACTTATTTATAAAAAGAAACAGACTCACAGACATAGAAAACAAGCTTATGGTTGCAAAGGGGAGGGGGAATGGGGGAGGTGTGGAGTAGGAGTTTTGGGTCAGTAGACACAAACTGCTGCTGCTGCTGCTAAGTCGCTTCAGTCGTGTCCGACTCTGTGCGACCCCATAGACGGCAGCCCACCAGGCTCCCCCGTCCCTGGGATTCTCCAGGCAAGAACACTGGAGTGGGTTGCCATTTCCTTCTCCAATGCATGAAAGTGAAAAGTGAAAATGAAGTCTCTCAGTCGTGTCCGACTCTTAGCGACCCCTTGGACTGCAGCCTACCAGGAAAGTCCATGGGATTTTCCAGGCAAGAGTACTGGAGTGGGGTGCCATTGCCTTCTCTGAGACACAAACTATTACGTATCAAATAGATAAGCAACAAGGTCTCACAGTATAGCAGAGGGAACTACATTCCATACCCTCCAGTAAATCATAATGGTAAAGAAAAAATAATAAAATAAAAACTCAATTGTTATTGGAAAAGTTGCATGTCTGTTTAGAACAAGTGGGTATATGAATCTATTCATTCAACTACAACTCTTAGGAAATCTAAAAGCAGGTCAAGGAGTTCTGATGACAAGTATAAATTTTAGGAAATCTAAAACCAGATCAAGGATTTCAGATGACAATTTAGCGCTTGTACTACAATGTACCCTAAGTGTAAAATACACACCGGATTTTAAAAACTGAGACAAGGGGTATTCAAGATCTCCTTAATAATCTTTCATACTTTTGGACATAGCACATTGAGTAAAATACATTATTAAAGCTGATGTCACCTGTGTCTCTTTAGTTTTTTTTTTTTTCCCTTAATAATGTGTCTGCTGTACATAGAGGTCAGACTTGAGGACACAGCAAGGGAAGGAGAGGGTGGGATGAATTGAGAGAGTAGTGTTGAAACATATACATTACTGTATGTAAAATTAGATAGCCAGTGGAAATTTGCTGTATGACTCAGGGAGCTCAAATCCGGTGCTCTGTGACAACGTAGAGCAGGGGGCTGGAGTGGGAAGGGGGAGGGAGGTTCATGAGGGAGGGGCATACATATAGCCATTGCTGATTCATGTGGATGTATGGCAGAAACCAACACAATACGGTAAAGCAATTATCCTCCAATTAAAAATAAATAAATTTAAATTAAAAAAAAAGAAAAAAAAATAATGTATCTGCTGGAACATTTGGAACTTGGTGTCTGCAGGACAGTGCTGCTGTGGACCGTCTCTGCTCCGCACGTCCCCCGAGAACCTCTGCCAGGCGCCTGCAGAGCAGCTTGCTCTTCCCAGAGCTAATTTGTCCCTGTGGGATCTCGCCTCCTGCTGAACCCTGTGAAGGCATTGCCTGAGCTAATCCAAGACCCTGGGGACACGCGTGCAACTCAAAGGAGTGAGTCACTCTCTGACCTTATCCTCCTTCTAGCAAAATAACAGCTCTTTCTGGGGAACTTGTGAGTCAAGTTGTCGAAATACTCTGGCTGAAAAAAAGGACTGAGTGCCAAGTCCCAGGGGCTTCCTCTGGGAGAAGGAGACATTAATGAATTGCTTTATCGTGAATGGGAAGGATTAAGGATGAAGTAATGATGATATTTTGCTCCTGTCTCCCAGATCCTGAAATAATTAAAAAGTAAACACGTCGGACTTCTCTGGCTATCCAGTGGTCAAGATCCCATAGGGGTCCACTGTAGTGGGTGTGGGTTTGATCCCTGGCGAGGGAACTAAGATCCCACATGCCACCTGGAAGAGCCAAAAAATAAATAAATAAAAAGTAAACATGTCTTTTATGGTTTTAAAGCCATTTTTTCATAATACTGAAGACCTGTCTTTGCATGGACTTTAAAATAGCAATGAAGTGAACTTAGTGAATTTACTTTGGGGCATCTCTGAGGGAAGCCAGCTTTGCAAATCCTCTCTCAGGGTCACTACAGAGGTTTCTGAGTTTCAAAATGCCTTAAAATTAATTAAAAAAAATTATGATGGAGAACATCAGCACCAAGGCTTCATGATCTTAACAAAATGAGGAGATACAATCTATGATCACATAGCTTTCATGCAACAGAATTAAAGCCTCTTTGGTTTTTTAGCCTCAGTATAAAGAGCATCAAGGAAAAATAAAACAATAGACACCTTGCCTATATTAGCTGACTGAAGAAGTGTGGTTGTTGACCTGACTTAACTGACAGGCCAGCCTCGAAAACAGCCATAAAAATCCAGTGGAGGAAACTAAATTGTCTTCCTTCCCTACTCTCTTCCCTCCAATAAGGTAACAAGAGGTTGGTCAGAATTTCTATCCCTTGACAACCGTGAAGCAAAAATGGAAGTGGCAGCCCAGACACCCTGAGACAGAGAATCTTGTTTGCACTTGGGCATCTGCTTGGGGCCATCACCAACCAACAGTAGAGGGTCAAGTGGCTCCCACGTGCCAGGTGATGCCAACCAGAAGCCCGACCTCAAGTTCCCACCTTCTTACCCTCAGAAACGCAGTCTACTGGTGTCAGAAATTTTTGAGCCAACACACACTATACAGAAATACAAAAGACTAACTTCACTGTAACTCCTGACATTTTCAGATGCTACCAGCATGCTGTCCATGATTTGGTTCTCTTGATAGTAAAACACCAGCGAAATACTCTCTAAAAGAAGTTATGCACTGAAACAATGTTAAAACAGCATGACTGAAAAATTATTGAGAATGACAATTTTTCCTACTTTGAAGAGTTCATGATGTATTATTCGCCTTTTTTTTTTTCAGAACAGAGAAGCGGTCCCACCTCAATATTCATACCAGATATGTTTGGATAATGAGTATGGTATCTTACTTCTCTATAACTTTTCTAGCTTATAAAGCCAATTATATTACTCAAAATTCAACATGTACTTACATGGAAAAGATGGAAAACAAAATTCATAAAGTCCAGTGACCTGTAAACAGACAATAAGAACTGTCACTGACCTCCAAGCAAATGCAGCACCCGTGTACCTTCCAAGAGATGTATGGCTCTCACCCCCTTAGGCAAGGATTAGCCAGTCACTACTCAGAATGTGTGTCGAGCTGAACAGTAATCAACTGCAGAAGTCAGAAGCTTCAAATGTCAGTAATAAAGCATTTGCCTATATTCAAGATACTATTATGGCAATTAATAGTCTCTACACATTCAAAAAGCAAGACAGTCCTTTTGTGAACAGGATCCCTCCCTTCCTTTCTGGAGGAGCTGTGGGGAGACATGGGTATATTCTAAGCTACTCTGATCTTTTTCTTTTTTATATGCAAAAGATTTTCTGACCAGCGGCAGATGCCTATTTGTAGGCGAACCATAATGGGTCATCGAATTTCTGTTTGAAAATTCAAAAAGCACATGTCTTATCTTATCATGAGCAAGGGAAAATAAATATACGCAACAGATCTAGAAGGGTTTTTTACAGGCTTTTTAGATGTCTGTAATATAATTAGAATAAAAAGATTTCCCCTTTTAATCTTTCAGTTGAATTGCAATTTCAAAGAAATTGAAAACCCAAGAGGAAAAAAAGTCCAAGTTAAAGCATGGTTCTAAGCAAGGCTGGGAGAATGGGATGTAATTAAACACACCCTCTAAGAAGGGAGTAGCCAGTGGCAATCTTGGTCATCTCAAAGATACTCCAGAACCTTCCAGTCTATGAAAATGTGCTAATCCTTCCTTCTTCAACACTGTTCTATGGACAGAATGTGGAGTGGGCGGGCACCCCAAAGGGGCTATGGACTCTCAGGAATGGAAGGCAGGGGTCCACATCCAGACTTCAGGGGGCAGCAAGCAGTGGACACGGGAGTGCCTGCCCAGCACCGGGCCTCCTCCTTCCAGCAGCCAGCCTGGATTGTTGTTTGGTGTCCCATTAACCCCATCTCAGATTGAGACTCCAGCCCCGAGTCAGTGGGGAGCATGAGGAAAGTGACAAAGCTGTCCTCACATATTGGCCCCAGCCATCAGCTTAGGAAAGAGCACACAGTCCAACCAGGCCCAATGGAGCTTCGAGAGGGGGCCCAAACCACACTGTCCTCCTCACTGGCTGTAGTGCAACGCTGAGGCCACTTCTTGTGGCCCCAGGTGGGACACTCCTCTGAAGATGGGACCGGCAGAGCCGAAGGGTAGAGAGAGGCTTGGTCTGTGACTGGGTTATCCAAATCCCAGGTCAAGCCACACCGAAAATCAGTCCCTCCAATGGATTATGCTTTCTTCTATGTGGCAGTTTTTGTTCATGTTTCCAAAGCCAGTTTCAGTTGGATTTTCTGTCACTTGCAACTAAAAGATTCTAGACAAACTAAACCCATAGTCTCCCCAGAATGCAAACTCTAGAGAATGAGGAGTAGCACGTGGCTTGGGAAGTTATGATCTCGCAGAGCCTGGGCAGCCTGGAATTTCATGGGCTGGAGTCTGGAAATGGGGACTAGGAATCTGTAGTTTTAAAAAAAAACTCCCCAGAAATGAGGACGGGAAGCCAGGCTTGGAAACCCCTGACTCTGTGAGATGAAAGTATCGGGCGAGCAAGGCCAGGAGAAGCTCTTTCCACAGCAGACAAGCTGGGGACCGGGACTTGCCTTGCTTCGTACTTCTCGTCGATAAAAAACAGCTGGATGCAGAAGGCGGTGGAGGCGCCCTTGTAGATGGGGTGGAAACTGCTGGTGTCCTCAGGCAGAGAGAGGGACAATGAGCTCCTATGGCTGATGTAGTAACCCATGTAAACCATACTGCTCACTTGACTGAGTTTTTCTGAGTCCTGCAACAAGGAGAGAGGACAAACCCAACTGGGAAACCCATTCATTCTCTGCAACTTAATGGGCTAGTGGTTGCCTCATCTCTACATGACACTGTTCCTGGGACAGATGTGACTGCCTCACCTGAGATGAACCATCCCAAGCCAGGCCCGGCTTTAAGGAGATGTTCTTAATGAGATTTCAAAACTCATAAGGCTGGGAACCAGTTTTCCTGGGAAGGTCAGAAAATGAATGGTCTTGGCTGGCCTTTGATACAGGCTCCATGTTTTAACTGCATCATTGAGGAAATGTTGAAAGTGAAAATGTCAGTCACTAAGTCATGTCCAACTCTTTGCGACCCCATGGACTGTAGTCCACCTGGATCCATGGAATTCTTCAGGAATTCTCCATTCCTTTCTCCAAGGGATCTTCCTGACCCAGGGACCGAACCTCGGTCTCCTGTGTGGCAGGCAGATTCTTTTAACATCTGAGCTACCAGGGAAGCCCCTTGTGTGTATAGTATAATAAAAGTTAAAATCATTATTAGCACTAAAAACTTATAAAGAAAATCAGGAGCCTCTTCTCTAGACAATGGGAAGAGGAGAAAGATTCTATCTACTGAAATGGTTGCAAATTATCAAAGTAGAAAGTGTAACTTCTAGGACCGAGCTGTGCAAGGGAGACAGAAGAAAAGGCCTAATCTCAGTGGAATAAAGGTCATCAAGGGCGACCTGCAGAGCAGGTCCTAAGGAAGGAGGCAGCTCTGAACTGGGAGAGGGAGGCGGGAGGCCTGGGGAGGACAGGGCCTAGGGGTGCAGGTGGAGAAGAGTGAGCTGCATGGGGGTGGGGGGGAGCACCAACCACTCCAGTGGCCTTGAAAGCCTTACCTCCACTTCACCAGTGTTCTCACTTGTGACTGGTGACAAAGCTTCCTCCACTGCGGCTTCTGTGCCTTTTCTCTGCAAATGACAAAGACAAGACATGAGAATTAATCAATACCTGCAGTGGTTCAGAGCCTGAGTTCTGGTCAAATCCTGGCCTCGCTGCTTACCAGCCATGTGACTTTCACAAAGTGAGCAAGTTTCCTCTATCACACAAAGTGGCTAGGAGCAGCACCTGCCTCGTCTGATTGTCTGAAGATACAGTCAGGACACGTGGATGGAGAGATGCTCAGTTACCTCCCAGCTCTCTGCAGATGCTATTAATATTTATCCTTCCTTCACTCTCATTTTTCTATATAATTTGAAAGCTGCACTAGGGTTTTTAACTGCTCTGTGTGCTCAGTCACTTCAGTCGTGTCTGACTTTGCAACACTATGGACTGTAGCCTGCCAGGCTCCTCTGTCCATGGTATGTTTCAGGCAAGAATACTGGAATGGGTTGCCATTTCCTCCTCCAGGGGATTTTCCCAAAGCAGGGATTGAACCCATGTTTCCTGTGTATCCTGCATTGCAGGTGGATTTCTTCACCCACTGTGCCACTGGGGAAGCCTATATAGGTGCCCATAAAAATATCGTCACAGTAAAAAGTGATATGTTTCCACATGCCTCTCCCCACAACCCGGGGCCACTCTGCCAACCATAGGAAAACAATGATCTGCTTCATCAGTGTAGATTGTATGCTGAGTCTCCTTCTGGATTATCTATTCTATTTGATTCATCTATTATTAACCTTGACATCATTGCCACACTAACTCAGTTACAAGAACCTTATAATAAATCTCGAAATCAGTAGCATTAGTCCTACAGCTTGTTCCCTTTCCATAGTTGCTTTGGCTGTGCTAGGTCCTTCTCAATTTCATCTGAATTTTGAAATTAGTTTTCATTTCACTTGGGCTCCAAAATCATAGGGCATTGACTGCAACCATGAAATTAAAAGATGCTTGCTCCTTTGAAGGAAAGCTATGACAAACCTAGATAGCATATTAAAAAGCAGAGACATCACTTTGCCAACAAAGATCCATACAGTCAAAGCTATGGTTTTTCCAACAGTCATGTATGGATGTAAGAGTTGGACCATAAAGAAGGCTGAGTGCTAAAGAATTGATGCTTTCGAATTGTGCTGAAGAAGACTCTTGAGAGTCCCTTGGACTGCAAGGAGATCAAACTAGTCAATCCTAAAGGAAATGACTAGTTTGAATATTCACTAGAAGGACTGATGCTGAAGCACCAATACTTTGGCCACCTGATGCAAACTGCCAACTCATTGGAAAAGACCCTGAGGCTGGGAAAGATTGAGGGCAAGAGGAGAAAGGTACAACAGAGGATGAGATGGTTGGGTGGCATCACCGACTCAATGGACATGAATTTGAACAAACTCCAGGAGATAGTGAAGGACAGGGAAGCCTGGTGTGCTACAGTACATGGGGTCACAAAGAGTCAAACACAACTTAGTGACTGAACAACAACAACAAAAATTAGTTTTGGCTGAGATTTCATTGATCAGCTGACATCTCGAAAATACCGAGTCCTCAAAATTATGTATGGGGGATATTTCTCCACCTATTTAGGTCTTATTTCATTTCTCCCAGAAATGTTTTGTAGTTTTTAGTATACAGGTTTTGAACATCTTTTGTCAAATTTACATATTTTGTGTATTTGTACTACTGTAAATGATGGGCTTCCAGGGAGTGCAGTGGCAATGAATCTGCCTGCCGATGCAGGAGACCAAAGAGATCTTCCCTGGGTCAGGAAGATCTCCTGGAAAAGGAAACAGCAACCCACTCCAGTATTCTTGCCTAGAAAATTCCATGGACAGAGGAGCTTGGCGGGGTACAGTCCATGGGGCTGCAAAGAGTCAGATGCGACTGAGCATGCTATATTGTAAATAGTATTTATTTAAATTTCTCATTGTTCATTACTCTTATGCATAGATAAAACTGAACTTTGTCTGTTAATTTTGTATATATTTAGCATTTATTAAATTACTTATTAGTTCTATAGCTGTTTTATAGATTCTAGATGACTATGCTGCTGCTGCTAAGTCGCTTCAGTCGTGTCCAACTCTGTGCAACCCCATAGATGGCAGACCACCAGGCTCCCCCGTCCCTGGGATTCTCCAGGCAAGAGCACTGGAGTGGGTTGCCATTTCCTCTCCAATGCATGAAAGTGAAAAATGAAAGTGAAGTCGCTCAGTCGTGTCCGACTCCTAGCGACCCCATGGACTGCAGCCCACCAGGCTCCTCCGTCCATGGGATTTTCCAGGCAAGAGTACTGCAGTGGGGTGCCATTGCCTTCTCCAAAGGATGATGCTAGCCACATACTTTTCAAAAATAACCTCTATCAAATTGAAGAACTTCTATTCCTAGTTTTCTGAGAGTTTTATGAGGAATGAATGTGAATTTTCAAATACCTTTCCAATATTTAAGAGATAATCATACAGGTAATCCTTTTTATAATGTTAACATGGTGAATTACTTTCATTGATCTTCTTAAAATTGTATTTCTAACCTTGTAACCCAGAATAAAACCTACTTGGTCATGATGTATTGTCCTTTTAATACACAGATTCAATACAAGATTTCTATTTGAATTTTTCCATCAATGTTCATGAGAGCTATTGATCTGAAGTTTTATTTTCCTGTAATGTTGTCTGTTGAGAAAGATCATACTTTAGATGACTTGAATCCTTTAAATATCTTGAGACTTATTTTCTAGCTTGGAATATGATCTAACTTGGGAAATATTCCACATGGATGTGGGAAGATGTATCTACTGGGTCGTGTGCTCTATTAAGTGCAAATTGGGTCAAATTGGGTAGAGTGTTCTATTAAGTGCAAATTAGGTCTAATTGTCAATAGTGTTCTTAAAATCTTCCACACTCCTATTAATTTTCTGGCTACTTGTTCTATCTGTGATCAAGGGAGGGATGCTGAAGTCGTCAAATATAGTTGCTTATTTATTCATTTGTCTTTGCAGTTCTATCAGTTTGTGTTTTGTGAAGTTCTACGATTAGGTACATAAATATTTAAGACTGTTAGGTCCTCTTGACTTTCGTTGTCCCTGGTAATATTCCCTCCTCTGAAATCCACTTGGTCTGAAATGAATGAAGCTTCTCTAGCTCTCTTTTCATCAGTGTTACCATGGTGTGTCTACATGCATGCTTTTCATTTGAACCTATTCTGTCCACTCAAAGTGCATGTTTGTGACCCACATATAACTGCCTTGCTTTTTAATTGAATCTATATCTGCTTTACGTGTTCTTTAATTGGGATATGTACAACAACACAAAGACCATTTTACATTTCATGCAATTATTAATGTGTGTAGGATTAAGTCCATCATCTTGCTGTTTGTTTTCTATTTGTCCTATCTGTTCTTTATTCCCTCTTTCCTTTTTTAAAAAAATTTATTTGCTGTCTCTTGGATTAATTGTATATTTTTATAATTCCACTTTACCTCTTTGTAGGCTTATTAGGTATAACTTTCTGAATTTGATTTGTAACTTTTTTTTTTTTAATTTAGAGAAGCCTAGCAGGCTGCAGTCCATAGGGTCACAAAGAGTTGGACACGACTGAATCGACTCAGCACGCATGCACACCTACATTCCTCCTGCCTGTGCTGTGGCCAGGAACTCTCTCAAGGCAGGAGGCCAGCACAGTCAGAGGGCTCAACAGAGTTGTTCCCCACCTCTTAAGCGTCACTCTCCTTTGTTACCTGATGAGCAGAGTCTTAAAACTTACTTCATATACATTGGCAATGTTTTTTCAGGCAGGGAAGTAAATCTAGTCTCTATCTCCATCTTTGCCAGAAGCAGAAATACCTCTTACTGAGTTCTTTTTATCACTTCCATTCATCAGCTTTCTCTCCCACACTCTAGTCCATGCCATACAACCTTCTTTAAAAGCTTCAGAGGTCCTTCAGGGCCCTCTCCTGGGTGGTTTTCCACCCTCATTTCCACATCCTGAACTAGGAGGCCTTCGTCTTCTCATGGAGTACCATCTCCCGAAGGCTGAGGCTGAGCCCCATGAGCACCCTCAGTCCCTAACAGAGAGTTCAGCAGTTATGTGTGTTCAACCTCTGTGCAGAGACAAAATCAGTCTTCAAAACACAACACCACCCAGCTACAGGTTGGGTCCTATTGTGGTCTGTGGTACAGGAAGGCACTCTTCATAGAGACAATGAAGGCAGGGTGAGCCAGGTGGCCCAGCAGTGAGATAAAGGTCCTCCCTACCTCCTTTTCTTCCCAAGATCTTCTTCGCATGAGCTGATGGGCAGGGGGAACGTTATTTTGTGCAAGACTGGAAAGGAGAAAAAAGTGGGGATGGGGGGCAGTTGGGGGCTGGAGGCCGGGAAGCAATGACACTGCCCCAGCCCCTATTCTGGTTTCACATAGATGGAAGAGTCAGGAGGACCAGAAGCAGAAGGGCCCGGGCCATGAAACATGTGCTGGGACCCTGGCCACACGCAGTGCTGATGCAGGGCTGGGCTGCTCATGGTAGCCAGAGGTAAGCCTGTTCATTCTCCCCACCTCTTTGTTGAGGCTTGTTACAGAGGACACAGGGACTTGCCCCGAGGTCTTGCAGGAGTAGGTGAGAACCCAGAGCCCAATCTATATGGGCGTTTCTATTTCTAGGAATAATCAGTGGTCAGAGGGTGGCAGAGCTAGAATGATGGCTGGATCCCCAGCCCATCCCCCCAAATCCTATGTCCTGTATGACATGGCTGATTGTGCCTCCTTCAGTGTGGGGTTTGCTTCCCTGTAGACTCTAGAGAGTCCCTTGGACTGAAAGGAGATCAAGCCAGTCAATCTTAAAGGAAATCAAGCCTGAATACTCATTGGAAGGACTGATGTGGAAACTGAAGCTCCAAAAGTTTGGCTACCTGATGCAAAGAGCCGACTCATTGGAAAAGACCCTGATGCTGGGAAGGGGCAGAAGGAGAAGAGGGTGACAGAGGATGAAATGGTTGGATGGCATCACCGATGCAACAGACATGAACTTGGGCAAACTCCAGGAGATGGTGAGGGACAGGGAAGTCTGGCATGCTGCAGTCCATGGGGTGACAAGGAGTCAGACAGGACTTTGCGACTGAACAAATGGTCAGGGCAGCAGCACTAGTAGAGCAGAGGTGAGGGTGGGGTGCAGAGGGATCCTGCTGAGGGCAGGCCAGGGAGCTGTGGCGGGTGCTCCTACAGCCTGAGGGGCCCAGCCAGGCAGGGAGAAGACGCTGCCTCACTGGAGTCTGTGGACAAGGTGTGTTTTCTACTGGCTTTATCCAAGTCAGCCTCCTGAAACCAGGGAAGAGTGAGGAGGCAGGGGGAGAAGGGATGGGATTCCACCCTGAGCTGAACTCTTGAAGGTGTTACGATGTTCTGATGTCTTATGAACATGCAGCCGAATCACCCCTGCCCTGGTCCCCAGCTCTGAGTGCCAGGGAGGCCTTTCCCCGCTCAGGAGTCACTCCAGCACCAGGAGCATGCCTGACCTGACGGTGCAGCAGCCCCAGGCCCAGCTGGGCGGATCATCTCCTTTACCTGGGTGCTCTCCCTGGTCTCCAGCGACACAGCTTCCTGCGGCTCCTTGACTATTTTCTGGGATTCCTCACTGCTGTTCTCGAGCTGGGAGTCTTTGGGAGAAAAAGTGACACAAGGACAGAAAAGATATGATTGACGCCCACAGAGCACAGGACGCTGGTGGCAGCGTGGTCGTGTGTTTCTAAACTGCAGCACATCCGAAGGATCCAATCACTGGGGGCAGCACTGCGAGGGGGGAGGGGGGGAACAGGGTCTGTGCAGCCCACCTGGACTCTGACTTCTCCGTGCCACGTTCACACGATGGGATCCAGTGGTAACCGGCCCTGCAGGAGCTGTGGGGATAAACTGAGGCCAGGGTGGGCCTGGTGGGCTGCCAGTGACTGAGCTCTGAGACTCTTTCATGGGAGCCCCTTTGAGGTTTGTAAGAAACTGGTTATCACCCTCTTGGATGGCAGGCTTTCAAGTGATTTTAAGATGGAATGGGGAATTAGTCGGCCATGTCCGTGCCCTCAGGACACAAATGAGCCCAGGGCTGTTTTCTCTCTACGTGGAAATGCTGTGAACAGGCATCTGAAAGCGGCCATGACACTTACATTTATACTTTCTAAGCAAGAACTAGAGCTGAGCTTACGTTATCACTTTAATATGTTGCGGAAAGTCAATAATCAGGGTGGTGTTCATGTATGCAGTGTTCACCAAAAAATAGAGCAGAAAAGACGTTTTCCCATGTGTCTAAAAAGCTATTCCCCTCCTTTCCTTCCTCCTCCTTCTGCTCTCTTCTTTATTCCTGTCTCTCTTCCTGTCTTTCTCTCCCCAACCCCAGCCCTTCACCCCCTGCATCTCTCCTCCTCCACCATCTCTCCCCCTTCCCCCGCCCCCCACCCCATCCTCTCTTGCTCCGTTTGTGTCTGCTCCACGGAGGCACTCAGCCCTGACCCCTGCTCGCAGCCTCTGGGCCTCAGCTCCTTCCAGCCTGGGGGCTGCCCCTCCCAAGAACTGTCCACACAGACACAGAAGGGACCTTAGGCCTGCAGGAGGCCCCAGACACTGGGCTGCCGGCGTGCCCTGCTGCCCCATCTTCCCGTTTCTAAGCATCACAGCAGACGGGATGGGGCCAGAGGCTGCGACCCTCTCTGTGCCCCCCTCTCACACTGCGTCTCGTTCCTCCGGCAGCAGCCAGAGTCAACGGGTCCTGCAGATTACCTCTAGACCCCGCGTATGCACTGGCTCATACCCTATACACTGCTTCGGGCAAAGACGCAGACGAATGAAATAGAAGGAAATTCTAAGTAAGAGAAAAGTCAGGTGCCCAGAGAGGTGGAAGGGGAGAGATGAAGAGGTACGTGATGTTGAAGTTACCATGAGAGAATGTCACCCCAGCAGAGTGAGAAGCTCTTTTACGTGGAGAGCAAGTGACAGGAGAGAGGACAAGGGACTCAGAATCCCTGCTGTGAAGAAAGATGCTTTGGGGACAATGAACCCTAGTGTGTCCCTAGCATCTGGAAACACCCTACTCCCTGCAGAACTTTCCAGTCATCTGTACAGCATTTCCAGTGTTCTCAGGCTGGCAAGAGTAGAGGGCTATTTAGGTGAATTTAGCTTGTTGTGGTGATACAACTTGTGTGCAGTAGAGTCCACATGAATCTCTACGTGTATCGATTCCCATGTAACAATCACTTAAATGAGTACTAAAGCTTTTCCAGAGCCCACAGATTTCCCTCACCTGCTGCCCAGCCAACACATCCCTTAAAAGTAGCGGCTGGAGCTACCCACTCCAGTATTCTTGCCTAGAGAATTCCATGGACTATACAGTCCATGGGGTTGCAAAGAATCAGACACGACTGAGCAACTTTCACTTTCACACACACACACACACACACATATATTGTTTGTTGTTTAGTCACTCAGTTGTGTCTGACTCTTTGCAACCAGATGGACTGTAGCCCACCAAGCTCCCCTGTCATGGGACTCTCCAGGCAAAAATACTGGAGTGGGCTGCCATTACCTTCTCCAGGGTATCTTCCCTACCCACGAATCGAACCCGGATCTCCTGCATTGCAGGAGGACTCTTTACTACCTGAGCCACCAGGGAAGCCCATTTTAATTAGGACAAAATTACTAAAAAGCCAGAAATTTCAGGGACTGGATTAAATCCGCAGTCAACAATTAATCCTGGAGCTCTCACGGTCTGACAGGCTAATGCTCACAAGACAATTACCAATGACGACGACTAATTGTCTGGGCTAAAGTGTCATGGGTGCTGCCGCTTATTCCAAAGCAGCTGCCGTGCTCGTCCCCAGAGGTGGCTGCATTTCAGAACTGGGCGAGGTGAGGCCACGTCTCTCCTTCCCGTGTCTCTGGGGTTTTGTGGGGTTTAATTAGTTAATGTTCTTAATGTGCCCTGAGATCCTCAGACGTGAGGTGCTGTCCCGGGGAAAGTCAGGCAGTGGTTTTATATGACACGCAGCTAGAAACACGACTGAGGCTGCAAATTTAATTGTTGTTCTATTTGCTTACATCACCTAGGTAGCTTGGAAGTCACGAACCTGGGCTTTATTCTAGTGGGAGGGAAGGTACCATTTGCTGGCACTTTCTCTCTGAGTGAGACTGAGAAGGGGCTGAGGAGGGGTTACCATGATATGAATAAAACATCACATTATCATCCCAAGGGACAGCACCCACTATTGCATTCTTAACTTTGTATTCTTTTTCTTAAAGAGACTTCCCAAATTGTATAAACCCGAGGTCCCACCAGACCTGGTTCTGCCCTGCTCTTCATCTAACAGGAAAAATACATTAAAGTAGTTCCGTCGTGTCCGACTCTTTGCGACCCCATGGATTATACAGTCCATAGAATTCTCCAGGCCAGAATACTGGAGTAGGTAGCCTTTCCCTTCTCCAGGGTATCTTCCCAACCCAGGGATTGAACCCAGGTCTCCTGCATTGCAAGTGGAGTCTTTACCAGCTGAGCCCCAAGGAAAGCCCAAGAACACTGGAGTGGATAGCCTATCCCTTCTCCAGCAGATCTTCCCAACCCAGGAATCGAATTGGGGTCTCCTGAATTGTAAGTGGATTCTTTACCAACTGAGCTATCAGGGAAGTCCTTTATTTAACAGGAAAAATACATAGGGAAAGCTAAATAATACATTTTGAAGGCTTTGGGAAAAAGTAACAGTATACAATTTGGTGGTTTTTAACTTAAAAAAAATAATAATCAAAAATCCTACAAGATTTTCCTTTTTGTGAAATGAAATAAAGTGATTCTAAAAGAGTAATGGAAGAGAGTTAGTCAACAAAATTTTAAGGAATAAGAACAAAGAGTCCAAATTTTCTAACGAATATTAAGACATATTATAAAGCCAAAGTTATTAAAACAGCAGGTTATTGGGAGCAGGAACAGAACAGAATGGAATCCAAAAAAGAGCCTATACGTTCATATACAGTAAAGTTAGCATTGGTGCGGAAGAATAAAGAATACAATAAACAGTGCTAATCAAATGGCAAAAGAATTAATTTGGGTCCCTATTTCATATAATACACAAAGATCATTCACAGATACATTAACAGCTTAAAGTTTTTTGTAATACTTTTAAATTATGAGAAGAAAATATAAGAGAATCTCTCTATTATTTTAGGGGTGGGCAAATCTTTCCTTTTAAATGTAGAAGGCAGAAGTCATAAAAGAAAAATATTGACATACTTGACCCCATCACAATTTAAAATTTTTATCAAAAGAACCCTAAAGTGTTTCTTAAATAAGTAGATACACAGAGGAAATATTTGCAACACACATAATACACCAAGAACTGGAGTCTAGGGGAAGAGAAAAAACCAATAGGCAATGAAAATGAATGGACAGGAGATGCAAATGACCAATAAACACACAAAACATGTCCAACCTCAGTAATAGTCAGAGAAATGAAGTTTAAACAATGACATCTCCTTTCACAGCTATCATACTGGCAACAGGTAAACGTGCCGACAAGTCCTGGAGAACTAGGAGCGGCTCGGGAGGAAGGCCACTGTTGCGGCCACGCTTGGTATATTTCCAAGCCGGCGAGAGCAATTCTGGGAACACAGCCTGTGAAAACGCTCGCAAGGGGCCCAAGGCAATGTGCGCGAGAATACTTACTGCAGTATGGTTTGCAATATGAAATAGTGGAAACAATTTGCGTCCATCTGAGGACAAGTGTGACACATTTCATAGAGTGAAATCCTATTCAAAAGATAAAAGGAGCGTCCCAGACCTAAGCTTATCGACATTATTAGATCTCAAAGAGGTGAGTGAAGAAGCAAATTTCAGAACTTTGCAAACCCAAAAGGTGCCATTTATGTAAAAAAAACACTGTCATGAAATGGTAGAATTTTTTCCGATGAACACAAGGACTTCATATGAAAGCATAAAAAGAAGTCTGGATGGATACTTACTAACATTATAACAATGGCCATTTCTGGGAATTGAGAGGGAGAACCAGGCTGGGACATTGATCCAAGGGAATTCAACTCTAACTGCATTATCCTAGCTTTTTAAAGGAGGAGAGTTTTATGCATTAACTCAATTAAGATCCTCCCAAAAATGTCTAATTATAAGAGTAATTACATTTCAGAATATTACAAAATGGTTATTTTGTTTATTATTTTAATATTATGGCTGATTTCAAAAAAGACTGACAAATGAATTTAAGCCCTCACCTTTAAGAAGAGGAAAACTTAAAGGTTCAAGTTAAAACATTCATTCAACTGAAGTTGAGTGGAGAACAAGGAGTTGCAGTCACATGAGGTACCCAGCAGTACACAAAAACCAGACAGAGGTAGTCCTCACTCTAAGAGGCTCACAAGTGATCAGGTAGGTGGGTGTGCGTGCACACACTCACAACCCCCCCACATACACTCCTAACTACCTTGCAGTATGGAAGTTGCTAAAGCAAAGGTATGAACAAAGCACATCGTTCACTTACTCATTCATTCATTCATTCATTTAAAATTTTATATTTTATACCTACCACCTGGTGTACATTAACAAACTAGACGTTGAAGATTCAGCAGCAAATGAGACTAACTTGCCCTTCCAAATAAAGTCAGTAAGAGAAGAAGAAATACTAAGATGTGCTAGATGGTGTGTAGAAAACAAGGGCCTGGGAGCTGCTTCAGTTTGAGCAGTGTCCTATTGTGTACGTAGAGTGAAAGAGAAAGTGTTAGTGTCTCAGCTGTGTCCGACTTTTTGTGACCCCGTGGACTGGTAGCCCACCAGGCTCCTCTATCCATGGGATTCTCCAGGCAAGAATACTGGAGTGGGTTGCAATTCCCTTCTCCGGGGGATCTTCCCCATCCAGGAATCGAACCCAGGTCTCCTGCATTGCAGGCGGACTCTTTACTATCTGAGCCACCAGGGAAGCCCATTGGACGTGTAAACTGAGATCTAAAGGATAAGAAGCAGCCTCAAGACAGTAAGAAGATGGAGACGGTGAGCAGACAACACGTTCACGGACTGCTGAAGAGTGAGGGTGTCCTTGCTTCCTGACCTGTTCCCTTCCTTGCTTTGCCTCCAGCCCTTTGGTCTTCATAACTGTGTTAGTTTCCTGTGGCTGCTGTGACAAATGCCCACTCACGTGGTGGCTTAAAACAACAGAAATGTATTCTTCCAGAGTTCTGGAAGCCAGAAATCCAAAATCAGTATCTCTGGGCAGAAGTCAAGGTGTTAGCAGGGCCAGACTCCCTCTTTCAGGATAAATCTCATCTCCAGATCCTTCATCACATTGAGGAAGACCTTTTACCAAAATGAAGGTAGCATTTACTCATTCCAGGGGTTAGGGTGAGAACGTCCTTTGGGAAGTCACGTTTCCATCTAACCTCAGAAGCATCTGTTGCTGCCTAGATGCTCTGTATCCATTCAAGGGTTTTCCAGGAAGGTCAGACTGAACTTGTCCAAGTTAGAAGTCACAGCGTCTCCATCAGATGATTTCATTCACACTTTTTATTTCCATCTGGCAAGATGGTTCCACCATCCACCTGGCTTCTGAAGACACCCTTGAGGCTTCCCTCTTCCACAACCCTCCTTCTCCACATGCAGTAAAATATCAGGTTCCATTAATTCTCCAAAATATCTCCCAAGTTCATTTGCAGTCACGGCTCTAGTTCAGCCCCTTCTCATCTCTTTCCTGCACACTCTAGTGGCCCCTGGGAACTGTTCCTGAAAACTACAAGTTGATGGTATGTCCCTTTCTGGGAAGTTCAACATTCCCAGGCTGCTCATCAAATATGCCATGATTAAGAAGAATCTAGATTCTTTGCTTCACCTCCTTCTGTCTCCTGTCCTACTTCCTCCCTCCTGCTGCCCCCTCCCTTCCTGCTCCAACAACACTGAGCTGGTGCTCTCTCCTCACATGCCCTGGTCTCTAACACCTCCTTGTTTTTGCCCATGCACAATGTCTTTCCTCTGTTGAAAATCTTTCTGCTTCTTCATCTACAAAGCTCCAATTTGTTTTTGAAGTTCTGATTCAAAAGCTTTCTTTCTATGAAGTCCTATATTGATGTTCCCAAGATGACTTAGGTGTAATTCTGCTGGGATCTCAACACAATTTTCTCCCCTTCAAAACAATTCTCTGATTGTAAATTCATTTGTCTTGCATGTTTATCCTACCATTAGGCCATGCGGGGCTCACCACATACTGGATCAGGCTCCCAAAGACTAGTATATGGGATATACTCCATATTGGCTGAGTGACTGGCAGGAAGCTAAGGATAAAGTCCATACAAAGGAAAACACTCGGCAAACCACATGAGAGCAAGACAAAGAGCTTTTCCATATTTTTCAAGGACATTCTTCCTTTCTGGACTGCAGGGCAGCCTCCAAGCCACATAGCATGATGAACTTGAGCTCACTGTCTTGATATGAGACTACGGGTTTTAGCCTCAAACAGGCTAAATTGGAGTTTGTGTCTCTGGAGGACAGGAGAAAGAAGGTCATGACAAAAATCACCAGCCTTCTTCTTCGTGAGCATGGGTTGTAGTCATGACGCTCATTTTTCATCCTTACTCTGTTCAGGCCCTTTGTCATATAGTGTCCTCCACTCTGATTCTGAGCTCAGCCTGGGATCTGCTTTGGATAAGTGACATGTATTAGGTTCAATGCCCAGACCTCAGGAGGCTTTGTGTGTTTCCACTTGATCTCTGGTGCCTCTGCCATTACCATGATAACATGTCCCATCCAGCCTGCGAGAGGCACACGGAGTGGACCCAAGGCCAGCCTAGATCTGCCAACAGGCAACCAACCCCAAGGCAGGTGGGAAGACCCAGCCACGGTCAGTAGAGCTGTCTAGCTGACCCCAGCTGTGTGAGTGTGGGACACTGCTGTGCTTCTGTAGTTGTTTGTTAGGAGCATGCTTGTGGTAATGGACCATTGATACAGTCATAAAACATAATACAGAGAATCAATTCAATCCTGAATCTGGTTCTTTGAAAAAAAAAATTGACACTGGTGAGATTAAGAAAGGAAAAGACATACAAGAAAAATACCAGGAATAAAACATAGAAACATGGGGAACATCTATAAAGTACGACGGTAGATATAAACCCATAAGAAAATAAAATAACTAAATACTAAAACTGAAAGACAGCAGCTGTTACGCTAGATAAAAACAACAACTACCAAATTTATGCTGTTTACAAAAGACACACCTAACATGTAAGAAAACAGGAAGGATGAAGATAAAAGAATGGAAAGAGATATGGCATGCCTATATGAGCTAAAGGAAGCAAGTGTGGCCACATTAAAATCAGAAAAAGTAGACTTTAAGGCAAAAACCTTTCACCAAAGATAAAGAAGGATACTTCATAAGTGATTTTTTTAAGTTCAAGGAAGACATGACTTAAAAATTAGGCACCTAATAGCATAGACTCAAAATACATAATGAAACAATGATAGATAGGAGTAAAAATTTATATATCTACAATCAAAGCAGAAGATTTTAACAGACCTCTCATGAATTGATCAAACAACTGTTGAGGTCAAACGGATAAAATATTTGACATTGGTATCAAACATAATCCTAAATATAGAACCCTGTACCTAACAACTACAGATAATACACTTTTTTCATGGACTCAAGGAATATTTACCAAAATTGACCATAAGCTCAACAAAATTTAAAGGATTAAAATCACACAGGGGAGGTTATCTGACTAATAAATAACTTTCTAGGCCCAAGATGGAGCTGCTCCTGCCTGCTGGGGGGCAGGTCAGAAAACTGAAACTTGGGTAACTTTCATGTTCCTATAAATGCTACACTCAACCAGAAATGTAGTTGATCCTGTCAGCCAATCCTCAAATGCCAACTCAACCCTGGGCCTTCTTACCCCAAACCAGGGTGACTGTGAGACCTGGCCATCCAGATATTTTCTCTTTTTCTCTTCCTTATTCTTTATCCTATAAAAGCTCCCTGCCTTTTTGTCCACTTTGCAGTTCTCTGAAAAGAGACCACCCACTTCATGAAGTATTAAAGTTTATTTATATCACCCAATGGCACCCCACTCCAGTACTCTTGCCTGGAAAATCCCATGGATGGAGGAGCCTGGTAGGCTTCAGTTCATGGGGTCGCGAAGAGTCGGACTTGACTGAGCGACTTCCCTTTCACTTTTCACTTTCATGCATTGGAGAAGGAAATGGCAACCCACTCCAGTGTTCTTGCCTGGAGAATCCCAGGGACGGGAGAGCCTGGTGGGCTGCCATCTATGGGGTCACACAGAGTCGGACACGACTGAAGTGACTTAGCAGCAGCAGCAGCAGCAGCGTATCACCTAAATTGTCTTCTTTAATCATTTTGTGTGCGTGTTAGTCGCTCAGTCGTGCCCAACTCTTTGCCTCCCCATGGGTTGTAGCCTGCCAGGCTCCTCTGTTTATGGAATTCTCCAGGCAAGAATACTGGGGTGGGTTGCCATTCCCTTCTCCAGGGGATCTTCCAGTATATGTGTGTGTTTGTGTGTGTGTGTGTGTGTATATACACACACTGGAGCCGTATATATCTATATATGTATATATACCAGCAATTGTACTCTAATCATTTTTAAACCTTCATATACTAAACAATGTTTTTCTAGAAAAATCTAATTTCCTAATGTTGATTTCAAAGAAACAGAAAATCTGAATATGTTAATAACCTTGAGGGGAAAAAGAACATTGTCAGTCATGCACTTGGAGTCAGAAGTCGGCTTCCAAGGTGACGGTCCCTGGTCTTCCACTGGGCGAGCCCACGTGTTCCTGAAAGTCTGAAAATGCCCAGAGCCAGAGCAACGTGCAGTGAAGAAAAGGCTTGCAACCTGCAGCGAAATAACTGGCTTCGTGTTGGGCTTAGAATGAATACATCTTCCTTTGCTTGCTTCCATGAGCAAAGACTGTGATTTTTAGCAACTGCCTCCTTAGCTGCTTGCTCGCTCGGATTAAATTTGCTCTGTGATATTTTAAGAGTTGTCGAAACCCCTGTGTAAACAGACACGGAACTCTTGGTGACCCCCGTGCAATGGGTGCAGCCCACTGCCAGCCAATTTAATCAAGGGAGAATTCAGAGTATTCATCGTAAGCAATTGATTTTCAAGAGAAAAGTCAGCAGGATCAAACAGCCTGTTGGGATGAAAACCCTCTGAATCACCCCTATCACCGTGTTTTCTAGCAACTGACTCCTGACTCCATATAGCGTAATGGCCAAATTACTATAATTATCCTGCAACACAAGTGCCATATCAACATTATTTTAAACATGGATTTTTTGCATAATCTTTCATTATTATCATTCAGCCTCCCATTTGGAAATGGAAAACAACAACAAACTGTGATCTACCCCCAAAAGAAGAAAGGTCACCGGAGAGAACAAATAAAAGGGCTATTTACATGTGAATGTGGTAAGAGAGATGTGTTTTACAGTCAAACACACTCTTGAAATTCATTAAATGCCTTCTCCCCTGCTTCATAAATATGGGCAAAAGACATGTGGCCTACTGAGAAAATAATCCCAGTACATAATGATCATAACGAATATAAATAAAACCACTTTTCTTTCAAAGACCTCAAGGCCCTTATGTACAAATACATTTGTATTTCAACCACTGAGAAACGGATCTGACTGGTGAATGCAGCGGTGTCATCACTTAGCTAGTGGCTCCCAGAGCTGATTAGGGGGGTAGGACCCTTCCTCCCAGCCATCCAGCTCCCCGAGAATTGGGGAATCTTCAGAGGGCGCCCTCATTTGTCACAGCTGTTTTTAAAGGCATCCAAAAGGGCTTAGAAACCAGCAGCTGAATGAAGACAGATAAGTAATCAAAAGACTTTCTGGGGCAATGACCTTAACAACACTGGTTTCCAGCCATGACTGACTGCCTCCTTCCTGGTATGTTACCAGCCCAAGCCCGGGAAACCCATGCAAGCATTTATACTGTTAATGAAGTTAAAATCTGTATTCTAAGGCAAGTCAAGGAAAATCTAAACATAAACATTTTTCTATGTCCCTTGTTATCCTCTCTCTCCTCTTCTGTGTTATGCATGGACCAAACTCCTCATTAGTAGAAACACCTGGTCAACTATATAGAGCAACATTCTCTTAGTATCCACAGAACAACTCCTTATGGTACATATACACAATGAAGTATTACTCAGCCATTAAAAAGAATACATTTGAATCAGTTCTAATGAGGTGGATGAAACTGGAGCATATTATACAGAGTTAAGTAAGCCAGAAAGAAAAACACCAATACAGTATAGTAACGCATATATATGGAATTTAGAAAGATGGTAACAATAACCCTGTATACGAGACAGCAAAAGAGACACTGATGTATAGAATAGTCTTTTGGACTCTGTGGGAGAGGGAGAGGGTGGGATGATTTGGGAGAATGATATTGAAATATGTATAATATCATATATGAAACGAGTCACCAGTCCAGGTTTGATGCACGATACTAGATGCTTGGGGCTGGTGCAATGGGACGACCCAGAGGGATGGTATGGGGAGGGAGGAGGGAGGAGGGCTCAGGATGGGGAACACATGTATACCTGTGGCGGATTCATTTCGATATATGGCAAAACCAATACAATATTGTAAAATTAAAAAATAAAAGAAATAAAAACAAACAAACAAAAAATATTTCTGGGATTCCCTTGTGGCCCACTGGTTAGGACTCCACACTTCCAATGTGGGGGGCTCACATTCAATCCTTGGTTGAGGAACTAAGATCCTTCAAGGCATGCGATACTACCAGAAAAATAAATAAAGATAATATTCATTCTTGATCTGGTAAGGGTTTATGATGAGTCACCACTTTGTACTATGATACTGAATGGCTTGCCTTGGAAACAGAGATCATTCTGTCGTTTTTGAGATTGCATCCAAGTACTGCATTTTGGACTCTTTTGTTGACTATGATGGCTACTCCATTTCTTCTAAGGGATTCTTGCCCACAGTAGTAGATATTGGTCATCTGAGTTAAATTCATCCATTCCAGTCCATTTTAGTTTGCCGATTCCTAAAATGTCGATGTTCACGCTTGCCATCTCCTGTTTGGCCACTTCCAATTTGCCTTGATTCATGACCTAACATTCCAGGTTCCTATGCCATACTGCTCTTTACAGCATCGGACTTTACTTCCATCACCAGTCATATCCACAACTCGGTGTTGTTTTTGCTGGAAAGGGTCAGTTTTCATTCAGATCGGAAAGAAAGGCAAAGCCAAAGAATGCTCAAACTACCGCACAATTGTACTCATGTCACACACTAGCAAAGGAATGCTCAAAATTCTCCAAGCCAGGCTTCAATAGGCTTCAACAGGCTTCAAGTGAACCATGAACTTCCAGATGTTCAAGGTGGATTTCAAAAAGGCAGTGGAAAAAGAGATCAAATTGTCAACATCCGCTGGATCATTAAAAAAGCAAGAGAGTTTCAGAAAAACATCTACTTCTGCTTTATTGACTATGCCAAAGCTTTTGACTGTGTGGATCACAACAAACTGTGGAAAATTATTCAAGAGATGGGGACACCAGACCACCAGACTGGACTCCTGAGAAATCTGTATGTAGGTCAGGAAGCAACAGTTAGAACGGGACATGGAACAACAAGACTGGTTCCAAATAGGGAAAGGAGTACATCAAGGCTGTGTATTGTCACCCTGTGTATTTAACTTATATGCAGAGTACATCATGAGAAATGCTGGACTGGATGAAGCACAAACTGGAATCAAGATTGCTGAGAGAAATATCAATAACTTCAGATATGCAGATGACACCACCCTTATGGCAGAAAGCAAAGAAGAACTAAAAAGCCTCTTGATGAAAGTGAAAGAGGAGAGTGAAAAAGTTGGCTTAAAGCTCAACATTCAGAAAACTAAGATCATGGCCTCTGGTCCCATCACTTCATGGCAAGTAGATGGGGAAACAGTGGAAACTGTGAGAGACTTTATTTTGGGGGGCTCCAAAATCACTGCAGATGGTGACTGCAGCCATTAAATTAAAAGATGCTTGCTCCTTGGAAGAAAAGTTATGATCAATCTAGACAGCTTATTTTTTTTTTTTTTTCTGGTTTTATTTATTTTATTTACTTTTTTTTATTTTTAAACTTTACATAATTGTATTAGTTTTGCATTGGTGGTATAGTGGTGATCAAGCTGGTTTTATTTTTTTTTTTTTTTAATTTTATTTTATTTTTTAAACTTTACATAACTGTATTAGATTTGCCAAATTAGACAGCTTATTAAAAAGCAAAGACATTGCTTTGCCAACAAAGGTGTGTCTAGTCAAAGGTATGGTTTTTCCAGTAGTCATGTATGGATGTGAGAGTTGGACTATAAAGAAAGTTGAGCGCTAAAGAATTGATGCTTTTGAACTGTGGTGTTGGAGAAGACTCTTGAGAGTCCCTAGGATTGCAAGGAGATCCAACCAGTCCATCCTAAAGGAAATCAGTCCTGAATATTCATTGGAAGGACTGATGCTGAAGCTGAAACTCCAATACTTTGGCCACCTGATGCGAAGAACTGACTCATCTGAAAAGACCCGGATGCTGGGAAAGACTGAAGGCGGGGGGAGAAGGGGACGACAGAGGATGAGGTGGTTGGATGGCATCATCGACTCGATGGATATGAGTTTGAGTAAATTCTGGGAGTTGGTGATGGACAGGGAGGCCTGGCCTGCTGCAGTCCACGGGGTCGCAGAGTTGGACACAACTGAGCAACTGAACTGAACTGAACCACTTTGTACTTAATCTGGATTGTGAAAACTATCTACATCATTGAATGTACAGCCCTCTGCCTCAAAAACCTATGCAACTATGCTTTGACCTCTGACGGGTACAACCATTTTCGGAGCTGTCTGAGAGGTTGTTCCTGGGTTAAAAACCTCAATCAGGCTCGAATAAAATTTCCCATTTCTTTCTTAGATTGACTGATTAATTTTTCATCAACACCGTCACTGTGGAGATAATCGTGTCAGCCTGGGCATAAGCCTGGAAGTATTTATTTGTTTTGTCAACTTCTTTAACACACCATTAGAACTCACATAGTTACTTCTGAAAAACTAGAGCTGGCAAGAGTGGCTAAAGTTTCAGAAGAATGCAATTTTCTTACCTCTGTATACCGAAAAGACATTTGTTGTTGTTGTTTTTTTAAAAAAAGATTAAATTCAAGTTGTGACAAATACGAGTCAGTATATTAGACTTTGAGCATCAGGCAGAGGGGACATCACTGTCATGTCTTGCAGCCTTGGCAACAGGGCTCCAGAGAGCCACTGACACAGGATCCTAGGTGTCACTGAATGTTCAGTCATGTTCCCACAAACTTCATGCTCTAAGTCCTAACCCCTTAATACCTCAGAATGTGACTATCTGGAGAAAGGGCCTTTAGTTTATTTTTCAGGTTTTTTAATGTCAACCACTTAAAACGTCCTTATTGAATTTGTCACAATATTGCATCTGTTTTATGTTTTGGTTTTTTGGCCACAAGGCACGTGGGGTCTTAGCTCCCCAACCAGGAACCTGCACCCCCTGCATTGGAAAACCAAGTCTTAACCACTGGACCACCAGGGAAGTCCCAAGAAAGGGCCTTGAAAGAGACAGAGTAATATGAGGTCAGATGGGCGGGCCCTGAGCCACTGTGTGTCCTCGTAAGAAGAGGGGATTAGGACACAGACAGGAACAGAAGGGAGAACCACATGACACACAAGGAAAAGACGGTCATCCGCAAGCCGAGGAGGGAGGCCTCAGAAGAAACCACCCTGCCGACACCTTGACCTCAGACTTCTCATCTCCAGAACTGTGAGAAAATGATTTTCTGTTGTTTAAGCCCCGTATTCTGTGGAACCCTTCTATGACAGCCTGAACAAATCCATACAGAGCCCAAGAGGGTCACTACTTCAGTAGTTACAGACCGTCCGAGCTGGTATTAATAAATACATGGTCTGAGATGCAATATCCAAATATCTTGGTGGAAATATTGCTAGGCTCTGTAGATGAGTGCTTCATCCACATTTGGAATCCACGCTAAAAGAAGAATAAAGTATAAAACAGAAAGCAACACAGACATATAAAATAGAACCTTAGGAAGAGAGGCTAGACGACCTGGGCTACTTGATTAAATAAGACTTGATTTAGCTGCTGTTTCTTAACCCTCCATATTCCTTCTCCCTGCAGAGGAGAGACTGAGAGTAAGAAGCAAATGTAAGTGCAATAAAATAATTTAAATAAGACATAAAGGAACATTTCCTGACAATGAGCGATTTTCTTTCATTTAAAAGGCAACATTGCTATGTGGAGATGTTGTGAAAATTATATTTTGAAGGGCCTTTTAAATGTAGAGTAAGCAGTACTTTTCCTGGGTGGGATGGTTATAAGAGGCTGCGTTGGTTATTCTAAGGGACACCCACGATTCTGTTGTGTGAAATTGTATCTCTCCCGGCCAAGGGCACATCGAGATCCTTAAAGCCTATCTGTGCTGGCCCCTGGGCATGTATTGAGATTCACTTCGCAGGACTCTTTCAAAACCAAGACGCTCACTCCCCAGGTCACACCAGCCTGCGTGACAAACAAAAGTTTCGTCTTTCGCTTGTTTTTATTTTAACTGGTAAATGTGTCGATGCCAGGGCAGCTGTGGAAATGCAGGCTGTGCCCTATTTTGCCTTATGCATCATCAAGAAAATTGCCAGCTCACTTCTGGTTCCAAAGTCTTCATTGTAATGATGCAGGGAACAAAAGACACAGCTTGATTTGCAATCGCTGGGCTGGGCCAGCAGTGGAGCCAACTGGAAAAAATACATATTGTTTTGAGCCATTTCATTGTCACTGAAGGAAAATAGTCATAAACTGCCAGCATATGGAGGGAGCATCCTGATGCTTGTTCCCTCAGCTTTCAGGCTCCTGGCATTTGAGGGATCTTGGGTCTCATTCAGTATAACCTCCCATACAAGTAGAAAGCCCTTTCCTGAGACTTATGACTATTCATGAATTTTTCCAATGTCTGGGGAATTTGGCCACTTCTAAACGAGGTACTCCACTTAATAAAAAATAAACTTTTACTAGATTTTCCTTAAACTGGGACAAAATCTGCATCCTCAGACTTTGTTCCCATTGGTCCTAATTTAGTCTCAAGGTTTAGTAGCTAAAAACTCAAATTTACAAGTGTGTGTAATAATTTATAAATGAAGAACCGGTGGCTAAAAGAATGGGATCATACACAAATTATTCAAGTCAAATGCAAGGTGAATGTGCATGGTTACACTTTTCAGATCCAATGGAAACTTCGGACACAGCTGAAATGATGAGATGGCAGCTGATCACAATATGTACAGTAGCTAAAGAATGAGGAATTTGATAACTAAATTCCATATAGGTTAAATGGATTCTGTATTCAGAAATACAGTGAATCATGTAACTTTGATATTGTTAAATCATTAGAAATAATTAGCATCATATTACAAAGATTTAAATATTTTACGATCTTTACCTAAAGAAGCTAGCAAACTGCATTTTTGTTTCTTTGCTTAATAAATCATTTGGTTGGAAAAAATAAAGAATGGGGACCACTGTACAAGCTCTGGAATGTTGAGTCATGATGTTGTCACTCTGCTTGGAGGGGTGAAGGTTTGCATGAAATTGTGAATTTCACAGCTGGTGGGAACAGACCCTACCTTGATCAAGGACCTGAGAACAAGCAGTTTATTTAGGAGGTGATTCAGGAAGCATGGTAGGGAGGTTAGGAAGAGAGAAGGGAAAGGAGGCAGCTAATGAAACATATGTCATCACGTGGGTCACTAGCTGGAACTTCATCTCCTGGAGGAGTTCTGAAAAACAACGCAAAACTCAAGTGTCAAAGCTATCCCACCGAGGGGTGAGGGAGCTGAGGTATTTATACCTCAACTCCTTTCAGCTGTGGTAAGTAAATGTTTTCACAGCTGGTGGGGAAAGACTAAACCAGCAGTGTGTTGGGGTAGGTTCTCTCAGAAGCAGACCCTGAGTCAAGGATTCGAGCACAACTGTCTATCTGGAAGTTGATGGAGAAGATACCAGTAGGGGAGCAGGGACAAGAAACAGGGAAGCTGGGGCACTTTCCTAGTGGTCCAGTGGTTAAGAACACACCTTCCAGTGTAGGGTACTCGGGCTCAATCCCTGGTCAAGGTACTAAGATCCCACATGCTATAGGGCAACTAAGCAATGAAAGATTCCACGTGCTGCAACTAAGATCCTGACATAGCCAAATAAATAAATAAATATTTTTAAAAAAAGAAATGGAGAATCAGAGGCTGCTTCTGGGGTCTCAATGTCCTGGTACTTCCTGCCCACCTCTGGCACAGGACAGATTGGCCATGCACAGTCCTGGCAAATCCTATAGACACAAGAGTCCAGAAGATGGGAGTTGTCCAAAGCACAAACACACACACACACGCAGACACACACACACGTCACTGAGAGCTCCTAAAAGTGGTAACTCATTCAATAATTCATTGAAGTGAAAAAAATTGATCATGTATTTGTATAGTAGACCCACCACTGGAGTTTTTGATCACAGCCACCTAGACAAAAAGTCAAGTGGAAGGATGAGCTGGGTGCTGGGTCAGCCCCTGCTGAGCTGTAACACCTTTTGTGAATTTGAGAAGCAGGGGTCACCTTTCCCAGGTGGTGCTAGTGGTGAAGAATCCACCTGCCAAGGCAGGAGACCCAGGAGATGTGGTTTCAATCTCTGAGTTAGAAAGATTCCCGGAGGAGGGCGTGGCAACCCACTCCAGTATTCTTGCCTGGAGAATCCTATGGACAGAGGAGCCTGGCAGGCTGCAGTCCCTGGGGTCGCAAAGAGCCAGACATGACTGAAGCAACATAGCACACACACATGCACCTTTCTTAGCTCTCGTACATCAAGTCATGAGGATAAAATGAGACAATATATATGAAAATCCTTTGAAAGGTAAAAAGCATAAACAGAATTGAAAGCATAAGGCACAATGGTGTGTGCCCACTGAAACAAGAATTTTGGCTCGTATTTTAGGGAAATTATATTTCCTTTAACTTGAGACTTTCGTTAGATAAAAAAGGACAGGATCATAACACATTTCCAGTTTTCTCTGGAGCCTCATTCTTTGTCACTGTTGATGTGAAGGGGAAAGCAAAATGTGCCAATGACTCTTTTCTGGAATATAATGGGCTGTTGATTCGTGAATCCATCCCTGAGTTATTTGGAAGTCTACAGTAGTGTTTCCTGGTAACGCAACTTCATAATCACCATTTTATTAGTGGAGCTGGATTTTCAAAAATAAACAAGACACACAAAATGACAAGAGAAATTTTCCTATTTCCTTTAGCTACCATCCTGTCCTAGATCAACTAATTTTAGGTAAAAATATTAAAAGTGGGAGACAGAATAGTAAGACTTCTTCCAGTTTCCATATCTCTGGGGCTTTTGCTAAACAGACACACTTTGGCTAAACAGATTATGTGTTTTTAAGTCCAGGATTTGATCTAAATTTTGAATTGTGTTCCTGCCCAGGAAGTTTCTAAGATAGGAACATCCCAGTCATTCTATGTAATTCAGAGCTACTCAGAAACACCCTGAAAGGGAACCATATCTTTTCAACATTTTTCTAAAGATTTATTTTTATGTGGACCATTTTAAAAGTCTTTATTGAATATTTTACAGTACTGCTTTCATATGTTATAGTTTTTTGGCTGAGAGGTATGTGGGATCTTAGTTCCCTGATCAGAGATCAAACCCATACCCCCTGCTCCGGAAGGCGAAGTCTTAACCACTGGACTACCAGGGAAGTCCCTCAACTTGTTGTTAATAATGACAACAATCAAGGGGAGAGGAAAAACAACCTTAATTTTTTCAGAACTTACTCCACACTCGGCAGAGAGCTAAGGTCGTCATGTAGATTCTAACATTTAACCATCCCAACAACTTTCTGGTTTTGAGACTATTTTTATCTCCATTTTAGGCATGAGAAAACTAAGCCATAAAACCTATTGAATGCTGCCTTCAAGAAGAATTTATACATTCGATAGTGACAATGATAACATATTATTCAAGAATGTCTCATGCTGAAGGTTCCTTCAGAACACTCCTGTATGTCTTAGCTGAGAAGCAAGGGCAAGCCAGCCTTCACCATGAAACAATAAAGACCTCAAAGGTCTTATTAATACAGAAGGGATCTCCCTCTCCAGCTACAGCTCCGAAAGGTCTTTGTGACCCGTGTGAACGTTCCGACCAGCTCCATGCGCTTGGTTTCCTGTCCAGCCGATAAGATCTGCCAAACCAACACCTGCTGTTGTTTACATCAACAAGTCCTCTGCTTGTCAGTCTTGCTTCCAACATGCTCCTCTTCCTATTTTTGAACAATCTTTTTTTTTTTGACATCTAGAAGCATTTATTTTATGCAAAAAACTTAAATATGAATATATGTACACAGAAAGTGCACACATTACCTATGCTGAACAATGCCAGGTAACAGTATATTTATGCAACAGCTGTCTTCAAAAATAAACATAAAAATAGAGCCCAGACTGGCAGACAAGAGCAAAATCGTGATATAGTCTTTCAGACACGAGAAAGCAGAGCAATTCAAGATGCCCTGATGTTAACCTGGGAAGACTCATGTAAGTGAAAGATCAACCACAAAGTGATGGATAATGACCGCTCGAAATGAGGATCCATGCTGATGGAGTGCTAAGTTTGATGGAGATGCTGAGTAAAGCCCTGGACCTGAGTGATCTCAGTCAGACCCCACGACGCCCCTTCGTGGGAGGTGTTACTACTCTTCCTATTTCACAAATGAGGAAACCTAGGTTTGGAGAACTAGATTTACACACCCTGCTGCATCTCCCTAATTTAAGAAACAAAACACTTAACCTCAAAGATGCTCATGGATGCAGGGAGACTTTGTTAAATTAAGATACCAAAGTTTGAGATGACCCAATTTCACTTGGTGAAAATCCTAATACAGACATGATTTTAAAATCAGTTCTAATATTGTAGATGGCTAAAAATAAGCAAGTTTAAAATGACTACTTGCAATAGACCTGTATTACATAATAAGTTGTCGATGACATAAACACAGAAGCGCTAATTGTTGGGGTTAAAACTTAAAGGCACATATACATATATCTGAATATATTTGTATAAATGAATCACTTTATACCTGAAACTAACATAACATTATAAATCAACTATACTTCAATTAAAAAAAATAAAAAACTTAAGGACATACAGAATTTCTCTAGTTCTTGACTTAAAAGACTCACTTATCATATTCAGGTTTTGGGTTCTATGTGTGTGCACAAATAAAATCCTGAAACGCTATCAATTATTTCACCACAACTTACCTCGACTCTAACAATGAACTTCTGAAGGTAGACATTCTGAATTCAGGAGACCTTCGGTGGCAAGGCCGTGGTGTCTACCCAGGGCCGTGCCCCTTGACCCTCTGTGCTCACAGATACAGGCACAAGGTTGCGATGCACCAGGAACCACTCCTGAAAGGGGACTGGGGACAGAGCTGCCCAGCAGCTGCCACCACCCAGCTCCAGCACACAGTCAAAAGCACAGCATAGCGCACAAAGCTCCATCCCCAGCGTGCTCCTATGACAGCCACTGTACCTGAACTTTCATGGACGCTGAACTCCTGGGGTGGTTCTAGGACGTCGTCCTGATGCGGGATGCAGAGTCCATGGAAGGGTCCCAGGTCAAAGCACTTGTGCAGGAGCTCCAGGTTCACCTGTGAGCACACGCTCATGAACCCGACAGCCACACCTTCCACCTGAAATGTCCAAGACATCTCATGACCATTCAACCTCAGGTGAATGGGCACCATGAAAGTCCCTGCCATGGGCACCTGGAGCTGTATGAGGGAGGGAGCACCCTATGGTCAGGCGCAGTGCACAGCACACGATAGGCTCAAAAAATGGTATCGTGGATGACCGCCTTGGATGGACAACAAAATTATCATGAATGACAATCCTAGAGATGGGTCTGGAACTTAGGGAGGCTGTCATGGTGTTCTTGAGGGGAAATTTTGCCCGAACAATACCCCTGCCTGCCCTAAATCCTTTCATTTCCCTACCGCAAGCACAACTCTCCTGTCTACTTTCCTCCCCTCCACCATGCAGTTCCAAGGAAGACCATTATTTCCAGTGGCTATCTGGTTGACCCCAATTTAGAACAAGTTAATAATTCGCTCCTCATCAGGTAGGTACTCTTCAATTTTCGTGTGTGTGTGTGTGCATGTACTCAATTGGGCCCAACTCTTTGTGACCCCATGGACTGTAGACTGCCAGATTCCTCTGTCCACAGGATTTCCCAGACAAGAATACTGGAGTGGGTCACCATTTCCTTCTCCAGGGGATCTTCCCAATGCTGGGATAGAACCTGTGTCTCTTGAGTCTCCTCCATTGGCAGGTGGATTCTTTACAACTAGTGCCACGTGGGAAGACTTATTTCTTTCATTTTCTTGAACATATATTTGACTGGATGGTCTCATGGGGAGTAGATGAGAGGAAGGAGGTTCAGTGGAAAGTTCTGAGAGAAATAAACTCACTGCACCTGTTCACAGGTGTGTCTGATCTACAACATAACCACCTCCCAGCATCCTGTGCTGTGCTGTGTCGCTAAGTCGTGTCTGACTCTTTGCAACCCCACAGACTGTAGCCTGCCAGGCTCCTCTATCCATGGGGATTCTCCAGGCAAGAATACTGGAGTGGGTTGCTATGCCCTCCTCCAGGGGGGTCTTTCCAACCCAGGGATCAAACCCAGGTCTCCCACATTGCAGGCAGATTCTTTACCATCTGAGCCATCAGAGAAGCCCTCTCAGCATCCTACCTGATTCTAAACCTCCTGCAATGGCCCTCATCATTTTAGGCCTTTGATGAGGAATACATCAGTGGGAAGATGAGGGTGACAGTGAGATATAATAAAAAAATATTTGGTCTTCATCCCTCATTCCTGGCTCAAAGTTCATAAAACACTTATAATCTCCTGAGAGTCTTTTATTCTTCATAATAAGCCCCTTTCAATGGTACATGAGTTTATGCCAATGAGGTCATTTTCAGAGGATGGGAACTGGTTACCAGAGGAATCAGCCATGTGATTAGAGGGTTGGAGCTTTCAGCCATGTTCCCTTGACCTCCGGGGCTTCCCTGGTGGCTCAGACGGTAAAGAATCTGCCTGAAATGTGAGAGACCTGGGCTCGATCCCTGGGTCGGGAAGATTCCCTGGAGGAGGAAATGACAACCCACTCCAGTATTCTTGCCTGGAGAATCCCCATGGACAGAGCCTGGTGGGCTGCAGTTCACGGGGTTGCTAAGAGTTGGACACAACTGAGCGACTAAGCACACAGCACCTTGACCTCTGAGAAGGGGAGAGGAGCCGGAGAGTGAGTGCAGCCACCACAGCCCAAGATTTAATCAACTGTTAATGGAAAACCAGAAAAGCACCTAAACAATGGGGTTCCCAAGCCTGCCTGCTGGTGAACACACGAAATGCTAGGCAGTGGGGGGCCCAGAGAGGGCATGGAAGCTCCCCCTGCCCTCCCCACCTCACCCAATGCATCTGTTCCGTTTCCTGTTCCTGAGCTGTATCCTTTACAGTGAACCCATGATGGCAAGTAAAGAGTTGCCTGAGCTCTGTGACCCTTCCAGCAGGTTCTCAAACATGACCGAGGGGGTCATGGGAACCCGTGAGTTATCGCTGGTCAGTTAAAAGCACAGGGGACAATCTGGGGCTTGTGAATGGCATCTGATGGGGGCAATTTTGTGGGCCTGAGCCCTAAATCTGTGGGGTCTGCACTAAGGCTGAGCAGTATCAGAAAGTGAATTAGACTGCAAGACACCCAGCTGGTGACTAGAAGCTGGAGAGCTGGCTGGTGTGGGAAAGATGCAACACATTTGGGATCATAAGTGTTCTGAGTAGAGGAAACAACATATCTTTTCATGAGTGACCAGCTGATCTAGGCCTATTACTGGTAGTGACATATTATAAATTAACAACAAATTTTAATTCTATTCAAATTTTAATGCCATATTGACTGATGACTGTGATTGAAATTCTTTACTATGTTCCTTTAGTAATTCTGGATTTCACTCTTCTCTGCAAGGAAAGCATTTAAAATTTTAAAAGAGGCAAGAAGTAATACAGCGTTCTTGGGTTAACTATTCTCACTCATGGTGATTATGTTACAATATGTACATATATCAAAATATTAGGTTGGACACCTTAAACTTATACAATGTTACATATCAATTCTAGCTCAATAAAATTGGAAAGAAGAAAAATAAACACATTTTGCATAAATAATTCCTTTGATCTTTATGTGGGTTCTAAGCAAATTCTGGTAACTGATTTGACTCTGACAGCTCTTATAAGAAAACAGCATTTACTGGGTGGGTTCTAGCCCTCCAGAGTTCAGATTTTATTTCTTGAGACAACCATTCAGCCAGAAGAGCTCAACAATTGTCAGAATTCCCAGATCCTAAGAATGCGACATCATCCCATAAATACCAAGTTGGATAAAATGGTTAATACTCCCTAAAGTGGAGCAAGAACCTACAACACTCTTTTAAACATCAGAGGGAAAAAAAGTTAGCTATTAAGCTATTCGTTCTCAAATGTATCTTCTGGCTTAAAACTGTTCGTCCTCCAAGATGTGTTTGAAAAGTAAATACTAGATTCCCTGTAATTCTCCCAAATGCTAGGATACAAGAGGAATTTTTTTAAATGAATTTTTTTCCATGCATATTCTTTTCTTTACAGGCCCCCCCACCAAATACTAGCTGCAAAAGGCTGGATTCACACAGCTGTTTTACAAATCCATCGACACTTCAGTAAAAGTCCAAAATAAACATTTTAATTTTTTTCCCAAATAACAAGTGATTGTTTGTCTTGTTTGCACACGTGAACAAAGGCTGCGTAGCCGCAGTTGCCTGGCTTCTCTGTGATTTTAGGCCCGAGACTCAGCAGACGCTGATTAACCAATCCATCTGCCATATGTGTGGGGAGAGACGGCCAGCCTCCCTCTCGGCAGGGAAAATTGGCATCCATCTTGGTTCACATGGAGATGTCCTTCTCATCTACCGCCACGCTGGCGCAGTGCAACTTCCATGGCCTGAAATACCTTTTGCTGGCTTCGCGGCGAGCTGTGTGCGCACGGTAAGAATGTATTATTTATAAGACCGCTGTTAGTAATGAGCTATTACACTAATGGCTCGTCGTGTTTGGAATTTGATTTCAAATGGCATGGATCACACATTCTGATGAAAATGAGAAAAACATGTTGTGCCATTAGGAACAAAAGATGTCACGTTCTCCAATTCTGCAACCTGTTATATTCTCGTCATTCATGCCGGGGATGTGACAATTCACAAAGTTAAGGATGAGGGACCCAACACAGCAAGGATATATTGTGGACGTGCCTGCTTTTTTCCTTTGGGTTCCTTTGTGATTACCGTTCTGACGTGAAAAACACTGTTCTTAAATATGAATTTGTGGGAGTATTCAAATGCATCTTTGTGTGCGTATGTGTTTTCCAGAAAAAAAAAAAAAGTTGATTTGATGGATGTTTTCTTTTTTACTTGTACAGTGAAAAGGTAATGACTGCAGGCTCCTGTCTGTCTTCCAGGTAACAAGTACTTTCCACTCCAAAGGTGGTTTTCATTATCTCACACTGTGAGCAAAACTGAGTTTGCTGCTGTGCTTGTTTTTCCTATGAGGATCCATACCACAATGCATAAGGCTAAGATCATCATAACCACACATTCGGTAGCCAAGGCTTCATAAGCAGGTCCATCAATAGGCCCGTGTGCAATGTATCATTCACACTTCCATCTAAAAAGCCCTGTATCACCCACCTTTCTGGGTGACCATACTCCACAGTGAGGTTGCCCTCATTGTGACAACTGTCAGCTCTGATCCTTCCCGCCTGATGCCAGAGGCATGGCTGGGCTGGCAGGCTCTGCCCACCCGCAGGTCAGTGGTGCCTCCTTGGATTGCTGCTGCCCACGCTGTGGATGCTGCCAAGGCAGACACTCTGCCCATCTGTCTCCAGGAGCTGCCCTTGGCCTCCAACCGCCCTGCCCTGAAATCTCAGTTTGTGTAAACATCAGATGTCAAGGTAAGCCTGGATGAAGTTATAAAAAGCAACTTTGCTAACTCAGAACTCCTCCAAAGTGTCGATGAAGTCAAAGAAAGCACTCGCAGTTAAAACCCTTTACTCCACAGCTTGCACAGTGTAGATACAGTTCTCAAGCCTTCCACACATGTGGCCTGTGACTGCCGTGGATGGGTCTGGAAGGGGCAGGCTTGCTGGACTGTGCCCTGTTCTCTCTGCTCACCCAAAAGTGCAGTGTAACTCCTAAGCGGCAGTTACAAATAAGCGGGATAAGCTTATTCCTAACTGTTGCCAATTTCTGTGGTGTAAATACTCCTGTTGCAGCCTGTCGTGAGTTCCTGGTGTCATGTCACTGAGAGGAAAACTGGGAAAAGATGCCCAGTAGCCATAATTACAGTAATTCCTCTGCACAGAGACTACAAATATAAGTGACTTCAAGAGGGCAGATAATAGTAAAATAATGACAAAGTTATGGTCTTTGAGCCCATCTTTGCATGGGCTCAATAAAGGACAGAAATGGTATGGACCTAACAGAAGTAGAAGATATTAAGAAGAGATGGCAACAATACACAGAAGAACTGTACAAAAAAAGATCTTCACGACCCAGATGATCACAATGGTGTGATCACTCACCTAGAGCCAGACCTCCTGGAATGTGAAGTCAAGTGGGCCTTAGGAAGCATCACTACAAACAAAGCTACTGGAGGTGATGGAATTCCAGTTGATCTATTTCAAATCCTGAAAGATGATGCTGTGAAAGTGCTGCACCCAATATGTCAGCAAATTTGGAAAACTCAGCAGTGACCACAGGACTGGAAAAGGTCAGTTTTCATTCCAATCCCAAAGAAAGCCAATGCCAAAGAATGTTCAAACTACCGCACAATTGCACCCATCTCACACGCTAGTAAAGTAATGCTCAAAATTCTCCAACCCAGGCTTCAATAGAATGTGAACCATGAACTTCCAGATGTTCAAGCTGGTTTTAGAAAAGGCAAAGGAACCAGAGATCAAATTGCCGACATCCACTGGATCATCAAAAAGCATAGAGTTCCAGAAAAACATTTATTTCTGCTTTATTGACTATGCCAACACCTTTGACTATGTGGATCACAACAAACTGTGGAAAATTCTTCAAGAGATGGGAATACCAGACCACCTGACCTGCCTCTCGAGAAATCTGTATGCAGGTCAGGAAGCAACAGTTAGAACTGGACATGGAACAACAGACTGGTTCCAAATAGGAAAAGGAGTACGTCAAGGCTGTATATTGTCACCCTGTTTATTTAACTTATATGCAGAGTACATCATGAGAAACACTAGGCTGGATGAAGCACAAGCTGGAATTAAGAAGTGGCAGACTTTATTTTTCTGAGCTCCAAAATCACTGCAGATGGTGACTGAAGCCATGAAATTAAAAGACATTTACTCCTTGGAAGCAAAGTTATGACCAACCTAGACAGCATATTAAAAAGCAGAGAGATTACTTTGCCAACAACGGTCCGCCTAGTCAAGGCTATAGTTTTTCCAGTAGTCAAGTATGGATGTGAGAGTTGGACTATAAAGAAAGCTGAGCACCAAAGAACTGATGCTTTTTAACTGTGGTGTTGGAGAAGACTCTTGAGAGCCCCTTGGGCTGCAAGGAGATCCAACCAGTCCATTGTAAAGGAGGTCAGTCCTGAGTGTTCACTGGAAGGACTGATGTTGAAGCTGAAACTCCAATACTTTGGCCACCCGATGCGAAGAACTGACTCATCTGAAAAGACCCTGATGCTGGAAAAGATGGAAGGTGGGGTGAGAAGGGGACAACAGAGGATGAGGTCATTGGATGGCATCATCAACTCAATGGACGTGAGTTTGGGTAGACTCCAGGAGTTGGTGATGGATAGGCAGGCCTGGCGTGCTACAGTCCATGGGGGTCACAAAGAGTCGGGTATGACTGAGCAACTGAACTGAACTGAACTGATTTTTGAGGATTTATTGATTTTGCTTTTAGTATAATTTATTATACTGTTAGTTGATATCACTTAATTTTTGACAATGGCTATGCTTAACGATCAGCTTGCCAAGTTCCTGAAGATTTAACAACTGGCTCCCATGAGCCAGGGCGAGCACACCCCCCCCACCCCAGAACACTTCTGCTGAACGGCCAGCCTGAGGAAGCCTATGGGGGTTGGAAAGAGGGTCCTGGGAGGTCAGTGGGAGGGTGGTGACTGCACTGCTCTTGAACCCAAAACAGGCTGAGATACCTCATATGGCTTGGTGCAGACCAGAGACTCACTCCCAGATCCTAGGTCAGCTTGCTCGCCATGGACAGGTCCTGTTCTCGACCTTCCATGTAAGACTGAGGCCTGTGGTCACATCTCCACAGAACACACAGAGATCACACTGGACTCCGTTTGTGTCTTTAGAGATACCAAAGGATCCCTGCAGGGTTGGGACTGCAGTTTTTAGCCGGAGATGTTGCTTTGATGTTCACACACACTGAAAACTTGTAACACGTGACAGCAGAGGGAAGGAAATGAGGGAGGAGGCTGCTACAGCTGCTCCTCACAGGCGCTAAAACTCAAGAGATTTGGGTTCTAACTTGCATCATGAAACCAAATAATTAAAGGCCTTCTCCAGAGTGATATCAGTATCATAGGGGTAAGACATCCCTTGGTTTTGTCTCCTGCTCAGCAGCAGATATTTGGCTTCCATGCACAAACAAAAGTGCACGTGAGGGAGCTGTGGGACCCAGTACCATCCACCAAGGGGCCTGGGGGGAGTCTCACCTGCCTGTGAACTGGGAAATAGGCAGACAGACCTCAGTCGTGGTTGTGGACCCTGCAGAGGCCCATGAAGTGACTCTAGCACTTCTGAGCCTCAGTCCAGGAGCTCCTGAGAACAGTGCCTGAGAGAATCGCTCATGGATGCGACAGCCTTTGATCAAGTTCAGACTTACAGAGGAGAAGATTCTGATCCATTTGGAGCAAAATACAAAAACCAAAACCAGTTTGGATATCCTAGAGTGGGGTAAGACAGTCTGCCTTTCCCCACAACATCCATCCTCAAAGGAAGTACAGCTTAGGCCAAGATTTATTCCCATAATTTGTCCCACGGGGGTAAGGGAGACTGTGTTAGGGAGTGCCAGGCTTCCCTAGCTATGCAGGATGCTGCCAGAGGGACTCATTTCTCTCTTGCCAGGCTTAGAGTACTAAATTAGGAGCTCATGACTGGGTTGGAGGGTGGGGAAGGAAGGAATCTGAGACAGCAGCAGGTAGGGCCCTCAGAGGACATTAACAGGCATCACGGATTCCATCAAGAAGCCCACCCATGAGCTGCTGGGAATATCCCACCCATGGATCCTACCAACTGGCCCAGGAATGTTCCACATGCCTTATCCCCACACCCGCCCACCTTGTGGCAGCTCTCATGTACACTCCTAGGAGTGGTGTGAGCAGACCTGGCAGATGGCTAAGGAGCATAACGAGAAAATCGGCCTAATCTGTGGACCAGGAAGATACTACAAACTTGAGCTTTAGTGCCATCTTTGGGAAGACATAAAATTAGAAATGAAAATGGAGAGATCACAACAGACAACACAGAAATACAAAGGATCATAAGAGAGTACTATCAACAATTATATGCCAATAAAATGGACAATGTGGAAGAAATGGACAAATTCTTAGAAAAGTACAACTTTCCAAAACTCGATCAGGAAGAAATAGAAAATCTTAACAGACCCATCACAAGCACGGAAATTGAAACTGTAATCAAAAATCTTCCAGCAAACAAAAGCCCAGGTCCAGACGGCTTCACAGCTGAATTCTACCAAAAATTTAGAGAAGAGCTGACACCTATCCTGCTCAAACTCTTCCAGAAAATTGCAGAGGATGGTAAACTTCCAAACTCATTCTATGAGGCCACCATCGCCCTAATACCAAAACCTGACAAAGATCCCACAAAAAAAGAAAACTACAGGCCAATATCACTGATGAACATAGATGCAAAAATCCTTAACAAAATTCTAGCAATCAGAATCCAACAACACATTAAAAAGATCATACACCATGACCAAGTAGGCTTTATTCCAGGGATGCAAGGATTCTTCAATATCCGCAAATCAATCAATGTAATACACCACATTAACAAATTGAAAAATAAAAACCATATGATTATCTCAATAGATGCAGAGAAAGCCTTTGACAAAATTCAACATCCATTTATGATAAAAACTCTCCAGCAAGCAGGAATAGAAGGAACATACCTCAACATAATAAAAGCTATATATGACAAACCCACAGCAAACATTATCCTCAATGGTGAAAAATTGAAAGCATTTCCTCTAAAGTCAGGAACAAGACAGGGTGCCCACTTTCACCATTACTATTCAACATAGTTTTGGAAGTTTTGGCCACAGCAATCAGAGCAGAAAAAGAAATAAAAGGAATCCAAATTGGAAAAGAAGAAGTAAAACTCTCACTATTTGCAGATGACATGATCCTCTACATAGAAAACCCTAAAAACTCCACCAGAAAATTACTAGAACTAATCAATGACTATAGTAAAGTTGCAGGATATAAAATCAACACACAGAAATCCCTTGCATTCCTATACACTAATAATGAGAAAACAGAGAAATTAAGGAAACAATTCCATTCACCATTGCAATGGAAAGAATAAAATACTTAGGAATATATCTACCTAAAGAAACTAAAGACCTATATATAGAAAACTATAAAACACTGGTGAAAGAAATCAAAGAGGACACTAACAGATGGAGAAATATACCATGTTCATGGATTGGAAGAATCAATATAGTGAAAATGAGTATACTACCCAAAGCAATCTATAGATTCAATGCAATCCCTATCAAGCTACCCACAGTATTCTTCACAGAGCTAGAACAAAGAATTTCACAATTTGTATGGAAATACAAAAAACCTCGAATAGCCAAAGCGATCTTGAGAAAGAATGGAACTGGAGGAATCAACCTACCTGACTTCAGGCTCTACTACAAAGCCACAGTTATCAAGACAGTATGGTACTGGCACAAAGACAGAAATATAGATCAATGGAACAAAATAGAAAGCCCAGAGATAAATCCACACACATATGGACACATTATCTTTGACAAAGGAGGCAAGAATATACAATGAATTAAAGACAATCTCTTTAACAAGTGGTGCTGGGAAATCTGGTCAACCACTTGTAAAAGAATGAAACTAGAACACTTTCTAACACCATACACAAAAATAAACTCAAAATGGATTAAAGATCTAAACGTAAGACCAGAAACTATAAAACTCCTAGAGGAGAACATAGGCAAAACACTCTCTGACATACGTCACAGCAGGATCCTCTATGACCCACGTCCCAGTATATTGGAAATAAAAGCAAAAATAAACAAATGGGACCTAATTAACCTTAAAAGCTTCTGCACATCAAAGGAAACTATTATCAAGGTGAAAAGGCAGCCTTCAGAATGGGAGAAGATAATAGCAAATGAAGCAACTGACAAACAACTAATCTCGAGAATATACAAGCAACTCCTACAGCTCAACTCCAGAAAAATAAATGACCCAGTCAAAAAATGGGCCAAAGAACTAAATAGACATTTCTCCAAAGAAGACATACAGATGGCTAACAAACACATGAAAAGATGCTCAACATCACTCATTATCAGAGAAATGCAAATCAAAACCACTATGAGGTACCATTTCACACCAGTCAGAATGGCTGCGATCCAAAAGTCTACAAGTAATAAATGCTGGAGAGGGTGTGGAGAAAAGGGAACCCTCTTACACTGTTGGTGGGAATGCAAACTAGTACAGCCACTATGGAGAACAGTGTGGAGATGCCTTAAAAAACTGGAAATAGAGCTGCCTTATGATCCAGCAATCCCACTGCTGGGCATACACACTGAGGAAACCAGAAGGGAAAGAGACACATGTACCCCAATGTTCATCGCAGCACTGTTTATAATAGCCAGGACATGGAAGCAACCTAGATGTCCATCAGCAGACGAATGGATAAGAAAGCTGTGGGTACATATACACAATGGAGTATTACTCAGCCATTAAAAAGAATACATTTGAATCAGTTCTAATGATGTGGATGAAACTGGAGCCTATTATACAGAGTGAAGTAAGCCAGAAAGAAAAACACCAATACAGTATACTAACGCATATATATGGAATTTAGAAAGATGGTAACAATAACCCTGTGTATGAGACAGCAAAAGAGACACTGATGTATAGAACAGTCTTATGGACTCTGTGGGAGAGGGAGAGGGTGGGAAGATTTGGGAGAATGGCATTGAAACATGTAAAATATCATGTATGAAACGAGTTGCCAGTCCAGGTTCGATGCACGATACTGGATGCTTGGGGCTGGTGCACTGGGACGACCCAGAGGGATGGAATGGGGAGGGAGGAGGGAGGAGGGTTCAGGATGGGGAACACATGTGTACCTGTGGCAGATTCATTTTGATATTTGGCAAATCTAATACAGTTATGTTAAGTTTAAAAATAAAATAAAATTAAAAAAAAAAAAAACACCACTCAACCTGGTGCTTTGGAGGGCCCATAGGAAATAAACAACTTAAAAATTCTGCCAAAAGAGAGAGCAAGAGGCACAGAGGAGGTGTACCCATAAAAGGACACCTAAGAATCTCTAGCAGGGCTGAGAGAAGGTATTTCTCACCCAAAGACCAGAGGAAATGATTGCTATTCAAACGTGAAGTCAGCAATGCAAAACTCCAGGACCATGAAATATCAAGGAAATATGACACCACCAAAAGGTCACAATAGTCTTCTGATAACTGAACCCAAAGACAAGAACAAATGGTTAACTCTCCAATGCTCTAGACAAATAATTCAAAAGAGCTGTTTTCAGGAGACAGTGAGCTACAAGAAAACACAGACAGTTCAACAAAATCAGGAAAACAATACACAAATAAAATAAGTTTAGCAAAAGAGAATCCATAAGAATCAACCATAAATTCTGGAGCCAAAGAATCAATGAACGACATGAAAATACAACACAAAGCATCTAACAGTGGACCTCATCAATCAGAAAAAAGAATAGTGAGACTGAAGACAGGAACTTTGAAAATATCAAGTCAAAGGAGAACAAAGTAAAAAGAATGAAATGAGTTGAAGAAAGTCTGTGTGATCTATAAGATACCATCCTAAGGACCAATTTGTGAATCACCAGAGTTCCAAGACAAGCAGAGAGGGAAAAGGGGGCAGAGAGCTTATTTAAAGAAATAATGGCCAAGAACATCCCAAAGCTGGGGAGAGATATAGATACCCAAGTTCATGAAACCCATAGGTCACCAAACAAAATCAACTTAAAAGATCCTTCCCAAGACACATTATAATAAAACTCAAAAATCAAAGGTAAGAGGAGAATCTTAAAAGCAGCAGAAGAAAAAAATCTTGTGACTTCCAAGGGAACCCCCCCAATAAGACTGTCAGCAGATTTCTCAGCAGAAACCCTCCAGGCCAGGAATTAGCAGGATAATATACTCAAAGTGCTGAAAGATAAAAACTGCCAATAAAGAATACTTCACTCAGCAAAGCTGTCCTTCAAAAATGAAAGACTTTCCTAGACAAAAAAAAGCTAAGAAAATTCTTCACCACTAGACCTGCCCTACAAGAAATGCTGAAAGGAGTTCTTCAAGATGAAATGAAAGGATGCTAATTAATAACACAAAAATATATAAAAATATACAACACAATAGTAAAACCAAGTATACAGTCAAGTTCAGGATACTATAAAACTTTAATATGGCAAAGCATTAACCACTTAACTCTAGTGTAAAGATTAAAGGATGACAATTTAATATTTAAATAACTATAGGTACAATAATTTGTTAGTAAATATGGGATATAAAAAGGGGTAAATTGTGATATTAAAAACACAGGGAAGTAAAAGAGTAAACCTTTTGTGTGCAATTGAATTAAGTCTTTAGTGTAAAATAGACTGTTATGTCTGTAAGCTGTTTTATGTAAGTTTCATGGTAACCATGCAATAAAGATCTACAGTAGATTCACAAAAGATAAAGAAAAAGGAATCAAACCATTTCACGGCAGAAAATCATCAACTCATAAAGGAAGGCAGGAAGAAAGGAACAAGGGTACTACAAAACAGCCAGAAAACAGTAAGATGGCATTTGTAAGTCCTTACCTGTAATTACTCTAAGTGTAAATGAATTGTATTCTCCAAACAAAAGACACAGAGTGGCTAGATGGATAAAAAAACAAGACCTATCAATTTGCTGCCTACAAGAAATTCACTTCCTTTAAGGATACACATCATTTTCAAGTGAAGAGATAGAAGAATATATTCCATGACGGTGAAACCCAAAAGAGAGCATGGGTAGCTATGCTTATACCAGACAAAACAGACTGTAGGCCCCCAAAAAAGAGACAAGGAAGGTTATTAAATAATGATAAAGGGGTCAATTCATCAAGAAGATATAATAGGACTTCAAGGGTGGTGCAGTGGGTAAGATTCCGCCTGCCAATACACAGGACATAGGTTCATTGCCTGGTGCGGGAAGATCCCACGTGCCACAGAGCAACCAAGCCCATGTGCTACAACCACTGAGTCCAAGTGCTGCAACCACTGAAGCCTGTGCGCCTAGCTCCTTTGCTCCACACCAAGTGAAGGCACCGCAGTGAGAAGCTCGTGCACTGCGAGAAGGAGTAGCCCCCGCTCACTGCCGTAAAGAAAGCCCACGCAAAGCAATGAAGACCCAGCACAGCCAAAAATAAATGAATAAATCATTTTTTTAAAAAAGAAAATAAACGACCCAATCAAAAAATGGGCCAAAGAACTAAACAGACATTTCTCCAAAGAAGACATACAGATGGCTAACGAACACATGAAAAGATGCTCATCATCACTCATTATCAGAGAAATGCAAATCAAAACCACTATGAGGTACCATTTCATGCCAGTCAGAATGGCTGCGATCCAAAAGTCTACAAGCGATAAATGCTGGAGAGGGTGTGGAGAAAGGGAACCCTCTTACACTGTTGGTGGGAATGCAAACTAGTACAGCCACTATGGAGAACAGTGTGGAGATTCCTTTAAAAAACTGGAAATAGAACTGCCTTATGACCCAGCAATCCCACTGCTGGGCATACACACTGAGGAAACCAGAAGGGAAAGAGACACATGTACCCCAATGTTCATCGCAGCACTGTTTATAATAGCCAGGACATGGAAGCAACCTAGATGTCCATCAGCAGACAAATGGATAAGAAAGGTGTGGTGCATATACACAATGGAGTATTACTCAGCCATTACAAAGAATACATCTGAATCAGTTCTAATGAGGTGGATGAAACTAGAGCCTTATACAGAGTGAAGTAAGCCAGAAAGAAAAACACCAATATAGTATACTAATGCATATATATGGAATTTAGAAAGATGGTAACAATAACCCTGTATGCAAGACAGCCAAAGAGACACGGATGTATAGAACAGTCTTTTGGACTCTGTGGGAGAGGGAGAGGGTGGGATGATTCGGGAGAATGGCATTGAAACATATATAATATCATATATGAAATGAATCGCCAGTCCAGGTTTGATGCAGGATACAGGACACTTGGGGCTGGTGCACTGGGATGACCCAGAGGGATGGTACGGGGAGGGAGGTGGGAGGGGGGTTCAGGATGGGGAACACGTGTATACCTGTGGCGGATTCATGTTGATGTATGGCAAAACCAATACAATATTGTAAAGTAATTAGCCTCCAATTAAATTAAATAAATTTATATTTAAAAAATAAAATAAAAATATAAAAAAAGAAGATATAACAGTCACAAATATATTAATATATATCCTCAACATCAGAGCACCTAACTATGATAAGCAAATACTAACAGATCTGAAGGGAGAGATAGACAACAATACAATACTTGCAGGGGATTTCAATAGCTAACTTTCGACAATGGATAGACATCCAGAGAGGAAATCAACCAGGAAACGTTAGACTCGATGCACACGTTAGATAAAACTGACCTAACAAATGTGTACAGAACATCCCATCCAACAGCAGTAGAATACACATTGTTCTCAAGAACACATGGAACATTGTCCATGATACAGAATATGATAGATCACAAAATGAGTCTTAGCACATTCAGTCAGTTCAGTTCAGTCGCTCAGTCATGTCCGACTCTTTGCGATCCCATGAACTGCAGCACGCCAGGCCTCCCTGTCTATCACCAACTCCCAGAGTTCACTCAAACTCACATCCATCGAGTCCTTGATGCCATCCAGCCACCTCATCCTCTGTCATCCCCTTCTCCTCTTGCCCCCAATCCCTCCCACCATCAGAGTCTTTTCCAATGAGTCAACTCTTCGCATGAGGTGGCCAAAGTACTGGAGTTTCAGCTTCAGCATCATTCCTTCCAAAGAACACCCAGGACTGATCTCGTTTAGAACGGACTGGTTGGATCTCCTTGCGGTCCAAGGGACTCTCAAGAGTCTTCATTAAAAAGATTTAAATCACACCTAGTATCTTTCCCAACTACAATGGTATTACCCTAGAAATTAATAACAGGAGGAAAGCTGAAAATTCACAAGTATATGAAAATTTAATATACTCCTGAACAACTAAGAGGTCAAAGAAGAAATCAAAAGGGAAATTTAAAAAAACCTTGAAACAAACAAAAGTGGAAATACAATAAACCAAAATTTACAGGATACTGAAAAAAGCAGTTCTAAGAGGTAAGTTTATAGTAGTAAATGCCTACATTAACAAAAAAAAAAGGAAGATTTCAAATAAACAACCTAACTTTACAACCTTTAGAAAAAGAACAAATTAAGAAGCCCAAAATTAGCAGAAGGAAGAAATTAACAAAGAGCAGAGCAGAAATAAATGAAATAGAGACCAGAAAAGTAATCAAAAAGATCTGCAAAACTTAGAGCTGTATTTTTAAACAATAAACAAAATTGACAACCTGTTAGCTAGACTAAGAAAAAGAGAGAACACTCAAAATCTGAAATGGAAGAGTAGGTATTAAAACTGATTTCATGGATACAAAGGACAAGAGATTACTATGATTAATTATACACCAACAAATTGGATAACCTAAAAGAAACAGACAAATTCCCAGAAACAGATAAGCTACCTAGACTGAATCAGGAGTTGTTAAACAAGGGATACAAATTTCCAGGTATAAGATGAATAAGTTCTGGGCATCTACTGTACAGCATGATGATTACAGCTAATAACACTGTATTATATACCTAGGAGTGGTTAAGAGGTAGATCTTAAATGTTTTCACCACAAAAGAAAATGGTATTAATAATTTTGTAACATAATGGAGGTGCTGGCTCACGCTAAGGTGGTGATCATTTTGCAAGATAAGTACATCAGACTAACACACTGTATACCTTAATCTTACACAATGTCATATGTCAATTACATCTCAAAAAGCTGGAAAAATAAATACATAAATAAATGCCTTCTCTAAAAAACAAAGAACTGACTTAACTGGATGGGTACAGTGGGAGCATTAAAAGCTTATTTGGGTCTGTATGAATCATTGTAACTATCAGGGCTTCTCAGGTGGTAAATGTCTTGAGTCTTCTCAGGAGACTCAAGAGATGGGGGTTCGATCCCAGGGCTGGGAAGATCCCCTGGAGTAGGAAATGGCAACCCACTCTCTTATTCTTGCCTGGAAAATTCCATGGCCAGAGGAACCTGGAGGGCTACAGTCCATGTGGCTGCAGAGTCGGACGCGACTCAGCACATACAAACACACACAGTTTTTGACTCATTGTGTAAGATGTGGTTTTTCAAAATGGTGCTGCTGGGCCCAAATGCTTCCTGACCCTTCCTTCTGCCGCTAGCCAAAGGTCAAATGACAATATTTGAACAAACGTCCTTAAAAGACAACACATAAACCTAAATACGAAAAAAAAAAGTCTTTCAATGCAGAAGAAACAACTATCATGGACTAGTACATCTGAATCTAGTTTTTTTTTAATTTTATTTTATTTTTAAACTTTACATAATTGTACTAGTTTTGCCAAATATCAAAATGAATCCGCCACAGGTACACATGTGTTCCCCATCCTGAACCCTCCTCCCTCCTCCCTCCCCATTCCATCCCTCTGGGTCGTCCCAGTGCACCAGCCCCAAGCATCCAGTATTGTGCATCGAACCTGGACTGGCAACTCATTTCATACATGATATTTTACATGTTTCAATGCCATTCTCCCAAATCTTCCCACCCTCTCCCTCTCCCACAGAGTCCATAAGACTGTTCTATACATCAGTGTCTCTTTTGCTGTCTCGTGCACAGGGTTATTGTTACCATCTTTCTAAATTCCATATATATGCGTTAGTATACTGTATTGGTGTTTTTCTTTCTGGCTTACTTCACTCTGTATAATAGGCTCCAGTTTCATCCACATCATTAGAACTGATTCAAATGTATTCTTTTTAATGGCTGAGTAATACTCCATTGTGTATATGTACCCACAGCTTTCTTATCCATTCGTCTGCTGATGGACATCTAGGTTGCTTCCATGTCCTGGCTATTATAAACAGTGCTGCGATGAACATTGGGGTACATGTGTCTCTTTCCCTTCTGGTTTCCTCAGTGTGTATGCCCAGCAGTGGGATTGCTGGATCATAAGGCAGCTCTATTTCCAGTTTTTTAAGGCATCTCCACACTGTTCTCCATAGTGGCTGTACTAGTTTGCATTCCCACCAACAGTGTAAGAGGGTTCCCTTTTCTCCACACCCTCTCCAGCATTTATTACTTGTAGACTTTTGGATCGCAGCCATTCTGACTGGCATGAAATGGTACCTCATAGTGGTTTTGATTTGCATTTCTCTGATAATGAGTGATGTTGAGCATCTTTTCATGTGTTTGTTAGCCATCTGTATGTCTTCTTTGGAGAAATGTCTATTTAGTTCTTTGGCCCATTTTTTGACTGGGTCATTTATTTTTCTGGAGTTGAGCTGTAGGAGTTGCTTGTATATTCTCGAGATTAGTTGTTTGTCAGTTGCTTCATTTGCTATTATCTTCTCCCATTCTGAAGGCTGTCTTTTCACCTTGCTTATAGTTTCCTTTGATGTGCAGAAGCTTTTAAGGTTAATTAGGTCCCATTTGTTTATTTTTGCTTTTATTTCCAATATACTGGGAGGTGGGTCATAGAGGATCCTGCTGTGATGTATGTCAGAGAGTGTTTTGCCTATGTTCTCCTCTAGGAGTTTTATAGTTTCTGGTCTTACGTTTAGATCTTTAATCCATTTTGAGTTTATTTTTGTGTATGGTGTTAGAAAGTGTTCTAGTTTCATTCTTTTACAAGTGGTTGACCAGATTTCCCAGCACCACTTGTTAAAGAGATTGTCTTTAATCCATTGTATATTCTTGCCTCCTTTGTCCAAGATAAGGTGTCCATATGTGCGTGGATTTATCTCTGGGATTTCTATTTTGTTCCATTGATCTATATTTCTGTCTTTGTGCCAGTACCATACTGTCTTGATAACTGTGGCTTTGTAGTAGAGCCTGAATCTAATTTTTAAGGCTGGTTCTCACCTGAAACTAAACCTCTCAGTTCAGTTCAGTCGCTCAGTCGTGTCCGACTCTTTGCTACCCCATGAATCGAAGCACGCCAGGCCTCCCTGTCCATCACCATCTCCCGGAGTTCACTCAGACTCACGTCCATCGAGTCAGTGATGCCATCCAGCCATCTCATCCTCTGTCGTCCCCTTCTCCTCCTGCCCCCAATCCCTCCCAGCATCAGAGTCTTTTTCAATGAGTCAAATCTTCCCATGAGGTGGCCAAAGTACTGGAGTTTCAGCTTCAGCATCATCATTCCCTCCAAAGAAATCCCAGGGCTGATCTCCTTCAGAATGGACTGGTTGAATCTCTTGCAGTCCAAGGGACTCTCAGGAGTCTTCTCCAACACCAGAGTTCAAAAGCATCAATTCTTCGGTGCTCAGCCTTCTTCACAGTCCAACTCTCACATCCATACATGACCACAGGAAAAACCATAGCCTTGACTAGACGGACCTTTGTTGGCAAAGTAATTCTCTGCTTTTGAATATGCTATCTAGGTTGGACATAACTTTCCTTCCAAGGAGTAAGCGTCTTTTAATTTCATGGCTGCAGTCACCATCTGCATGAACATCTAAACTCATCTTATTGTTTTTTTTAAGATGCTAAGTCTTTTTTTTTTTTTTTGGATGTGGACCATTTTTAGTCTTTATTGAATTTGTTACAATACTGCTTGTTTTATGTTTTGGTTTTTTGGCCACAAGACATATGGGATCTTAAGTCCCCAACTAGGGATTGAATCTGCATCTCCTGTACTGGAAGGTGAAGCCTTAACCACTGGACCACCAGGGAAAGTCCCCATCCTGGCCTTCTTCCGATGTGTCTTCTTCCATCATATAGATCAATGTTTCACCACCTGGACTGCATATGGGAAGTATACGGGGAGCGTTTTCAAGATACTGACGTGCTCTACCCCCAAAAGATTGATTTCATTGTTCTGACTGCAACCTGGCATCAGGAGTTTTTTCTGAGATAGAATTCACGTTCTGAAACTGAGGGTAATAATCCGTTAAATCCATCACACCCGGGGTGTGGCATCACTGATTAAGCTCGCCTTAACTATTGCTATCTATACAAATGACTTGCACATCCACCAAGAGGCACATAGCCCAAATGATTAAGATGTTTGCCCAAGTTGTTTTCCAGGAACTTGGAGTCAGCTGTGTCTAGTTCAGGCTTGAACCTGTTAAGACTGAGCATCTGGGAGGGCCTCGTAAAACCTGAAAAACCTAGAGCAGGAACCCTGGGGAAGCAGGTGACGTCATGACTCCAAGGATGTTCCTCAAACCAGGACCAGGGCTGCCCTCCTCTCACCCCTCTCCCGGGTGGGCCCCAGGTGAGTTATCATGCACCTCACACACGACAGCGTGATTCTCCTCGTCTTGGGCCTCGATGAGCTCAGCCAGGAAGTACTCGCCATACGTCTCCTTCAGGATGGTGTCATGGTGCAGGAATATTGGCATGAGGTCGTCGTGATCTTCCACCCTGTCAAAGGAAAGGCCTAAATCAGTGTTGGTTCCTCCATCTGCTCCTTTGACCCTGTCTTAAATGCCAGGGATAGAGCAACACACCCAAGAAATGGACTTACATCGTAATGGGGGGAATAGACAAGAATGTAACAAACAAGTCTCCTGGAACATTTCAAAGTGCGACCAATTGCTTTGGGATGGAGAGTGAGGGGGCCAAGGGGTCAGGGATGGGACACCTGAGTGAGACCCGAATGGAGAGATGGGGAGGAAGCTATGTCGAGACCTGGAGGTGGGCTGTACCAGGCAGAAGGGACACGCTCACTGGCTGGGTGCAGACTGCAGGCGCAGCATCACTCGTGAGCCAAAGCACAGGAAGATGGGCACAGCACCTCCCATGTGTGTTTCAAGGAGTACCGTTTCTACAACACTGCTCCCAGCACCCCCTTCCTCCCCTTAGAAGAAAACCATAATCTAAAAACACTTTTCTGCTATAGGGCCCCTCATGGATTATCACAGGTAAGATGTAAAGGTTCTGGGAATGACTATGATAAAGACTATTTCCTTCAAGGGGCCCATGGTGCCCTTTACTCCTGAGATGCCTACTTCCATGGAGGAGGAGATGCTGGTTTGCAGGTAACAAAGCTCTGCTCCCTACCCTGGGCATGACTACCTCAAGCCTCCTTCCCAGGACTGCCTACCATGACCTTGACCCGCAGTGTGGGCAGGGATGGGAGACCCAAGAACCAAGTTTATGGCAGCACAGTGGTGCTGGCCCTTGGCTTTCATTTTGCTGCCATATTACATGTTTCTTTCTTCTTTGTAGCAGATTCTTGATTATGCTATTTTATATATTATATATATATATATATAGAGAGAGAGAGAGAGAGATTAACGCTATTCTAGTTTTCTGTCTAGGGTGTTCTTATACACTTTCCTGGTCCTTTTCTTTTAAAAATGTTCCATATTTGTATTGCTTTTCTCATATAACTGATTTGGCTACCTCTTCTTTCATTACTCTGCCATCGCATGGGGCTTCTCAGGCGACACTAGTGGTAAAGAATCCACCTGCCAATGCAAGAGACATAAAGATGCAGGTTGATCCCTGGGTTGGGAAGACATCCCACTCTAACTTCTAGTATGTTCTTTTTGATGTTACTAGCAGCTCCATCTAATGAATGGCAAAGACTCTCCCCTTGACCAGACTCTGACCCGGGACACTTGAAGTCTCTTCTTGACTAATTCTGAGCCCTGGCCTGAATATCTGAACAAATACTAGCAGTTACTAAGGACAGCTCAAGGCCACATCCCTAGGATGATGTGAGACTGCCTTAAGGTGCCTGCCTGAGCAAGCTCAGGTTGCCAGGAGAATTTCCAGCTTGTTTCAGCCCACACCTGTGGTTACCCCGTCTCCCAACATCTGCAGGAGGGCAGGAGCCTGGCTTCTACACTCAGACGAGTCTCATAAAGGCTCTCTCATTTTCACTCTGTCTTTTTCTCTTTTTTAAAAATTTTCGATAAAGCCCATTTTATTTCATCCAACTACCGATTGATATTAATGAGCATATATCCTTCTACCTGGAATGACTTCTATTTGCTTCTATAGGTTAATTGATGTTCATTAGATATGATCACAAGCATACTACACAGTATTTTATGTTTCAACAGATTTTAAATTACATTGTAGCTAATATATATCTATTATTGTATGTAACGTATTATTTCTACTACCTTGAAGTTCATAGCATATAATTGCTTTGTTTTAGTCAAATATCTAATACAGCAGAATAGTTCACTTGCTGACAACACCAGATAATAATTTTCTCAGTCATAATTGCTATTCCCATGGACAGAGGAGCCTGGTAGGCTACAGTTCATGGGGTCGCTAGAGTCGGACACGACTGAGTGACTTCACTTTCACTTTTCACTTTCATGCATTGGAGAAGGAAATGGCAACCCACTCCAGTGTTCTTGCCTGGAGAATCCCAGGGAGGGGAAGCCTGGTGGGCTGCCGTCTATGGGGTCGCACAGAGTCAGACATGACTGAAGCGATGCAGCAGCAGCAGCAGCAGCAGCATTACAAGAAAATACCAATATATTGATTCTAAATAAGAACTTAAAGAATAAGATCACTGCCTGAATTTAAGTTTCAGTCTTTTTTCCTTTGGGTCTTCTATGCAGTTTTCTTCTTCTCTTAGATACTGCATAATTTGTCATTATAAAAAAATCTTTTTAGAATAAAAACATTGCTATGAGAAACAATCATCATAACATTAAGTTGCTTTATTTTACTCCAACTATTAGCTATAATGCAATTTTAAAATATAATTTTTCTTGATCTGTATCTCTATGAAGTATCTCTACAATACCCTCAGAATTCAAATTATTACAGTTTGAATTTTTAAAATATGATGCAGATTTCAGTTTTCTTGTGAGATTTTGATAATGTTACTTGATTCTTCCTTTTATTCTTCATTGTTGATACAAGCAGACTGTCTGCCCGTTCTGTAAATCACAATATATAATCGAAAGAATAACTCTTGGATCCAATGCTTTAAATTCCTCCAGCATAAACTAATCACATAAATTCCAGATTTTTTCTCCCTCCTTTCCTTCCCTCCTTTCCTCCCTTCCTTCATGTAGTATTTTCACTTCAGAAGGCCCAGTCACCTCTGTACAAATGAAAGCTGAGTTTGGTCCACCCTGGACCGCACTCCCAATGGAGTTCCCTCCCAGTGGTTATTTAGGATTAAAATCTGTCCTTACCAGAGTCCTGCTTTGTCTGACCTTTGACGTCTGCACACCCTGGAGCCCATAGCCCAGGGGCAACAGTGACAGCCAACGTGGAAGGGACTCCCCCCACCACAGGCACTGACTGCCCCAGGGGTGCCATCGCTAGGCCTGTTTGCCAGGAGTGGCTATGTGGTCCGACAGGGGCCCTCTGGGGAGTGAACCCGCCCCAGCTCTCCAGCCTGCCTCTGACTCCCCTGCTGAGACTACTGCCCAGATCTCCTCACTGTGTGGCCTTGGGGGTCTCACCTACAAGACGGTAGAGACGAGGAGAGTCAGTGGGTACAGTGTGCAGACACAGGGAAGCCCTCAAGGTTACTCTCTCGCAGCCCCCGGCAGCATCTGCTATGGACGACTTCACATGCCACCCACCACCACCCCCTACCATCTGACACACTCTGAAACCCCTGCCGGCAACCTCCATCTGAGGGCCCAAGCCCTCTGCTGGGAGAGCCAAGAAGGCCCCACTGCATTCAGGACACCCCTCCCTTCCCCACACCACAGCCTGCAGAAGGGCGCTGCTAACAGAGGTGGCTTTTCTCTGTAAACAGAGTCCTCAGTGATAGTACTTAAAAAAAAAAAGATTCTAGGCGAGAATAGACAACAAATCCATTTTCAAATATCTTGCCAAAAATTAAAGCCCCCACCAATATTTTTTTAAGAATTTAAAAAATATTGATTTATTATTTAGACTGTGCCGGGTCTTAGTTGCAGCATGTGAACTCTTAGTTGCGGCATGTGGGATCTAGTTCCCTGACCAGGGATTGAACCCGGGTCCTCCCGCATTGGAACTGCAAAATCTTTAATGCCTGGACCACCAGGGAAGTCCCAATATTAGTTCAGTCCAATTCAGTCACTCAGTTGTGTCTGACTCTTTGCGACCCCATGGACTGCAGCATGCCAGGCTTCCCTGTCCATCACCATCTCCTGGAGTTGCTCAAACTCATGTCCATCAAGTCAGTGATGCCATCCAACCATCTCATCCTCTGTCGTCCCCTTCTACTCCTGCCTTCCATCTTTCCCAGCATCAGGGTCTTTTCCAATGAGTCAGTTCTTCGCATAAGATGGCCAAAGTATTGGAGTTTCAGCTTCAGCATCAGTCCTTCCAATGAATATTCAGGATTGATTTCCTTTAGGATGGACTAGTTGGATCTCCTTGAAGTCCAAGGGACTCTCAAGAGTCTTCTCCAACACCACAGTTCAAAAGCATCAATTCTTCAGTGCTCAGCTTTCTTTATAGTCCAATTCTCACATCCATACATGACTACTGGAAAAACCATAGCTTTGACTAGATGGACTTTTGTCAGCAAAGTAATGTCTCTGCTTTTTAATATGCAGTCTAGGTTGGTCATAGCTTTTCTTCAAGAGGTAATTATTTTAAATTATGTGAAAGTAATTCAATATCCTAATCATTTTAAGAGAACAGAGACAGCTATCACTCAGAGAACTCCCAAATCAACTGTGTACCATGGGTTTTTATACGTATGATGAACACAAAAACACTAGTTCGTGGTATAAAAATCAAGAATAAAGGCTCAGAGAGACCCAGGGCCGAATGCCTAATCATGAGCCCTCAGCAGCCTGTGAACAAAGTGATCCATAATCACACCTCAGTACTTATTCTTCTGGGAAAAAGAAGAAAAAAACATCCAAGTTGTGGAGCTCCGAAGAGTCTCTCCCTTAAGCCCGTCCCCAAAATGTATAAAGAGGAACCTGCTCTGCAAGCATGTTCCTTGGGGTAATCGATGGTTCATGCTCTTGCATCAGCCCCGGTGCTAATGATAAGGTATGACATCAGCCTCTCGTAGTCTCAAATGGCATGTGACAAAGACTAGCCCCTTGGAAATAAGACACCCAGCTACCGAAAACAACTCATTCAGGAAAGTGTTTAAATTTGTGCACTGCCTGCTCAGAAGGTAAAGACTCTGCCTGCAATGCAGGAGACCCAAGTTCGATCCCTGTGTTGAGAAGATCCTCTGGAGAAAGAAATGGTAACCTACTCCAGCGTTCTCGCCTGGAGAATTCCATGGACAGAGGAGCCTGGGAGGTTACAGTCCATGGGGTTGCAAAGAGTCAGACACAACTGAGCAACTTTCACTTTCACTTTGCCACTCAGATAGGAGGAAAGCCACTTCTCCTGGAGCCGTTGGGCACAGCAGGGCCACGTGGCCAGCACCTCCATGACCCCCAGTGTTTAGGTGGTGATGACTCTGAAGGTTACAGTTGATCAACACAAAGTATTGACACAGGGGGAAGACACTGCTGAGTAAGCAGTAACCTTCCTTTAGATCTTGCAGCCGTTATGAGGTTTGGAGTGGACGACGACCCCCATGCTATGGAACTAGTTACAGACTATTTTATTTTAACCTGTTTGGAGGAAACAAAAGGCCCTTCCCATAGAAACTGGTTTGATCCCTCAGGCCCCTAAATGCCCATCAGACTCTGAGAACCATGCCAGATGAAAGCAGGCTGGAATCCAAAGCTGAAGAAAATCAACAGCCTCTCAGGACACCTGGCTTGGGGTCCAGTGTCCCGGAAGCCCTGGAGAAGACAAGGTGAAGGAGGACAGGGACCTGGGGGCTTTTGCTGGCTTCCTGGGAGGTGGGGAGGAGGAAGAACAGGCTCACTCCCCACCTCCTCCATGTTAGCGAGGAGGGCTTTCAAGGAACAGCGTGATGCCAGACCCCAGGGCACTTGCCCAGCTGCTGGCATGGTTCCTTGGTGGCAGGTGGCTCCCTCAGCATCCTGACCCCTCTTCTGCAGCATCAAGTGTAGAACAGAGCCCTCAGGAGGCTTCCCTGGACAGGGAGGTGCACGTTGTTTCCTTGGCAGCAAAGAAACCGCTGCGAATGCATAGATGGAAAGCTCATGCTCACGGGCTGTAAACGATGGCTGCAGCCCACCTTTGTGTTCGGGATACTGGCACGGCTTCCTCTCTGCCGCCTGAAGGCATCTGCCACAACCAGAGAGGATCTGCATGATTAGCGAGACTTGAGAATGTGCCATTGGAAAAGGGATACTGATGTCACTTTAAACGCCATAAATATTGTATTTCTTCAAGCCTGAGAGTACGTGCATATATGTGTGTATGCGGAGGGGGTGTCCCTGGTGGCTCAGTGGGAAAGAACCCACCCGACAATGCAGGAGATGCACTTTTGATCCCCTGGAGGAGGAAATTGCATCCCACTCCAGTATTCTTGCCTGGAAATCCCATTCTTGCCGGGAAATCCCATGGACAGAGGAGCCTGGAGGGCTACAGTCCATGGGGTCACAAACAGTTGGACAAGACTGAGTGACTAAACAATATTCTTTAAGAAATCAGTGAAGACAGAAAAATTCAGAGAATCCAGTTTAGTGGTCGTGCTAAAGAATGCCTCGTATTTGCTTAAGCCAACCCCTAACACAACTGGTTTTAATTTGGAGTTGGAGAACCTACAGTAGCTGCCAACTTGGCACCCAGATTTTTCTTTTTATTCAGACGTGTGAAACAAAGCACCTTTTTCTTTCCAAGATCTCTTGTGACCTCTAGTGGTCTTCTCTAGGAGAATCAAATCCATCATTTCTAAACTGTATGTTCCATTCAAAACTTTAAAATGGGTTTTGGAACCCTTTAGCCTCTGCTCATTGCAAAATGTCATGATTTTAACAAGTTGTGGAGGACTTTGGGATGACTTCAAAGCACATTTGGGCCAACTAGAGGCTCCTGAACTTCCACCACTGCGATCTGATCTACATTGGCACATCTCTGCTCCAGTTGGATTGTGAATCAAATTCTATCTGCTGGGTCACTTATCAGGACCCAAGAAGACCAGTGGGGAAATTCCAAACTGCCCCACATGTTCTTTTTGAATGCTTTAGTATATTTATCACTCAAACATCAGAATGTTTATTTACATGAAATTGCTTAGAAGTCAAGCTTAAGTGGATTCCTAAAAAATCATGAGACTATCAAATGCTTAATAAAAATAACTGCTTTAAAAGGTGAAAAGTTAGCATTTTAAAAACACCAATCTTAAAAGTCCTAATTTTTTCATCTATTTTAAATAGCAATAATGCTGATCTAACTTAATTTCTGTTATTAGCAAAAACAAACAAACAAACAAACAAACAGTACTATATTAAGGAAACTTTAAGTTACTTTCAGTTCAGTTCAATTCAGTCACTCAGTCATGTCCGACTTTTTGCGACCCCATGAACTGCAGCACGCCAGGCCTCCCTGTCCATCACCAACTCCCAGAGTTCACCCAAACTCATGTGCATCGAGTCGGTGATGCCATCTAGCCATCTTATCCCCTATTGTCCCCTTCTCCTCCTGCCCCCAATCCCTCCCAGCAGTGATCTCCTGTAGCATATTTGGCACCTATCGACCTGGGGAGTTCCTCTTTCAGTATCCTATCACTTTGCCTTTTCATACTGTTCATGGGGTTCTCAAGGCAAGAATACTGAAGTGGTTTGCCATTCCCTTCTCCGGTGGACCACATTCTGTCAGACCTCTCCACCATGACCTGTCCGTCTTGGGTGTAAGTTACTTTACAACCCTGATTGATGGCACGATTATAATCCTTTCCTCGGTAAGTACTCTCCCATCCCCACGAGGACTTGAAAAAGGTAGGTTTCTTCCCAGAAAGCCCATTTCAATAGTTTCTACATCTGAGAACATCTCAAATCCACCAGCAGTGATGAATCAAGTCCATGATAGGTAATAAAGGTGTGTCTAGAAGCAGCTGTGCTTTCCTTCATATTTCATACAAAATACAGAACAGTAACTGTGATAATTAGTTTCTAAGTAGAGGGGGACACTACAGCACAATACAGGTGAGTCAAAGAAATGGGACTGGGGATGATCACATCAGTATGCTGGCTCTGAATATGTTGCTAGGTAAACAGCAGAAGTATAATCATATCCCCAAACCCTTCACTGGTTTGTTGTCTTAAGGATTGTGTTCGTCACCATTAATTATCAGTGCAAGTAACAACAGATGAAACAGATGTCAGAAAATAAATGTAGGGGAAACGAGAAATGAGGCAGCCTAAGTGGATGCATGGCCACACCCATCTGACTCCAAAATGGTTTTTTCCTGCATCATTAAGGAGGGAGCTTGTCCACATGAGTGCTGTTTCCAGATATCTGAAGAACTACGCCTGCAGGTGTCAAAACTCGAATTGGGACACTGTGGAGGGAGGACCTCCTAAGCTGTGTCACCGCCCCCACCTGCAAACAAAAACACTAATTCTCACCTCACCATAACTGCCTCTACATTTCAGTGCTACACCCCAAATTCTCTTCTTATAAGCATCCCTCCCTCACTACAAAGAACCCCCTGTCATCTCTTGGCCACCAGGACCATGTTCCTCTCGTGAACTGCTTTTGGCAGATTTTCTGGACAGCTCACTCTCGGAGGGAGGCTAAATAAGCAAGACCTCAGGGAAAGGGGAAATGGGAGGTTTAGTTCAGGCCGAGGGGAAGGTCGGCGTTCGTAACACTCAAGTTTGCAAGAGTAAAAGGAAGAAAGGAAGAAGGAGGTGGGAAGACGAGAACTGGGGAGACCAGCTCCTGACCCCCAGTTCCCGTGTGCTCCTAGGAGCCAGCGCTGGGCGGGGCACACCCTATACCCGGCTTCTCCAGCCACCTGCGTCCCGAAGTGGCAGGAGTCGCATCACTGAGTTAGCCAAGATGCCACTTACTTTTTACACAATGGAAGAAACAGGTGATTTTTCTCCCCCATAATTCATTTATTTTGTAACTGGATGTTTTTACCTCTTAATCTCCCTCGCTTACTCCACTCCTTCCCCACCCCCGCAAACACACACCAGAAACAGGGGATTTTGAGATAGGCAGCTTCCGTACATGTCAATGTCAGCATTAGATTTATCTATAATTTTCCATTATAATAACGTCTTGATGAATATCTACGTCGAAAAAACATAAGCTTTAAAATTCCCCAAGGAAATAACAATTTGCACAACCCAAATTCCATATACTTTTCGTATACATTTTAAGAGAATTCAGAGTGTGGAGGTTTGGGGAGACTGGAAGAGGCATGGAAGGCCTGAGCCCTTCTCCACATCCTGCCTTGTGCATTTCGTCCATCTGGCTGTACCCAGGTCATGCCCTTTTATAACAAACTGGTCATCTAGTGAGTAAAAAAAGAAAAGACTTAAAAATGTGCTAATTCATCTGTAACCGTTCCCCTCCAACCTCCCCCAAAGAACTCTCTGCTTTCAATGCACATGTTTAATCATCTGTCTAAACTAGAAATTATTTTAAATGCAACTATTTTCTTCATTTAATATGGAAACTGTAAAATGACAATGAAACCCACAAATATTTGGATTAATGCAAATTAAAATAACAAACTACTGTTGTACTGCAGACAGATTTAATATGTGAAACACCTGCCATTAGCAAGAATGCAAGAAAATGAGACTGTTGGTTAGGATACAAATTGACATGATTATTTTAGTCTAATAATTTGGTAGTATCTATTTTAAATTTTTAGTATTTAGTGCAACCTTACCCAGAAATTCCACTTCTAACTATCTATACTACAGACAAAAATAGCATTACATGCTATAGAAAAAAAGATGACACATTTCCATAAACAGGAATACTTGAATGAACTTGAGTAAAGCCACACGATGTGGCGTTTCATACAATGAAATGCCACACAGCCACGAAAAACAATAAAATAGATCTGGAAGGTGGATGAGCTTCTATATTAAGTGGAAAATACAATTAACAAAACATACTATCATGACTATAGACATATATGCATGTGTATATATATATAGAGAGAATACACACGTAACACTTTCATGTGTCTGTATAATTATATACTCACATAGAATAATGAAACAAGGAGTAATTTTTAAGCTTTTTATGATTGGAAAATATAATTCATTTTATTAAATGAGCCCATGCCCCACAACAGTTAGCAAATGGCAGGAAAAAAATGATTAATTTTTAAATGAAATTAAGATTAAAGTACAGCAACTATGAGACTACAAGACCCTAAGAAATTAATTTATGGAACTTTCTCATGACATAATTAACAATTTGCCAAGTGGTCAGAGGGAGAGCACTGGACTGAGTGGCCAAGACTGGTACAGAGGAGCCAAAGGGGTGAGCCTGGGAGAAAGCTGAGGCCCAGGTTCTGGAAGAGGCAGTGTTCAGAGCCACAACAGGAGGAAAAGAGAAGACAAACCAGGATGGGGTGGGTTGGGGCTGTAGGCTGAGGGAGAGGCTGCTGTCAAGGGACAGCCACCCTTGCTCTTACCCAAGGTTCAGCTGACATTTCTTTAATGGATATAGAATTATTGAATTATTACCATCTATACAATGAGTATAGGTAGTTTGTGTTTTTCAGGGAATAGGAAACATTTTAGATGATTAGATTTATCTAAACAATTCAGATAAGCATTTTATCTAAATTGTTGAATTTATAGAATTGAATCTTTTCAGTGTCTGTTTTAAAGTGAAAGTTACTCAGTTGTGTCTGACTCTTTGCTACCCCATGGTCTGTACAGTCCATGGAATTCTCTAGGCCAGAATACTGGTGTGGGTGGCCTCTCCCTTCTCCAGGGGATCTTCCCAACCCAGGGATCAAATCCAGATCTTCTGCATTGCAGGCAGATTCTTTACCAACTGAGCTATCAGGGAAGCCCCTCAATGTCTGTAGGATCTGTACTAACCTCTTTCAATCCTGATACTGGTAGTAAGTCTACTTTCCTTTAGGAGAAGGCAATGGCAACCCACTCCAGTACTCTTGCCTGGAAAATCCCTTGGACGGAGGAGCCTGGTGGGCTGCAGTCCATAGGGTCGCAAAGAATCAGACACGACTGAGCGACTTCACTTTCACTTTTCATTTGCATGCATTGGAGAAGGAAATGGCAACCCACTCCAGTGTTCTTGCCTGGAGAATCCCAGGGACAGCAGAGCCTGGTGGGCTGCCGTCTGTGGGGTCGCCCAGAGTCGGACACGGCTGAAGCGAGTTAGCAGCAGCAGCAGCAGCAGCTACTCTCCTTTTCTTTTTTCTTGATAAGTTTGGCTAGGAGTTCATCAATTTTATTCATCTCATCTGTGTCTTTTAAACTGCCAAATCCAACGGTCTCTTTTTTGTAATCAAATTATTTGATCTCCCTACAAATTATTTGATTTGCCACTTTAAGAGTCTTTGACTTCTGTGACTCTCTTCCAATTTTCTTTATTATTGTTAAGAGTTTCATCATTCAAAATTCTGCTCTAATTCTCTGCTTTTTACTTTAAAATACCACCCTAAACTAGACCATCTCTTTTGCTCTCATGATCTCCTCACTCTCTCTCCTCTACATCTAGCACTACTATTTTTACCTTTGGTTAATGAATCCACCATTGCCTAGTTCAGATCAGTTGCTCAGTCGAGTCTGACTCTTTGCAACCCCATGGACTGCAGCACGCTAGGCCTCCCTGTCCATCATCAACTCCCAGAGTATACTCAAACTAACGTCCATTGAATCGGTGATGCCATCCAACCATCTCAACCTCTGTCGTCCCCTTATCCTCCTGCCTTCAATCTTTCCCAGCATCAGGGTCTTCTCAAATGAGTCGGTTCTTCGCATCAGGTGGCCAAAGTATTGGAGTTTCAGCTTCAACATCAGTCCTTTCAATGAATATTCAGGACTGATTTCCTTTAGGATGGACTGGTTGGATCTCCTTGCTGTCCAAGGGACTCTCAAGAGTCTTTTCCAACACCACGGTTCAAAAGTATCAATTCTTCAGTGCTCAGCTTTGTTTATGGTCCAACTCTCACATCCATACATGACTACTGGAAAAACCAAAACTTTGACTAGATGGACCTTCGTTGGCAAATAATGTCTCTGCTTTTTAATACGCTGTCTAGGTTGGTCATAACTTTTAATTTCAGGGCTGCAGTCACCATCTGCAGTGATTTTCAGACCAGATCAGATCAGATCAGTCACTTAGTCATGTCCGACTCTTTGCGACCCCATGAATCGCAGCACGCCAGGCCTCCCTGTCCATCACCAACTCCCAGAGTTCACTCAGACTCACGTCCATCGAGTCAGTGATGCCATCCAGCCATCTCATCCTCTGTCATCCCCTTCTCCTCCTGCCCCCAATCCCTCCCAGCATCAGAGTCTTTTCCAATGAGTCAACTCTTAGCATGAGGTGGCCAAAGTACTGGAGTTTCAGCTTTAGCATCATTCCTTCCAAAGAAATCCCAGGGCTGATCTCCTTCAGAATGGACTGGTTGGATCTCCTTGCAGTCCAAGGGACTCTCAAGAGTCTTCTCCAACACCACAGTTCAAAAGCATCAATTCTTATGTGCTCAGCTTTCTTCACAGTCCAACCCTCACATCCATACATGAGCACAGGAAAAACCATAGCCTTGACTAGACGAACCTTTGTTGGCAAAGTAATGTCTCTTCTTTTGAATATGCTATCTAGGTTGGTCATAACTTCCCTTCCAAGGAGCAAGCGTCTTTTAATTTCATGGCTGCAGTCACCATCTGCAGTGATTTTGGAGCCCCCAGAAATAAAGTCTGACACTGTTTCCACTGTTTCCCCATCTATTTCCCATGAAGTGATGGGACCGGATGCCATGATCTTCGTTTTCTGAATGTTGAGCTTTAAGCCAACTTTTTCACTCTCCACTTTCACTTTCATCAAAAGACTTTTTAGTTCCTCTTCACTTTCTGCCATAAGGGTGGTGTCATCTGCATATCTGAGGTTATAGATATTTCTCCCGGCAATCTTGATTCCAGCTTGTGCTTCTTCCAGGCCAGCATTTCTCATGATGTACTCTGCATATAAGTTAAATAAACAGGGTGAAAATATACAGCCTTGACGTACTCCTTTTCCTATCTGGAACCAGTCTGTTGTTCCACGTCCAGTTCTAACTGTTGCTTCCTGACCTGCGTACAAATTTCTCAAGAGGCAGGTCAGGTGGTCGGGTATTCCCATCTCTTTTAGAATTTTCCACAGTTTATTGTGATCCACACAGTCAAAGGCTTTGGCATAGTCAATAAAGCAGAAATAGATGTTTTTCTGGAACTCTCTTCCTTTTTCCATGATCCAGTGGATGTTGGCAATTTGATTTCTGGTTCCTCTGCCTTTTCTAAAACCAGCTTGAACATCAGGAAGTTCACGGTTCACATATTGCTGAAGCCTGGCTTGGAGAATTTTGAGCATTACTTTACTAGCATGTGAGATGGGTGCAATTGTGCGGTAGTTTGAGCATTCTTTGGCATTGCCTTTCTTTGGGATTGGAATGAAAACTGACCTTTTCCAGTCCTGTGGCCACTGCTGAGTTTTCCAAATTTGCTGGCATATTGAGTGCAGCATGTTCACAGCATCATCTTTCAGGATTTGGAATAGCTCAACTGGAATTCCATCACCTCCACTAGCTTTGTTTTTAGTGAAGCTTCCTAGGGCCTGCTTAACTTCGCATTCCAGGATGTCTGGCTCTAGGTGAGTGATCACACCATCATGATTATCTGGGTGGTGAAGATCTTTTTTGTATAGTTCTTCTGTGTATTCTTGCCACCTCTTCTTAATATCTTCTGCTTCTGTTAGGTCCATACCATTTCTGTCTGGTCATAGCAAACACCCTCTTCCAACAATACAAGAGAAGACTCTACACATGGACATCACTAGATGGTCAATACCTAAATCAGATTGACTATATTCTTTGCACGCAAAGATGGAGAAGCTCTATACAGTCAGCAAAAACAAGACTGGGAGCTGATTGTGGCTCAGATCATGAATTCCTCATTGCCAAATTCCGACTTAAATTGACAAAATTAGGGAAAACCACTAGACCATTCAGGTATAACCTAAATCAAATCCCTTATGATTATACAGTGGAAGTGACAAATAGATTCAAGGGATTCGATCTGATAGAGTGCCTGAAGAACTATGGACAGAGGTTCATGACATTGTATAGTAGGCAGGGATCAAGACCATCCCCAAGAAAAAGAAATGCAAAAAGGCCAAATGATTGTCTGAGGAGGCCTTACAAATAGCTGTGAAAAGAAGAGAAGTGAAAGGCAAAGGAGAAAAGGAAAGATATACCCATCTGAATGCAGAGTTCCAAAGAATATCAAGGAGAGTTAAGAAAGCCTTCCTCGGTGATCAATGCAAAGAAATAGAGGAAAACAGTAGAATGGGAAAGACTAGAGGTCTCTTCAAGAAAATTAGAGATATCAAGGGAATATTTCATGCAAAGATGGGGACAATAAAGGACAGAAATGGTATGGACCTAACAGAAGCAGAAGATATTAAGAAGAGGTGGCAAGAATACACCAGCCCCCACTAACCTTGAAAATCCCGCATCACCATCAACTCGTTCTCATTCTTCAACTTCTCTATACAACTGACAACCAAACTGCACCCTCCATCTCAATCATTTCTTTGCATCTATGCAGCTGCCTTGGTCCATTGCGCGACCTGGACCTCTGACTGGTCACTGCCTGAATTCTAGCCGGCATCACTCTTGGCCAGACTGTCCTGTGCTACTCCCCTGCAAGCCACTGACCACAGGAAAGCCAGTTATTCTTTGACACACAGTCCACACCACGTCTTTCTTCAGTGCTCCCTGCTGGTTCCGAGTTGAAGTCTGCTCACTTCGGTTGTGTGCTTCCTCATACCTGCCCACCTGCCTGATGCTGTCTTGCCTTCATGCCTTTGCCCATCCTGTCCATCTGGCTGAACTCTGACTCATCTCCCCTGACTAGAGTCAGAAGCTACCTTCTCTGTGAAGCCTCTTTTTCATTTACATTTCCCCCACTGAGGTATAATAACATAGTGTAAAATGCACAGGTATTAAAAGTTGATGACTTCTGACAGCCGCATGCACCCTAATCAATCCACAGAGCATGGTCTCCCCATCCTGTCCCTCCACCATACTCTTGCCTCTGCCAGAGGCATCTGTTGACCTGGCTTCTGCCATTTTGCACATCATACAAATAGCATACAGTCTTTGTTTCCATGTCTGTATTCTTTCACTCAGCATAAACTTTCTGAGCCTGGTCCATGCTATTGTGTTTGTGTATGTGCTCGGTCACTTCAGTCCTGTCTGCCTCTTTGTGACCCCAAGAACTGTGCTCTACCAGGCCCCTCTGTCCATGGAATTCTCCAGGCAAGAATACTGGAGTGGGTTGCCATGCCCTCCTCCAGAGGATCTTCCCAACCAAGGGATCGAACCTACAATCACCTGTGTCTCTTGCATTGCAGGTAGATTCTTTACCCACTGACCCACCTGGGAAGTCCACTACTGTGTATATCTGTAGTTTATTCCATTTCATTGCTGAGTAGTATCCATTGCACAGAGGGACTGCAGTTTGGTGGACATTTAGATTTCGGAGAGCCTAGGGGTGGTATGAAGCTGTCTTGATCCCTCTCTGTCCTTCCCTCCTCCAAGCTATGAAGCATTACAGCTTGTAAGTGGATCTGTCTCCCCCACTTAACTCTAACAATATTAGTAATAATGTTTAATTTCCTTGGGCACCTACATGTGATGGGCAGTGTGCTGAGTGCTTGATTTCTGTCAGCTCATCCCATCACTACAACAGTGCCATGTGGCATACAATATCTTCACACCCACTGACAGAGATGAAACCAAGGCCTGCAGAGGCCCGGTTCCTTGTTTAAGTTAACTCATCTGGAGAGGAGTAATACCAAGATCAAGATCTACCTCTACCTGATGTCATTATTACAAATTCATGATACTACAAGCCTGGTAAATAGTAGGCTCTCCCTGAATGTTCAGTGCTGATTTTCTTTAGGATTGACTGGTTTGATCTCCTTGTAGTCCAAGAGACTCTTGCTTTTTAAAAATGGAGATTTTATACTTTCTAAAGAAACCAAGTACTTATCCAATACAGCAATGATGGGAATTCTCTAGCAATATAGTAGTTAGGACTCTATCCATCCACTGCAAGGGGCATGGACTCAATTCCTGCTTGGGGAACTGAGAGCCCGCAAGCTACATGGTGTGGCCAAACCCCACCCCACCCCCCCAAAAAACAGGAATTTTCCTGGTAAGTGGTTAGGACTTCATGCTTCCAATGCAGGCGGTGAGGGTTTGATCCTTGAAGCCCCTCTGTGGCTCAGACGGTAAGGAGTCTGCCTGCAATGCAGGAGACCCAGGTTCAATCCCTGGGTTGGGAAGATCCCCTGGAGAAGGGAATGGCAACCCACTCCAGTAATCTTGCCTGGAAAATCCCATGGATGGAAGAGCCTGGAAGGTACAGTCCATGGGGTCGCAAAGAGTTGGACATGACTGAGCGACTTCACTTTCACTTTATTTCTGGGGAACTAAGATCCCATATACAGTTGGGCCACACCAGAAACAAACAAAGCACATGAAAAAACACAACAAACAAACACAACCCACAAATATGATGGGATTTCCCTAGCAGTCCTGTGGATGGGACTTGGCCTTCCAATGCAGGGGGTGCAGGTTTAATCCCTGGTCAGGGAGCTAAGATCCCACATGCCTCCGGGCCAAAAGACCAAAACATAAAGCAGAAGCAATATTGCAACAAATTCAATAAAAACTTAAAAAAAGTTCCACATCAAAACAAAAAGTCAAATACGGGGTCTGTCTTTAGAAACTTTTAAGAAATAAATGCACAGCTTTGCTGACCACATGGCACCAAATGACTCTCAATCATGCATGCAATGTCTCTCAAACATGCAATCCTATTATGTCATCAAGGGGAACTATAATCGGCTCCAAATGAATGCAAGTTCCGGGGTATTCTAAAGCAATTTCATTCAAGCTGTAATTACTTACAGTAAGAACTAGCGATTTTTAAACTCTCTGTAAGGTAACTGTTGGGCTTCCCAGCTGGCACCAGTGGTAAAGAACTCACCTGCCAATTCAGGAGACATAAGAGACGCGGGTTCAATTATTGGGTCAGGAAGATCCCCTGGAGGAGGGCACGGCAACCCACTCCAGTATTCTTGCCTGGAGAATCCCATGGACAGTGGAGTCTGGCGGGCTACAGTCCATGAGGTCGCAAAGAGTTGGACATGACTGAAGCTACTGAGCACGCACGCATGCGAGGTAAGTGTCAGGGTAAATGCTTAGGTAACGAGGGCCTGGCACCAGTCTTACCTGGCTTTGCGGATGTGCAGCTGAGGGTAGTGGCTGTGCCTGTGACACACGTGCACGGCAAAGTCCTCGTCATTGGTGAGGCTCGGGACACACCCCACTTGGCTGAACACGGTTTTGAGAGTGGAGCCTGCATCCCAGAGACAAAGAAATGAGGCCTGGATTTAGCAAGAAGTATCTTTAGGGCTTCAAGAAAAATGAAGTTTTCACTCTAACATGTGTTATTTTTTTTTTTTTTTTGAAGAATAATTGCTTTACAGAATTTTGTTGTTTTCCGTCAAACCTCAATATGAATCCGCCATAGGTATACATATGTCCCCTCCCTTTTGAACCTCCCTCCTGTCTCCCTCCCCATCCCACCCCTCTAGGTTGATACAGAGCCCCTGTTTGAGTTTCCTGAGCCACACAGCAAATTCCCATTGGCTATCTATTTAACATGTGATAATGTAAGTTTCCATGTTACTCTTTCCATACATCTCACCCTCTCCTCCCCTCTCCCCACATCCATAAGTCGATTCTCTATGTCTGTTTCTCCACTGCTGCCCTGTAAATAAGGTCTTCAGTACCATTTTTCTAGATTCCATATATATGTAACATGTGTTTTAATTGTTACAATCAGATGGGCATGTTATGTCTTAAGGACCTGGAGACCATTCTTATGTCCCATCCTCGATGCCCCATTGTAAGCACGAAATTCCTGTCTCAGCTCCTGGAGCTAGGACATGGTGGAGGAGGCCTTACCGAGGCTCATGCAGGATGGCACGATGAGGAAGACAAAGTGCAGGTCCAGCACCGCCTTGAACACGGTCCTGATGAGGGTAAGAGAGGGTCAGGGTGTCAGCAAGGTGACCTCGTGAGCCACTGAGGTAGGAGATAGATGGGCCTCGGGGCCAGACAGCTGGTGTTTGTCAAGGGGAGTAAAATTCAAGCTGTGTCCCCACCCAGAACTCCAAGGACAAAGCTAGTGGCAGAAGCTGAGCTCTGCTCAAGTAGAGAGATAAGATGACCACTCCCGAGGTCAAGGAAAACTTCCCTGTTCCCACATGTGCAGGAAGCCTTCTAAAAGGGGGTCAAAAAGGGAACATGCACCCTAGGCCTCTACAGTGGGATCTATTTTAGAAAAAAGCTGCACAGGCATCTTGGGGAGGGTCCTAGGACCAGTCAGGAATGAGGAAAGAAACAAGGTAATTGGCCAATTGTAAACAAAGATCTGGAAGGACTGCCCATTACAAGTGCTTCAAAGCACCTCTTTACTGCTCTCATTCAGGACTCCTCTCCAGGTACGCCCCTGCCTTGTTTCTGCCTTCAATAAACCAACTGTTTGTCTGCTCTCCCACATGCTATGCTGCACTCTTTAGTAACAAACTTTGTGCCTGTCTTTACAGCTTTTGCCTCCTTGAAACATTCTTGCTTTCACATGGGGAAAGAGCCCGGGTCACTTTGATTCTTAGCCTCCAGCCGCTGGGGGTCTGGCGGCTAGGATTCCTGGTTTTCATCCAGGCTACCCAGGTTCAGTTCCTGGGCAGGGAATGAAGTAAGATCTCTCTTCAGGACCACTGACTGCTGTGTCTCTGAGATCAGCACCTGAGTGAGACACACGCCTTCACTACAAAAATGAGACATTCATAGATGCACCCGGGCGCTCTGCTCCCCACCAGCAAAGGGAGCCTACAATTCCTTTCTCTTCTCTGCTTTTCTCTGGATTCCAAAAGGCCCCGTTTTGTATCTGTTCCACGGAGGTGGCAAGAACCAAGGCACCACATCCATGCGGTGCACCAGATTTCTGCTGAGATTAACCTTTGCCCTGGTGTCTGAAGGTTCTGGTGTGACATTACAGAGGCCACCACCCCCAAACGTCAGGGATCCACCTCGGGAACTCAGCGGGTCATGTTTCCCCATGACCTGTTACTAACGATGTTCTGCCAGTTGTCCTGTTAATAACGTGTCTCAGGATAAGACTGGGGAAAGCTATTTTTACAAACATTCAAGCCTGTGACCTTTTTCTTTCCTTTCTTCCCCCAAATCCATGTTTTCCCAAAGGACAGTCCAACCTGTTTGCCTCCAGTAGCAGCAGTTAAAGGCATCCATTTAAAGGAAGGATTGTTTTCTTTCAGAAATTACACTGCTGTTCAGAGGAAATGCTTTACTAGAGCCGGAAAGCAAACTGAACACCACAAAGAATTAGGACCTTTAAAAATATTTTTAAACTATCTATCATGTATGTGTATGGCAAGTCTGTCACAACATTTTTTATCGGCTATACCCCCAACACAAAATAAAAAGTTTTTTAAAAAGCAACCTAAACTTTAGTTCAAAAAAATATCTCTGAACTATCCAGATACTTAAAGACATGATAGAGACAGGAGCAAGTCTTGTCTGTGATGCTGCTACCAGCGTTCCACGTCACCGTCTGCCACACTGTGGCCACTCACCGAATAATCTCTTTGCAACAGCCGACAGAATACTCGTCCACAGCCACAAAGAGGTGCATGAACAGTGTGTTCAGAGGCTGCAGAAGGAAACAGGACATGGTTAGAGGCTGAGTCAGAGCAAGGGGAAGGTGGGAGGTGGGGTCGCGGGAGGGTCTGGAGGTGGGCACAGCCCAGAGCTGCCAGGTGCTGGTGGATGAAACTTTGAGTCTAAAATGAGACACCCAGGCAGGGTTCAAGCCGCTTTCTGTCCTCCTAGCTTGGACTTGTTCACGGACATGGAGAGCCTCCGTTCGGCCCTTCCTCCCGCCTCATTGCCAGCTACGTGGCAGGGGCACACCTACAGGGGCGTGAAACCGACTGAGAACTGAGAACTCCGTGGTCTTGTCCTGGGGCCCCACTGCCTAGTGAAAGACAATGCTGGGGCTCCCGGGCCAGCAGCTGCTGCTCTATTCAAGTGACACCCGAGGGAAAGAGTCTCTCCCGAATTTCCAGGGTGGGAGGCAAATGCCCCAGTTATGAATCCAATGGTTTGTTTCGTTCCACATTCCCAGAGTCAGAATCTAACCCTACTCTCAAGATCCAGAGAACCTGAGCGGGAAATCAAAGCAGCAAAGATTCTTCTATGACTCTCCGGATAAGATTTTAGGGTTTTTAAAGAGCTCTGCCCCATAGCTTAAAAAAAAATTCTGTCAAAGTGTATGGTTGATTTGGGGGCATCCCTCATGGCTCAATGCTAAAGAATCCAACAGCAATGCAGGGGACACAGGGCACTCAGGTTCAATCCATGGGTTGGAAAGATCCCCTGGAGGAAGAAATGGCAACACACTCCAGTATTCGTGCTTGGAAAATACCATGGACAGAGGAGCCTGGTGGGTTACAGTCCACACAAAGAGTCAGTCACAACTGAGCCACTGAGCATGTAGTTGATTTACAATGCTGCATCAATTTCTCCTGTACAGCACAGTTGTATTGAAGGCTTCTGAACTGTTCTGTGCATCCCCACACTGGCCTGTTCGACTCTGTACCCCTGTGCTTACTGGCAAACCCTCAAATTCTGGAGATGATGCAAATGGGAGGTAGCTGAGTGGTAAAGGGAAGGCAGTGCCTGCACCTCAGTCCAGACACAGCAGCACTCCTGTGTCTCCTGTTTCCTGAGCAATTTCATAGGTGGCCTTGGGTGGCTGCCGGCATGTCTGTGCTTTGGTCTCCCCTCCTGTTGGGTGGCACGTGCCCTCAGAACACTCAGAAGGAGCTTATCAGGCATAAAATGGTGAGAGAAGAATCATGAGTTTAGTTCATGAGCTTGAAAATTCCCCAAAGGTAAACAACACAAACTCCAGAATTCAGGTATCACCAGGGACAGTGAGTGACAACGTAATGCCACAATGCGAGCACTTTCCGTGCACAGACTGGCCTAACCCCATGGCATCTTTTATATTCTGAACAGGACTTGGCTTACGGTACATGGCTTATCACTTGGCTGGTGTATTTCCCAAATTCTTTCTTCCATCAAGAATATTACAGTTCAATATTTATTCCTCAGCTTTAAGATAAAAATCATTATTTCATTTGCAGATACCCCTGGGGTAGGTAATACATTAAGCCATAAGGGTCTATACCTATGCTAAACAATAGGAAGATAATTCAAGCCACAAATGCTAGGTACATAAGTAATTTTCAATTTTCTATTAGATATATTTTTTAAAAAGGAGTAAACAGGTTAAACTAATTTTAATATGTTTTATTCAATCTATTTAAATTATTACCCTTTTAAGAAGCAGTCAGTATAAAACTTCTCAACAAGATATTTTACACTCTTCTTTTTCCTACTGAGTGTTGATGCCCAGAGTATGTTTTATACACATCAGTTCAGTTCAGTTCAGTTCAGTCGCTCAGTTGTGCCTGACTCTTTGCGACCCCATGGACTGCAGCACGCCAGGCCTCCCTGTCCATCACCATCTCCTGGAGTTTGCTCAAACTCATGTCCATCGAGTCGGTGATACCATCCAACCATCTCATTCTCTGTCGTCCCCTTCTCCTTCAATCTTTCCCAGCATCAGGGTCTTTTCTAATGAGTTAGTTCTTCGCATCAGGTGGCCAAAGTATTGGAGTTTCAGCTTCAGCATCAGTCCTTCCAATGAATATTCAGGACTGATTTCCTTTAGGATGGATTGGTTGGATCTCCTTGCAGTCCAAGGGACTCTCAAGAGTCTTCTCCAACGCCACAGTTCAAAAGCATCAATTCTTCAGTGCTCAGCTTTCTTTATAGTCCAACTCTCACATGCATACATGACTACTGGAAAAACCATAGCCTTGACTAGATGGACCTTTGTCGGCAAAGTAATGTCTCTGCTTTTTAATATGCTGTTTATACACATAGCTCATCTCAATTCAAACTAGCCACATTTCAGGTTCCCAGTAGCTGCATGTGGCTAGCGTACCATACAGGAAAACTCAGCTCTGACACTATTGAAGGAAGTAGTTGAAAAAGAAAACAATCTTAAAAGAACAAGAAGAGGAATAGAAGGGGAAAGAATTTATGAAGAATCGTGCTAATTTATAATTTTTGAGAAGGTAAAATCATGACCCTAATGCAAAGACAAAGTGCAAGTGTCAGAGATTGATTCAATGCATCAATTCAGGAGGCAACCAGCGAGATGGTTAAAAACAAAAACAACAACAACAAAAAATGATTCATTGCACTTGAGAAGCTGTCTTCAGGCAGTTTAATGAGGAAATTGTTAGAAGATTGCCTGGCTAGATACAAAGAGTTCCTGTCCTGCAGGGTCAGAAATGGTGACCTTTGAGGTTATCTCTTCCACCAGACAGAAGTGACTTACATCTCAAATGGACCCAAATCTACAAGCTAATCACTGCTCCTGCAGAACTGGAAAACAGCTCAGTCAATAGAAAATCAATCAAAGGTACAATCCCTGACCGAGCAGATCTTTTTGGCCTATTTCAAAGTTTGAGATCACTTTCCTGATAGTGGGGACCAGGAGAGCACAGGGTGGTGGGCAGAGGGGACCACAGGGGATGAGGGGGAGGTGGAATCTGGATGGACAGATGCTGGGTAGCCAACGTGCTGGCTGTGCCTGTTTGTGTGTATGCTCCAATCCACCCCTGCACGCGACTGCCATTCCCCAGGGCTCCGGGGACACACTCTTGTACTCCATGGTCGCAGCTTCTGACTCTCCCCAGCAGCTGGGACCGGGCGTGGCCCTGGCTCTGGAAGCCTAGGCAGGGTCAACTCAGGCTGGGCACCCCTCCCAAAGCCCCACTTTCCTGGGACCTGCCGACCGGGCTCCCGTGGGTTCACAGGGTGTCCTGCATCTGCAACTGAAAGACGTCAAATGAGCCAGAGCCCACAAGGGCGCTTTAAAAATTACAGAGCATGACTTGAACCTGAGACTCTGTTGCCAGTATTTCAGGAGCAGATGGCGTAAATGGCAGGTGACCACCAGGCAGGTCAGAGACTTGGGAGCAGAGCATGGAGACATGGGAAGCAGAGTTCTGCTGCTCCGCTAATTCCTTGCTCCCCCAGGTCCTCCTCAGAGACCTTTTGCTCCCAGACTCCCCTTCCCTCTCCACCACCTACGTTTATGTCTTTCATTTCACATACTTTCTGTCATGACCTTTAAACTGCTCAGTCTGAAAACTGAGGCGATCCACAGAGAAACACAGGACTTCCCTCGGAAATTCAGGCTGTTCTCACAAACGACACGCGTGGTCACTCACTGTGCATGGTATGTCACTGTCCAGCTCCCGGAACACGGACACCCAATCGTCCTGCGTGGCGATATTCCAGTTGGGGTAATCCAGGAAGGTGGCCTGGGCCATGATCTCCTCTTGGTCATTGTGGAGGGTGATGGCAAGGTTTGCTTTCTCCCTGTGGGAATGGTTTGAATTGCACACATGAAGAAGGTACCAACCGTGAGAGGAAGAGGTGTCCTTTTCTCCTACCTTGGGCTCCTGGAGTTCAGCACCTGCTGAGTCAGGTGTGACCACCTTTCCAACAGGTGGCAGCGATGAGGCAGCATCTGTGGAACATCTTTCAGGACACCTGGCACTATCAACCACATCTCTACAGAAAGTTACACTTCCTGAGAAAGGTGCTATGTCTATGATATGAGATGCCCAGGATCCTCCCTTGGAGACGGGTGCGGGAAACATCGACTGCAGACTTCTGCACACTCTCCATGTTGCCAGCTTCATCGTGCTGGCCAAAACACACGTTTAGGATGGTCAACTGACCCCTGTGAGTCTCTCACACACATGCACCTCCTACACATCATTATTATCTTTAAGCCAGTTCACTTTTGGCTACAATGAGTCTATTTCAATAACAAGTTTTACATTACTATCATAAAAGGAAAACCAGTATCCCTTCCTATAAGTAGAAGCTAACTATAAAAATGAAGATAGAACATTTAACACAAAAATTGCTCTACATAATTGGAGTCAAATCACTTGAGTCAAATCTGGTACCACCAGAGCTGTGGGCATCATAAGGAGCCACTGCACTTGGGACATCAATCTCAGCACCTCTAGCCACCATCCCCTCTCACAGGAAGTCACAACATTTAGCCACAGGGGACTCCCAGCAGGGTGCCCTTGGCCCAAGCTCTGCAGCTGGCTGCCCTCAGGTATTGAGAACACGGGATCCACACAGGACGTTCATTAGCAGGAGGGGCAGCCCCCCAGATTCTCTCATCTAATTCACTGAAGCCCCTGCCCCTCATTCTACTTCTGCCCGTCTCCCTCCAGCTCCTGTCCTCTGGGCTCCCCTGCTCCGGGTTCCCAGAGCCATGACCTATGACTTCATACTGAGTCTCGTCCTCAATCTAACCCGGATGAGAATGGTCAAGGGCGCAGGACCATTGACCTTGACCTTGATCAGGACCTTGATCACTGAGCATCAGTGATGGCAGTGATGAAGGTGGTAGAGGAGGAAGTGGGCAAGACCTGGGACCGGGCAGGCACCATCCCTTCAGCGAAGGAAAGGAAAGGTGTTCCTGGAATCCCAATTAGAACCTGAAATTCACTTCTCCATGGGAAGCTAGGGTGGTGGTGGTGCTCTGCAGCACAATTAGCACAGTGCTATACCGCACACACAGTACAGATTAAATAGGCTTTTCTGGGGTGGCCTGGGAAGCCAGCCACCAATAACTTTATTTCAATGGGAAAATGCACTGCAGTTTCCAAACAGCGTGATTGCAAAAAGTAACTTTGGCAGCAAATCATTTTATATATACAATTTCCACTTATTACTGCTTAGCGAATAGGTCCTCTATAGGACAGATAAAAGTCATTGTGGGAGTGAAAGCGGGAAAGGAGGGATAAGGTAGAGGGAGGTGTGTGCCTTTAAAGCTGGTTTAAAATTATCCTTTGTAATAAGCCAAATCAAGCCAAAGGAGCCCTTAAAAAATACACACACACACACACGTGTGCACACATATGTATTTCATCAAAACATATTAAAGTTCAAAGATGTTACCAGCAATAGAAATCAAGAGTTCTTTCCATTAAAGCAGTGCTTCATTTATTCAATAGGTTTCAGGAATTTAAGTTCAGCCAGTACTCGTTTTACTTAACTGTATTTGGTGAAAATCTTGTTGGAAAAGGGTTCCCATTTTCTGCCTCGTTAAGTAGTGAGAGTGAAACAAGGCTTCATGTCCCTTTTTTCCCCCAATACTTGAACTTTAAATCCCTCTGTGACTTTTTATACCTTAGGTATGTCTCATGTGTAAAACATGACTGCTCTTCGTTTCGTTCTGTTTTCAGCCAATCTACTCATCTTTATATTTTAACTGAAGAATTTTGTTCAGATACATTTGATTACCGATATACAGAATTTTTTTCAATCTTCCTATTATTTGTGATTTTAATGTGTTCTATGCTTTCTGTTTCTTTTTTCTTCCTCTTTTCTTGCTTTTAGATTCTGGTTTCTTATTAATTTCCTGTTCAATTTTCCCCTCTATAGATCAGCAGTTATCTCTACGCCTATCCTTTAATGATTATACTAGCCCAAGTTAACATGTATTTCTAACAAAGTCTTTACCCTCTGTTTCAGTTATCAACTGACATGTACCAAACCACCCCTAGGCTCCAAACAGTGATTGTATATCATCTCTCATGGTTCTATGAGCTAGCTGGTTTTGACTGAGCAGTTTTTGGTGGAGGTCTCTCAGGAGACGGCAGTCAAGTGGTGCTAATAGCTGGAGTCCGCTGAATATCCAACGTCTAGAATGGTTCCGCTCACACTGTTAGCGGTTGGTGCTGGTTATTGGCTAAGAGCTCGGCCAAGGCTGTCAGGAGAGACACCTGCATGTAGCCCTGTGAGTTGAGCCTTTAACAGTGTGGCATCTGGGTTCCAAGAGGGAGCATTTCAGAGAGCAGGGGGAGCTGTAGACTTCTTACGGTCTAGACTTGAAGTCATAGAGCATCCCTGTTGCTGATTTCTATACACAGGGCCAGCCCTTACTCAGGACAAGAAGAGACTTGAAAAGGACTTGATGGAGGGTGTGTGGTTAGTGGGAGGGAGGGGGAACACCTCTGAATACTAGCTACCACAGCCTCCTCCTCAACAAATCCTTAAAGCTACTTTCAATTTAATCACATGACCCCCAATTTATCAGCTATTTTTGTCCTGCATTTTATCTAACTCATTATTTATATTTTATAATTTACCATTTATAGTTAGTATCTATATTAGATTAGTCATTGTTAATGTTACTGTTTCATACAAGCTAGATTTTTTAAAATATTTATACATATTTTTGTTTACTTTCCTTCTTTTATATTGGGTTTTTCCAGCAGAGATATTTTTCCTTCTGCTTAGAGTATGTTCTGAGAATTTCCTTAATTCAGAGTCTACCAGTAAAGTAACTGATAAACTAGTTTTTGTTTATCTAAAAAATTCGTTCATTTTTCCCCCTAAGTATTGAAACATTGTTTTACTAGGTATAAATTCTAGTTTGATGTTATCTGCTCTCCAACATTTCACTGTCTTCTGGGTACCATTGTTGCTAGTAAGAATTATCATTAGACTAATTTGTAGTTGTTTGCAGGCAACTTCTTTTTTCTCTACAGGTATTTTTCAGATCTTCTCTTTAACTTTGGTGTTTTGCTGTTTCATTATGGTGTGGTTAGTTGTAGAATTCTCTGTGCATTTTTCCTATTTGGAATTCATTGAGTTTTCTGTAAGAATGTGTGCTTTTCAACAATTCTGGAAAGTTCTCAGCCATTATCTCTTCAAATACTGACACTTCCACTTTCTATTATGTCCTTCTAGATGTCTGATCATACCTAATTGTTAAGTATCCCATTTTTATGTTTTGTCTCTGTCTCTCTGTACTGAATTCCAGGTAATCTATTTTTATTGATCTTCCAGTTCAGTACATCTGTCTTTACCTGTGTCTATTATGATGCTTAATTCATCTACTGAGCTTTTAATTTTAACTCTATTTCTTTCTAGATGGTCTATTAGACTTTTTCAATACTCATTTTTCATTTTATGGTCTTTTAAAACATACCTTTTCACTTTAGACATAGTATAGTCATTTTATATCCTGTGACTTAATACCTGAAGTCTTTGGGTCTGATTCTTCTGTATAGTTTTTGTCTTTGATTTTCATTAATGTTGACTGTCTCCTTGTGTATTTGTGTCATGATTTTTAGCTGCGAGTTTATGTTCCTTGGAACCTTATCTGTGAGTATTATTTGAAGTCTAAGCTGAAGCTCCACCCTTTCAGACCTGATCTGCATTTATTTTAGCAGTCTCCTAGATACAGTACTAACCTGTAACCACTTTTAATCAAATTTTCCACTGCCTTTACTTTATTCAGTCTATGGGCAAATTAACTTAGTTTTGTTTGTCTGAAAATGCATCCATTAATTAGGAAGTTTTGAAGCTTTTGCAGGGGAGCTTTATCCCTCCCCCCAACCCTTTCATTCATGCTGAGGTTGAAATGGCCAAGTTTCCTTACTTTTATGCAGTGGGTTTATATCTCCTTCATCCCTACAAATAATATAATTTTATACAAAGAAGTCTAACACCTCCCTCCTTAAGTGTAGGGAGTATTTAACTTATGTTCCTTGCAAACCTGTCAAAACAGAAGTGTGAGGTTTCTAGAATGTAGCAAAAAATTCTCAAGGAGAAAGTGGCATGGGTTCCTGCTGTTGGCCTGAAGTTTCTGATTTCATTCTGACAACTTGTGTGTGTGTGTGTGTGTGTGTGTGTGTGTGTGCGCGCATATCAACACACACACACACACATTTCCTCTGTTTCCATCCAGAGGACATCATTAAGGTGTTTAATCCACAGTAAGGCCAAAAAAAAGAAATAATTTCATTGGCATACATATTTTTAAAGCTTTTATACATATTGCCCTACTGCTCTCCAACAAAACTATGCCAAATTTACATTACATTCGTCAGTGTGGTGATCAGAAACTGTAAATTTTAATGTCTTAGGCTGGCCTAGTTTAAACATTTCAATTGCATTTAATGTGAAGCTTTATGAGATCCAAAATACTGAGCTATCTCTTAGCATGCTCAATAAAAATAACAAGGAGCTGATTATAGGATATTTGTATGTGTTAGTCACTCAGTCGTGTCCGACTCTTTGCGACCCGATGAGCTGTACCCCACCAGGCTCCTCTGTCCACTGATTTTCCAGGCAAGAACACTGGAGTGGGTAGCCATTCCCTTCTCAACCCAGGGATCAAACCCGGGTCTCCTGAACTGCAAGTGGATTCTTTATCATCTGAGCCACCAGGAAAGCCCTATATTCATATTCTAGTATCCAAAAACAAAACAAAACAGGGAGAAAGAAGATATTTTCATAAAAAAAAAAACTATGCCTAATTCAAAGTTTAGAAGAACAGAACAACAGAAGTGGCTGAGAGCACATTCAGGCTTTGTCACTTACTAATTGCTGGACCTTGGGTGGGCCTCCACTTTCTCATGTGTAAAAATGGGCATGATGGTGGCTACCTCAGAATTAAACAAGACAATGTTGGCAAAGCACGGAATCTGAAGGAAAATAAATTCTCAATATTTGTAGCTAATATTATTAACTTACTTTCAAGTGACTCTACTGGTAGGTGAGGCAGCCGAGATTTGAACACAAGTTTGCCTGAATCCAAAAGCTGTGAGAAATCTTTCCAATTTTTATGTTTGTTATAGGACTTAGTGATGGTTGTTCCCAGAGACCTTCTGCTCAGGAGGGCAGACTTTCCTGCTGTCTGTTTCCTTGCCATAAGCCCTGTGAGGACAAAGGAGTGGAGCCCCTTGGCTACATACTTACAGAAGATAGATGATATTAAGATTTCCAAAGAGCTTCTGGGTAAATTTTCTAATGAGGTTTTTGATACAATAAATATCCTGTGTCTCTGTTCTTCGGCAATGTACCACTTCAACTTTTCCTCTTGGAGAAGTGAGTACTGACATTTTTGATCCTGTCCCCAAAAGAGAGAAAAACAGCCCACTGTTAACCTGAGATGATGAGCCAGTCTAGCTACGTATTTACAAAAATGGGACATTCCTTCAGTCTTTGTGTGGTCAGGGTGAGCATGGTTTGGTGGGATACATCTCCCCTGGGAGTAGGCTATGACATCTGTCCCCCAAAACTAGCTGACACGTGTCTCTCCAGGAAAATGAGGTTTCTGAGAACTGGCCTGGCTAGAAGTGACTACAACAATAATTTTGTTTTCCACAAAGCTGCTTTAAAAATATTCAAACAGTAGGACTGAAGAACATTGAAAGGAATTATTTACTGATTCAGGGTCCTCATATTTACTCAGCCACCATGGTCAAGAGTTAGAGGGGAAATACAGATGCTGCCCCCTGGGCAAACAGAGCTCCCCCAAACCAGAGCCCAAAGGGCGGCAGTCCTGGGGGATATTTTGAGGTTGAAAGAGTTGTTGTTAGTCAGTCAGTCATGTCGGACTCTTTGCAACTCCATAGACTGTAGCCCACCAGGCTCCTCTGTCCATGGGATTTCCCAGGCAAGAATACTGAGCCACTTCCTTTTCCAGGAGATCTTCCCAACCCAGGGATTGAACCCACGTCTCCTGCTTGGCAGGCAGATTCTTTACCACTGAGCCACCTGGGAAGTCCTAAGGTGAGAAGAGATCTGTGGCCAAATAAGTGTAAGAGACATGGCTTGCAAGGGGCTTCCAGAGGGGCCCCCTATGCCCATGAAAGTCTCTGGGAAGCTCCAGGATAAAGTTACAGCTTTCTCTGTAGACCGAGCCTTCCCCACAGCCATTTTGAGGAGAATCTCTAATGACAGCAATGGCGGAGAGTCTCATGTTGAGAAAGACACGCGGGAGATGCTGCTGACAGAACCACAGGCCCAAGACGAGCTTCATCTGTCTCGATGTCTAGGGTCCTCAATGTGTATGTGTCTCTTCCTCCTTCTCTTTCTTGTCCTCCCTCCTTCCTTCCCTTCCTTTTTCTTTTTTTCCTGTTTCCTAAGGGGAAATACCTTATTATGGTCTAAGCCAGTAAGCTGGAAAACAGGGAAGTTAATTTTCGCCATCGCATTGACTCTAAGAGCAGTGCGGAGCGTTCCCAGCACCCCGGAATGTGGCCCCATCCACAGGTCGTCACCATTCTGACTTCTATCTCATAGTGCCCTTGGCCATTTTTTGAACACTATATAAATGGAATTACACAGTGTGCACTGCATTCTTTCAAAACACAGATTATATCATTTGACTTCTTGCTGTTGGCACCCCACTCCAGTACTTTTGCCTAGAAAATCCCATGGATGGAGGAGCCTGGTAGGCTGCAGTCCATGGGGTTGCGAAGAGTCGGACACGACTGAGCAACTTCACTTTCACTTTTCACTTTCATGCATTGGAGAAGGAAATGGCAACCCACTCCAGTGTTCTTGCCTGGAGAATCCCAGGGACGGGGGAGCCTGGTGGGCTGCCGTCTATGGGGTCGCACAGAGTCGGACACAACTGAAGCGACTTAGCAGCAGCAGCAGCAGATATATTCTTGCACAAATTACATGATGACTGTATTCCAATAAAATTTTACTTATGAACACTGATGTTTGACTTTTACATAGTTGAGTGTATCCTGAAATGTTCTTTTGGTCTTTTATTCAGTTGTTTAAACATGTTTTTTTTTTTTTAATTCTTAGCTTGTGGGCCACATAAAAAATAGTTAATGTGTTGAATGTGGCCTGTAGACTACTGTTTCCCAACTACCAGAACAAGTATTTCAAAAATACAGAGGCAAAAATAATCATTAAGTGAGAGTTCTATATCTAGCTGAATAATCGTTTAAAAATCAAGGTGATATAAGACAATTTACTACAAAGAAATTACCATTCAAAGAACCCTGTTGAAAGAACTAGGACAAGATGTATATCAGGAAGAAGAAAATTTTAAATCAGAAAGGAATAGAATACAGGATGAAATGTTGAGGAGAGAAAAGTAAATGAGAAGATATATCTAAATAGGCATTGACGGTCAGGAAAAAAAAGTAATAATGATGATAAATCTTGCTTTAGAAACAATAGCTGGATTGAATTACCACACAATAAAAACTTGTGAGATGGAAGGATGACAATCAGAAATGAAACATTCTAAGGTTTGAGAGGCAGCTATAAATGATTAAACTTTGTCAAATCAATTGCATATAGTTACAGATTTAAGGGAATTCACTTAAGGTAAATATCTTTTTTTATTTTAATAGCTATTTATTTATTTCCATAGGTGACTTCTCTTTATGGCGGTTATATAAAATCTCATTCATCTAGAATTTGAAAAGTAAAGTAAAATAAATAAATAAAAGAAAAAAAAGAAAAGTGAGACAACTTTTAAATGTTTAAATAATAAAATGGTGATATAGAACTATGGCAACTGTTTTTATATTGGTTACGAATGACTTCCATTTGAGAAATCAGCATAAAAAGCTTTTTGAAAAAACTATCTGCAGAGGTAGATGTGATAGTTCTACATACTGCTGCTGCTGCTGCTAAGTCGCTTCAGTCATGTCTGACTCTGTGTGACCCCATAGACGGCAGTGTTTTGAATGAAAGAGACAAATATGTGAGCCACATACACAATTTACAAGATTTTTCTACTTTTTGAAGTAACGTTTTTAGTTCAGAAAAAGTAAAATATGATGTTGCTTATATGTGGAATCTTAAAAAACGGTACTGCTGCTGCTAAGTCACTTCAGTTGTGTCCGAATCTGTGCGACCCCATAGACGGCAGCCCACCAGGCTCCCCCGTCCCTGGGATTCTCCAGGCAAGAATACTGGAGTGGGTTGCTATTTCCTTCTCCAATGCATGAAAGTGAAAAGTGAAAGTGAAGTTGCTCAGTCGTGTCCGACCCTCAGCGACCCCATGGACTGCAGCCTTCCAGGCTCCTCCATCCATGGGGTTTTCCAGGCAAGAGTACTGGAGTGGGGTGCCATCGCCTTCTCCGAGTTCTACATACATAAATACATAAACAAGAGACTTGGCAGCTGTCAAAAATCTCTTAACCAATGAACTAACAAGCCATGTAAAGACATGGAGAAATCTTAAATTCATATTACTAAGTGAAAGAAGCCAGTCTTAAAAGGCTATACACTGTATCATTCTAATGATATGATATTCTGAAAAAGACTGCTGATAGTCTGAAAAAAAAAAAAAGTAAGTGGCTTCCAGAAGAAAATGGGTAGGGAAGGATGAACAGGTGAAGCAGAGAGGATTTTTAGGGCAGTTAAACTGTTCTTTCCCCTGGAGGAGGGCATGGCAACCCACTCCAGTATTGTTGCCTGGAAAATCCCATGGACAAGGGAGCCCGGCAGGCTACGGTCCTTAGGGTCGCAAAGTGTCAGACATGACTGACACAACTTAGCACGAACCGTTCTTTACCATTCTGTAATGATGGATACATGACACTGTATTTTTTATCAAATCCTATACACTGTACAACATCACAAATAAACTCTTACATTGGATGATAATGACGTGTGATGTGACAATGTAGGTTCATGGACTGTAACAAATGCAGTACTCTGGTGGTGGATATTAATCATGGGGCAGCAAGGGGTGGAGGGGGCAGCAGAAATAGAAATTTTTTTCTACCTTTAATTCAATTTTCCTGTGAATCAAAAACTGCTCTAAAAAATCAAGTTTATTTTTAAAATTTCTCTTAAGCATTTGTGTGCACATAATTTTTCTGCTTCTAAAGACAGATTAGGTATTTAGAGAGCACTTTACATAGATTATTTAACTTACATGCAGAGTACATCATGAGAAACGCTGGGCTGGAAGAAGCACAAGCTGGAATCAAGATTGCCGGGAGAAATATCAATAACCTCAGATATGCAGATGATACCGCCCTTATGGCAGAAAGTGAAGAGGAACTAAAAAGCCTCTTGGTGAAAGTGAAAGAGGAGAGTGAAAAAGTTGGCTTAAAGCTCAACATTCAGAAAACGAAGATCATGGCATCCGGTCCCATCACTTCATGGGAAATAGATGGGGAAACAGTGTCAGACTTTATTTCTGGGGGCTCCAAAATCACTGCAGATGGTGACTGCAGCCGTGAAATTAAAAGACACTTACTCCTTGGAAGAAAAGTTATGACCAACCTAGATAGCATATTGAAAAGCAGAGACATTACTTTGCCAACAAAGGTCTGTCTATTCAAGGCTATGGTTTTTCCAGTGGTCATGTATGGATGTGAGAGTTGGACTGTGAAGAAAGCTGAGCACATAAGAATTGATGCTTTTGAACTGTGGTGTTGGAGAAGACTCTTGAGAATCCCTTGGACTGCAAGGAGATCCAACCAGTCCATTCTGAAGGAGATCAGCCCCGGGATTTCTTTGGAAGGAATGAAATAGTTTAGCTGAAATAGTTTCAGCTAAAGCTGAAACTCCAGTACTTTGGCCACCTCATGGGAAGAGTTGACTCATTGGAAAAGACTCTGATGCTGGGAGGGATTGGGGGAAGGAGGAAAAGGGGACGACAGAGGATGAGATGGCTGGATGGCATCACTGACTTGATGGACATGAGTTTGAGTGAACTCCGGGAGATGGTGATGGACAGGGAGGCCTGTCGTGCTGCGATTCATGGGGTTGCAAAGAGTCAGACATGACTGAGCAACTGAACTGAACTTACATTGATTCTTTCTTTAATCCTGGTGAAATAGATATTATTTATGTCATATGGTTAAGGACTAAAGACTTTGATTGTGTGGATCACAACAGATTGTGGAAAATTCTTAAAGAGATGGGAGTATCAGCCCACTGTACCTGTCTCCTGAGAAACCTGTATGTGGGTCAAGAAGCTTACTGGACATGAAACAACTAACTGGTTCAAAATTGGGAAAGGAGTATGATAACACTGTATATTGTCACTCTGCTTATTTAACTTCTATGCAGAGCATATTATGTGAAATTCTGGGCTGGATGAATCACAAGCTGAAATTAAGATTGTTAGGAGAAATATCAGTACCCTCAGATAAACAAATGATACCACTCTAATGGCAGAAAGTGAAGATGAACTAAAGAGCCTCTTGATGAGGATGAAAGAGGAGAGTGAAAAAGCTGGCTTGAATCTCAACATTAAAAAAACATGGCATCCAGTCCCATCACTTTGTGGCAAATAGAAGGGGAAAACGTGGAGGCAGTGACAGATTTTTTTTTTCCCCTCGGGCTCCAAAATCACTGCAGGATGATAACTGCAGCCATGAAATTAAAAGATTCTTTCTCCTTGAAAGGAAAGCTATGACAAACCTAGACAGTATATTAAAAAGCAGAGATAGCACTTTACCAATAAATGTCTGTATGGTCAAAGCTATGGTTTTCTCCATAGTCATGCACAGATTTGAGAGCGGACCATAGGAAGGTTGAGCACCGGAGAATTTATGCTTTCTAGTTGTGGTGCTGGACAAGCCTCTTGAGAGTCACTTGGACTGCATGGAGATCAAACCAGTCAATCCTAAAGGAAATCAACCCTGAATGTTCATTGGAAGGACTGAAGCTGAAGCCCCAATACTTTGGCCACTAGATGCAAAGAGCCAAGTCAGTGGAAAAGACCTGATGCTGAGAAAGACTGAAGGCAAAAGGAAAAGGGGGTGGCAGAGGGTGAGATGGTTAAATGGAATCACTGACTCAATGGACATAACTTTCAGCAAATTACAGGAGATAGTGGAGGACAGAGAAGCCTGGGGTGCTACAGTCCATGAGGTCGCAAAGAGTGGGACCTGAATTCGCGACTTAATAACAACAAAAGTTAAGCGCACTGGCGCTTTAACTTTAAGAAAATTGACATTAAGACACAATGACAGAAAATTTTAAATATCTGTTTATCTGATACTATTTAAGATTGATATATTGTTTATCTGATATTATAAGGCTGGATTATTTGCTAGTACTCTGATGACTTATTTTCACTTTTTTCTGTGTATCTGGCTTTAAAATTCCTTCAGTTACTTTCAGTTATAAGCCATAGAATTATTTGGTTACACTGTCCAGAAACCAAGGGGCAGTTGACCATTCTGGACTACAAAGCCCAGAACGCACCCCAGCTCAGGGCGGCCGAGCAGCTCAGCAGCTTGCCGCTAGGCATGCCAGGAATGGTAGTTTTCTACCCGACCCCCGGCCTCGAGCGTCCGCACGGGAGCCGGGTTCCTGTCCCCCTGCGGGATACCCCGGCTTCACGGATCCACCCGTCCTCGCACGGTCATCCCAATCCCAGAGGCGACCTGATGATGAGCCCCTGACGCCCCGGATTCTGCCCGCCTTAGGCCGGCAGCCAGCACTCCTCACCTCACCTGCAACTCCAGAGAGTCCCGGGCTCCGATGAGGACGCGCAGCCCGGTTACCACAGAAACGACGTTGACTCCGTCACGCGCGGGAGAGAGGTCAAAAGTCGCTCCAGCCAGTTCCGCTTCCGGTTCCGGGATCCCGCTTGTTGTCAGAAAGTTGCGCGGTGTGGGCGAGCCCTTGGGGAAGGTGTTCTGTGGTCCCGGGCTCGCCCGCTGTCGCCGCTGCAGCCATGGCGGCCTCCACCGCGGCCGGGAAGCAAAGGATCCCCAAAGTGGCCAAGGTGAGCGGCTCGGGGCCTTGTGGGAGGAGGCCGGGGACGGGGTTGGCCCGGCCTCGGTGGTGCCCGGGGCGGGAGGCGTGTGGTCCCGGGAGCTGGTCGTCCCTCCCTGAGTGGGGGCCGCGGGCGGGAAGGGCCAGCCGGGCGTGGGGGGCACCCCCGCGTCCGTGTGGTCGTCGTTTTAGAAGGTGTTTATCTGGGGGAGGTGAGAGGTCCTTCAGCACAGACCCGCTGAACCAGACACTCGCTAGGCGCTTGGCCTCCGGGTAGAGCGGGCTAAGAGCTGCCCTCCGTAAGGGTAGAATTGCAGCCTTGCAAAGGCTCCTGAGTCCCAGAGGAATATGCCGTGGCTTCCTGGGCTCGTGTGAAGGGTCTCCAGCGCAAACTTTGCCGAGGAAGTGATGGTTAAGCTGTGCTGAAGGCGGTAATAGGAGTCAACCCCGGGTGAGAGTGGAAGGAGTGAGAAGAGATGACAAGGGCTGTGTTTTGGCTGATCTGACTTTTTCCGTCGGCGGTTAATACTTAGCGAATGCTTAATATGTGACAGCATTTGTCCTAAACGTTTGCACGTACTCTTCCTTCCCGTCTTACTCCAGCTCAGATGACTTTCTAGAGCCTGTCTTTTAGGTACCCGTTTGGATAACTCCGGGAGAGAGTGCATAGAAAGCACTCAACACAGTTTCTGGCACTTAATGTTCATTAGATAGACACCCTCAGCATCCTCATTGCACACATGGCATTAAATACTTAGTATTTCTTATAGTTCAGTTCCATAAGCTTGTATTGGGCTCCACAGGCCCCATAAAAATTTAATGTGAGCCACATAGATAATTTTAAGTTTTCTCATAGCTACAGTAAAAACAAAAAGTCAAAACAGGTGACATGAATTTTAATTATACATTTTATTTAACTAGTGTATCCAAGATAGTGTCATTCCATTATGTCATGAATACAAAAAGTTTGATTGGATAATTTATTCTTTTTTTCCCCCCCATACTAAGTCTTCAAAACCCCTTGTGTGTTTTACACTTGCAGCCCAATTTGGACTCACCAAATGTGATTCAAGGCCGCTGTGTTGGACAGCACAGCTCTAAGACCTCAAGAAGCTTACAGTCTATTGATAGGAACTTACTGAATATATCTTTGACTTGAAATGCCATGAAAAATCAAAGACGGTTATCCACCTGGGGCCAAGGCAGAAATTGAAGGATTCTGTAAATAGAGGTTGAAATGTCAGTTAAGGCATGGCGCACATCTAGATAAGACCTCTGGTTATAGAGTTTTACCTCAGTTCAGTTCAGTCGCTCAGTCGTGTCCGGCTCTTTGCGACCCCATGAATCGCAGCACGCCAGGCCTCCCTGTCCATCACCAACTCCCAGAGTTCACTCAGACTCACGTCCATCGAGTCAGTGATGCCATCCAGCCATCTCATCCTCTGTCATCCCGTTCTCCTCCTGCCCCCAATCCCTTCCAGCATCAGAGTCTTTTCCAATGAGTCAACTCTTCCCATGAGGTGGCCAGAATACTGGAGTTTCAGCTTTAGCATCATTCCTTCCAAAGAAATCCCGGGGCTGATCTCCTTCAGAATGGACTGGTTGGATCTCCTTGCAGTCCAAGGGATTCTCAAGAGTCTTCTCCAACACCACAGTTCAAAAGCATCAATTCTTCGGCACTCAGCTTTCTTCACAGTCCAACTCTCACATCCATACATGACCACAGGAAAAACCATAGCCTTGACTAGACGAACCTTTGTTGGCAAAGTAATGTCTCTGCTTTTGAATATGCTATCTAGGTTGGTCATAACGTTCCTTCCAAGGAGTAAGCGTCTTTTAATTTCATGGCTGCAGTCACCATCTGCAGTGATTTTGGAGCCCCAAAAAATAAAGTCTGACATTGTTTCCACTGTTTCCCCATCTATTTCCCATGAAGTGATGGGACCAGATGCCATAATCTTCGTTTTCTGAATGTTGAGCTTTAAGCCAACTTTTTCACTCTCCATTTTCACTTTCATCAAGACGTTTTTAGTCCTCTTCACTTTCTGGCATAAGGGTGGTGTCATCTGCATATCTGAGGTTATTGATATTTCTCCCGGCAATCTTGATTCCAGCTTGTGCTTCTTCCAGCCCAGCGTTTCTCATGATGTACTCTGCATATTAAGTTAAATAAGCAGGGTGACAATATACAGCCTCGACGTACTCCTTTTCCTATTTGGAACCAGTCTATTGTTCCATGTCCAGTTCTAACTGTTGCTTCCTGACTTGCATATATGTTTCTCAAGAGGCAGGTCAGGTGGTCGGGTATTCCCATCTCTTTCAGAATTTTCCACAGTTTATTGTGATCCACACAGTCAAAGGCTTTGGCATAGTCAGTAAAGCAGAAGTAGATATTTTTCTGGAACTCTCTTGCTTTTTTGATGATGCAGCGGATGTTGGCAATTTGGTCTCTGGTTCCTCTGCCTTTTCTAAAACCAGCTTGAACATCAGGAAGTTCTCGGTTCATGTATTGCTGAAGCCTGGCTTGGAGAATTTTGAGCATTACTTTACTAGCGTGTGAGATGAGTGCAATTGTGTGGTAGTTTGAGCATTCTTTGGCATTGCCTTTCTTTGGGATTGGAATGAAAGCTGACCTTTTCCAGTCCTGTGGCCACTGCTGAGTTTTCCAAATTTGCTAGCATATTGAGTGCAGCACGTTCACAGCATCATCTTTCAGGATTTGAAATAGCTCAACTGGAATTCCATCACCTCCACTAGCTTTGTTCTTAGTGATGCTTTCTAAGGCCCACTTGACTTCACATTCCAGGATGTCTGGCTCTAGGTCAGTGATCACGCCATCGTGATTATCTGGGTCATGAAGATCTTTTTTGTACAATTCTTCTGTGTATTCCTGCCACCTCTTCTTAATATCTTCTGCTTCTGTTAGGTCCATACCATTTCTGTCCTTTATCAAGCCCATCTTTGCATGAAATGTCCCCTTGGCATCTCTAATTTTCTTGAAGAGATCTCGAGTCTTTCCCATTCTGTTGTTTCCCTCTATTTCTTTGCATTGGTCGCTGAGGAAGGCTTTCTTATCTCTTCTTGCTGTTCTTTGGAACTCTGCATTCAGATGCTTATATCTTCCCTTTTCTCCTTTGCTTTTCCCTTCTCTTCTTTTCACAGCTATTTGTAAGGCCTCCTCAGACAGCCATTTTGCTTTTTTGCATTTCTTTTCCATGAGGATGGTCTTGATCCCTGTCTCCTGTACAATGTCATGAACCTCTGTCCATAGTTCATCAGGCACTCTATCAGATCTAGTACCTTAAATCTATTTCTCACTTCCACTGTATAATCATAAGGGATTTGATTTAGGTCATACCTGAATAGTCTAGTGGTTTTCCCTACTTTCTTCAATTTAAGTCTGAATTTGGCTATAAGGAGTTCATGATCTGAGCCACAGTTAGCTCCTGGTCTTGTTTTTGTTGACTTTATAGAGCTTCTTCATCTTTGGCTGCAAAGAATATAATCAATCTGATTTTGGTGTTGACCATCTGGTGATGTCCATGTGTAGAGTCTTCTCTTGTGTTGTTGGAAGAGAGTGTTTGCTACGACCAGTGCGTTCTCTTGGCAAAACTCTATTAGTCTTTGCCCTGCTCCATTCCGTATTCCAAGGCCAAATTTTCCTGTTACTCCAGGTGTTTCTTGACTTCCTACTTTTGCATTCCAGTCCCCTATAATGAAAAGGACATCTTTTTTGGGTGTTAGTTCTAAAAGGTCTTGTAGGTCGTCATAGAACCGTTCAACTTCAGCTTCTTCAGTGTTACTGGTTGGGGCATAGACTTGGATTACTATTGAATGGTTTGCCTTGGAAATGAACAGAGATCATTCTGTCGTTTTTGAGATTGCATCCAAGTACTGCATTTCGGACTCTTCTGTTGACCATGATGGCTACTCCATTTCTTCTAAGGGATTCCTGCCCACAGTAGTAGATATAATCGTCATCTGAGTTAAATTCACCCATTCCAGTCCATTTTAGTTCGCTGATTCCTAGAATGTTGACGTTCACTCTTGCCATCTCTTGTTTGACCACTTCCAATTTGCCTTGATTCATGGACCTGACCTTCCAGGTTCCTATGCAATATTGCTCTTTTCAGCATCAGACCTTGCTTCTATCACCAGTCACATCCACAACTGGGTATTGTGTTTGCTTTGACTCCATCCCTTCATTCTTTCTGGAGTTATTTCTCTACTGATCTCCAGTAACATATTGGGCACCTACTGACCTGGGGAGTTCCTCTTTCAGTATCCTATCATTTTGCCTTTTCATACTGTTCTTGGGGTTCTCAAGGCAAGAATACTGAAGCGGTTTGCTATTCCCTTCTCCAGTGGACCACATTCTGTCAGACCTCTCCACCATGACCCGCCTGTTTTGGGTGGCCCCACGGGCATGGCTTAGTTTCATTGAGTTAGATAAGGCTGTGGTCCTAGTGTGATTAGATTGACTAGTTTTCTGTGATTATGGTTTCAGTTTTACCTAGGCATCCTCAAAATTTATTATACTGTTCTAAAAGAGAAATGTTGTTTTTGCTACCTTTCCTCTTGAGACTTTTATCTATGGCTTTGTGATAAATACCTTGCATGAAATTAAAAAGTTTGTGGGGTTTTTTTTTAGTTTCATAGAGAAATGGGAGCATGTCATGCAAAGGGGGCATCTTGTAATAGTGTTTATAAAGTTCACATTCTAAAAAAAAGTTCATTTGTTTCTTATACTTTGTGTGAAAAGCATCTGCTAAAAATGGAAATGTCTCCTGTGTTAAAAGGTGAAAAACAAAGCCCCAGCTGAAGTTCAGATCACTGCGGAGCAACTGCTAAGAGAAGCTAAGGAGAGAGAACTTGAGCTTCTTCCACCTCCCCCTCAACAGAAGATCACAGATGAAGAAGAGTTAAACGATTACAAACTACGGAAGAGGAAGGTTGGTCTGTGTGGTCTGGTTTAGTCTGTCAATATCATTAAGAATTTATAGGCCAGAATTTGAAAAGTTCCTCACTGATTAGAGAGACTAAACTAAGAAGAGTTTAGTGTTTCTGGCCACCTGCGTAATGTGACTTCTGCTCACCAAGTGGTTGCATTATTGCTAAACTTCATAAAATACACCATGAGTTGTCTGTCTTACGTTAAATCCACCACGGACAGAATTTTTAGTGCTGAATCAAACTCGGGTGGGAGTTTACCAGGCAGAACAACTGACAGCTGAGGCGGGGCGGGAGTAGTGAGATTGCGCCATGTTCTTCTGTCTGTAGCGCCTCCTGTGCTGAGAGGTAACACCTGGGGTAGAGCCGAGAGAGGACCTGGGGATCTGATCCGACCTGCCCCACCCCAGAATGTGGGATTATTATTATTTTTTTTAATCCTGTTGCTCATCCTGTTGTATCTACATATTTAGTTATCCTCAGTAATGTCTGAGACGTTACTGAGAGGACTTAAACAGTCAGAAACGCTTTCTCATTAGTAACACGTGTAGAGTATATTAAAGTACTAGTTGTTACGGGCAATAAGAGAAAATGTCAGCAATTCTACTAATAATTGTTTTTATCTAAAGTTTTCTCTTTGTTTGCCTGTAAGATTTTAAAGAAACACTTGTGACTTTAACCTTCTTCAGTGGGTTTCTTATCTCTCAAGGATTCCCGGATGTAATTTATCTTAAATAAGAGCAAAATGAATAAATTTCTTAGTACAAGGGTTAATAGACAAATGTCATCTTTAGTTACTTTCCCTTTAATTTGACCCTTTTTGCCTTTTGCCAGACTTTCGAAGATAACATAAGAAAAAACAGGACTGTGATTAGTAACTGGATAAAATATGCACAATGGGAAGAGAGTCTAAAGGAGATTCAGAGGTAAAGTCACTGAGCATGTAACTCTGTAAATAGAAATTCTTAAGTTACCAGATACAAAAACATATAAGTTAAAGCACGTGTAAAACTGTGTGCCTCTGATAATAATAAAATAAAAATTTTTAGAGTTTGTTCCTTGGGACCCTAGGCTTCCTTTGAGGGGCCTCAGGAGTGCTATGGTGGGCTGGTCCGAGGGAGGAACAGTGGAGGAGGCTCTCCAGGTGATTCTCATCACCAGCACACTCTGCAGCCAGAGAAATGCAGTTCTATCCATTTTCTCCATATTGGGAAATTTGATTTTTATTTTTTTTTTTTTTAAGAATTATTGTTCCACTCAAAACCAGTGGCCAACAAAATGAAATCATGACCTGACCCTTCCTCTTGTCCCACCTTCCTGTGTTCTCCCAGTATGCCCCCTGCCCTGGCCAGGCCCAGAACCCACCGTGTCTCCTCATCCCTGAGGAGTGGCAGGGACCCCCGCCTCCCCCGGCCCCCTGCCACTCACCTCAGTCTTGGGAACTTTTCCCAAGTTCTCACCTACCGCTTAGCTAACTTTTCCACTTGACATTTTTCTTTCTTTCCCCTCTGCTTCCTTGTGCAGACCTTCACTGTAACATCACATTGCATTGCAGTTACATGCATGTCAGTCTTTCTCTAAAACTTATAAGGCTCCTGAGAACATGGTATCTTGTCACCTTTTTATGCCCGGAACCTCGCTCACAGTAAACACCTGACAGAATAGTGAGCCATGGAGGTGGTTGCTGGGTGTGTTGCATGTGCTGTAACTGATACCCTCCAAATCTGGCTTCTCAAGGGCTCGATCCATATACGAACGTGCCTTGGATGTGGACTACCGAAATATTACACTATGGCTGAAATATGCCGAGATGGAAATGAAGAATCGCCAGGTCAACCACGCCCGGAATATCTGGGACCGAGCCATAACGACTCTGCCTCGAGTCAACCAGTTCTGGTAAGTTCCTGATCTAATGAAATGGCTTTTTGTAGACTAAATTTCCACATTTTTGTGTGTGCATGTGTTTATTTTATATTCGTTTATTTATTTGGCTGCGTCAGCTCTTAGTTGCAGTATGTGGGGTCTTCATTATGATGTGTGGGCTATTCTCTAGTTGTGGTTCACGGGCTCCAGAGCGCACAGGCTCAGTAGTTGTGGCCTATGGGCTTAGCTGCCCAAGCAGGGATCAAACCCATGTCTCCTACATTGGAAGGTGTTCTTAACCAATGGACCATAAGGGAATCCCTGTGTAATTATTTTATTTATAGTTGTAATCATATGTATTAAATCTTGCATCCTACTTTTTCTTTAAACATGCACTCATTACTGTTTAATGTCCTTTAGTCTATTAAGTCATAATCCCAATGTATAATTGCTGTGTAATCAAAACTGAAATTTTGATTACAATCTTTTATACAAAAGAATCTTTTTGTTGAACTAAGCAACATTTGAGGAGAAAAATCCTTTTTTTCCAATGTCTGATCCTTTTCAGATTTCTATTTTAATAGGAAAACATGTTTGACTTCACCTTTTGGGAAGATAAAGCCCTGACTCTCATGTGTTAACAAAGTTAGAGCCAGAGATCGCCAAAGACTGTTTTTTTCCGAAGTCATTTTGACCGTGACCGATAAGTTCAGATGGTTCTATTGAAGGTACAAGTACACGTACATGGAGGAGATGCTCGGGAACATCGCTGGTGCCAGGCAGGTGTTCGAGCGCTGGATGGAGTGGCGGCCGGAGGAGCAGGCCTGGCATTCGTACATCAACTTCGAGCTGAGATACAAGGAGGTGGACCGGGCCCGCACCATCTATGAGCGCTATATCCTTCGGACGGGTCTGCCTGCTGCACTGCCAGGGGGCTGTGGTCTGGCTGGGCCACGTAGTCACTGATGTTGGCCCAGAAGTCAACTTCTGCTTCATAAGTTGCGTTTATATTTTCTAGGGACATAGTTGTTCAGAACAAAAGTTTGTGGTCTGGATAATTGTGTCTTTTCCAGGGAGACTTGGGTTAGTTTATACTTGGCATTAACACTGGTTCCTTGTGGAAGTTAATACCGTAAGGCCCTGTTTGCTCTGGGGTGTATGTTGGTCATGGGCACCGGTACTGGAGTTGGTCCAGAAGTTTACTGTTTACTAGCCGTGTGATCTCAATGCGTCAGATCACTCCTTGGAGCCTAGGTGTCCTCATCTTTATTTTGTCAATTATTTACTTATTTATTTTTGGCTATGCAGGCTTTTCTCTCATTGTAGCGGGTGGGGGCTACTCTAGTTGAGATGTGCAGGCTTCTCTCATTGCAGAGCACCGGCTCTAGGCACGCAGGCCTCAATAGGTGCGGCTCCTGGGCTCTAGAGTACAAGCTCGGCAGTCGTGCCACACGGCCTTAGTTGCTCCATGGTGTGTGGGATCTTTCTGGACCAGGGATCGAACCAGTGTCTGCTGTGTTGGCAGGCAGATTCCTTACCACTGAGCCACCAGGGAAGCTCCCTCATCTTTAGAAGGGAGGTAAAAGTCCCTGCTGTGGGCTGATTGTGAGGAGGAAGGAGATGGTGACGGGAAAGCACCCTCAGCAGTGCTTGACTTGTGTTTCACTGTTCTTGTGCTGGTTTATCTCCTACTTGCTAGCGTTTATTCATAAATCCACAATCAGTATTTGTGGCACTTTGGCCGTCGTTTGCAGACAAGCCCCAGAGTGATGAAAAATTTGCATCACCCGAGGCACTTGGTCCCAGTGGAGGACAAACAAAACGGCCGTCTGCCTTCCTGTCTCTGCTTTCCTGCAGGGTTGACCGGGGCAGGGAGCGGGAGGGGCAGTGCAAGGGAGGGAGACGCCCGGCTCTTGGCCAGCTGAACAGGACAGAATTCCTTCTCTGGCACTGGTTAGTGGGCAGCTTTAGGCATGTCACTTAACACTTCTGAGACTTGTTTTTTCTTTTCTAAAATAAAAGAATTTGCCAATGATAGTTATTTTTAGGATTGAAAATCACAGTCTATGTGAGATATTTGTGTGTATTCATGTATAGATATAGTATATATGTGTGTGTGTGTATCATGCGTACATATTTCCTCTGGGAGTAGCGATTTGGTATTCTCCCAGCAGAGTGACTACATAGAGCATAAGTACCGTGAGATACAAGACTCAACTTTATTATGTAATTTTAGCATCTTAACTGTGACTATTCATTTTGGTATCACTAGTTTAACCAAAGCATGTATCGCACCTGCTCTGTGCCATGCATTATTCTAAGCGCCTTACAGATACTGTTTAAATCCCTGTGACAGCCCTCGATTCAGGAGCTGCTTCCTTCTGCAGATGAGGAATCTGAGGCAGGATAGCACCTTTCAGGTGCTGGTGAGGCTGGGATTTGAGCCAGTCAGCTTCAGAGCTGGTGCTCTTTAATCATTGCCCTAATGGAACATGTTCAGTTCATTCGCCAGTCGTGTCCGACTCTTTGCGACCCCATGGACTGCGTACTCTTTAATCATTGCCCTATTGGAATGTGTTACTACTTTGAAATTTAATTGATTTCTTCAAGGAAAGTAGATGAAAAACACATCCTATGAAGAAATAAAATTGTAATCAAAAATGTCTCTGTTGGCTCTGATTAGTTTTCTTTTCATGACATGTTTTTTCTTTCTTTCTTCCTTTTTTTTTTTTTTTGGTTTTCTGGCCATGCCACACACCTGGTAGGATATTTGTTCTCCCAACCAGGGACTGAATCTGGGCCATGGTAGTGAAAGCACTGAGTCCTAACCACTGGACCACCAGGAACTTCTTTTTTTCCCTTAAATCTTTATTGGAGTACAGTTGATTTACAATGTTGTGTTGTATAGCAAACTAAATCAGTTTTATATATATATGTATGTATATACGTATATGCATTATTTTTCAGAATCTTTTCCAATATAATTTACCACGGAAGTGTTTCCTGTGCTGTACAGTAGGTCCCTGTTATCTATCTTATATACAGCAGTGTGTGTGTGTGTGTTAGTCACTCAGTTGTGTCCGACTCTTTGCGGCCCCATGGACTGTAGTCCACCAGGCTCCTCTGTCCCTGACATTCTCCAGGCAAGAGCACTGGAGTGGATTGCCATTCCCTCCTCCAGGGGATCTTCCTGACCCAGGGATCGGACCCAGGTGTCCTGCAGTGCAGGTGGCTGCTTTACTGCCTGGGCCACCAGGGAAGCCCAGTAGTGCATATATGTTAATTCCTGTTTCCCAGTCCATCACCCCCCCTCCACGTTTCCCCTTCCGCAACCATAAATTTGATTTTGGGATCTGTGAGTCTGTTTCTCTCTGCCGAACAGTTCATTTGTGTCATTTTTGTTGTTGTTGTTAAATTTCACCTATAAGTGATAAATGGTATTTGTCTTTCTCTGACTTACTTCATTTAGTATGACTAACTTCATTTCTTCTTTGGAGAAAAGTCTACTTAGATCTTTTGTCCATTTTTTGATTGGGTGGTTTGTTTTTTTGATATTCTAGGTTTATTCATGTTGATGCAAATGACATTATTTTGTTCATTCTTATGGCTGAGTAATATTCCATTGTATGTATGCACCACATCATCTTTATCCATTCTTCTGTTGATGGACATTTAGGTTGCTTCCATGTCTTGGCTATTGTAAATAATGCTGCAAATTAAAATAGTGAACATTCGGGTGCATATGTCTTTTTGAATTAGGGTTTTCTCCAGATATATGCCTAGGAGTTGGATTGCTGGATCGTATGGTAATTCTGTTTCTAGTTTTTTAAAGAACTTCTATACTGTTCTCCATAATTATATTCAAATATACCAAATTATATTCCCATCAACAGAATAGGAGGGTTCTCTTTTCTCCATGTCTGCTCCAACATTTATTATTCACAGATTTTTTGATGATGGCCATTCTGACCAGTGTGAGGTGGTATTTATAGTTTTGATGTGCATTTCTCTAATAATTAGTTATGCTGAGCATCTTTTCCTATGATTTTTCCCCATCTGTCTGTCTTTGGAGAAATGTCTATTTAGATCTTCTGTCCATTTTTTGATTTTTTTTTTTTTTTAATAGAGAGCTGCATGAACTGTTGGTGTATTTTGGAAATTAACCCTTTGTTGGTTGCTTTATTTGCAAGTATTTTCTCCCATTCTATGGGTTGTCTTTGCATTTTCTTAATGGTTTCCTTTGATGTGCAAAAGCTGTTATGTTTAATTAAGTCCTGTTTGTTTGTTTTTTGTTTTTATTTTTGTTATTCCAAGAGGGGGATTCAAAAAGATACTGCTGTGATTTATGTCAGAGAGTGTTCTGTTTTCTTCTAAGAGTATCTGGCCTCACATTTAGGTCTTTAGTAATCTATTTTGAGTTTATTTTTGTGTATGGTATTAGGTAGTATTCTAATTTCATTCTTTCACATGTAGCTGTCCAGTTTTCCCAGCACCGCTTATTGAAGAGACTCTCTTCTCCATTGCCTATTCTTGCGTCGTCATAGGTCAGTGTGTGGGTTTGTACCTGGGCTTTCTGTCCTGTTCCATTGATCTGTATTTCTGTTTTTGTGCCAGTACCATACTGTTTTGATGACTGTAGCTTTGTAGTATAGTCTGAAGTCAGGGAGCCTAATTCCTCCAGCTCTGTTTTTGATTCTCAAGATTTCCCTGGCTACTTGGGGTCTTCTGTGTTTCCATACAAATTAAAAATTTTTTTCTCTCAGTTCTGTGGAAAATGCCATTGATAGGGATTGCATTAAATCTGTAGATTGCCTTGGGCAGTATTGTAATTTTTGACACTATTGATTCTTCCAGCCGACGAACATGGTATGTGTTTCCATCTGTTTATGTCATCTTTGATTTTGTTAACAAGCTGATCTCTCCAGCTGTAAGGGGGCCTCCCCAGGTGCGGGAATCTCTCCTCTCCTTCTCCTCTCCTCCAGTCCCCCACCACGGGTGCAGGTCCTGTCCCGTTCACTGTTCGCTATTGTTTTTCTTTCTTTCATCCTGCCTGGATACGTGGGCATCTTCTTGTTCTTTCAGGTGTCTGAGGTCCTCTGCTGGTGTTCAGCAGGTGCTCCGTGAGAACTGTTCCCTGTGTAGCTGTACTCTTGGTGTACTTGTAGGGAGAGGTGAGCACCACATCCTCCTCTGCCATCCAGAGTCCTCTCAGGAGTTTTTTCCTTAATCAGTAATTCAGATACTGTTACTAAGCAGATACCACAACAGGTGCCATTTGTTGAGCACATTCTTTTGACCTGAAATTGCAAAGACTTTTCTACACATTTTTTCTAATTTATAGTTGACAATCATTAAATGAGGTTGGTTGTTACTATTTTCTTACCATTTATAGATGATAAACTGAGGCTTAGATAAGGTAAGAACTTGCCCAGATCACATGGCTAGTCACGGGGTTCAGCTTTTCATGACTCCAAACTCCTCTTTGTACTACTCCTAAAATATGAAGAAGCACTGGAGGAGGCCAGAGAAACAAGACACTGCCCCCTGGGGAGTCACAGGCTAGTGTGTCTCCAGTCACCCCCATAGCCATAGTGGGTGTTGTTGAGGTTCTGGGTTTGGGCTTGGGTTTTTGTTCTCTAAGCCACATTGTGCTGCCTGGTTTTTCCTTCATTCCACTCACTTGTTCTCGTGCACCCTGATGTGAAGAACTGGATTAAGTATGCCCGCTTTGAAGAAAAGCACGGTTACTTTGCCCACGCCCGGAAAGTGTATGAGAGGGCTGTTGAATTCTTCGGGGACGAACATATGGACGAGCACCTTTATGTTGCCTTTGCCAAATTTGAGGAAAATCAGAAAGAAGTAGGTAAACTTAAAGGAAATCGATTATGTTGCAAAAGAGCTTAGAAAGGATGACTTTTTGTGCACGTTGAGTTCATTTACAGTTTCTTATCCGTGGAGAAAATAATTTCAAAATACGAAAACATGATTTCTCAAGGAAAAAGTGCACGTCACTAACCTGCAGGTTGGGAGTGGTTATAGATTGTATTACAGCGGTCTTGATTTTGTGTGCTCTACTTGAAAACAGATCTTTAAATCTAGAATGAGAATATTATCTACAAACTAAGAGTCATTTGATACTCTGATTAAAAGGCTTCTCAAGTAATGAGCCTGGGAAACAAAAGGCCTAGAGCCTTCAGTACTGAGAACAGAATTTGAAATGAAAACAATGATGGCCTCACAAATAAGTCAGTTGTGTTCTCCCGTAGTATATGTAGAAAACAGTCCCTTCACATAGTTCAGATAATCCGGGATGGGGAGGGCCGTGTGCTGGGGTCTGAGTGTGGGGTCTTGCACAGGTCCCAGGGGTGAGTTCAGGTTCTGTCCTCAGGCTGGTGGGAGGTGTGGAGGGTCTTAAGCAGGAAGTGGTCAGATATCATCTGTGTGCCGTGTGGTGAGCCTGTGGCTGCTTCAAGCGCAGTGTATGGGGGGAGAGCGGCAGAAGTGGGATGGGGGCTTTTCACATGGTCCATAGAGAGATGAAGGTGGGTCGGCAGGGACCTGGGGAGAAGGGGGGGGCTGAGTTGAGGAGGTAGAAGGGGCGGACTGTGGAAGCAGGGAGTGTGGGGGTGCAGGGGAGAGAGGAGTCGGGGTGGGGGGCAGGGGGAGGGCCCTGGCTGAGCAGGTGCGTGATCAAGACCGGAATGAGGAGTCTGACAACGACCCAGCTGGGCGGGACTCAGGTGAGTCCAAGATGCAAGGACAATGTCCAGCTGGCAGGTTAGGTAGACTTAAATGTGGGGCTCAGAGTGTCTCCATCCTGACAAAAGTACCTCAACAAAAGGGAGAGGGAAAACCGTACTTTGGACGCTTTCAGGCCTCACAATCTAACTTACAGGTCATGTTTTATGTCAGAGTTGCTTCCCGTGTTGTGGCTAGAACAAGAGTGCTGTGTTCTGGAAGAGTAACCATCCTGTCTGCTTTCAGTTTGAGAGGGTGCGAGTGATCTACAAGTATGCCCTGGATAGAATTTCGAAGCAGGAGGCCCAGGAACTCTTTAAAAATTATACCATCTTTGAGAAGAAGTTTGGTGACAGGCGGGGCATCGAAGACATCATCGTGAGCAAGCGGAGGTTCCAGTACGAGGAGGAGGTGAAGGTGAGTGTCACAGGGCGGCACCGACGGGCCTGCCAGCCAGGCCTCTCCCCACCCTGTGTCTGCAGTAAACCGGAAGTCACTCCAAGGGGAGGCAAACGGGACAGGTGGGAAAGGCAAGCAGACAGCACTTGGACTTGCTCTGCCACGCGAGTGTTAGAAGTCACAGTGTTGGCTGCTAACTGGACACAAAGAACTTGAGCAAAGGAAATTTGGAACCTGTTTGAGCTCATTATTTAAAGAAGATGGAAGAGTCAGAGATTGACCTAAAAGAACCATATTTATACATTAGCCTTTAGTTTAGCTGCCTGAGCAAGACTATTGTAGTTACAATTCCATCCTCATCTCTCTCTGTAACATACTGTTTTGAGTTGAATTCAAAGGTAGTAGTGTTTGCCTTTATTGCTCTGCTATGTATTTTAAAATATTTCTGCCTGGTCAAATTAATTAAGATATCTCCAAACAAAGGACCAAGTGGTGGTAGATGAGGTCAGCAAAATATGTTCAAGATATATTATTATTAAATGAGAAGGCAGGTTCTGCAGTTGTGCGAGTGGTACAATCCCATTATAATATTAAATCTAGACATAGAGTCACATACATAAACAGACACTTAGGAGAACAGGTGTCTGTTTTCATGGCTGTAGATACTGGGAGCTTTGCAGAAGCAGTAGGAAGCTGGGGGAGAAGGCTTGGAAAGTGGGCAGGAATCAGGCCAGTTGCAGAGAGTCCTGAAGAAGGTGGTGGGACAGTCACATTTCAGTCCAGCTGGGAATGATCAACCCACCAATGGAAAGCACTTTCACAAGCCAGTTCCCGCTGTCCTTCATTTCTGTCACCCACCCACGTGACCCAGACCCTCAGAGAGGGGTCCTTACGTTGCCAAGTGCAGTGCCTTCCAGGGGCCAGGAAGGCGGGCCCCTGCCTCCCTTCACTTCTGTGGAGGAGAGGTGTGCAGGGCATCGCCCAGCACAGAGCTGTGTGTAATTTGACCAGCAAATTACCAATTGCTGCATCATTTAAAACAAAAACAGAAAACCAATTGTTAATTAATTTTTATGCATTTGCCTCTAAGTCATTTTTCCATTTATACCTTCTTTTAAAAAACTTAAAAATTGTGTGTTAAGTCACTTCAGTTGTGTCCAACTCTGTGAACCCATAGCCTGCCAGGCTTCTCTGTCCATGGGATTCTCCAGGCAAGAGTACTGGAGTGGATTTCCATGCCCTCCTCCAGGGGATCTTCCCAACCCAGGGTTTGAACCCATGTCCCAAATTGGCAGGGAGGTTCTTTACCACTTATGTCCTGCATTGGCAGGAGGTTCTTTACCATTAGCGCCACCTTGGAAACCCAACTTAAAAACTGGGATGCTCCCCCCAAAAAAAGGCTGTTGTAGGTGAAAGGAGCTTTGCTGGGGAACCCCTAGGTAACATTCTGTCTTCTCTCTCCTTTTCCCTTTCTATTTATAAAATCTCAAGAATGGTATTTTTCAATGAAATAGTGTAAAGTCTAGAAAAAAGGCTGCTGGCGTATAGGAAGTCAGTCTGGTGCCTTCCGTCAGCTTGCCTAGTCCAGCAGGTGCAGCTCTGGGTTTGGTTTCTGTTTAATCCAGCCTGGTGTTTCCAGGCTAACCCGCACAACTACGACGCGTGGTTCGATTACCTGCGCTTGGTGGAGAGCGATGCGGAGGCCGAGACGGTGCGGGAAGTGTATGAGCGCGCCATCGCCAACGTGCCGCCCGTGCAGGAGAAGAGGCACTGGAAGCGCTACATCTACTTGTGGATCAACTACGCCCTCTATGAGGAGCTGGAGGCCAAGGTGCAGAGTGGGTCCTGGCCACGGGGGGCTGCTCCCCTGGGCAGCTGGCTGGCGCGGGTGGGAACTGATACCGCGGAGCCTTGACCACGCAGGAATTTTGCTGTACATTCTTACAGGCCTTCTTGCAGCCATTTACATTCTTTCTGCCACGTTTTAAACTCTGTATACCTGTTGTGGGCACGGGCGAGGTGGTTTTTAGTTTTGATTTTTTTTTTTTTTTTGCACCTTGAGGCACTTGAAAGAATAGCTTCATTATTTATAGTTGCCAGGGTTTTCTCATAACTCGGGGTCACAGCTGGATTGCACATTCTTGCTCTTAAGTAGAATTTTCAGAAATTGGTTGTAAGTTAATAGGAAAAGATGAATCCTGTTGGTTGAAGACTGCAGAACATCTTTGTTCCTGCTGTCACACACCCCACTGAGAAGCTCTCACTTGGTGGCTCAGTGCTGTGGGCAGGTCTTTGACCAAAGCTTGATGCCCAAAGTTAGTTCGCTTTTGATCATAAATAGAATAACAGCTTGTGGAAACATATTCAGTGTTAGGGGTATACATTTTTGTTAGTAATGGTAAAATTAGTATTGGACATGAATATTTTGTGCAAATATCTTACCCTAATGTAGGATCCCGAGAGGACAAGACAGGTTTACCAAGCCTCTTTGGAACTCATTCCTCATAAAAAGGTATGTTTGCTGTAAGCATTCTGTTCTAAACACATGAAAATCCTGTGTCAGTTACTTGTGAAATAATCCCGAGGAATCGTATTTGTTGATGAGCTCTTTCCCTATGCTAGGCACCCTAGGAAAACATAAATAAGAACTAGGTATGCTCTTTGCCTCTGAAAACAGCTTCCAGTCTAGTTGAATGGACAGCCTTTAAGTGACCAATGACTGGTAGAGATAATGGAGAAATTCCGAGAGAATCATAATGGGAACAGACTGAGCAGAGTGCACGCAGCTTGCACAGGGACAGCCAGCAGGCTGCTGGCACCTGCGTGGATGTCCATAGGCACAGGAACACGGGTGTTCTGGGAGCAGTTGACATGTGGTCTCTGCCTACTGTGGGCAGTTGGCTTTATTTCCTGACACCAGAGATAGCGAGCGATGTTGACCAAATTACTTTCTGGAACAGAGGGGCGTGTTCTGCCTGCTAACCACACACCCACAAAGCTGCCCCTCAGTGGGGGCCGGAGAGCCCTGCATCACAGTGAAGTGTCCAGATTACTCTTGGTGATTTCTGTCAGATATTGTTAGCTTAGCTTATAAACGAAAAAATACATCTGCCCTAGCTGTGAAGCTTTAGGGAAATTCACCTGTGGCCTTGTGTTAATTTAAGTTTAAGTGAATTTTTGTGCTTTTGTTTTCTAGTTCACATTTGCCAAAATGTGGTTACTATATGCACAGTTTGAAATAAGACAGAAAAATTTACCATTTGCCAGAAGAGCTTTGGTGAGTACATAAAGGATCATGATGCATCATTAAGTCCTTTGAGAAGGAAATTTACATCTTAGTGTTTACAGGTTGTCCAGTCCCCCACTAAGAAGGCAGGAGAAATACTGTGCCTTTATAACCTGAGACACGTTTTCAAAAGCTGGGCCTTAGAGGGAAGATTGGGCAATAATGCTTAAATTATTCTATTGTCAACAATGGACAGTTACAGCTACCTGTTAACCAGATCTTTCCTGTGGCTAGAGAGAGTTGATCTTAAATTGTTAGTAGTCTGATCCTCTGCAAGATTTTTGGTATGTTAAATGCACCTCCGTCTTGACAAGTATTCTAAAGTTTCTCAATAGGATCAGATGCAGCTGTCCTTCTGATAAGCCCCTGGCTGTGGGCAGCAGGGTTCGCTCATTGATAACCCCTTTATCATGGGAAGTGTTCTCCTCTGACATCTGGATTCCATAAGAGATCCTGAGAATCTAGGTGAGATTCAAAATAGTTTTCCAAACACTTCAGCAACCCCGCCTCTTACTGAACAGGCCCAGTTGACGGCTGAGTGAGCTGGAGGGTTTCTTTGGGCCTCTGTCAGGAGCCAGTAGAGGGAATGGGTGGTTCACCGGATCGATGCACCAAGGCTCTTGCTCAGTGGAGTAATGGCTTCTCAGCCAGGTCAAGGATGTCTGCACAAGTCAGACCCACTCAGGCATCACCTCGGTGTCTTCTTTTCCAGGGAACGTCCATAGGCAAATGTCCAAAGAACAAATTATTTAAAGGTTACATAGAACTGGAGCTACAGCTTCGAGAATTTGACAGATGCCGGAAGCTTTATGAAAAGTTCCTGGAATTTGGGCCAGAAAACTGTACCTCTTGGATTAAATTTGCAGAATTAGAGACAATCCTTGGCGATATTGAGCGAGCCCGGGCGATCTACGAGTTAGCCATTAGTCAGCCACGCTTGGACATGCCAGAGGTGAGGCGCTTGCGTTGACTGTGGCTTTATTTCAGACACTGGCCCAGCTTTACCTTAGATAACCATCTAAGTGTGTGTGCCTTTTGGAGCATAGAGACAATATTACCTGTAGTCTTTCACTAAGATCAGGACTTCTGTTTTAGAGACAGAAAGGCGGGGGGAGAAGCCCTCTCTAGCGGGTAGCTCAGCCCTGTCCCAGTGACACCAGGATGAATTGGAATTTTACAGGTGGGCTCTTCCTGCCTTTCTGTAACAGAAGGTAAAGGGGGTGGCCAGGGCAGTGCAGTCTAGGCCATGTGAAGTACAGGGGAGGGGTTCTTCTGGCACAGATTTGCCTGGATTAGGCCCTCACCAAATCAGGATGTTCCTGGAGGCACAAGTGCCCTGGCCTGGCCAGCTATGGGGTAAGCTCGAGCCTCCAGGTGGCGCCAAACTGCAGGCTGGACAACGTGAACCTCTCAGGAACCTCCAGGCTTGCGCAGGTGTTCTGTGAATCTTGCTCTGGGGTGACTGCACTCAGTGGTTTACCAGGCCCCACTGACTGCACTGGGCAGGGCTTTCTCAGTCACTGGTCCCATGAGTTGGCCTCAGCTTTTCCACAGACTGCAGTCTCAGGTGACCAGGCTACATCTTTCTTGTCCTTGTGCCCTGACAGGCTGTACCGAGCGAGTGGGCAGCTGGTCCCTGGATGCTTGTTGAGTTGAATTCAGACGCATCAGGGAACTTATAGTGATGGCAAAAACAGTACGCTGACTGACCGAGGCCTGTTTTCTCCACACAGTTTTCTCGTATGTGGCAGGCTTATGATAGTGCTGGGTGGTTTGTTAAGTTTCTCTGCTCTTCTTGTTAAGTCCAGCATTTGGGAAATTTCAAAAGAGAATCTGAAAATAGACAAGGTCTTTTTTCTCATTATGTAGACTCTTAGCCAAATCTTGGCCAGCTCGTAAATACTAGCATTAGTCGTCATATCCACTGTGTGTTCCTTAGAAAGTTCTAGGTTCCTGGATGTTCTAGGTTGAGATGCTAGTTAGGTTGTGCTTCAAACAAGAGCATGTTGCTTTTTAAATGTCAAGACTGACCTATGAATTTGTCTTTCTCAGGTGCTTTGGAAATCATATATTGATTTTGAAATTGAGCAGGAAGAAACTGAGAGAACACGAAATCTTTACCGAAGATTGCTTCAGCGGACACAGCACGTCAAGGTATTCTGTGATTTGTGGGCTACCTCTGATTTTGCTCGAATCAACAGTCTGGAAGAAATAGTGTGTGTGTGTGTGTGTGTGTGTTTTTAATATACTTTAAGTGGCTTCCTTTTACAGAGAGCTTGTGAGCCTCAAGACTTTGGAATGTTAAGCTTATACCAGGCCAATATTTATATTGCATGTGTGAGCAACTTGGATATTGTAGGTTGAATAAAAATTAAAACTTTTTTCAGGATATTAAGATTATTTCAGACACCTAATTAGATATAAAAGCAGACTTCTTCACCATTACTGTATAGAAGCAGCTAGTCAATAGGTTACATTCTTTAGAATACTCGAGATGAATACAGTAGATATGTTCAGATGTTGTCAACAAGAAATTAGCTTATTACATTATTATTTCCTGGGTGACATGGTTAATTTGGTTTGGTAATAATTTCTTTCTAAGGTATGGATCAGTTTTGCACAGTTTGAGTTGTCTTCAGGGAAAGAAGGAAGTTTGGCCAAGTGCAGACAAATTTATGAAGAGGCTAACAAAACCATGCGAAACTGTGAGGAAAAGGAAGAGAGGCTCATGCTGCTGGAGTCGTGGCGAAGCTTTGAGGATGAATTTGGAACAGCGTCAGATAAGGAGAGAGTGGACAAGCTCATGCCCGAGAAAGTCAAGAAAAGGAGAAAGGTCCAGGCTGACGACGGGGTAAGGACTGAGCCTGTGCTGGTCCTCCATGCCAGCCGAGCAGAAGCGCCCCAGACTTTGAAATGTGTATGCAGTGCATGGCACGTGTACAGCCTGAGGACGGGGGCAGCAGCTGGGGAAGGAGTCGGTCACAGTCTGGCTGCTGTGGGAACACGGCAGGGTGTGCGGTCCACCCAGGGTGGAGCCCCAAGGAGGGCTGGCAGAGGGTCTTCCTGGCACTGCTGGTTCTGGGAAGTGTCTGAAGTGTGTTGTTTCTGGAGCATTAGACAGGAGGTGGAGGGCAGTGTAGCTCTGCCTCTAGGTGGGAACTAATGCAGGGGAGGCTCCGTGGGCCGTAGGAAAGCCCCCAGAGCTCTGACGCAGTTGGTGTCTCCTGTGGGCGGATTGCGGGGGCTTGGTTGGAGAGGGTCTCTTGGGAGGCTGTTGTATCAGAGAAGTGGTGCTGGAATCTGGGACAGCGCACCCATGGGGAGTGCAGCCAGTGGCCGACGGGACGTGGGAGGGGCAGGCAGGGAGCCAGGAGTCCCAGATCTGTGGCTTCACTGCGAGGTGAAAGTCAAGTAAATCTTTAGAAGTTCAAAATCTCACACACAGGACTGCAAGGTGGGGTGGAGGACACTGCGTATCTTCTGGTTGACTGTGGCACTTTTCCCACCACGCTGTTGCTTTCAGTGAGCAGCAGCTGCAACGCCCCCCCATCCAGCAGTACGCAGTCACTCCCGGTCTAGGGCCTGCCCTTGAAAGTAGAATTTTCAAAGTAGGCCTTGATGTTGTTTTGCACAATAACAGTAAGTTGAATACGAACCCTGGGCTCCACAGTGACGGTTCTCTGCTGTAACTGGAAAATGCATTTCAGCCACAGGTTAGCTTATCTTCTGTTTTTCTTTGTCCCTGTAGTCAGATGCAGGGTGGGAAGAATACTATGATTACATCTTTCCAGAAGATGCAGCCAACCAACCCAACCTCAAGCTCCTGGCCATGGCCAAACTGTGGAAGAAGCAGCAGCAGGAGAAGGAGGCTGGAGAGCAGGACCCAGACGCAGACACTGCCGAGCGGGAAGCTGGGCCCTCCTGTTCGTATTGACAGATGTTATATTATTTTTATAAATGTATAGTTTGGAATTCTTGGCAACTCCTGTTAAGTTTTTGGGTATTCCACCAGTGATGAACTGATGGGGATCTTTTGACAACTACTTTTGAATTATTTTTAAAATGCTCTTGGGTTAGTTGGGGGTGGGGTTTGTAAGTAAAGGAATTTTTCTTTAGCTGCTGGGTTTTCTTTATCTGAGTCTAAAACATTTTGTGCCTCCATCATTCATTAGGAAATCTAATTCATTTGTTTTAGATGGAACTGCAGAATTTTGAAAGTCTTTTATAAAAGTTCTCAATTACATTCCATAGTAACTTTTAAGTTTTCTCATGGTTGTCTTCATAAAGATATTTTATGCATTCATCTGAAACCTGTAACTTATTCACGTCTCGAGTCACTGACTTGAGTTCCATCCCCAGCTCTGTCACTTAGTGATACATAACCTTTCAGTTTACGGACTTTTGCCAGGTCATTTTGAAGATTAAATTAGAAAAGGAGTATGCCTGGCAGAGGGAGTGCTCAGATGTCCATGCCTTGTGGAATTGGGCATGCTTGGATTAATTTTAACATAAATAACTGTACCTTCTTAATGGCCATTTATACTGAATGTTTATGAAAACACCAGTTGGGAAATAATTTACAGTTGCTACATTTCTGCACAAGGTGTTTTTTTTTTTAAAAACCAAGAACATTTTAGTAAAATTTCAGTTATACCATAATCAGTTGCCCAAACTGGCCGAGTTCTGCAGTGGCTTGTTTAAACAACAGTAATTCAGGAGCTGTGAAGAACAATGTCCCATGCTCCAGTGAGTGTGGGAAACCCTAGGTTAAGCCTTGCAGACAAGTCTCTTTATACTTAGGCTTCCTAGGGCTCTTGACATGTTCCTGTATGTTATGAATCCTCAGCAGCAAGGCCTCGCTGTGTTTCCCAAAATACAGTGAACAAGGAAACCATTTCTACCAAGAGCACCAATAAACACTGCCCAGCATGCTGCAGCAGACTGTCTACCCATAAACTTGACTCATTCAACCTGGCCTCGATTTAGAATGTGAAAAACACCTGCGGGAACTTATATGACACCTAGCAACGCAAAGATGATGGTGTATTTGCTGGCTGATACATTGCGTATATTCTCAAGCAAAAAAGCATTTGCCTTAGTTAACCAATCTGAGAAATTGTTTCTTTTAATCTAGCCCATATTCTCAAGCCTGTTTTTTTTGTTGTTCACTGCCAAGGTTATTTGGAAGCATAGCTGTCTGTTTCTTCACCTGTAGGGACAATTAGCAAATTTACTTGGGCAAATGTATTATTACATTGTCAAGTATGTTAGTCACCCAAGGGAGTAAAAGCTAGTTGTTACGGTGTTAAATTCTACCTTGAAAATAGGAGCGTTTGAGAACAGAAAGAAATAGGACCAGCAGGTAAAAGCAACCTGTTCTCCACCTCACTGCTTCGGTCACCAGACTGGCATTGGCTGCTGGAGTCAAAGGCTCTGAGTCCCGAGGTCGGAGCAGGGGCTTCAGAGGAGCACTGTGTTCTGAACTGGCTAAGTTGCACAGCCCCATGGGTGAGATGAAAACGGGCCAGATGTTACTGTAAGTGATTAATCATAATCATGTTTGTGTTGCACATGTGTGAAAGGAAAAAACACCAGCCAAGTTCTTGTGTAAACTCCTTCCACTGTTTGCAGGCACATACCATGCCTGTGTAAAATGCATGAAGAAAAAGTTACTCTTTGGGGAGACTATCACTTCTCTCACCTCCACCAAAATAAGTCCTTTCAAAAGTAAAGGGTTTTAACAGTCATTTGTGATTCTTTTCATTTTCTTTAGCTACTTCTTTTATCCACTGGTATTACAAGTGAAAACTAAACATGAAAATAAGTGGTTAGCCTGTGATCTAATCGTTTGGCCTTTTTTTTTTTTTTAAGAAATTAGGTTCTGTTCTCCTTTTATCATCTTTTTGTACTTTGAAAGGCAGGAATACAGTATTGTGAAACTAGACAGAGGAAAGACCTGAGACCAGCAGTGTGGAAACAAGTATCTGGGAAGAACTTCGTCTGCAATAAGCAGGAAGCTCAAGTGTGCAGGGCAGGGGCTGTTCACGTAAGCATTTAAACAATACTTTGTATGTAAATGAAAAATGTGACAAAACAACCCTAAGTGATGACCTTTCTCAATCCTGCTAACTATAGGTTTACAAATGACCATCAAACTTCCAGAAAACATTCATAGAGTCAACAGTGCATTTTATTATACATCTTAGATTTATACATTTCATATATGCTTTTAAAGCTTAAGTTCAATACAAAATAAAAACTGTATATGCAGCAGTGGTTCTCAGGCACAGAATTTAGGGGGAGACTGGAGCAATCATTTTCCCTAGCACACCATGAATAGTGTGTTATGAGCCATGACAGTGGAATGTTTCCTTCTCACCTAACTGCCTTTTTTGGTTGGATTTTATTACAGTGAACAGCTTTAGAAGGTATGATATTGCTAACAGGAAACAAGATGACTTAAAAGTTTGATAACCTATATTTTCTTGAAGTCTTTAAGAGCTAAATGATCCCCTGTTCTCCTAATAGAGCTCCAAGGTCACCTAATGAAAATAATATTGTCCATAATTCTCTTTGGAGCATTATCAGCCTAAGAACCACTGCTCATGGTTATTCAATGTCTTCTGGCCTCACAGGATGAGGTAATGGTATGATGGACTTCTTCTCAGTATCCCTGGATAGAGCTTTCCTCATATCTGTTAAGAAGCAAAGTTTAATGTAAGTACCCAAATGTCAGAGTATGATTTTATATCAGATTTAAAGTGTACAGGTGTTTTAAAAAACACCAAAACCATAAGCGGTTTTGTCCCTTACTCTCCCACTTTTACCAGATTCTAAGAGAAACGTATTTATAAGTGAGACTCCCAAGCAGGAGTACACAAAACACTAACCGAACCCTAGCTGGGATTCAGCTCTTCCTACAAATGTTCTTTTGACAAAGTCTTAGTAACATGTCTATAACAGCAAAACAACCACCGATGGTAATTAACCATTGGTTAGTTAATATAAGTTAGTTAGTGGTAGGTTCATGAAGGTAGCTTACAGGATATTTAAATACTATAGCTCAAATTTAAATATGATTTTTTTAAGTGTATTGAAAGAGCTGAGTATTTTAGTCTATAGGATGCATGTAAACGTCCCTTCCTCCGGGACACTGCCCCAGCGGGGACTCACCGTAAGCGTCCTCATCGGGCTCCCCATTGCTCGCCGAATAGTACTCTATGACTGTCCTGTACACGCTGTAGCCCAGCTGCTTGTACATGTTGACAGCAACTTGGTTAGACACTCTTACAAAGAGATCGACAAAAAATCCACCTTTTCTGTAATAAAAAAAAAAAAAATCAGAATGGGAGAAGTCCTAGAAAACAATACTGGCATGAGCAGTTCCTCTCTTCATTTACATAGGCCATCTTTACTGTCTCCGGATAAAGCTGTATGAACTTCAGAGAGGTCTTGCACAGCTTTTGTTAGATTTTTTCCTAAAGGCTTAGTGGACTGATGCCAATGCAGATCTCATCCTCTTCTAAATGTTACTGTTTGTATAGAAACGCAGCTGAATTTAGACTCACTTTATGCACTTTCACTTTATATCCAACAGACTAGATTCTTACAGGTTTTTTTATGTGTACACGCTTATCTGTCCAAATAACAGTTATGTTTTCTCTCAGTCCTCATACCTTCTTTTTAGTTGCTTCACTGTACAGTCAAGGATTTCCAATAATTACTAAGAGAAGCTGGCTTTAGGCATCCTGTCCTGGAAAGCATTCCATGCATCACCTCTAATATTTACTAAAGGTTTTCAGTAAATACTTTTTGCAGGTTAAAGTTTTCCCTTTCTGTATCCTAGATTGCTTAATCAAGAGTGAATACTGCATTTTATCAAAGCATTTTCTACATTTACTGAGATAAAAAAATGTTCTTCAGTCTATTAATTGCTAGAATACATTCTTAGGTCCGTTTGCTAAGTTTTTCTAGGACTTCTGTATCTGTTCTTTCTCATATCGCTTGTCAGGTTTTTGTTAAGATTATCTTAGCCTTAAAAAATAACTTCCATTTTTGTGTGTAAGGTTGAACTTAGTCAGAATCCTTTTTTTTTTTTTTTTTTTTTTTTACAATTTTCAAGGGACAACCCTTAAATATTTAGAAATATATTTTAATGTTTTGCCTATGTTGTCTTAAAGAAGTTTTATGGAGTATGCTGACATTTATACAATGAAAACATGAAACCCACTAAACTGTATTTTAAAAGGAACTATATTTTAACATTACAGAATACATCAGTTATAATGTGCAACAGAGACCTCAGGTCACCTTGTGAACCCTTTCTGGTGGCCCAGAAAAAGTACGTTGACTCCTGTTATATACAATTAAATCAATTTCTGATTGTTCTAATTAGGAAGAGGCCTGTTTATACCTCTAATTATGATGATCTATTTCTTCCTATAGTTTAGTCAGTTGTTGCATTTTTACTTTAAGTTTGTCACTGGGTATGTAACTTTTGATTGACTCTTACCAATATGCAGTGACTGTTTTTTATTCTAGTAATAACTATAATGTGACTTAATTACACTCTTAATTGCTTTTCACTTTTTGCTTTGGAATTTGCATAATTTAAAAAGTGAAGTGAGCGTAAGTCACTCAGTCATGTCCGACTCTTTGTGACCCCATGGACCATACAGTCCATGGAATTCTCCAGGTGATCTAGCCAACCCAGGGATTGAACCCAGGTCTCCCGCATTGCAGGCAGATTCTTTATCAGCTGAGCCACCAGGGAAGCCCAATTTAGAAAATTTCTTTCCTTTTAGTCTTTCTATATCTTTACATGTATTTCCTGTAAATAGAGTACAGCTGACAATATCATTTTTTTAATCTTACTGTCCTAAGAACACTAAACATGAGGTTCACCCTATTGGTACATTGTAAATGTAATAACTTCCCATTCCCCCTCCCCGCTACCACCATCCCACTCGTTATGAATCTTACCACCTTCAGTCTCTGAGTGCTATCATGTAGTATTTGTCTTTCTGTGACTGGCCTATTTCACTTGGCATAATATCTTTGTCTTTAAACTGGAGTTATTAGTTCCTTAACATTCACTGTTGTACTTACCTAATTACACTGGGATTCATGACTACCACCTCATTTCATGCTTTTTGTTTTGCCACCTTCGTTTTTCTTTTGATTTTTTATTAGTCAATTTTTTCTTTGCAAATATAGTTTGTATTTTTAGTGTACACTAATATATACATGTATATATGTATGTATATGCATAGGTACACACACACTCCTGTACAAATACAGGTCACTTAAATCTTAGTAACTACTGTAATGAAGATTTAGGAGTTGGAAGGGGAAGGAGAGTAGTTTTCTACTCTAAAAGATAGTCTGTCCTATAAATTTTATGTGTAAGGTCATGGCTATTAGAACACATGTCCGAACTCCCTGTCCACTATAATAATAATGTCAGATAACTTTTTCAACAAGATGTGCATGCCATTAATTCTTGTGTGTAAACTACAATATTCTCCTCTTCCCTGTTCAGTCTAAGAGAACCTGATTCTGCAGAACCACCTGCATTTTTGTTTTATATTGATTTTCATGTGGTCCTGGGGCTTTTTAATGACAGGAATTTTAAAATTCTTAAGGACTAGACTTCTTTTACAGCTTAAACAAGAATGAGCTCAAGTTCCCTCTTGCCCTCAACTTGCCTCAAGTCGACTTTTGAGGCCATGGTTACTTCTGTAAAATGCTCCACTTTAATGGAGCACATAACAAGTAATACATAACAAGTGTCTGATATATAAAACAGGTCTTTAAAAAAAAAAGCCACAATGTTGGCTGTTCGAACTGTGCTCCCAGGTGGTCCAAACTCATGGACGTGCTGTAGAATATTTCAAACATTTGGGGAAAACACAGGCAAACTACTGGCTTTGTATAGTTCACAAAAACACATCACATTATATTTCTTTTGGTGACACATTGTCTTTATGAAGCCAGGCTTTTAGCAATTCCTGTCATTATAAAGCCCCAGGACCACATGAAAATTAATGTGAAACAAGAGTGCAGGTGGTTCTGCAGAATCAGATTCCAAGGTTTGAGAAGCCATGCGATGCCCAGCAGGCACATCTCATTAGGCGATAACCACAGTGACTAAAATGAAATGAAAATATTTCTTTTAGTTTTACTGCTTAAAACTATAAACTTTTCTTTAGCCTAGGACACTATGAAAAAAATTACCGAGATGCAAAGGGCAGTGCAAAGAATTGGGGAATATCTGCCAGTGGCAAGAACAGTAACAGAGACCTTGAGGGCTAGATTCTGATTCCACCTATTACCCAGCTCAAGAGTCTACAGAACATTGTTCAGTCTGCTTTAATCTTCCTCAGTGGCAAAACAGGGACAGTAATACCACTATGAATATGTGACAGAACTGCTGTAAGGACTTTTAGAGGCTGAACATGAAATTCCTATGAAACTGCATCATGACAACATTCAACCTGAAGGAAACAACTGATAAAACATTCACCAAGAGAAAAACCAAATGGTTAGAGTTCAAGAATTATTTGAAAAACAGGCTCCTACCTTTCTGAAATTTCCTCTAACAGCTCCATAAGTTTAGCAGCCAAACCAAGACGCCGAAACTCCGGGGCAACAGACAGAGCTGTGACATGCCCGTGCCATTCTTCCCTTGCCACTGAGCCTTCTGCTTTGCCCATGACTGCCAATGAAAGACCACATCCAGTGACTAAACACGGCAACTCACACGCGGAGAAATACTGTGTGGTGTGCACTTTTATCATAAAGGAAACGACCAAGTTCTGATTTTGAAGTTAACACAAAGTCGGGGTCCCCAACCTCTGGGGAGCTGATGATCTGAGGTGGAGCTGACGTAGTAATAACAGAAATAAAGTGCATAATAAATGTAACGTGCTGGAATTGTCCAAAAACCATCCTCACCCTCACCGGAAAATTTATCTTCCATGAAACTGGTCCCTGATGCCAGAAAGTTTGGGGACTGCTGCTTAAAGCCATCTAGCTAATTGTTACTCTTACTTGATACGTATTTTTTAAACGATCTACCATTTCATGTGGGTATGTATGTGTGTATGCACACACAACAGACAGTCCACAGCTCAAACCTGTGCCAGCAACATGACCAGTTCTGTCTGGGTCACTGCTGTATCCCTGGGCCTAGCACAGCACCTAAGACAGAGGGGTCAGTAAGCTGTCCAAGAGGTGAAAAGAAAAGAAAATTACAGGCTCATGATTATAGTTCCAGTTCTGTGATCAGTCTAAGAGTTAAAAGCTATTTTTATCTTAATTGCTTACCCAGAAAAGTACTAGTAGTGTTATACTTACTATAACCCATTAACTCGCCTCCAGGGGCCTCTGCGACGATGAAGTACTCTGGCCAGTGGGCAAGGTACTGTAGGTAAAAAGGAATCCCATACTAGAGACTCGTTAAGGAGGATGCAAAGTAAGGACAGTCAGAGTTCTTCACAAAACGAGTTTTGAAGTTTCCTTTAAAAAGCATATTTTTCATCCCTAGCCAATTGTATGATTTCTGCAATCAGTTCATTACATGAAATGTTTAGGTTAGCACTAAATTTCAAGAAAACTGCCTGAATATGTAACCTCAGATGTGAATGGAGACATACCATCCAAGAGTGGAGAACCAGGACCCCCAAGTTCTACAGCCTGTCTCCCCTGCTCATACTTTGTCTAGACCCCCCCTCCCCCGCACAGCACCTCCCCATCAGCTGCCATTCCTGTCTACCGTCCCCTTACAGTGTAGTGTCACCTGCCCTCTCTCCCTGGTGCTGGGCACACAGTGCAGCCTCAGGATGTTTACTTCTCCCTTTCTGCACTAGGAAATGAAGGACGAGTGCCTTCATTAGCTTCAGGCGTGGGACAGTGAGAATAACTGTAATTTACTTCCAAAGGCTACTTAACAAACCCAGTTCGTCCAGTCCACTGATTCAAATTCTGCATTTCTAGTAATGCAAAAAATAAAAACCTGATGTTAAAGTGAATGCCTGAGTGCTCATTACTTAGCTCTTCAGCCCTGCTGTCCTACTGAGCTGTACTCATTTCTGTACTTCTCAGTATTAACTTGGAGGTGCAGTTCTATAAGGGGACACCATCAGCCTTTTTTTAACTTTCTGGAAAATCTTTTTGTAAATTCTTCAAACTCCCCTCTGAAGGACAGCCTTTATTCTGTCTCTTAAAACATAACCATTAACATGGAAGCACAAGTCTTTCTGCCATCCAGCCACTGACAACATAACCATCTCTTCTCTGGCTACTGTAGGAGCCCCAGGCACTAACTAGCTTATGGACCATGAAGCCCTGGCAGGCACCTCACCCGGTTTATGGGACTTTTGCCAAAAACTACATATAATGGGAAGCATACCCTGTAGCCTGATTCGCACTGTGATACTTTGCCTAATATACAGTGAAAAGTTTTCTGTCATTAAAAATTCTTCAAAATCCTTTCACTTTTTTAAACAGCAGTCTTTAACAGGTCATAATCTTTTCAATACAAATGAAAATTGAGGCTTTTTTGTTTTTGCTTTTTTCACTCAACTTTGTTTCTGATATTCAGCCCTATTGTCACCTGTTACAGGTGATTTTTACTGCTGATAGTACTCCACTGACATAACTCAGCGACAAACATTTCCTGTAAAGAGCCAGACAATAAATATTCAAGGCTGTGTGACCCATATGGTCTCTGTTGCAACTACTATGAAAGCCACAATAAATCCTAAAGGAACTTCCCTGTGTGGAAAAGGCCACAAACAGGATCAAGAAAATTATGAATGGGAAAGCTCACGGGTATGGCAAAAGAGGTAAAGGCAGGAAATCCTCCACACACAGATACAGTATCAAAACCAACACATGTGAGAAGAGTACAGGATATTGGAAATGCATCAGAAATTGGGACCAGCAACTTAAAACAATCCTGTATGTACACAGACAGACTGCTGTATCAAAACCTCATGGAAACCACAAACCAAAAATCTACAATAAAGACACACACAAAAAAAGCAATCCAAACACAACACTAAACAGAGACATCAAACCACAAGAGAACAAAAAAGGAAGGTAATACCTACAAAAACAAACCCAAAACAAGAAAGTAGCAGAAAGAATATGTGTCAATAATTACCTTAAATGTAAATGGATTAAATGCTCAAAAGACACAGACTTGCTGAATGGATACAAAACAAGACCCATATATATGCTGTCTCCAGGAGACCCACTTCCAATCTAGGGACACACACATACTGAAAATGAAGGGACAGAAAAAGGTATTACATGCAAATGAAAAAAGAAAGCTAGAGTAGCAATACTCGTATCAGACAAAAGGGACTTTAAAGACTGTTACAAGAGACATAATGATCAAGGGATCAATCCAAAAAGACATATACATGCACCCAACATAGAAGCACCTCACTATATCCTGCAAATAACAGAGAAGGAGAAATCAACAAAACTATAGTGGGTGACTTTAACAAGCTGCTTTCATCAATGGACAGAGACAAAACCAACGAGGAAACACAGGCCTGAAATGACACATTATACTAGATGGATTTAACTGATATTTATAGAACATTCCATCCCAAAGCAGAATATACTTTCTTCTCAAGTGCTCATGGAATATTCTCCAGGATAGATCACATACTGGGCCACAAATCAAACCTTGGTAAATTTAAGAAAGTTCAATCAAGCATCTTTTCTGACTATAACACTATGAGATAAGAAATCAAATACAGAAAAAATAAAAAATACAAACACATGGAGGCTGAAAAAATATTTACTAAACAACCAGTGGATCACTGAGGAAATCAAATACCTAGAGACAAATGACTGTAAGAACATGACAGTCCAAAACCTATGCTGCTGCTACTGCTAAGTCACTTCAGTTGTGTCCGACTCGGTGCAACCCCATAGGTGGCAGCCCACCAGGCTCCCCCGACCCTGGGATTCTCCAGGCAAGAACACCGGAGTGGGTTGCCATTTCCTTCTCCAATGCATGAAAGTGAAAAGTGAAGTTGCTCAGTTGTGTCCTCCTCTCAGCGACCCCATGGATGGCAGCCTACCAGGTTCCTCTGTTCCTGGGATTTTCCAGGCAGGAGTACTGAAGTGGGGTGCCATTGCCTTCTCCACCAAAACCTATGGAACGTATCAAAAGCAGTTCTAAAAGAGAAGTTTATAGCAATATAGTCTTACCTTAGAAAATAAGAAAAATCTCAAGTAAACAATCTAAACAAGTAAACTATCAAGTAAACAAAGCAACTAAAGAAAAACAAAACCTCAAAGTTAGTAGAAGGAAAGAAATCATAAAGATCAGAAAAGAAATAAATGAAAAGATCAATGAAACTAAAAGCTAGTTATTTGAGACAATAAAATAGATAAACCTTTAGCCCAAACTCATCAAGAAAAAAGCTCAAATAAATGAGAAATGAAATAGAAGTTACAACTGACACCACAGAAATACAAAGGATCATAAAAAACTACTACAAACAACTATATGCTAATAAAATGGACAAATTCTTAAAAAGATACACTCTTCCAAGACTGAAGAAATTGAAAATATGAACAGACCAATCACAAGTACTTAAAATGAAACAGTGATTTTAAAATGTCCAACAAACAAAAATCCAGGACCAAATGGCTTCACAGGTAAATTCTATCAAACACCTAAAGAAGAGTTAACACCTATCCATCTGAAACTTTCCCAAAAATTGCAGAAAAAGGAACACTTCAAGCTCATTCTATGAGGCCACTATCACCCTGATATCAAAATCAAAGATACCACAAAAAAATAATTACAGACCAACATCACTGATGAACACAGACACAAAAATCCTCAACAAAATACTAGTAAACCAAACCCAACAATACATTAAAAGGATCATACACCATGATCAAGTGGATTTATCCCAGGGATGCAAAGATTCTTTAATAGCTTCAATCAACGTGATATACAGCACATTAACAAACTAAAGAAAAACCATAGAATCATCTCAATAGAAGCAGAAAAAGGTTTTCACGAAACCTGACACCAATTTATGATAAAAAACTGTCCAGAAAGTTGGCATAGAGGGAACTTAACCTAAACCTAATAAAAGCCATATAGGATAAACCCTCCGGAGAAGGCAATGGCACCCCACTCCAGTACTCTTGCCTAGAAAATCCCATGGACAGAGGAGCCTGGTAGGCTGCAGTCCATGGGGTCGCTAAGAGTCGGACATGACTGAGTGACTTCCCTTTCACTTTTCACTTTCATGCATTGGAGAAGGAAATGGCAACCCACTCCAGTGTTCTTGCCTGGAGAATCCCAGGGACAGGGGAGCCTGGTAGGCTGCCATCTCTGGGGTCGCATAGAGTCAGACATGACTGAAGCAACTTAGCAGCAGCAGGATAAATCCACAGCTAACATCATTCTCAATGGTGAAAAGCCAAAAGCAGTCCCTCTGAGATCAGGAACAAGGCAAGAATGTCCACTGTCACCACTTTTATTCGACATAGTTTTGGAAGTCCTAGCCACAGCAGAGAAGAAAAAGAAAAGGAATCCAAACTGAAAAACAAGTAAAACTGTCACTACAGATGACATACTACACACAGAAAATCCTGAAGATGCTACCAGAAAACTACTAGAGACCGTCAGTGATTCTGGTTAAAACTGCAGGATACAAAATACACAGAAATCGCTTACATTCCATACACTAATGATGAAAGATCAGAAAGAGAAATTCAGGAAACAATGCCATTTACCATTTACATCAAAAAGAAAAAAAATTACCTGTGTATAAGCCTACATAGGGGACAAAAGACCTGGACTCTGAAAACTATAAGATGCTGATGAAAGGAATCAATGACAGATGGAAAGATACACCAAGCTCTTGGATTGGAAGAATCAATATTGTCAAAATGACTATACTACCCAAGGCAATCAGGTTCAACTGCAACCCCTATCAAATTAGCAATGGCATTTTTCACAGAAGATTTTTTTTTAATTTGTATGTGAACACGAAAGACCTCAAAGACCCAAAGCAATCCTAAGAACAATGAACAGAGGTGGAAGAATCAGGCCCCCTGACTTCGACTATACTACAAAGCTGCAGTCATCAAAACAGCATGGTACTGGCACACACACACATACACACACACAAAACACCATGGAGAAAAGACAGTCTCTTCAGTAAGTGGTGCCAGGGAAACTGGACAGCTACATGTAAAAGAATGAAATCAGAACATTCTCTAACACTATACACAAAAATAAACTCAAAATGGATCAAAGACCTAAATGTAAGATAAGATACTATAAAACTCTTAGAAGAAAACACAGGTAAAATGCTTTTTTTACATAATCATGTCAGTATCCTTTACAGTAATCAAAATAAATGGGACCTAATTAAACTTAAAAGCTTTTGCACAGCAAAGGAAACCATAAAAAAAAAAAAAAAAAATGAAAAGACAATCCACAGAATGGGGGGGAAACTATCTGCAAATGAAGTGACTGAGGTGGTTAATTCCCCAAATATACAAATAGCTCATGCAACTTTGTATCAAAGAAATAACCCAACCAAAAAATGGGCAGATATAAATAGAATTTCTCCAAAGAAGGCATACAGATGGCTAAAAAGCACATGAAAAGATGCTCAATATCTCTAATTATCAGAGAAAAGCAAATCAAAACTACAATGAGGTATCACCTCACAGTGGTCAGAATGGCCATCTTCAAAAAGTATACAACAAAATGCTGGAGAGGGTGTGGAGAAAAGGGACCCCTCCTAGGGAATATAAACTGGTAGGGAGAACAGTATGGAGGTTCCTTAAAAAACTAAAAATAGAACTACCATATGATCAAGCAGTCCCACTCCTCTGTATCAGGAGAAAACTGTTCACTGCAGCACTGTTTATAATAGCCAAGACATGGAAGCAACCTAAATGTCCACTGACAGATGAATGGATAAAGATGTGGTATACACATAACAATGGAATATCACTCAGCCATAACAAAATGAAATAATGCCATTTGCAGCGACCTGGATGGACCCAGAGATTATCATACTAAGTGAAATAAGGTAAAGACAAGTGTCATATGCTATCAGTTTTATGTGGAATCTAATTTAAAAACTGATACAAAGAAACTTACTTATAAAACAGACTTATAGGTATCAAAAACAAACTTATGGTTACCAAAGGGAAAACATGGGGTGAGAGATAAATCAGGGGTCAGGGATTAACATACACACTACTATATATAAAATGTGTGTGTGTGTAAATAACCAATAGGGACCTACTGTATAGCACATGGACTTCAACTCAATAATTTTCTGTGATAACCTATATGGGAGAAGAATCTGATAAAAGAATGGTTTTATATATATAACTAATCACTCTGCTGTACACCTAAAACTAACACAATACTGTATATCAATTACACTCGCGTTTTTTAAAAGGTCACAAAACAAGAGGGATTATTATTAATATATATTACAGATACGGTCAGTTTTAGATATTTAAAAAACCTGCTTCCATTCTACTATTATGTTCTTTAAGTAAATATATATGTTTTAAATATTCAATTATTTTCTTGTGCTGAACTGACCTAAAGGTTCAGAAAATTGTAACAAGAATTTTATTTTTTGACTTCAAAGTTTTAATAAAGTTTTTACTACAAAAAAAAAGTACACACATGCACACACACCCACATATTCTTGATTTCTACTGCTGGTGTAAACATGCTACTGATTTTTTAAAACTTGATCCTGGTTCTAACATTGGTGAACGTTCTTTAGTTGTTCTTTATTCTAGACTGATGATTGTACTATCAATTGTAAATGATGATAGTTTTATTTCTACCTTTCTCGTCCTTATACTTCTTCCTTCTGTAAGTTTGGTCAATTCCTCTAGAACTATGTTAAAGGGTAGTAGTGACAGTAGGCATTCTTATCTTATGCCCAATCTTGAAGGGAATGTACCTTAATTTCTCACTCAAGTATATAATGCTTGCTCAAAGTTTTAAAATATAAAACCTTTACCAAATTAATAAAAGTCCTTCCAGTTCTAGCTTGTTATACATTCTTACCATAAAAAAGCACTACACTGTAAGTCAGCTATATTTCAACTAAAAAAAAGAACTGTGAAAGTCAAGGACTAGACACAGCGTGTAAATTATTCCCCAGTAAAGCGTTATTTACAAAAACAGGGCCCTGCATATTAGCGTGCCCACCCCTGACATAAACGCCTCTATTTCAGGTTCCAGGAAACAGAATTACCGGGTATTCATGAGTAAAGTGCCTTCAAGAGACTAGCTTTTGAACATTCTCATAAACTGCTCTGTCACTAGCAATTTATGAGAATACTCCCCTCACCTCACCTCCATCAGCCTTGAGCTTCATCACTGCTTGAAATCCTTGATAGTTTGATAGATAAAACATGGTACATCATTTTGGTTTTAATTATCATGTCTTTTAACTGGTGAGACTGAACTCTTGAAATTTTCATAGCCTCCTATATGCCCTCTTGGTTAAATGATCAATTAACACTACCCCACAGTGGACATGGCACATAACCCAGAAATCCAACTCTGTGTTTCAAGCTGTTGAGAATGTAGGAGTTATCTATTCAGGTCAGAGGACCCTAACTTCACACATCCTTGCCCATGTTTCTATTGGGGACCATGACAGATACTGCTAATTGTTACCTAAAATCGTTTTTTTCCCCTTTAGCAACCAGCCTGAATGTAAACCCCAGCTCATCCCAGACTGTTCTAGATAGGTGTATCTCGAGGCAGGTGCTGGTCTGCAGGGCAGAGGGCTGCGTCACACCTCACAGTGGTCCCCTTGGCTTCCCCTCTGCTGACTGACGCTCCTGCCAGGAATGCGGATGAGATGCCGTAGACTCTGGAAGCCAGGGTGCCCTGGATGACACAGTGGTCCTAGGGCAGAGCCCGGTGTCATAGGATGTCATGGAATCGCCCGGCACTGATCATCCTCTTGAGGCTTTGTTCTTATCAGACAAAAACAGCCCCTCCTGCTTAAGTCACAGCTTTCTGCTGCTCACAGCTATGCTTACTACTGAGGGGCAGGGAGGGCAGGGGATTGTATTGTTCTTGATTTATGAGGTCATTATATTAGCAGCTTGTCAGCAGATGTAAGATAACTCTTGTTCCCAGTTTTTAGTTTCTTTTTAATTGCCTTTAATGTTGTTTATGATGTTTCCTGACCTCCAAGTCTTAAACATTTTCAGTGTTCAAGTCTATTTTTTTTTCTTTTCTCTATTTTGCTTACTCTTGGAAGCCTTTATTTAAACTTTTTAAAAAAGGATACAGTTTCTGTAAGTGGATCCAAGTTACTAAAAGAAACAAGAGGAATGTCAACAGTAAGCAGTGTTTACAAAATCAGTTTAAATAGGCCAATTACAACTAAAAATAACATGCACAGGGAAAACAGAACATGTTAAATTCACAACTTTAAACCAACTTTTCAACTACGAAAGATGGTTTAACCTACCTAATGACCATACTAAGCCATCAGCACAGCCACTATAAAGACACCCATACATGTTCATTCAACTGCTTCTTTACAAATTACTTTACAGTTAATACATCATCAAAACATTCTGTCTTCTTTTTTTTTGGCCACACCTCACCGTGGCTTGTAGAATGTCAGTTCTGCAACCTGGGATTGAACCCATGCCCTAATGCACTGGGAGCACTACGTCAACCACTGAATCACCAGGGAATTCCCTACAATTTTCCATTTTCTAACAGTAAACTGTAAGTGGAACTGGTGACCAACCTGGGTTGTCAATCACAGACAGGGCTACACCAGCCTTGCAGCATGTGCCAAGGGCCAGCCCTGCCTTACCCCACCCTCTCAATGTGGACGCTTTCACTCTGGGGCTTCTTCTGCTCCCCGCTGCCCCCATTCTCGTACCTTTAATTTTGCTCTCAGAGGAATACTCCTTACTTGGCTCTGGAGCTGCTGAGCAGCTGCCTCACCAGCCTGTCTGGCCACAACACTCCCAAATCAGCATTTCCACACCTGCCTCCCTGCAGACAGCTCTGCCCCTCACTTTCCGGTTCAGTCAGTGGAAGCACAATCCTGGCGGAGCCCGGAACAGCGCCCTCAGCCCCTCACACATGCAGTCAAGCTCGTCCTCGGGACCTTTAGCGACAGCAACGGTCACACTGCGTTTCTGGAGACCAGCAAACCTTGGAGCCCCTTTCCCCTCCAAAATTACTGAAGACCCAAGACTTAAATCTATTGGTATTTAAAAGTGTAAGATATTTGTTCATTTAAAAAAAATCAGTTAAATATTAATGTGAATGACTTTTTTAAACCAAAAGTCACTATTTTCAAAAACAAAAGAAAATTTAGTGACAAGAATGTCATTATTTGAACAATTTTACGTATCTTTTTAATGTCTGGCTTAATAGAAAACAGTTGATTTTTCATTTCTGTGTCTGCTATGCTTTCTGTTAGATGATCACACATCTGGAAGACTCCACTTGTGCACTAGTGAAAGAATGAGAGTAAAAAAAAAAGCAATAAAAAAACAAAAAACCGGACTTCTCTGGTGGTCCAGTGGTTAAGACTGTGCTGATAATGCAGGGAGCCAGGGTTCAATCCCTGGTTGGGGAATTAAGATCCCACATGCTGCGTGGCATGGCCAAAAGGTTTTAAAAAAACCAAAAACCTTAGTTTTATCATGAAAATGGCTCTGATCCTGCAGAACCTCCCAAGCAATCTTGAGGCGCCCTTGCCCACACCTAGAGAATCACTGCTCTAATCGAGTACAGGACTCACTCTCCGCCCTTCTCAAGGCTACTTTATACCCTTCTCCTGTCTCCTCAATGCTCCCTCTTCCAGCTCAGCTGCTTCTGATTTCAGGAAGAAAACACAACTGTAAGAAGCAGCTTCACCAAGGTTCCAGCATCCGCCCCACCTGCTCTCTGCCTGCTGCCTTGGACCCAGGCCTGGAGTGCAGGTGGGCAGGTCCCACCACCTCTCAGGACCCAGCAGCCTGCTCCCCTGAAAGAAATGGACAGACATGCTGCACACTAGGCCATAGGGACACGTGACACAGTCCACAGCTCCGTCCCCCTGACATGCTGTCCTCTCTCAGCCTCCAGACCCAGCAGCAGGGTTTCCTCCTGCTTCACTGGGCCACTGTGTCTCCTTTACCACGTGATGCCCTGGGAGCCATCCTGGAGCCTCTTTTCCTGTCCACACTCATCAATGAAGTCACCGAGCCACCTGGGTTTAACACCATCCATGCAGTGTTGACCCCCAAGTTTCTATTTTTAGCCCAGACCTAAACCTGAAATTCCCATGTCCAGATGCCTGGCTGACTTCTCTACCTGGGGGTCTGAGTACCCTCTGCAGAGAAGCCCATGTCCAGCACTGGCCTCTCCAAGGTTGAGCCCTGTGACTCCGACCTGGTGTTCTCACACTCCCACTTGCTGCTTGGGCCACACTGGCAGCCGCCTCCGCCTCCCTGACTTTGTGTCTGAAACAGGAACCAGTACCCATACTACTCTGCCCATACTACCCATGCCCCAAAACCTACACACTCCCCCTATCCCCATCTTCCTGCAGTGACACCTTCCCTGAAACACCTCACTCAAAGCCAAATCCATATGTACTTCCTATTTCCCTTTCCTGCTCTCGTTTTTCCTTGTTTACTGAACACTAAGTTCTATCTTACTTTCCCCTCTAAAATGTAAATTCTGGGAATTCCCTGGCAATCCAATGCAATGGTTATGTACAACTACAGCAACTTCGGCTTTCAATGACTTTGGTTTTCATTGCTGAGGGTCCCGAGTTCAACCCCTGGACTTGGGGAACCAAGAACCGACAAGCTGTGTGGTGTGGCCAATTTAAACAAATAAACTGTAAATTCCATAAAGATAACATTTTTTGTCTTGTTATCTACTGTCTCTTCAGTACTGGCAGGCAGAAAATATTTTTCCAAGGATAAAATATTTGCTGTTGACGGCAATGTTTCCACATCCGTTGCTTCTTTCAGTTACTACTGCAACACCCTACCCCAGTGACTCTCCGTGTTCTTGACAGAAGCGCCCTAATCAAGGTGAGAAACAAGGAAGAGAGGAGGGAGAGGAGTCCCCCACTGGCATAGACTGAAGAGGCCTTGACAAGTTAGATGACTCTGAACTCAAATTGTTGTTGTTTAGTCGCTGAAGTGAAAGTGAAGTTGCTCAGTCGTGTCCAACTGTTTGCGACCCCATGGACTGTAGTCTATCAGGCTCCTTCATTCATGACATTTTCCAGGCAAGAGTACTGGAGAGGGTTGCCATTTCCTTCTCCAGGGATGTTCCCAACCCAGGGATCAAACCCAGGTCTCTCGAATTGCAGGCAGATGCTTTACCGTCTGAGCTACCAGGGAAATTAATACATTTAAAATAAGGGGGCCTAAGTGTCCTATGTGAGTAGTGGGACAGTAACCATGGAAACCAGTCCTCCCTCCCTCCCCATCCTACGAACAAAAACGTTGGCAGTAGTTGTTGATCCCCAGGATAAAACCAAAATGTAAAGAAAAGGACTAGAACCTCTGGTGAGTGAGTGAGTGAAAGTCGCTTAGTCGTGTCCGACTTTTTGCTTAGTCACTAAGGCGTGTTCAACTCTTTGTGACCCATGGACTGTGACCCACTAGTCTCCTCTATCCATGGAATTCTCCAGGCACGAGTATTGGAGTGTTTGCCGTTTCCTTCTCCAGGGGATCTTCCCAGCCCAGGGATAGAACTGGCATCTCCTGCATTGGCAGGTGGACTTCTCACCACTGAGCCACCAGGCAAGTCCTCATAATTAATCTTTAATTAATGGTAATTTTGAATATATACCTTTTTTGTTATACAAAGGCATGATGACTTACACAATGTGGAGATTAAACAACTATGTGTCGATTTTCTCTGCCTGTTGACAGGATGATGTTTTGTTGTACATAAACGGTCACGCTTATTCTCCTTCTGTTCTATTCATTTTCATATAAAAGTGTGGGCCCTTCCTCAGTCTTCGGTTAAAACTGACTTTCTAGGCAGCTTTGCCTCATCCATTCTTGAAATGTAAAGCACACTGTCACTTCCCGGGTCTGTGCTTCTGAAACCCAAGCCTTCATCAAGTTATCATCTCTGGGCCATTGCCAAGACCTCCTAAATGGCTCACCTGCCAGGTACACCTTCTCCAGTCACCCCGAGACACACGGCCCTGCGGCGGACAGCTTAGGGGTCCTGCGCGGCCAGGAATGAAGAACCACCAGACCGGGCCCAATCTCTTTAAGGAGTCTCCTTGCTCAGCCCACTCCCACACAGGGCTCTTCCACCTGGGCCATTCCTCTGAGCTCTCAGCTCCTTAGCTGACTCACGCCAAAAAATGGGAATGAGAAGGGCAACTACTTCACAGAGGTGTGAGGAGGAAAGGGGTTACTCCCATCTTCCCTGTAGCTCAGATGGTAGAGAGTTTGCCTACAATGCGAGAGAGTGGGGCTCGATCCCTGGGCTGGGAAGATCCCCTGGAGAAGGGATAGGCATACTCCAGTATTCTTGCCTGGAGAATCCCATGGACAGAGGAGCCCGACTGGCCACAGTCCATGGTGTCGCCAAGAGTCGGACACGACTAAGCTGCTGCTGCTACTACTACTATAGCTACTAAGGAGTTACTCCGGGGCCAGGCACAAGGAGACTGAACGCAGTCGCCTCAGTTAATCTGCTCCGACTGAGAGAGGCCCCCAGAAACCACCTCCGCCCCCCAAAATGGGGGCACAAGTCCAGTCTCACAAGTTGCTCTGACCTCGGAGTTACAGAATCCGGCTCCTACAGTCAATCCCCGCCCGAGCGTCGGCCGCCCCCCAAGGCAGCAGCTTCCTCCTCCAGCACCTCCTTCCTCACCACTGTCAACACGTTGCCATTTTCTGAGACTCAGTCCCTCTGTGAACGTTTCTAGCGAACTCCTCTCAGGTTCTTTCCATCCTCCTGACACTTGAACCTGAACTATCTGGTCCTTTTTCAAATAATTGCCTCGAGATCTTTAAAAGTGGGTCTGGGATTGGTGAGGTGGGTGGATAAGATGGGCTGAACTGTGATGAAGCCAAAGAAGTGAAATAGTAAAAAAAAAAAAAAAAGTGGGAGTCCAGCTGGTAGTCTACAGGTGTTCACGGTAAAATTCTATCAAGCTTTTAAGCGCTCAGAAATTTTCATAATAAAACTTAGGAAAAAAATAATGAAACCTGCAAGTCACAGAGCCTGACTTAAGTCGGACGAAGGACCGGGCACCCCGAGGACCGCCCCTCGACCCCCCTCGCCCCATCCCGCAGCAACAAGTGGTACCCCCGCCGAGACGCGCAGCAACAGTAACGAGGAGCGCAAAGGCGCCGCGCCGGGCTGCGGCCAGTGTTACCCCGCGCGGATACAAAGTAACCGCGCCGCCGCCGGGCCCTGGCTGCCGCGCAGGGGGGGGGGAAGCCGGCAGAAAGCGGCGGGGAGCTCAGCTCGGCGGCCCCCGACCCTCGCCCGGCGTGCCCCCAGGCCCCGAGAGGCGCCCGCACTGCGGTCGGGGCTGCGGGTACACGGCCACCCGGCCAAGGTCAGCGGGGCCGTCCGGACGTCCCGCCCGGCTCCCACCCAGGGCTGCCCCGGGGACGCGCCGGCCGCCGCCGGGCCCGAGCGTGCCTCACTCACATGTTGTTGAAGCGAAACAGGTCGTCGCACGTAAAGGCCCGGAGCGTGGTCATCGCGTCGCCGCGGCCGCGGGAACCGGTTCGCGGAACCACCACACTCGCCCCGCCGGAAGTCGTCCGGCGCGGATGCCCCAAGGCGGCACGGGGGGAGGGGCAGTGCAGAGAACTACTTCCGGGCCACGAGTTGCTCGGCAACGGCGGTCGCGACTTTGCGCCCTCTGGAGGCCGAAGCCGGGGACGCTTGTAACGTCTGGGGTTTTCCAAGGATATTCGCTGTGAGCCCCCGAGAGAAGGAAACAAGAGGCTGCCAGGGGTTAGGAACCCAGGGCAGAAAAGCAGGGTTCAGGATCACTTTGTGCCCCCTGGCATGTGAGGAAGGAAGCCGAGAGGGATGGGAGAACTCATGGTCCAGAGCGGCCTGTCCCAGTGATGCCAGCCGTGCATGCGACTGCAAATTTTCTAACATATTTCACAACATAAGAGAAAGGTGGAATTAACAGCATTATTATTTTACCCAGTATATAAACAATATTGTTTCACATGTAATCAGTTTTTAAAAATTTTAATAGAATGCTTTAATTTTTTCTTTTTTTTTTATGATACTAAGTCTTAGAAATATATTTGCAGCATATTTCAACTCAGGACCTAAATTGTCATAGGCAATTCTTGTCCTGTATTTAGATTTCATAAAATGTATGATTAAAAAGTGGATTGATATACCCAAATTGTTCCAACCATGCTAAGTTTTCAAGTAGCCTTTTAAAAAAGATAAAATTGTGATTCTCATACAAACATAAAATGCACACGTAAAAAAACATTTAACTCATTCATTATGAAAGAACCACTAAGATGTTACCATGGGTTAAAAGGAGAATTTAAACCGCAGAAGGCAATCAGGAAAGCTGAAATGTGTTTATAAATACATGTACAGCATGTCTATTCACTGTATCTCCTGGCCATGTACCATGCATTTGTATTTCTGTGGACAGGAATCCTTTTATTACTGTCCATTTTCTGCAGCTTACAGAGTTAACCTGGATGCGTGTACCTGGCAGAAAGCCGAATCTTTTTTTTTTGTTTTTTGGTAATTTCCAAATGAACTGAATTAAAACTAAATAGATTACTGAGCACCAAAGGAATAAGAGTACCCAAAGATCTCCTTTATGCTTAAGATATATATTATATTACGTCATATACGGGAAGATCCCCTGGAAGAGGAAATGGCAACCCACTCTAGTATTCTTGCTTGGAAAAGTCTATAAACAGAGAAACCTGGCAGGCTACAGTCCATGGGGTTGCAAAGAGTTGGACATGGCTGAAGCAACTTAGCACACACACACATCATATATAGTAAATCTGTTTTCAACATCTTAATGAAAATCATTGAAAAGTATTTTTTATTATAAGCTTCCATTTAGGGCACTACTGTCTCTTTGTAATGAAAGATATAATCATCTTTGTCATGGTCTTTGTCCCTTCTGCCCTAGTCTCCTGATTATGTTGCTTGTAATATTGTTACTTTTCCGAACTTTCATATATACAGCTGTGTTACATCTATGCATCTCCCAGTTGCTTGATTTCTTCAGTCTGTAATTGAGTGGATATCATGCTCATTGCCACTTTTTGTTACAATTTCCTCATTCCCTTCTTCATTTTGATTCATTTATGGCTTGGCTGGGTTTCATTACAGTATTTCCTTTTCCCTCTTTGCTTTGTTTTCCAGGGGCCCTGTGGGGCTGGTCCTCTGTTCCCAGACCTCTTTAGTCTGTGAGACGCCTGATTAGAATATTGGCTGGATATTCATGGATTCCCGTGTTCTCTCCCCGCCAAGAACTTTGTAAACATCATTATTCCGTTGTTTTCGGGTGTTGAAACTTTCTAGGGGAAAAGAGTAAGGCCAGCAGGATTTCTGTTTTCCCTTTTGCGGGTGACTTAGTTTTTGTACTGAAGTGGGATTAGTCAAGACACTTCCAGAAAGAAAACATTCTTAAAAGTGCATACATTTTAAACCTACTAAATCTTTGACAATTTCAGCAGTTTTAACACACACACACAAACAATAGTCAAAGTTGAATCACTCCCACATAACCGGAGACAGCCTCTCTGGAAAAGTTTGGTGGGTTTCTTTAAAAACTAATGAGTTGGTCAAAAAGTTTGTTTGGGTTCTCCTTTATGAAAAACCCAAAAGGACTTTTCAGCCAACCCAATAAATATGCAATTACTATATAGTCCAGCAGTTGCACTCCTGGGGATTTATCCCAGAGAAGTGAAAATGTATATATATACAAAAACCTGTACACAAATACTTAGATCAGTTCAGTTCAATCGCTCAGTCGTGTCCGACTCTTTGCGACCCCATGGACTGCAGCACACCAGGCTTCCCTGTCCATCACCATCTCCTGGAGCTCACTCAACCTCATGTCCACTGAGTCAGTGATGTCATCCAACCATCTCATCCTCTGTCGTCCCCTTCTCCTCCCGCCTTCAATCTTTCCCAGCATCAGGATCTTTTCAAATGAGTCAGTTCTTCGCATCAGGTGGCCAAAGTATTAAGAGTTTCAGCTTCAGCATCAGTCTTTCCAATGAATATTCAGGACTTATTTGCTTTAGGATAGACTGGTTGGATCTCCTTGCTGTCCAAGAGAATTGTCATGGTTTGCATTGTTACATCATTGTCCCCACCATCACAGTAACTCTATTTAAAAAGTACAAAGTATATTACATGCCTTGGAGCCCCACACTGACTTAGGCTTCTAGGATGTGCTATTATGGCTTTCCGTTTCAGCGCATCCAATATAATTTTTAACCTGCAGAAAAACACCATTCCTGTCCTGGCTGCACATTTTCCTATGTTACAGATGACTCAGAACTTCTCATTGATCATTTCACACTGTGTACTTCCTTTCTTCGCTTAGTTGGAAAAAAACAAGTTTTTACCACATTTTATCACAAAACATCTTCCTGCTCATTGAGATGAAACACCATGTGCTCTTCTGTAAATACTGCTGACCCAAGCTCTCATCACCATGGCAACGTTTCACTGACATTTAAGCAAGCAAACAGCCTGGCGATTCAGCCACCGTTGCTTTGTTTTTTTTTTCCTTCGGATCATGTGGAAAAGACGAAGTGCCCAGGGAATATGTATTTTGAGAAATCCTCGCCAATATGCTTGACAAAGAAACAACTTGGCAGTTGCCTTCAGATAAAAAAATTTTTTTTTTTTTATAGAATAACTGGGTTGGATAGATGCTTTCACTCCAGCCCTCCATGGAATCAATTAGTTTTGCTAACTAGCTTGTACAAAAGCACTGTCTATTCATATGAAAAGCTGACAACAGGTTTCAATAAAACAAGGTGAGCAGCACACATGGGCTCCCTACCAGCGCCTCACTTAAAATGAGAAGAAAAGAGCTTTAAAAATAAATAAATAAACTTTTAAAAGACATAAACCCATATAAGGGGCTTCCCCTGGTGGCTCGGGGGTAAAGAATCCGCCTGCAATGCTGGAGACGATGGATATGCGGGTTCCATCTCTAGGTCTGGGAAGATCCCCTGGAGGAGGAAATGGCCATCCACTCCAGTATTCTTGTCCAATCCCATGGGCAGAGGAGCCAGTGGGGTCACAGAGAGTTGGATACCCAGAGCGATTGAGCACCCACTGCACCAAAACCATAAGAATGAAGGAAATGGAGGAGGAGACAACAGCCAGTGATAACGGGCAGCACAGTTATGGAAGCTGGTAAACTCATTCAGCAACCGGAGACAAGCTGAGTGTTTAGCCACTGCTGGACAAAAAGCCAAGGGGCAGGCAGTGGGTTCCCAGTGCAGAATCTGCCGAGGCCCAGGATTTGGACAAGGCTGGGATGCCTGCAAGGAGAGGAATGCAGCTTTATCCCCAGAGTGGCACAGGAGCTGTGCTCCTGAGTTCTCAGCACACAGACAGCACAGGGTGAGGGTGAGACAGGGCTAAGGAAGAGCAGTCATCCTGACCCTGCCCTCTGGAGGTCCCAGGGTGCTGGCAAGAGTTAATCCCACCCTGCACCCTCCAGGAGGACACTGGAGAACTTTTCCTGGGGAAGTTGCCTGACCCAAAAAGAAAAGTCCCACAGCTATTCACATTTTTCATCCCTCCAATGAAATGACCAGGTTGTGACATGGTCACTGGGAGGGTCACCAGTTCACAAACTCTGCCCGGTATCTGCAGCTCCCAAGAAGCTTTGTGATGCTTTCCATTTAATTATGAATAGCCAGCTAAAAGCCATGGAACATTTCAGTATAGCCTGTAACCCCAAAAACAATAAAACAGAAAAAGAGAACTAGGATAAACAGAGATTCAAAAAAAAAAAAAAAAGATACTGAGGGCTTCCCTGGGGGCTCAGTGGTAACTAATCTGGCTCCTATGCAGGAGACATGGGTTCAACTCCTGATGCAGGAAGATCCCACGTGCCACAGAGCAACTAAGCCCGCGAGCCACAACTACTGAGCCTGTGCTTTTGAGCCTGGGAGGCACTAGTGAGCCCAACTACTGAAGCCTGAGTGCCTAGAGCCTGTGCTCTGCAAGGAGAAGCCTGCATATAGAAACAAAGAGTAGCCCCTGCTCAACACAACTAGAGAAAATCTGGCTCAGAAATGGAGGCCCAGCACAGCCAAAAATAAATAAATCTTTAAAAAAATAGGTGTGCAATCTACTAGGTCTGTTACAGAGGCAGGTTTATTTCCTCTATATGAAGTAAACCAAATGCTGGGAGATAGAGATTTGTCACAAAGGTTTATTTACAAGGCAGCCCCCATAAAACTCTCCCCCAGTTCCCTTCTGGCCCCTCAACTCCAGCCCCTGGGATTGGGGGAGGGGACTGGAACCATTGCTTCCTTATACAGCTGCAATTATTTGATGTTTTACACAATTCACTTCTTAATCACCAAATACATTTTAATTACATCTCTCTTCCCTGTGTTTCAAAACTGATGAGTAAAATGGCCCCGTTGGTAACAGATTTTCAGAGAATGAAATGCCTTTAAAAGAAAGTTGGCTGTCCTTTCAGAAAATGAAAAAGCCCATAAACTTCCAACATCACGTGGAGACAGTGTGACTAATTATCCAGAGTACGTGATGATGTCCCTGCGCGCACACACACGTGCACACAAGTGAGAGCAGCTGGCCCAGACAGAAAGAACCTTCTGACTCAGCTTCTGCTACCCTCACATAGTCGGAGGTAAAAGACGATGCAAGAGTACTGAATTTGTCTTTCCCCCTACCTTTCAGGTGTTCTTTTTCCCCTATAAAAGCAAGAAGAATATATAAATAACCAGGAGGGTAATACTCATTTCCTGACATCTGCCTTTTAAACCTTTTGTGATCATGCAGTTGATGTGAAGTGAGGTTATGCCTTTTTTTTTTTTCCCCATAAGTGTCACCAGCTCCTTTCCTCCAGAGTTTTTTTTAATAACAAGGCTTTCCAGGTGGCACAGTGATAAAAAAATCCGCCTGCCAATGCATGAGATTTGGGTTCGATCCCAGGACTGGGAAGATCCCATGGGGTAAGAAATGGTAACCCACTCCAGTGTTCTTGCCTGGAGAATCCCATGGAGAGAGGAGCCCGGTGGGCTACAGTCCATGGGGTCGCAAAGAGTCGGACATGACTGAGCAACTGAGCACACACACCAGCCCTTTCCTCCAGACTTGTAACAGCAGCAGCCTACATCTGTTTAATCATATCAGCTGCACAAATGTCCTCAATTCAAATATGCCTTGAACTAATACTTTTCAAACTGTAACATGCATTTGGTCATCTGGAATTTTGTTAAAATGTGTGTTCAGTTTCAGTAGGTCTGGGAAGGGTCTGAAACTCTGACCAGCACCTAGGAGATACTGGGCTTGATCCTTCGATTGCATTTTCTGCAGCAAAAACTTCAACTATCTGTGAAATGAGATTCTGCACTCTGCCAAGTATGGTATTTCCATGTGCTTATAAAAAGCAGATGCTTTCCAATGTCCTAGCAAGTTCACATGTGTTTATTTTTAATTACTTAAAGAGACTTGGGCAGTTTCTTGCAATTTTTCATTCTTTCATTTCACTATTGATGCATTTCTGTTCTGCTCTTGATTGTATATCAATAGACTAGAGAAACAGAGAGCAAAAAAGATAAAATTGACTAACACTACAATCTGAGTCCACTCTCTCATAATCTGTAGAATTGGCAGCAAGTAGGAAGCAAATGGCACCCCACTCCAGTACTCTTGCCTGGAGAATCCCATGGATGGAGGAGCCTGGAAGGCTGCAGTCCATGGGGTCACTGAGGGTCGGACACGACTGAGCGACTTCACTTTCACTTTTCACTTTCATGCATTGGAGAAGGAAATGGCAACCCACTCCAGTGTTCTTGCCCGGAGAGTCCCAGGGACGGGGGAGCCTGGTGGGCTGCCGTCTATGGGGTTGCACAGAGTCGGACACGACTGAAGTGACTTAGCAGCAGCAGCAGCAGCAGGAAGCAAGGACACTAGAGATAAGGAAAATCACATCAAATGACACCTGATTCTTCTTTCAAAAGCCTAATGTATTTCAGAGTAATCCAGTTAAATAATAGACATGCATATATAAATATCTAAATGAATAAGTGAGTATAAAAAATACAATTAAAAGAGGAAAAGCTATGGAGATAATCCCCGAAAGTAGCTGCACTTTTCCTTATGTCATTCCTTTCTGGGAAGCGCTGCTGCAGGCAACCTCAGGGGCAGACCCGGTTCCTCCTGGGAGGTCACTCCAGCTGCCCCTGCAATCTCCCTTCCTCTCTTTGCCCCTCTTGGCAATAGTCACCACTGGCCATGAGCCCTGCTGATGCTCTTAGCCAGGAGGGAATGCTGGGAAAATCCTTCCAGTTCACACGTGTGTCCGCCATCACTGCCATCATCACCACCATCATAAACAACAAGGCTAACGGAAGGCATCTACTTTAATTCTCCCGCACTGGGCATCCCACATACACGTGCTCAGTGCTCAGTCATATCCAGCTCTCTGTGACCCCATGGACTGGAGCCCATCAGGTTCCTCTGTCCATGGGATTTCCCAGGCAAGATTACTGGAGTTGGTTACCATTTCCCAGAGGATCTTCCTGACTCAGGGATTGAATCCGCATCTCTTGTGTCTCTTACATTGTAGGCGGATTCTTTACGCCTGTGCCACCTGGGAACATGAGCACTCTATATATATGTGTGTGTGTATGTGTGTATGTGTGTATGCCGTGCTTAGTTGCTCAGTCGTGTCTGACTCTTTGCAACCCCCTGGACTCTAGCCCGCCAGCCTCCTCTGTCCATGGAGATTCACCAGGCAAGAATACTGGAGTCGGTTGCCATTTCCTCCTCCAGGGGATCTTCCCAACCCAGAAATTGAACCCGTGTCTCCTGGGTCTCCTGCATTGAAAGTGGATTCTTTACCATTTGAGCCACCAGGGAAGCCCTACACACACACACACACACACACACACATATAAATATTAAACCTTTGGTACCTGTTACTGCCTTTCTTTTTTTCATAAGAAAAATTGCCAGCAGATAGTAACATGGATGAGGAAGTAGAAATAACCAGTGGCAGTGGAAAATTTTCAAAGTTGATTATCTCATGATAATAGTAACTAATATACAATGTGCTGGTGGAGAACTGGGTACTAAGACTTCACATGGATTAATTCAGTGCCGTATGGCTCTCAGAGGAGTTAAGAGGAAGATGCTGTTAGTTCCTCGGCTGGTAAGAAGTGCCTGTTTGACAGTGTGCATGGTTGTGTGTTTTGTGGATAGATGCTCTGGACGTGATTTTATTTTATATGCATCTATAGCTACATTTTTCAGCTTCTTAAATCGTTCCTAGTGAATTTGGTAGAACAGCGCTCTCCAATATTGTAGCCACGAGCCAATTTTGGCTCTTAAACATTTGACATCTGGCTAATAAGATGTGACATATGTGCCCAGTACACAAAAGATTTTGAAGACAATGAAAAAAAATTAATGTAAAATATCTCTAAGATTTTAGATTAATTGTTGAACTATTATATTTGGGATATCATGGGTTAAATATAATAGATTACTAAAATCAAATAAATTATTAGTAATACTGCAATATAGTGCTATTGATTTCACCCATTTGTTTTTCTTCTCTCTTTACCGTGGCTACTAGAAAACTGAAACTCACTTATGTGGCTTGCTTCCTATTTGCTGGAACAGCACCGTGTTACGAGCACATTTTCTATGGTCTTTTGCTGAAATCAGGCAGATGAGATGAAGAACTTATACTTGATTAGTTGTTGGGGGCTGTAGACAAGGTCTTACCTCTCCCAGGTGCGTGTCTGTCCTAAGACCTGTGTCTTGCTCTAGCCTGGTATTTCTCAGCCCCAGTGGAATCACCTTGGAAATTTCAGTAAAAGCTGCCGCGTGGATCCTGTGTGCAGAGATTCTGATGGTCTGGACAACTTGGCCATCGGGGTTTTTTTAAAGGCCTGCAGGTGAGCTGAAGAAGCAGTGGAAGCCGAGAACCTGATGGGAAAAAAGGACCTGCAGAACTGAGCCCTGGGGACTGAGGTAGTGGGGGGGAGCAGAGGGGGCGGGGTGTTGGCAGAGGGGCTTGGCTCACTCTGCATCTCTCGTACAACTAGATAAGCATGGTGTGGAAAGGCCCAGGAGAATGGTCAGAGCCTGCACAGCTCATTAAAAACTAAACTCCCCTCCCCTTCAGGGTCCTGGGGTGGGGAGGGGAGGAGTGGAGCTCAACTGGGGTGGGGGTGGTGAGAATGCTTTCAGCTGTGTGAGGTGACATTTCCCCAGGGATGCCAGGGAGGGCTGGCTGCAGAGGTATATGCCTCTCTCACCTCCAGGGGCCACAGGGCTGAGAGATGCTGCCCTGGAGGAAACCACAACACTGAGCTGAGCCTGGCCTTACCCCCCACCACACCCCCAGCCCCCAGCCTTTGTCCACAGGCTCTGAGTATCCTCCCATCCAGGCCGAGAGCCAGAGTCCAGGAGACGCTATAGCGGTTGTGTTTGGTCAAAGGAAATACTCAGATCCATTCATATGATATTCTAAATGTCTACCTACTACATACAGAATTTCAGAATTCAGGCAACTTTCAACTCTTGAAGGTTAGATTATTAGCATCGAGACAAGAAACTGCCCCCCCAACCCCCCGCTGACTTCAATCAAAGCTGCCCCCCGCCTGCAGACTTGCCTGTTGAGCAGGGGTCTGGCTACCACTTTATTAAACATATTGGCCCAGATCTTTCTGAATAATTTTTCTATAAAACTTCCCCTGCATACCTTCCTCACAAAGTCACTGTTCCAAGGGGGGAGATGGTCCCACCTGCCACCCATCCTTCCATGCTGGAGCGAGACGATTTTTTCGAAGCACATGTTCTCTGAGACCAACCACCAGATCTTCCTCCGTCTATCTCTTCTATTTTTCTACGATCCGTTTAGGATTCTGCCATGTTTTGTGAACTTTCCACTATGT